>NC_053441.1:11522344-12259227 GCF_007990345.1 Gossypium hirsutum | reverse complement strand
TTAAATCAATACATATACATGAACATCAACCAGAATCATATAAAACATAGACTATACTATGTGATCATACATTAATGAAATTCACTAGAATATTAAACTAATAAACTAAGTCAGCCATGTTAACTAACGAATTAGCATAGGAAATAACCATAAAACATATTCGTAATACAAATTCAAACAAAAGAGATAAGCCATTTTCGCATGGCTCATATTCACATATCCAAAAATTAAACATATAAAGACTATACATGCCATAGGTTGAGTTCAAAATATAAAAACAAAGACGGTCGATAGTGTGATAGATATGCTGATGATCCCCGAGCTCGTAACGAGTCTCCAAAATCTATAAGAATAGATAGACAAAGATAACCAAAGTAAGCTTTTATAGCTTACTAATCATAGCGTATATAAATACATATAAAAATCAATAATATTAAGTAAATTATCGAAATCACAAATATCAAATAAATAACCAAACATTTATATAAGTATTGTTAAATCTAAAAGTATATAAAATATACAAAACGACTAAGTAAACATATAGCAAAATCAAATACTAACAAATCATTATCTGCATATACAGATTTTAGATACTGTATTCATACTTCATCGGATCATTTATATTGTTCATTACATATACCAAAAGCATAATTTTAACTATAAACTATAAAGGCGAATACACATATTCACTATACCCACTATGCCGAATGCATACATATATACACTCATAAATATCCAACAATTTTCATGACATCCGATATATATATATATACATACTCACTAATCACAAAGATTCGAACAATTATATACTCATCAACATCTTGAAACAATATTCATACATTCATCCATTCATATAAAATCATATCTATATTATACCAATGCTTAGAATCACTTAATCATATATTCGGATCACCGGCACTTAGCCTGCTAGGCTATAGCCTGATTCAGATCACCGGCACTTAGCTGCTAGGTTATAACCTGATTCATATCACCGGCACTTAGCCTGCTAGCTTATAGCTGATTAGATCACCGGCACTTAGCCTGCTAGTTTATAACCTGATTCATATCACCATTCCAAACTTGAAAATACAATGATTCAACCGAATACATTTATATATTTTGAGTCTATCATAAACATATAAATTACGTACTCATAATCAAAGCATGAATTTATATTTGTATACTTATACATATTCGAATCTAATATATATACATCCATAATTTCATTCCTAAATCCATATAAGGTATCATGCATGTATATGCAACTTGTTCGATCCACATATATATATTACACACATATACATATATTCGCACATTATATAAACACAACCATAACATTTGAACTTTTAATTGAGTCTAAAATTTATACTTTATATACATACCTATTCGAACATCACATGTATATGTATGAAATTCACACATCAACTAACATAAATTTTATACTTGTAATTATAACTCATTAATTATAAAATAAATATACTTATATATATATTGATTGATAACATGAATTTTTGCTAACAGACTTACCTCGGACAGTGAAAAATTGAAATCGGATAATTAACCGACGATTTTGGTTTTCCCCGGTCTAGCTCCGATTTCTTTGGTTCTTGATCTAAACATATTCAAAATGAGCTAGTTTAAATATTATTAACTTCAATTTAATCCAAAAACACATAAATGGAAATTACAAATTTGCCCCTAACATTTTACATTTTTCACAATTTAGTCCGAATTACACAAAACACAAAACATTCAAATTTTGACTATACTATGGTTAGGCCGAAACTTCATTATACTCATACAAGTCCATGCATTTCATTTATTTCGTATTTTAGTCCCTCAAAAATTTATTTTCACAATTTAGCCCTAAATACTCAAATTCATCAAAAATCCCAAGACAAAATATGTTAATCTAACACATATATTTCATATTTCATCAACTAACATCATAAAACTCAAACATCCATCAATGACACATTTCAAAATCATCATCAATTCACAAAATTTAAGCATGGGTTTTGAAGAACACAAAACAACGATATCAAAAACGTAAAAATTATCAAAAACCGAACAAAGAACTAACCTTAATCAACATTCAAAATGGCCGAATGTAGCTAGGTTCTTCTTTCTTTTTCTTTTGTTTAGTTTCGGTCATAAAGATGAAGAAGAAATAAAATAAAATGATGATGGCTTATAATATTTTTTATTATAACATAATAATATAATATACATAATCATAACCTTTATAATTAATATTAATAATATAAAAACTATATGCCATCACTTAATGCCGTCCACTAGCATTTAAATGAATTAATTGCCACATAAGACCTCCATATTAAAAGAACATCCACTATTCAGCCCTTTTAAAAATGACTACAAAATTTTATTTTACGCAATTTAATCCTTTTTTTTAATCGGACGCTCAAACGACGAAATTAAATCATGAAATTTTCACACAAGTAAATTCACACATAAAAATTATAGAAATAATATTAAAATATTTTTAGGACTCGGATTTGTGGTCCCGAAACCACTATTCGATTAGGGTCAAAATCGGGTTGTTACAACTCTCCCCTCTTTAGGGATTTTCGTCCCCGAAAATTCTTACCGTTGAATAGGTTTGGATAACGCTCTTTCATCGTATCTTCTGACTCCCAAGTTGCTTCTTCAACTCCGTGTTTATGCCACAATACTTTAACTAACAGAATTTTCTTGTTTCGTAATTCTTTGATCTCATGAGCCAGAATGCTAATCGGTTCTTCTTCATATGACATATCTGAGTTAATTTCAATCTCCGTCGGACTAATCACATGTGAAGGATCAGATCGGTATCTACGGAGCATCGAAACATGGAATACATTATGAATCTTTTCTAACTTCGGCGGTAACATCAATCTATAAGCAACCGGTCCAACACGCTCTATAATCTCATACGGTCCAATGAATCTCGGACTCCATTTGCCTTTACGACTGAATCTTTGTATTTTCTTCCATGGTGAGACTTTCAAAAACACTTTATCCCCGATCTGAAATTCTATATCCTTTCTTTTCAAATCCGCATAAGATTTTTGACGATCCGATGCTGATTTCAGACTATCCCGAATCACTTTCACTTTCTGTTCAGTCTCTTTAATCAAATCAACCCTGTGTATCTTATTATCACTGAGCTCGGTCCAATACAATGGTGTACGACATTTACGACCGTACAAAGCTTCGTAAGGTGCCATTTTGATACTAGATTGAAAGCTATTGTTATAAGCAAATTCAATCAAAGGTAAGTATCGTTCCCACGTACCTTCAAACTCGAGAATGCAACATCTCAACATATCCTCAAGTATCTGAATGATTCGTTCGGATTGATCATCTGTCTGCGGATGGAAAGCTATGCTAAAATGTAGTTTCGTACCTAAAGCATCTTGTAGTTTCTTCCAAAATCGTGATGTGAATCTCGGGTCTCTGTCTGAAACAATAGAAATAGGCACACCATGCAATCTCACAATTTGAGAAACATACAATTCAGCAAGTTTATCGAGTGGGAAATCTGTGCGAATCGGAATAAAGTGTGCCGATTTTGTCAACCTATCAACAATAACCCAGATTGCATCTTTCTTGCTCGGTGTCAACGGTAAACCGGATACAAAATCTATCGTGACTCGGTCCCATTTCCATTCAGGTATCATGATTGGCTGAAGCAATCCAGATGGTACCTGATGCTCGGCTTTTACTTGCTGACATATTAAACATTTCGAAACAAAGTCAGAAATGTCTCGTTCATACCATGCCACCAATAATGTTGTTTCAGACCATTATACATTTTCGTGCTACCCGGATGAACATAAAATCTACTATTATGGGCTTCATTCAAAATCATCTGAATTAACTCTGGATTTTTCGGAACACATAATCAGTTTCTGAATCTCAAACACTTCTCAGCATCAACTAGAAACTCTGAATCAACATTTAAGTCACACTGAGCTCGTTTTGCAATTAAATCATCATCGAGTTTCTGAGCTTCACAAATCTGTTGAACAAATAACAGTTTTGCTTTCAACTCAGCTACTATCGCACCATCATCAGACATAGCCATATGCGCGTTCATTACACGCAAAGCAAATAGTGATTTTCGACTTAGGGCATCAGCAACAACATTAGCCTTTCCCGGATGATAGTCAATCACAAGCTCGTAATCTTTTAGCAATTCTAACCATCAACGCTGTCTCAAATTCAAATCTTTCTGAGCCATCAAATATTTCAGGCTTTTGTGATCGGAATAAACATGACATTTTTCTCCAAACAGATAGTGGCGCCATATTTTCAACGCAAATACAATAGCGGCCAATTCCAGATCGTGAGTCGGGTAATTCTTTTCATGCGGCTTTAACTGTCTCGAGGCATAGGCTACAACTTTGCCTTCCTGCATCAAAACACAGCCCAAACCATTTAAGGATGCATCACCATAAATAACAAACTCTTTACCCGATTCTGGCTGAACTAAGACTGGAGCTTCGGTCAAAAGAACTTTCAATTGATCAAAACTTTTCTGACACTTTTATGATCACTCGAACTTAACATCTTTTTGTAGTAACTTTGTCATCAGGGTCGCAATCACAGAGAACCTTTTCACGAACCGTCTATAATAACCAGCGAGCCCCAGAAAGCTTCAAACTTCTGAAACATTCCTCGGAGGTTTCCAATCAAGTATAGCTGAAATTTTACTCGGATCAACCCAAATACCCGATGCTGATACAACATGGCCCAGAAAACTGACTTCACGTAACCAGAACTCACATTTACTAAACTTTGCATACAACTGCTTATCTCGCAAAGTTTGTAACACAAGTCTCAGATGTTTGGCATGCTCATTTTCGTCACGAGAGTAGATCAAAATGTCATCAATAAATACTACCACAAACCGATCCAGATACTTTCTAAAGATCCGATTCATCAAATCCATGAAAATAGCAGGTGCAATAGTAAGTCCGAAAGGCATAACAAGAAACTCATAATGTCTGTACCTCGTTCGGAAAGCAGTCTTTGGCACATCAGAGTCTTTAACTCGCAACTGATAGTAGCCTGATCTCAGATCTATCTTTGAAAACACAGTAGCCTCTTTCAACTGATCGAACAAATCATCAATCTGTGGTAACGGATACTTATTCTTTATAGTCACCTTATTGAGTTACCAGTAATCAATGCACATTCTCATCGTTCCGTCTTTCTTTCTCACAAATAGAACTGGTGCACCCCAAGGAGAGAAACTCGGTCGTGCAAAACCTTTATCAGTCAACTCTTGCAACTGTACTTTCAATTCTTTTAATTCGGCCGGTGCCATACGGTACGGAGCTATCGAGATTGGATTCGTCCCTGGTACTAACTCAATACCAAACTCTACTTCTCGAATAGGTGGCAAACCCGGTAATTCTTCAGGAAACACATCTGAATACTCACACACTACTGGCACAGATTCAATCTTCTTTTCGGTCACTTTGCTATCAAGAACAAATGCAAGGTAAGCTTCACAACCTTTTCTCATATACTTCTGAGCCAACATAGAGGATATTATTGCTGGTAAACCATCCAGGTCATTAGATTCAATGCGAATAATCTCATCATTCTGACACCGTAGATCAATAGTTTTCCGTTTGCAGTTTACTATAGCATCATGCAGAGTTAACCAATCCATACCCAGAATTATATCAAACTCGTCGAATGGTAACAACATCAAATCAGCTGGAAAACATAAATCTCGAATCATCAACGGAAAATTCTTACACAGTTTGTCAACCAACACACACCGACCCAGGGGGTTTGATACTTTAATTACAAACTCAGTAGACTTAACAGGTAGAGTCTTATTGAATACTAAGGTCTCACACACATAAGAATGAGTCAAACCAGGATCAATCAACGCAATAACATTAGTATCATAAAGAGTGAAAGTACCAGTAATAACATCTGGAGAAGAAGCCTCCTCTCGAGCTCGGATAGCATATGCTCTGACAGGTGCATGAGCCTCAGATCGAACTGCTGTGTCCTTTGTTCCTCTCTGACTACCACTTACATTACTCAAATGCCTTGGCGGTCTACCCCGTACTGACACATTACTCGGTCTGGTATTTTGTACAGTATTTTGATCAGCTACCATCAGACACTCTCGAATGAAATGATCCTTTGAACCACACTTGAAGCAAGACCGATCATGAAATCTACAATCTCCAGGATGCCATTTCCCACAATGCTTGCACTCTGATCTATTTTGTCAAACACTACCAACGCTAGCAACTGAAGTAGCTCGTGAACTCACAGGGGGTCGATCTCGATCATACTTAAGAAACCCTACAGTAACTTTAGATCGACTATGATCCTCTCTGGATTTCCTTGAGGTCGACTGGAAGGATTTACTAAATGATCTTTTATGAGAATCTCGAGCTTCATAGTCAGCTTTCCTTTTCTCTTTCCCGAGCTCCTCAGCTTTACAAGCTCGCTCAACAAGTACTACGAACTCTTTTATCTCAAGTATACCAACTAACAGTTTAATTTATTCATTCAGCCATCTTCAAATCTTTTACACATGATAGCTTCAGTCGAAACACACTCTCGAGCATATCTACTGAGTCTCACAAATTTCTGCTCATATTCTGTCACTGTCATACGACCCTGTTTCAATTCAAGAAATTCCTTATGTTTCTGATCAATGAATCTCTGGCTGATGTATTTCTTACAGAACTCAGTCTGAAAGAATTCCCAGGTCACTCGCTTTTTCGGAACTACTGATACTAGTGTATTCCACCAGTGATATGCAGTGTCCCGTAGCAAGGATATGGCACATTTCAAGCACTCATCAGGGGTGCAAGATAACTCATCAAACACTCGAATGGTATTATCAAGCCAGAATTCAGCTCGCTCAGCATCATCATCATCGATAGCTCTGAACTCTTCGGCCCCGTGTTTTCGAATTTTATCAACAGGAGGCTTAAGTAATCTCATTGGATCACTTACTTGAGGTGTAATAGGAACCGAAGATAGATTAGTCGGGGTGGAGGTTGTTGTGCAACCGGATTAGTTCGGACATATTGAGTAAACCAGTCATTCATCATTTGGTAGAAGGCTTGTTTAGCCTCTCCCTCCTGGTTACTCGAGATCGGTTGAGAATCTACCGGCTCTGTCCCTTGTGCGGGAGCAGGCGCTATACTCTCAACGTCATCAGCTACGGCTCGATCGGGATCCATTACTATACGAAACATATTTTTAGATATCAGCAATCATCACACTATCTCGGTATAAAAATTATGGCATGTATAGCTAGACTCATACACACTACGTTAGTCCAAGAATCGACTAAACCGTAGCTCTGATACCAATAAAATGTAACACCCCTAACCCGTATACGTCGCCGTATTAGGGTTACGAGGCATTACCGAACAAACACAACCATTATTATTATTTTTTTTACTATGTTTTAAACTTACTAATACAAACTAATTCATAATTTATTCTTGATGTAACCAATCAAGACATATAATCAAGTTTCAATCATACTAATTATCATTTATACAAATAGACTTATACTATGGTTGAATCATTTAAATCAATTACATTGAACATTCAACCTAGAATATATAAAACTAAGTTTAAACATAATGATCAAGCCATGTTTAACTAAACCGAATTTAAGCATAGGAAATAAACCATTAAAACATATTCGTTAATACCAAATTCAAAACAAAAAGAGATAAGCCATTTTCGCATGGCTCATATTCACATATCCCAAAAATTTAAACATATTAACTAGACTATACATGCCATAGGTTTGAGTTCAAAATATATAAAATACCAAAGACGGTCGATAGTGTGATAGATTATGCTGATGATCCCCGAGCTCGTAACGAGTCTCCAAAATCTATAAGAATAGATAGACAAAGATAACCAAAGTAAGCTTTTATAGCTTACTAAGTCTATAGCGTATATAAAAATACATATAAAAGAATCACATAATTATTTAAGTAAATTTATCGAAATCACAAATATCAAATATAATTACTAACCAAACATTTCTATATTAAGTCATTTTGTTTAAATCTAAAAGTATGTATGTTTAACTAATATACATAAACGGACTAAGGTATATACATTATATGCATAAAATCAAATTACTAACATAATCATTATCTGCATATACAGATTTTTAGAGTACTTGTTATTCATACTTCATCGGATCCATTTATATATTTGTTCAATTACATATACCAAAAGCATAATTTTTATACTTATAAACTATAAAGGCCGAATACACATATTCACTTATACCCACCTATGCCGAATGCATACATATATACACTCATAAATATCCAACAATTTTCATGACATCCGATATATATATATATACATACTCACTAATCACAAAGATTCGAACAATTATATACTCATCAACATCTTGAAACAATATTCATACATTCATCCATTTCATATAAAATCATATCTATATTTATACCAAATGCTTAGAATCACTTAATTCATCATATTCGGATCACCGGCACTTAGCCTGCTAGGCTTATAGCCTGATTCAGATCACCGGCACTTAGCCTGCTAGGTTTATAACCTGATTCATATCACCGGCACTTAGCCTGCTAGGCTTATAGCCTGATTTAGATCACCGGCACTTAGCCTGCTAGGTTTATAACCTGATTCATATCACCGGCACTTAGCCTGCTAGGCTTATAGCCTGATTTAGATCACCGGCACTTAGCCTGCTAGGTTTATAACCTGATTCATATCACCAATTCCAAACTTGAAAATACAATGATTCAACCGAATACATTTATATATATTTTTGAGTCTATCATAAACATATATAATTACGTACTCATAATCAAAGCATGAATTTATATTTGTATACTTATACATATTCGAATCTAATATATATACATCCATAATTTCATTCCTAAATCCATATAAGGTATCATGCATGTATATGCAAACTTGTTCGATCCACACATATATATATTACACACATATACATATATTCGCACATTAATATAAACACAACCATAACATTTGAACTTTTAATTGAGTCTAAAAATTTATACTTTTATATACATACCTATTCGAACATCACATGTATATGTATGAAATTCACACATCAACTAACATAAATTTTATACTTGTAATTATAACTCATTAATTATAAAATAAATATACTTATATATATATTGATTTGATAACATGAATTTTTGCTAACAGACTTACCTCGGACAGTGAAAAATTGAAATCGGATAATTAACCGACGATTTTGGTTTTTCCCCGGTCTAGCTCCGATTTCTTTGGTTCTTGATCTAAACATATTCAAAATGAGCTAGTTTAAATATTATTAACTTCAATTTAATCCAAAAACACATAAATGGGAAATTACAAATTTGCCCCTAACATTTTACATTTTTCACAATTTAGTCCGAATTACACAAAACACAAAACATTCAAATTTTGACTATACTATGGTTAGGCCGAAACTTCATTATACTCATACAAGTCCATGCATTTCATTTATTTCGTATTTTAGTCCCTCAAAAATTTATTTTCACAATTTAGCCCTAAATACTCAAATTCATCAAAAATCCCAAGACAAAATATGTTAATCTAACACATATATTTCATATTTCATCAACTAACATCATAAAACTCAAACATCCATCAATGACACATTTCAAAATCATCATCAATTCACAAAATTTAAGCATGGGTTTTGAAGAACACAAAACAACGATATCAAAAACGTAAAAATTATCAAAAACCGAACAAAGAACTAACCTTAATCAACATTCAAAATGGCCGAATGTAGCTAGGTTCTTCTTTCTTTTTCTTTTGTTTAGTTTCGGTCATAAAGATGAAGAAGAAATAAAATAAAATGATGATGGCTTATAATATTTTTATTATAACATAATAATATAATATACATAATCATAACCTTTATAATTAATATTAATAATATAAAAACTATATGCCATCACTTAATGCCGTCCACTAGCATTTAAATGAATTAATTGCCACATAAGACCTCCATATTAAAAGAACATCCACTATTCAGCCCTTTTAAAAATGACTACAAAATTTTTATTTTACGCAATTTAATCCTTTTTTTTAATCGGACGCTCAAACGACGAAATTAAATCATGAAATTTTCACACAAGTAAATTCACACATAAAAATTATAGAAAATAATATTAAAATATTTTTAGGACTCTGATTTGTGGTCCCGAAACCACTATTCCGATTAGGGTCAAAATCGGGTTGTTACAACTCTCCCCCTCTTTAGGGATTTTCGTCCCCGAAAATTCTTACCGTTGAATAGGTTTGGATAACGCTCTTTCATCGTATCTTCTGACTCCCAAGTTGCTTCTTCAACTCCGTGTTTATGCCACAATACTTTAACTAACAGAATTTTCTTGTTTCGTAATTCTTTGATCTCATGAGCCAGAATGCTAATCGGTTCTTCTTCATATGACATATCTGAGTTAATTTCAATCTCCGTCGGACTAATCACATGTGAAGGATCAGATCGGTATCTACGGAGCATCGAAACATGGAATACATTATGAATCTTTTCTAACTTCGGCGGTAACATCAATCTATAAGCAACCGGTCCAACACGCTCTATAATCTCATACGGTCCAATGAATCTCGGACTCCATTTGCCTTTACGACTGAATCTTTGTATTTTCTTCCATGGTGAGACTTTCAAAACACTTTATCCCCGATCTGAAATTCTATATCCTTTCTTTTCAAATCCGCATAAGATTTTTGACGATCCGATGCTGATTTCAGACTATCCCGAATCACTTTCACTTTCTGTTCAGTCTCTTTAATCAAATCAACCCTGTGTATCTTATTATCACTGAGCTCGGTCCAATACAATGGTGTACGACATTTACGACCGTACAAAGCTTCGTAAGGTGCCATTTTGATACTAGATTGAAAGCTATTGTTATAAGCAAATTCAATCAAAGGTAAGTATCGTTCCCACGTACCTTCAAACTCGAGAATGCAACATCTCAACATATCCTCAAGTATCTGAATGATTCGTTCGGATTGATCATCTGTCTGCGGATGGAAAGCTATGCTAAAATGTAGTTTCGTACCTAAAGCATCTTGTAGTTTCTTCCAAAATGTAGTTTCGTACCTTCAAACATGTAGATTGATATATATATGTTCAGAGGATCGGATCTACATCAACGATCACACTATCCAGATTTACTCCGGTAGATTTTGTTAAACAACTTTTTGATTTATATGGCATGTATAGGGAATTGAAGTAAAAAGTAATAGAATGAATGACTGAGTAAGCAAAGTAAATCTGAATGTGATGGTTGTGTTAGACATTGAAATATACATGTTTTTAGCTTGAAATGGTTGATTGGTTGAACTTTATTAGTATTTAAATGAAGTAGTTGAAATACTGAAATTGGTTGTGAATTGAAATTTGCAGGGAAGGTTAGATATAGACCTGTCCATGGGCTCGGGCTGGGCCCGGAAAAAAATTTTGGCCCTACTCTTAGGCCCGGGCCTGGCCCGACCCAAAATATGGGCCTAAAATTTTACCCAGGCCCTGCCCGGGAAAAAAAAATAAGCCCGAGCCCGGCTCGATTTTTAATAAACACAAAAAATATTTTAAAAGTAAAAAAATAAAAAATATTTTAAAAGTATTTTAAAATTAAAAAATAAAATAAAAAATATATATTTATTATATTCGGACCGGGCCGGGCTCGGGCCAAAAAAGTTGATCCCGAGCCCGGCCAATTTTTTAAACGGGTCTCATTTTTTGCCCAAACCCATATTTCGAGCCTATATTTTTACCCGAACCCTCTCATATTTTGGGCGGGCCGTCGGGATGGGTCAGGCCGCCCGGCCCATGGATAGGTCTAGTTAGATAATTATAAAGGGGTTATATTGATTTTTTTAAATAAAATAAAATTGCAATGGAACAGTTTTTAGACAGCAGCATTGATGTAACTTTTAAAAATCACCAAAAATAGTGTAAATTGAATTAGAAGCTAAGTGAGATATGAAATTAAATCTGAATGAGTCTACTTTCACATGAAAGAAATAGAGTAAGCAAATGAGTTATATATTTTTAGATATTTGAATTTTAGTGAGATAAGGGAAGAATGATTTTTGAAGTCCCCTGTTTTGACTTTAGAAATTCATTAAAAATTGTACAGAAGGAATTATGAGTTATAATTTATATGTATAGATTCCTTAATGAGTTTATTTTAAGTAGAAATAAGTGGAAGCACCATATGAAATCTTTACAATGAGATAATTGAATTTTAGTGACCTCTGACGAGAGGTCAGGATAGTCGATCAGTGAAACAAGGGATACTTTAACTAATAAACTGTACTAATTTTCTGAACCAAAAATTCTGAAAAATTTATGGTAAAAATATATACGAGTCTAGTTTTAGGAAAAATTTACAGATCTAAATTTAGAGTTTCGTAGCTTGATTTATAATTAATTTAGTGACTACTGCGCAGGTGGACAACCTTATTATGAACAGTGAAATAACTTCTAAGAGTAAATTTTTTTGCCCTGGACTTTTAAGTTAAGTCAAGTAATGCCTCATGCTCGACTCCGGAAACGGTCTCGGGTAAGGGGTGTTACACGATTAGGGTTCATGAATCCCAGTAATTTAATGCGTAATGAATCACAATATCTCGGTTTTCATTGAACGACCACTTCCCTTTGATATAAGAAAATTAGTAGATTATAATGTATTGACGATTGTTGCATGGACGTGCAACAAAAACCAAACACATGTTACTGTCCACGTGCTATTGAACATGTGGACACAATGCGAATTATATATGTAGATTCAACTATCCATCAGTTTTATTAATTATGAGAATAAATATTGTTTTATTATTGGACGTACGTATTTATTATCATAAATCCCTTTCGAATACGAATTTAAGTCATTGTTAGCACTTAAAACCCTTAAAAATAATCCTAATTAGTGGCCTAAAATGAAGGAATTTACCTTTCATTATTGAGGAAAAAAGGATGTGCTTTCTTACAAGTTGCAATCCCTATGTGTTTTAATAAATCTTAGGATTAGTTTAGCAATAGTTTTGAAAAATATTTTTAAAAAGTGCTGTGAAAAAATATTTGTAAGAAGTATTTTGAAAAATTTAGTTTAAGATTTGAGTGTTTAGCATTGTTGTTAAAAGTGCTTTTGAGAAATAAAATGTCCATTTTAAATATGGTATTATCAAGTAACAAATATGCATTTAAATAATGTTCAAATTAGTTAATATTATTATATTTTAGTAAGAACATAAACAAATTATTATAACTTGTTAATATTTTAATAT
Organism: Gossypium hirsutum; assembly: GCF_007990345.1. Lineage (NCBI taxonomy): Eukaryota > Viridiplantae > Streptophyta > Magnoliopsida > Malvales > Malvaceae > Gossypium > Gossypium hirsutum. The sequence goes on along the minus strand of NC_053441.1, from coordinate 12,245,862 downwards.
ATGAAGTATAAATTTTAATTAAAATATATAAACTATATTTAAATATTTAAATATAAACATTAAATATTTGTAATTAGATATTAACACATTTGTATTATTTAAAAAAATATTTTTTTAATTAATGATTTTAACACAAATTAAGCATTAAGAAAAAAAAAGTATTATGTTGTTGGAAGGGTGAAAAAGTAATTAAGTACTAAAAGTGTTTTGGGGAGAGAAAAAAGCTAGAAATTTTAGTTTTTCCTTCTCAAAAGTGCTTTTAAAAAGTCAAAAATTTTAGCCAAAAACAATTGTTTAGTATAAATTTTCTTCTAAAAATATTTTTTAAATCAAAAATGTTTTTTAAAATACGACTAAACAAACTCTTAAATTACTTATTACGCTTAATTTTGAACCTGGAAGATGTTAAATATTTATATTTTCAAGTTATAATAAAAATTACCAACACTTTTTATATTCTATAAAATATATTAAAAATAATATTAATTATATATGTGATATATTCTCATGCTAGAAAACTTAAAATTTCTGATTCAATTTTAAATTAAATTGAATCTCATTTCCAAGGATAATTTCTTTCTAAAATTATTTTTTATATTAAATATTAAATATAATATATTAATAAGTGTTAGATACAGTGATAAAATATATTATATTTTCAAGTAAAATGTAAATTTAAAAAATTTAAATTTTAAAGATAATATAATTAAGAAGGATAATCTCAAACCTACTATAAAATATTTATAGAAAATATTAAAAAAATTAATATTATATACAATATATAAATATGCAGCAGATTCGTAATCATGGCCCTTCTGCCAAAACACAAACATTTGCTTAATCTTAATGGAAAAAGAAAGACCTTATCTTACTTTTTGTTTAATATTTGATTAATCAAAAGAACTGAAGTAGATCCAATAAAAGGCGAGTTAGTCAAAGCTCCACTTCCATCGAGGATTGAGCTCCACATCTCCGGAGGCCTTTGTTTACGTTATCCGATGTGTCCTAAACTTTCCATATTTGTTAAGCTTTGCAATTTTTAGTTTGTTTCCCAATACCCAAGAAAACTAGTTGCCATCTTCAAATTTCTTTTTCTTTTTTTAAAACTAATATTATTACTGTGTGCTCTAATTTTCTTTTTCAAAATTACTGTGTACTTTTAATCTTGGTGGGCGTGTTCCTTGAATGTTGTTACCCTTTTTCATTTCCTTATTATTTATACGAATCTCCAGGAACTTCACCAAAAAATAATCTTCAATTTATTAATTTAAAACTTTTTTGTTATACTATCCAAGTCCAAGTAAAATCTTTTTAGTCCAAAACATTCTTAAAATATTTCCTAAAAAGACTTAAAACTTGTTTGATTAAAAAAAGTTGTCAATTGACAAATGTAAATATATTGGAAATGACGGAAGATTGGTTGGTCTGTGTCTAAATATAATGAGAATATTATTACCAAAATTTATAAAATCAATACAAGGATCACGAAAACCGATTTTAATAATATGTCAAATGGCGGGTCTGGATATAGTTGTGGAAAGTCAACCCTGCCCTTTTGTTACACGTGTTGGACCGACAACAGATGATGGGATTTCACTTTGTCTTTGACTGCTTGACACGTCGCCTACTGCTGTCACCCAACCTAACCCATTCCTACCCTTTCAGACAGCCACTCTGTGATTGGCTGGTTGGAATAACTTTTTATTCAATAATAATATATTGATTAAGGAGTATCCAATGTCGCATTACTTATTTTTTTTTTATCTTGATTTAACTGTTTTTCGGATAAATATATCAATATCATTAAAAAAGAATATAAATGACATAACATCTATATAATTTTTTCTCGTAATAATAATTTATAAAATAATGAAAAATTGGCGCTTATCATTACAAGCCAACTCAACCAATCCATTAAAATAATAATCTCGTTAAATATGATAATTATTTTCTATATATCTAAATTAATACTATTTCGTATGGAAAAAAACAAGAGTAAAAACACATAAAAGTTCATGTAATTGCAACAATAAGATTTTACATTCATTTGAGTTTTTACTTTTTCCCTTATAATATACGCATTAAAGTCTGTTTTTCTTTATATTTAAACTGAACTAAATATCATCCTTATTTCTTTATTATAATGCATTCACCATACTCAGTGTATTCTTTTTATATTACTAGCAAATTCATGACCCTCAGAACAAATTCCTTGTATTTTCAATATCTTCGTAAATTAAAATAATATATAAGGATTAAAAACATAAAATGAATCATTTATTTATTGATAATTAAACAAGTAGCTTGTATGAGTTTTACTGTAGTTATTTATCAATTTAAAAGCAGAAGTCAGCTTGTCGAATATTAGACATGAAAATATGAAAAATTGAGGAAGCTACGGTGTTATAAAAATTTGATTAGATTTAAATATCGTCATTTACAAAATTAAATATTTAATCGAGTTTATAGTTTTTACTTGTCTAACCCCTTTGTACAAATCCACCCCGAATGGCACAAATGGAAAACTACACTTTGTCTAACCCTTTTTGGGTGTAAAGTAAAGAAAAAGACACAAATGATGTTACAAATCGAGAAGCTTTATATACCAAAAATCTTATTGAATGACAGGAACCAAGTTTTGGTTTCGACCATGAAGTGTTTTGTTTCTTTTTGGAGTTGGCCAATTTCCTGCTGGAAAGTTTATTGATGATGTGTCTAAAACTGTTCTTTGGTCCTTGTCATTTTTCTTCCTGGAATCAAACATTAATAGTAGACCTACGCCGTTGTCTAGAAACGCACTTGAGATGAAAGTAGGGTTCCCTTAAACCTCATCCTTAATCAAGGTTCTCCGTTGTAACCCATGTTGCTTCCTGCTTACATGTCTGGTTCATTAGCTTTTAGGTCCTACTCGGATGAATTTGGCAGATAATGGTTAAAAAAAAAATAACACTGAGACTGCTAGTGATAGTGAATGATTCCAAATACAATGCGATGATAAATGGATTGTTTTTTAGTTTAAGAACACGGTGGAGAAAACTCATATGGGTTTTGATTTGAAAGCTCGATGTCACTGAAAACAAACAAGAAAATAATTATTTTACGTATATCTAAATTTAGAATGACACATAAAGCACTCCGTTAAATAATATAGGTTGTGATAAGCTGCCTAATTGTTAGGATCGTCCCGATTAAGCAACGAACAAGTAAAAATAGTAGAAGAAATTGAGAAGATGAACACACAAATTTAACGTGGAAAAACCTCTCAAAAGAGGATAAAAAACCACGGGCAAAGATAATTTTACTATAATGGCAAAAGAATGAAGAGTACAAAAGATGGAGATAAAAACTAAACCCCGAAAACCCGAAAAAACAAAGAACCCTCAAACGTAAACACAAAATTCTCTGAATGTGTTATGAGTTCTAATCTAATGGGTGTCTCAAAATTCTAAGATTGTAAAGGAGCCTATTTATAGGCTAAATTAGTAAGTCAAATAAACTATACTAATAAATGCTAAATATATTATACTAATAAATACTAAATCTTCTAGAAAGAAAATATATTTTTGTTTAACTTGACTTGCAAGCAATCTCTTAGAATTTGGGTCACACAATTCTAACAATCTCCACCTTGACACGAATTCTTTCAATGCCATCTTTGCCAAAACCCGCCACGGGCCTATCTTGAACTATGCAGGGAATTAACTGAGTCGAATCTATGCTTAGAAGCTGGAAGACTTCTAGCCTTCAACTTGTGCACTGCCAAATCAAAACTAACCCGGGTCTGATTTTCACGAATACAGTGCCCTAACTTTTCAAAACCTGCATCCAAAAGAGAACCTCTCTTCAACGAAACGGTCATACCTTTTTCCCTCCTATGACCAAGTTGCCTCCGCTTCGAATGAGTTGACTTTGACTCCGTAACGGACGAGGGACGTCCGATTTCACCGGTCACTGTAGAACCTTCCAGAATATAAAGACTGCCGGTTCTTTTACCTTTTAACAAAACGAGAGCTCCACGAGATACTTTAATGTCGCTCGACTCGATGTTGATTCTGCATCCTTTCAAGTCTAAAATACTCAAGGAGATGAGATTCTTTCGTAAATCAGGTACATACCTGACATCTGAGAGTGTCCTAATCGTCCCATCGTGTATCCTAATTTTAACAGTACCAATACCGATTATTTTACTAGATGAATCGTTTCCCATGTGCACAACTCCACCTTCAACTGAACTGTATGTGGAGAACCATTCTCTATTGGGACACATGTGGAAAGAACATCCTGAATCTAGGATCCACTCAGACGTAAGCTTGGAGTTATCGCTTGTTGACACTAACAAGAAATCATCACCGCCTTCATCGACCAAATTAGCACCAGCTACATCTTCCTCGTTACTCTCAGCAGCTCTTTTATTTCGCAGTTTATAACAATCTGCTTTGACGTGACCTAACTTTTTGCAATAGCGACACCTTTTGTCTCGTTTCTTTGATGCTACCAAAACGGAAGCTTGTCTATCTGCTTTGCTATTCAAATCAAACTCATTGTCGAGTTTGTCTCTACTCAACAAATGACCCTTCACATCTTCGAACGAGAGTTTGTCTCTGCCATAAATCAGGGTCTCCCTGAAAGACTTGTATGAAGAGGGTAAAGAGCACAATAATAGCATAGCTTGATCTTCATCGTCAATATGAACCTCAACGTTCTTTAAATCATTTAAAAGAGTAATGAATTGACTGATGTGATCTTTAAGAAGCTCACCTTCGTTCATGCGAAACGTAAATAGACGTTGTTTCAACACTAAACGGTTAGCCAGAGACTTAGTCGCATAAAGAGTTTCTAACCTTTTCCACAAGGCGAATGAGGTCTTCTCCATCAATACCTCCTGCAATACTGTATTCGCGAGGCACAACTGGATTGCAGACAAGGCCTTTTCATCAAGCTCTTCCCATTCTGTTTGATTTAGATTCTCAGGCTTTTTCCCTTTAACAACCTTTTTCAAGCCATTTTGAACTAGAATTGCCATCATCCGAACTTGCCACAGATTGAAATTTGTCTCACCATTGAACTTCTCAATTTCAAACCTTGTTGCTGTCATCTCTGACCGGGCTGATCTATGAAAGTTAAACTAGCTCTGATACCACTTGTTAGGATCGTCCCGATTAAGCAACGAACAAGTAAAAATAGTAGAAGAAATTGAGAAGATGAACACACAAATTTAACGTGGAAAAACCCCTCAAAAGAGGATAAAAAACCACGGGCAAAGATAATTTTACTATAATGGCAAAAGAATGAAGAGTACAAAAGATGGAGATAAAAACTAAACCCCGAAAACCCGAAAAAACAAAGAACCCTCAAACGTAAACACAAAATTCTCTGAATGTGTTATGAGTTCTAATCTAATGGGTGTCTCAAAATTCTAAGATTGTAAAGGAGCCTATTTATAGGCTAAATTAGTAAGTCAAATAAACTATACTAATAAATGCTAAATATATTATACTAATAAATACTAAATCTTCTAGAAAGAAAATATATTTTTGTTTAACTTGACTTGCAAGCAATCTCTTAGAATTTGGGTCACACAATTCTAACACTAACCGTGTCAAACTTCCGTTTTCAAATAGGCAATAATTTTAAGTATAAACTTTTCCAGGCTCGCTTCTAGTTGATATAACATGAGCAAGGTGAAATATTTAAATATATAAAACCTATTTGGACGATGATTGTAAATATTTGTTCCTGCAAGAATTGACGTGACGGACCATGAAAAATTATGTTATAACATCAGAAGGAAACAATATATATAATTATATAAGTTGTAGGAAAACCTTGGCAACAGTATCTTCGATAAATCTTATTGTGTCACTCTACTAGAATAGTTAGGTGTTAGAGTTATGTATAATTATATAAGTTGTAGAAAAACCTTTGGCAGCAGTATCTTCGATAAATCTTATTGTGTCACTACTAGAATAGTTAGGTGTTAGAGTTGTGTGATTCAAATTTTAAGAGATTGTTGTAAGTCAAGTTAAACAAAATACATTTTCTTTCTAGAAGATTTAGTATTTATTAGTAGATTATATTTAGCATTTATTAGCATAGTTTATTTTACAGTCTGCTAATTTAGCCTAATCTAGAGAATTTTGTGTTTACATTTTGAGGGTTCTTTGTGTTCGGGTTTTAGTTTTTATCTCCATCTTCTGTAATCTTCGTTCTTTTGCCATTATAGTAAAATTATCTTTGCCCGTAAATTTTTATCCTCTTTGGGGGAGCTTTTCCACATTAAATTTGTATGTTCAATTTTTCAATTTATTCCGCTATTTTTTTTACTTGTTGCTTAATCGAGTCGATCCTAACAGTAGGTAATAAATAAAAAGAGATTTGATTCTTACATTTTTACTAACAGCAGTATATTTTTGTCTTGAAATCATCATTTTTTACGCGATCTAATGGACTAAATCGGAGCCACGAGGGCGCCAGGAGCAGGATGTTCTTGAACCCTGCCCATTGTATTTCCGAATCACGTGTTATTACATAGATATGGACATACATGCATTGATTATATAATATATTATTAAGGTCTTTAAATTCATCAAAATCTTAGCTAGCCATTTTCTTTTATATATTTCGATGCATAGCTCTATTCTCATTGGCTATTAAGATACGCCTCCTTTGCACCCGAGTTTTTGCAGATTCACTTTTCCACCACCATCTTCTTCCAAAGGCTCGGTGCAGAGTAAGCTCTCAAGCTCGTTCCTAAAGGGCACATCTCAGAATGAAAGTAAGTTTCTATTTACTTGGTTCTCAACGTACGCTTGCTTTGTTGAGAAAGAAAGTGAAGATTTGTGATTAAATTTACATCTACAAGTGGATTCCAAACCGCATGATTTTGATCAAGGTTTTTTTTTTTTTAATTCAAATGTTTGATTGTAGTTCTTTGGTTGGGTCCAAAATAAGCTTAATGGGAAACCGGGGCGCAGTAAACCACAAACAGATTCTGCTACTAGTAAGCATTCTATTTCTTTATTTTTTTCATTGTAATCTGCACTCGCGCACTATAATAGTTTTTATTCGAATCCAAATTTATCAATGGTGACTTAAAAAAGGTGACTGAAGGAATCAATCCGAGATTTCTTTTTTGACTTGAATAATTATTCACATTTATTTTTCATATATCATATCTTTTCTTATTTTGATAATATATATGGGTTAAGGTTCTTCTCATTTCATCCCCTCACATCCAATATAATATATAGAAATACCCTAGATTCAATTTGGCTTGAATTAAGATGTTAAAAAACAACACCAGGGGCTGCAAACAGGGGTGTGAAAGTGAAGTAATTTACTAGTTTCCACAAACATTTGAGTCAACAGGGATACGCACGTGAAATGTGATTGTCCGATATTTTGTTTACGAGGGGCCATTCTAATTCAATTTCCCCACAATAAAACTCTTCGAACTTTGTTTTTAAAACCAAAACAAGAGACAGGGGATCTAAGTCTTTGATAAACTCATAGTCTTTGTTGTTAAAATCTACAAAAACAAAATCCATGGGACAAGTAGGACATGTTGCACATGTGATCTTTCGACAACCTATACTGTTTAACATCTCGTTTCCTGTTGTTTTTTTCCTTGAAAGATTACATGAAACAAGAGCCTCGACAAGAGTTCAGCGATTGGCCTCATGGATTGTTGGCTATAGGAACGTTTGGCAACAATAATGACATGATAGAAAATCCTCCATCCCAAAACACCGCCCGACAAGATCCGTTTGATATTCGCGAGGAACACGAGCCGTCCTCATCGGAGGATTTACACGAATTTACGCCCGAAGAAGTCGGGAAACTAGAAAAGGAATTAACCAAACTCTTGTCCCGAAAACCGGCTTCCGATGTTAAAAAGGAACTAGCAAATCTACCATTGGATAGGTTTCTTAACTGTCCATCGAGCTTGGAAGTTGATAGGAGGATTAGCAATGCGGTTTGTAGTGATTCAGGGGATAAATCAGATCAAGAAGACATTGATCGAACCATTAGTGTTATTCTCGGCCGATGCAAAGACATTTGCGCTGAAAAAAACAAGAAATCCATCGGCAAAAGATCGCTTTCTTTCCTTTTGAAGAAGATGTTTGCTTGCGGCAGTGGATTTTCACCTGCCCCGAGCTTGAGAGATGTGCTGCAAGAATCGAAAATGGAGAGGGTAAATTAAGCAAGAATTAAACATTGATTTTATGTATTAAAAAACTTTATGATTAGCTGCGAAATATATGTATAATGTTTTATTTCATTCAACAGCTTTTGAGGGTAATGCTTCACAAGAAGATTTACAATCAGAACCCTTCTGGAGCATCAGCTGTGAAGAAATATTTAGAAGACAGACAGTCTCCGAAAAGGCGAAATAAATTAAATAATGAAGATGAAACCCAGGAGAGGAAGAGTGAAGATGGATATAAATGGGTGAAGACAGATTCTGAATGTATGTTCTCGTTGGGTTTTCATCCATTATTATTAGCCAAAAACATGAACAAACCATGTTATTTATTTACTCTCTCTTCTTTTTTTTTGCAGATATTGTTCTGGAGATCTAAAAAGCACCGAGATTAATAAGGTTAGAGGAAAACCTTCCGTTTTTCACATAAATCCTTGCCAAAGTCTCCATTAATTACTAACTCAAACTTTGCAGGTTCCTATGTCAAGAACTTGAATGGCTACTTTCACTGATTCAGGACAGAAATTTTAGAGTGAATCTATGAATCATTCGTGATATGTGGTGTCTCAAAAAAAAAAAAGTGTATAATTCAAACAGGGATCTGTATTTTGTTCTAGCTGTGCTTTTCCATTTTTTTTCATGGTTGTAACTATGGATGCAGACATGCATTGCAATGCAGCCCATGTTCATGAGGTATCTGCAATAGATATCTATATTTCCGTAGCGGAGCTTGACAGTTAGACATTATTTGTTTTTATCCCTATTTTCTATTCACTCATTTTCTTTTTCTCCCCGTGGGCTAATTTAGGATTATTTTTGAAAATCCAAAGTTTTTCTAAATTTTGAAATAACATTGTAAAGAAAAATGCATTTGAATATTATTTAAATTAATTAATATGATGAGATTTCAATAAAAATATAAAATAATATTCATGATATATAAGTATAAATTTTATATACTTTTAAATCATTAATATTATTTATTTATAAAATTTAATTGAATATATAATTTTTATATTAAAATATAAACATTATAAATTCAATTGTATAATTTTATATACATTAGATTATATGTGTTAAAAAAATATTATTTGATTTCAAAAATGTTTGTACAAATGCAAAAAATAAAATTTATAACATTTGCGTGTGGGTTCAAAAATATTTTTAACATTAAAAACGATTTGTTTAATAATGTTTATGATTCTACAGCAATTTTGAAAAGTAACGAGAAACAAAGTCTTAAGAGTCAACAGTGCTTTTGAATATGTTAGTTTAAATATATTAGGAGTCCTGTATCCCTTCAAATTTAAAATTAAAATCCTATGCTTTATAATTTTGATGCGTTCATCCAACTCTAAAATTATAAAAAAGGTAGAATAACTTTTTCAATTCTCAATTTTTCTAGGTTTGACAATTTGGTCCTTATTTCTAAATGTACATAAAAATTACTAAAAAAATATTTTTCTTTTGTATTTTCAATTAAAATCCTAAAATAAAATATTTATATAAAAAAGTAAAAAGTTTCCAGAAATTGTTATTTATTTCTTGAATGATAATAAATTCTCTCAAAATTTTAAGCTATATTCATTTAATAGTATGAAATTGGATTTCCATAAAATTTAAAAATATTTGTTCAAATCTAATTTTAATACGTATTGAATTAATAAATCAAATTTTAGAGAGATTTTTTTTGGAAACAAAAAAACGACCCAAAGGGTCAACTTCAATTAATAGAATCACGAATAATAATGTTATGATATCCATCGGATACTCCATATCAAAACACAAATCATTTTCATTCCTAATAGCTAATTTACACAAAGAATCTGCTGCGTAATTGCTACTACGATTAGTCCACTTTACTTGAACCGTCTCAAAACTGCTAAAAGCATCACATTCACTCCTAATGCGCTGGCCCAAAATAGTAATGTCCAGCCTTCTTGTTGACCGCATTAACTATTAGCCTTCCAACATTTAAGCTTTTTGCCAACTTTAATCCCACTTTAAAAGCTTCCACTTCAGCCCAACTAATATCCATAGCCGCTTTCTGGAAATTATAGCAACCCCCAATAACAAAGCCATCGTGATCTCTAGCGACCGCACCAACCCCTGTACATCCGTTCAAGACAGTAGCATCCACATTAACTTTAACACAGTCCACAGGAGGTTTTGTCCATCTCTTTTTTACCTGATTCATTGAAAAACCGTAGGCTCAGTACGGTTGAAAATTCTGAAATCTTTGCTTAAGATTTGCGCTCTTTCCCAGATCATCACCGCAGCTTCCATCTTCCCTTTAAACACCATATTATTTCTGTCATTCCAGTTGTTCCAGAGAAGAGTTAAAAAATCCGCAGCAGCCTTATTATCAACATCCTCCAGCCAGTCAATACAGTTTATTTATTTATTTTTGGTGAAAGGAGAGATTTTATTTTTATTCAATAAGTAAATAACACTTTTTTTGTTAGTTTAGGAAATTTTTATAAATTTATGATTTTTATAAAAAAGTAATTTTTTAAGTAATTTTTACTGTTTCTATAACACCCCTTACCCGAGACTTTTCCAGAGTCGGGCACGAAGCGTCACCTGACTTAACTTACTAGTTCGGAGCATAAAAATTTACTTTTAAAATTAATTCGCTCGCGTTCAATCAATATGTCCCTAAAAAGAGCACTCGAGACCTTAAAACATGCAACGGAAACGATTCGGGTCCAAACCGGGAACATTAAAAATTTTCCGAATACTTAAACAATTTAAAATAATTTATTTTACTATTCACAATAAAACTGTTCACCTACATAACTGTCACTATTTTAATTATAACTCGAGTTACGAAACTTGAAATTTAGATCCGTAAATTTTTCCTAAAACTAGACTCATATGTCTTCTTACCATAAAATTTCTAGAATTTTCGAGCTAGCCAATTAGTACAGTTTATTTGTTAAATTCTCCCCTGTTTCACTGTCTGATGGTTCTGACCTCTTTTCACTTAAAATCAATTATTTCATTGTACAGACTTCATATGATGCTTCTGCTTGTTTCTATTGAAAATAGACTCACTAAGAAATCTAGACATATAAATTATAACTCATAATTCTTTCTGTACAATTTTTAATGATTTTCTAAAGTGAGAACAAGGGACTTCAAAAACCATTCTTACCCTATCTTACTCTATTTCTTTCATGTGAAAATAGACTCATTCAACTTTAATTCATATCTCATTCAGCTTCTAATTCAAATTCCACCATTTTTTGTGATTTTTCAAAATCACGTAAGTAAAAATTTTAGTTTCGACTACGTCAATGCTGCTATCCAAAAGCTATTCCATTGCAATTTTTTTTTACTCTTTTATAATTTCTTTGTATTAACTATCATTTAGGCATACACAACACCAAAACACGTTCTTATATAGCCATTTCAATAGTTAATCATTATCGAATATTTACTTACTACTCCTTAGCCATATCACAAGGATACACACAAAATGATCAAGTCCCTATACATGCCATATAAATCAAAAAGTTGTTTAACAAAATCTACCGGGGTAAATCTGGATAGTGTGATCGTTGATGTAGATCCGATCCTCCGAACATATATATATACGTCAATCTACAAGAAACAATAAACACATACAAGTAAGCTTGCAGAAAGCTTAGTAAGTTCACAGGCTCATAATAAAATCTTACCAAAATTTCACTAACAATATTAATAAACAAATAAAAATTCAACATTTCCTATCAACCACAATCTTAAACAATGAATTTACTCAATCGAACTCAATATCATATGTCAACTTATATTCCAACATTTAGCTTCAATTGCATTTTTAAATACTTGTAAAATTAAGGATCGTCTTACGAATTTGAGTACATCATTTGCCCGGTGCCACGATTTGCTTGAATCTTTTACAATGCTATAACTCAATATGGTTTCCTTCACTGAAATATCATACCTATTTTTCACTACTCAGTATGGTTTTCTTCACTGAAACACCATACCTACTTTTCACAATTCAGTATGATTTTCTTCACTAAAACACCATACCTACTTTTCACAATTTGCCATAGATTCACCATGGACTTATTCGTCAATTCATCACTGATTACCGAACGTATGTACTCAATCCTACGTATCCCATAATTTGAATTAACAATCTCATTTTTTTTTCTCATTTTTACCATAATCATAATTCAACAACAATATATGAATTGATACAATATGTCATTACCACATTAACAATTAATCATAAAATTTCAGCCGTATGAACTTACCTGGGCCAATTTGTTGGAGTTGTAAAAGTTTAGGGACTAGTTTGATATTTTCTCTTTTCCGTGTTTATCTTCGAATTCCTGATCTATAATATAAAATTTTCCATTTATTAGCATCTAATTCAATACTAATTCACTTCGCAATTTATGCCCTTCAATTTTCAAAATTACACTTTGACCCCAAAATTTACAATTTTTACAATTTAGTCCCTACTCAATTAACACTTTAATTGAACAAAATTTTTCTCCAATAGAACTTTATCTAATCACTTTAGACTTCTATACAGCCTTTGATATTCAGAATTTAAGTACAAAACTCCAATTTCTAACTTTTTCACAATTAGGTCCTAAAAATCATTTTCTACTAAAATCACTTAATAAAATCATAATATAATGAAATTAAAACTTAAAATATATAATAATTCATCATAAAATTCCAGAAATTATTCATGGTAACTTACAAAATCACCCATGGAATCAAAAACTAATGAATTCAATAGTTGGACCTAGTTGTAAAAGTCACAAGACATAAAAATTTCAAAGAAAAAGAAAGAATTGAACTCACATGGTATAAAAATATGAGAAATAAGCTTGTTTCTGACCTCCTATGGTGTTTTTTCTGATAAATTATGAAGAAATCTCTAGATTCTTCACTTTTGTCTTTGTTTTATATATTTAATTTGTAAAGTTTTAAATTTTGCCATTGTTTCTCCTTACTTTCTTACTGATTTTTCTTGCCCAACCATCCAGCCCATATAATTTGGGCCTAATTGTCTTTTAAACCCCTCATTATTAGTCACTTAAGCTATTTAATCACAATTTAATAAATTTTACACTATTTTCAATTTAGTCTTTTTTAGTTAATTGACTATCCAAACGTTAAAATTTTCTAATGAAACTTTTATACTAACTCAATGACACTTCATAAATATTTATAAAAATATTTATGGCTCGACTTATGAATTCGAGGTCTCAATACCTCATTTTAGACCCAATTTACCTATTAAATTCTTTTTAAATCACAAAATTTACTAATTCAATAATTATTCTATAATCACACTTGTCTCATATGTATTTATTTATTAGATTTTAAAACTCATTGGTCGGATTTAGTGATCTCGAATCACTGTTTCCGACACTACTAAAAATTAGGCTGTTACAGTTTCATATTTAATGAATTTTTTTAAATAGAGTTTAATTGAAAATATAAAAATTTTTTATGTTATATGATTTTTTAAGTAAATTTAGTCGTCTCAAAATTAAAATATAAAAATTTAAATTTAAATTTTAAAAGAATATTTGGAAATTTTACGTATTTACTTGAAGTTTTTTGTTAACAAATTGATCATATTTTACACAATGAAAAGTATTTTTGATAATCATCAATTATATTGGAATAAATAAAACAAAAATTTGAACGCTTAATTGTGAATTTAAACTTTATAAAACTTTTCTATGTTCTTTTTATAAAAGAAAAATGGTGTTAAGTATTTTTTTTGTTTGGTGGGTTTTGGAGATGCATTAAAAAATATTTTAAACTATTTTTTTGAAATTTTTATAATTAGATGACAAAATTTGTAAATGTTAAAAATTAAATTTATTAAATTTTTAGAATTTGAACTAAAATGATAAATGTTATAAATATTGAAGGTTAAATTTGTTGACCTTTTAGATTTATGATTAAATTGATAAAATGTATAAATATTGAAGATTTAAATTTTTTTATTAGGTTAATAAAAAAATTACTTGAAGAAGTGATCAAAATATTTAATTTCGAAAAGTTAAATAAGTAAATCTTAAAAATTAGTAGTTGAGTGATTAAAATAAAACTAAAGTCATAGTTGAGTGACTATTATATAGTTTACTCTTAATTCTATGTAAAGAAAAGGAAAGGGGATCTTTAACAGCAACAACTTAACCTAATTCCCAATCCGTTTTCCTTTAATTTTCCCGCATTTTCTCGGGCTTCCTCTCAATTTTCTCTCTCTTCCGGCGAGATTGGATCTAAGTGCTCTGACATATATATATTTTTACTCCAACCTCACTTGGTCCCTTCAAACCGGAAGAGAAAAAGAAACCCCAATTTCTTAATTTCCGAGGGGTTTCCAGTTAGGGTTTTACTGGATCTACCACTATTGGAATCTTTGGTTTTTGGATAATTCGTGATATTTACGGCTTTGGGTTGCTTTTGTTTTTCTTGGAGGGGTTTTATTTGTTAGATTTCTGGAGCTCGGGGTTAGATTTAAAAGGGAAGAATTTGAATAGCCAATGCCATATTTGGGTAATTGGTATTTGAAAGGTGTATTTTTAGCGTAATTTTTTTGGAGAGACCGAAAAAACAAGTGATCAATGTCTTGGGCAGGCCCTGAAGATATCTACCTTTCTACTTCTCTTGCCAGTTATCTTGACAGTATGCTCTCTCTCTCTCTCTCTTTTGTTTTTGCTGTTAAATATATGGTGTCTTGGGATTAATTATTTGCAGAAATTGTCTTGTTTTGTTTTGGCATTGGCTTTGAAGATTTTTAGTAATTGTAATTATTCTGCCTTACCTTATGTTTATATGATGATGGGTTGTTGAATTTCTTATGTATGGTTAATTTCATTTAAGTGTTTTACTATTCTGCAATCTGCTGTGGAATTTGGATTTTGTTTATGATGTTTTCTAGGATGGTTCATGTTTTAGTTTTTAGTCAACAAAAAGTTTGGATAAGTTATCAGTTGGAAGTTTGATTTGATTCTATAAGGATTAAGTAGGATTTGGAGATGGATAAATCTTCGGGATTTTATGCGGAAGAAAACTGTAATTTTTCAATTTTCAAGGAATTGGCCAGTTGCATAATTATTGTATTGATAGTCATTTTTATCAGCCATGTAAATTATGATATGCTGATGGACTGTGTTGAATTTTGTCTGATTTTATGCTTAATTGTTCTTTTTTTTTTTTGGAGCTTTCTAAAATAAGGTTTTCAAATTTCCTTGACATCTCATTATTTTAGTCGTCGTTTTCTGCAAAGCATAGATCTTTTGTAGAGCATTCAGAGGTAGTATTAGAGTCTAAGTTCAAACATATGTTTGGAGACTATTCTGTGTTGCCAGTTGCTGACATCTCACTCTTTCATATATGATGCAGGAAAACTTTTAGTTCTGCTGCGAGATGGACGGAAGCTCATGGGAACATTACGTTCATTTGATCAATTTGGTACCTAGTTCTTGTCACCTAACTCTTCTGGGCTTGACATGCTACCATTTTTATCTGTTCCTCAAAATTTTAAACTTGTTTCAGCCAATGCTGTTCTTGAGGGTGCTTGTGAAAGGGTTATTGTTGGTGACCTTTATTGTGACATCCCTTTAGGTCTCTATGTAATCCGTGGGGAAAATGTTGTCTTGATTGGTGAACTGGTATGAGTATGACTTAGCTAAGCTATCTTGTTTCATTGACTTCCATGAGCCTTTTGCTTTAATTTGTAATCTCATTTTGGTGTCTGTAATTTGCATTTGATGTGTTAGGACTTGGAGAGAGAGGAACTTCCTCCGCATATGACTCATGTTTCTGTTGCAGAAATTAGAAGGGTAAGTTTTTAAGTCATTTTGTTATAACAGTTTCCCCAAGAAATATTTGGTTCACTGAATACCCATAAGTTCCTCATCTTCTTTACCCCTCCCCCCCCCAACCAAAAAATATATATATCTTAAATGTTTCTATGTGGAAAAACAAAAGCATAAGTATTGATAAGTTTTGAAATCAAGATGTTCAGATTCTTAGATACGTTTAACTTTTAAGCTTTAAGCATGGGGATGGTGGAAGGTAATGATCCTGTGCTGATAAATGATGTGGGTAAATGGGGAGCTTAACCAGGTATTTCTTATGTTTCTGTCCATAAATTCTGGTGTTTGTAATAAGGAAGAATAAGTTAAGGAAATTCTAACTATTTTTAATGGTAAAATATGGAAAATCATTTGTTTGGAGAATTATCATCTTCATTGCTGATAGATGTTTGTACTTATAGTCTGTTCTTTTGATGGTATTTTTATCAATATGGGGTTAACTTTCTTGTTAACTTATTAAACCATAAGAAAAATTGAAGTTCGAAAGAAATTCATTGTACCAGACCTCATCTCTGAACCCAGTTTCTTGGGAGGGATTGGCATGGTTCCTAATGATATGAGTAATAATGTTTCACCGGATGCCCATTATACATACATGCATACATACATATACAGATTTCTAGTACATTTTACGTATCAATTAAACTAAATGTCTGAACACAATTAATTGTTCTGTTTTCTGGCAAAAAGAAAAAGTTTATTAAATAGATATATATGTTAAGTATTTTGTAGTTGGATATTGAGTTTCATTAATAAATAGCATTGTAACTTATGCAGGCTCAGAAAGCAGAAAGGGAAGCAACAGATCTTAAAGGTACAATGAGGAAAAGAATGGAGTTCCTTGATTTGGAGTAACTCAGGTTTCCTGCATCCCGTTTTAGTGATCCGCAAGTTTTATGGCGGTTGATGGTGTAGGAGATGTGTTGTGTAGGCTAGAAGATGGTCCATCTCTCTTTGTTCCTCTCATTCCGTTCTCAACATTCGGTTCTGTAACATTTGCAAACAATGCACCTGCCTTTAATTTAGTTTTGTTTTTGCTTTTAGTAAACACTAGTAAGATATTTCACTTATGGGAAGTCTTCAAGTTATTGTGTGTTCTCTGATATAAGTACTTTGCACAACAGTAAACCTTCGTCTGTTGGTATTTGCCGCTAGACTAGACAAGGGTGTCTGCATAAAATAAAGGCAGCGAACCAGTAAGGCCTCTTTAAGAAAAACAAACAAAAAGAAAGGGTTTATGTACTGTTTGATCGCTAGTACAGTTCTTCCGTTTAATTGGAAATGGTATAAAAAAAAAAGTTGTTGAGAAAAAAACTCAAAAGAATCAAGAACTGGAATCCACAGGGTCAGTCGCATTCGATCAAAATTCAGGCTAATTTACGGGGAACACTTGAAAGCCAACGCATGGTAAGGAAAATGAGAAAAACAAACATCAGGTTGGAAAGAATGAGAACTCTGGAACTTCGAAGACAGTATTGTTGGCACGAAGATGGACCAAAAATACAGAGGCAGTGAGAAAGGATTAACAAGGAGGAGGAGTTTCTTTTCTACTTTCAAGGCGACCCAGTCAAAAAATTAACACTACATAGTGGGAAGTAAGTTCAAGGTTAAATTGTGCTATTAGTCCCTGTATTTTGCAAAATTTATGGATTTAGCCTCTGTACTTTAATTTGATCAATTTTAATACTTGTACTTTTTGAATTGGCCAATTTTAGTCCCTGCACTTTTTAATTCCCTACCCAAACAATAATCCTTAAGTTTGCTTGTTTAAATTTAATTATTAATCATGTACTATACGTAAAGTTGGAGAATTTAGTTTATATTTTAATTGGATCATTCTAAGTAGTGAATTTTGAAATTTCAGTTTTGACGCAAATGGTAGTCGTTAATCTATTAACTGAATTTTTAGTGAATAATATATGAAAATAATAAGCTGACATAGTATTACATATATGATAATATATTTGGCATATCAGATTTTAGAAATAACAAAACTTAATAAACTTAATAGTTATTATTTGGTGAGAATTGAAATTTTAAATTTTAAAAAGTACAAGGACCAAAAGTGACCAAATTAAAGTACATGGATTAAATCCACAATTTTTGCAAAGTATAGGGAATAATAGCAAAACTAAACTTAAGTTCAAAAGTAAACAGTATTATTGGGAACAAGATTCTAGTCATGGTAAAAGCTCTATGATCTTACATTTGACCCAGAAGTATTTATATCAGAAGGTCAGGATTGAAATTGTCTTGAAATTTGCTAGTTCCCCACTGTATATTATCATTCTCACTCTTACCACTATATATTTCTAGTTATACGAATTACCAGCTCCTTTTACTTTGGTCTTTTAGCTGTCACTAGCTGTCCCCTGAAGGAACTAATTTCTCATTTCACTCTGCAAGTCAGCAGATCCAACCAAAGTATCCACTTTTCTTTTCTGTTCAATAAATAGAACTTTGGATAGCAATGCCGAAGCTTCGAAATACTCTTTTCCTACTATACCTTTCGTTTTTCTGCTTTGTTTTCTTCAGTGAAGCTTCAGTTCATGAGTACAATGGACAGAAATTCGTCAGTAAAGGCAATGCATTCGTCGTCCATGGTGGTAGCGAAGGCATTTATTCTTCTTTTGCTGACACCCACAACGTAACTGCCACTGCTGGTGACTCTTTCGTCCGGTAATTTCTCGATTTCCCTTTTCTTTCTTCTTTGGAGTTCACATTTTTAATGAACTATCTGCTGATTATAGATTTTAGATCTCTTTAATTTTCTGATGATTTTAGTGGGGTTTTGTTTTGAATTGTGTGGGATTTGAGAATTGGTAGGATCTAGTGAATTAGAATTGGGTGGCAAAACGAATTTGAGTTGAAACAGTGCTGACAAATTTGAAGTTCATTATATTTTGAGTGAAACGAAACAAAAATATCAAACTTTTTGAACCTAAAGGAATGAAAGATCTAATTTTTTTTCTCAATCTTGCTGAAATTTCTTTAGTTCAGTGGTCTGCTTAAGTCAATTTTGACTTAGTACTAACTATTAGAGAGGCTAAAAAAAAGGTTATTTTTTAGTACATTCCTAAATTGCTATCGACATGTATTTCGTATTTGAAAGCTGAGGAACATTGAAGATTTTCCTCTTTCGCCTTTTTTTGCATCCTGAATTTGTGGCTAAATCTTGAAACAGTTTTGAGAAAATTACATTCCGTAGACCCAAAGAATCTTCTAACTTTAGCTCACACTCGATCCAAGCAATCGTTTTTGAGGTGGAAGATAGAGAGGCGATTGGGGGTTCAGCTTATGGGGGACAAAGAGCTGTTTGTTGCACCTCAGATCTTGCAAAACTCGGTGTCTGTTCAGAAGGAGAAATTATTCATCGCCCTTCCACAAAGAATCCTGGCTGGCCTAAAGTGTTCAGCGTCTCATTTAGTGAAGATGATGAGGTTACAACATTGCCATTAAAATCTATACAAATTACTAAAACCGGGATGTATAACTTGTACTTCATTCACTGTGATTTAAATCTTAAAGATTTGACTGTTGAAGGGAAAACTGTATGGAAAAACCCTACTGGCTATCTGCCTGGTAGAATGGCACCTTTGATGAACTTCTATGGCTTCATGTCCCTCGCTTTTGTGATCCTCGGAATCTTTTGGTTCCTGCAATATGCAAGATTTTGGAGAGAAGTTCTTCCTTTGCAAAATTGTATAACATTAGTGATAACCCTTAGCATGCTTGAGATGGCTCTTTGGTATTTTGATTACGCTGAGTTCAATGGGAGTGGAACCAGGCCTGTTGGAATCACCATGTGGGCAGTCACCTTTGATACTATTAAACGTACCATTGCACGGATTATTATTTTGATGGTTTCCATGGGTTATGGTGTTGTGAGACCTACTCTTGGTGGCCTTACTTCAAAGGTAACCATGCTTGGAGCAACCTTCTTTCTGGCATCTGAAATTCTTGAGCTGGTAGAAAATGTTGGTGCTGTGAGTGATCTTTCTGGAAAGGCAAGACTATTTTTGGTTCTTCCGGTTGCAATCTTAGATGCCTTCTTCATTCTTTGGATATTTACTTCACTCTCTTCAACTTTAAATAAACTTCAGGTATTCTTTTTCTTTCTTCAACTTCATCAGCAGATCAAGTTAATAACAATATATGAAATTTTCTCACTAATGGATGCAACAGACAAGAAGGATGGTGGCAAAGCTGGATATATACAGGAAGTTCACAAATGCATTGGCAGTAGCAGTTATTGTCTCTGTCGGTTGGATTTGCTACGAGGTAAATCAAGTCCATTATCTTTGATGCTTTCTTTAGGCTGCTTTATCAATAGACTTCAGCATATAATGTAGAAGAAAGCAAAGAACATGCTAGCAATTTAAGTGCAGTCTGGTATCTTTATGATGGGAAGTATAAGGTAGAGTAATCAAAAACTGCAACATATAGTGTGACGAAAATATAGCATTTTAGAAATGGCATCATTATCAAAAACCTGCTGCACCTTACAACTGCGAAACTCTGCCTTTTCAGATTTACTTCAAGGCAAATGATGTTTACAACGAGCAGTGGCAGAATGCTTGGATCATCCCAGCCTTCTGGCAAATCTTATCTTTCTCTCTGCTATGTGTCATCTGTGTTCTTTGGGCTCCTTCTCAGAATTCTACGCGGTAAATATCTAACTTATTGAGCCCTAAGCTTCTCTTTCTGCCTTTCCTTTTCTGCTACGGTTGTTTATGAACTGTTTTATGGACATTCAAAATGAAAGAAGAAAAAACTTCATACTCACACCCTCAATTGTTTAACATATTTCCTGATCGTTAATAAAGGTAAAACTCGGCAACTTGAGATGTCTGTGTAGGCTTGATTACTTGTTTAATTTGTAGCTAGTTCCTCTGTGTTACGGAATTTAAAGATGTATGGCTGTTTTATATTGTGGTTGATGTTCCCGCATATTTTAGTTTCAGTGTCGATCTTTGAGAATTTTATTTCAATGTCTTTGCAGTTTCTTATACGTTCACTGTTTTTGTTATTCCGATCTTAATAGGTATGCTTACTCTGGTGAAGCAAATGAAGATTTTGACAAAGATGATACTAATTTGACACTCATAAAACCCTCTCCAACACCTTCAAAAGATTTTAGAACTGCACCAGAAACTAGAACGGTGCAGGGCAGCAATGGAGCATCCTCTAATGGTGATTTGGAAGAAGACAAGACAGAGTGACATAGAAACCCCACCTGTGAATCTGTGATTCTTAGAACTCGATTCAATACTCGGATTCACTTAAATCAAGGCCTTGTTATAGTTGTAACAATGATCCCACTTTTTTTTTTTTGAACTGTAATGATATCAGGGTGGCTACCATTACAACCAAACATCAGATGTTGAGCTTTATCTTTCCCTCCTTTGATTTTATATTTTATATATTTTTTTGGTTTTACCCCAAAAGTTTTCATCAGTTAGTTGTTACCAGGGGAATAGACAATCCTAGTATGCCTTTTTTTTTTTTAATGTTAATATAGTTTGTGACATGTTATTTAACATGTTTTTTTGTATCGAACATTATCTACTAATGTTGCAGAACAATGGATACCATACTTAACCGGGAAAGCATGTACCATGACAATATAAAGGAGGTTCCAGCAATTGAGAATATTGGAAAGGATTGTAAATGCTGGTATTTAAAGTTTATATATCACCTCTTAAAAGGTAACTATAAATCAACTATATACTAAATGAGACTAAATTTCAGATCCATTCAGTCGTCCATGATTGCTAAATTTCAGATCAACTATTCTTTGAAATTGGGCTGATCTTTGGTTCCTAAACCTTAACATAGTTTTGTGATTGGGAATTTGAGGAACTTTCCTGGACCAATATTTATCTGGCAGTTGTCTAATAATGGAGCTTTTTGAGAGGCCTGCCTAGGGAGCCATCATATGGTTGAATTTTTCAAGAAAAACTCAGTTCTCTTGGCCAACTATTTCATATTTAGCCAAGTTGCAGACATCAAATTGTGATCAACCCAGTGTGAGAAAACATCTGAACAGGGGGCAAAATGCTTCTCATATCATTAAAACACGTACAGAATTACAAGTTTCAAATACAACAATAACCATATGAACAAATGGAACAAAATTTAGAATGGGGTTAAATGAAAAAAAAAACACCAACATAATGCTGACGGTGCAGAAAGCATTCAGGTTCCAGGAGGCCTGGCTATTCTGGAATGCTAACACCTGATCTTTGTTGCTTCCTCAACAGTGGAAATGATTCGATCAACAATTGTTAAACAAATTGGAGAGCTCAAGGCAGCCACAGATTTACCAGCACCACCATCACCCGAATACCCTCCACAAAAGAATTGAAAGAATGTCTCCTAGTTTCTACAAAGCATCCATGATCAAGTGCTAGGACGCAGGGTATCCCTCGAAGAAATCCAACACAGCAGTTTCCAAGTCTTCAGCTGAGTACTTGATGTAATTCTCAGGGTGTTTCCCACTCTCTATTTGGCTCCTGAACCGCCCCAGAAATGACCGATATGCTGGCAGCAACTTCTCGGATATAGAAATCCTTAGTTCCTCCCTAAGCTGACCATCGGGTATCAACCACATGGATTGAGTCCGATGAACCTCCTCGAACATAGCATTGAAAGTCTTAAACCTTTCCCTCAATACAGTCTTGGACACCCCAGAAGAAAAACTCCCACTCACATGCAACCCTTCATCTCTCAAACAATACAAAACACTGACCCAGGTTGCTCTCTGGTAACTCGTGGCGGCCTGCCTAAACTTCCCAGTCAACTTCCTCAAACAATTATCCCCAGTCATTTCCCTCAACTCGGGTGACCCTTTAACCTTCTGTACAATGTAATGAACATTATTCATCATAAACAGATGTGCCAAAGATACATCTCTGTAAGGCTTGGACTTCCCATCCAAATTGAATTGCAAAACCACAATAATCCAAATTAAATGCAAAGCTAAAGGAGTTTTCCCTTCCAACTCAGTAAACTCCATATCCGGGGTTGATGGATCACCAGAATACCTCGAACCAGTCGATGGTTTCGACATTATAAGGTCAATCAATGTCTGTTTATAATCAGATATTAAACTGATGTAGTTCATGACATACCTTGTCAAAGGGTGAATCGTCCCACCAGGGACAGGGACCCTAGAAGGCTCTCTTAAAACTGCGTTTTCAAATTCAGATAAAATCCCCCGGGCGGCCTCAGCTAACCTGGACAAAATCTCGGCAGCCTGAACTCGAATTGAATCCGATGATTTCGAATCGAAAACCGCCTCAATATCAGGCAATAACTCCATCAAAGCATCGTGTAAATCGAGTATCTTGAAAAGCTTTTCAGGAGATCTCCTACTTATACTTATGGCTTCTGCGAAGTTAAACAACTGAATTGCAGGCCCTTTAACTGTCTCCATGAAACACGCGTCATCAATATCCGTTCCCACACAATCGAAGATTTGCTCGCAAAGCTTCTTCTCGCTCGCAAACAAAATCCTGACGCAAACTCTGGCGGCTCGAATCCAGCGCCGAATTTTACCCTCCAGAGCTTCCCATTCAAGCCTTTGGACATCTCCTATGCTTAGCTTCTCGATTCCGAGTTTCCTGAAACTGGAGTCAAAGGACGATTTCCTCACGCTGCCGTACACTTGAATACATTCGCGTAAGTACCCAGCCGCAATCATCCTCATCGCAATCGCTTGTAAATCGCAAATCGCTTCGGCCGGCATCAGATCCACTTCTCGGATGCTGCTCGAAGTTCGGTAAGTCGAGCTATCCGAAGATTCACAGTGGTGAAGCTGAAGGAGATTGTTCCTACTACTGCCACTATCGTCGCTTATGCAGTCTTCATCATCTTCGAGTTCGTGATGAGTGGGAGTAGATGATGAAAACGACGTCGATGAATCGAAGAGGGAATCGATTTCTAAAGCGGAAGTGTGAATGATGAGGATGTTGCGGAACTCGTCTTCGAGACGAGCCATGGCGATCTGGATTGTGGTGTTGACTTTTAACTGATCATCGGCGTCGACGTTGTGGGAACAGTCTGAGATTGATGCGCTGGATAATGTCCGTTGGATTTCATCGACAGCTTGGAGGTAAACATCAGCTTCTTGACGATCCGTACCGAAGATCATCCTCTCTCTTCCTTCCTCCGATGCCGTTGAATCCCACCGTAAGATTATTTTCTCCGCCGATTCGTAGCCCCTATTATTCTCCGGCGTCTCCATAACTATCTTTCAGGAATCCAAAATAGAAAATGTAAAATTTGCAGAATTTTTTTTTAATTCCTCCTTTCCTTTTTGAATGCTGGAAAAAGGTTTTAGCAAAAGTAAAATAATTAAATTTGCAATTTCTTCGATTTCTTTAGCAATAATATTGCAAAAAGGTTATAGCTTTAGGTGTCTACGGCGGTGTAAACGGTGGAGGTCATTGTCTGGACCAGCGGAGGATTTGCTTTTCTAGAGAGCTTTTTCTTTTTGGGAAAAGAATGCAGTGTGTGTGATCCAGTATGGCAGCTAATGGGGATTTTTGTCTGAACCTGAATTTTTTGAGAAAAAAATAGAGAAGTAGGTTTCGTTTGTGGAATTTTTGGAGGATTATTTAATTTATTTGCTATCATTATCATTATTGTAGTACTGTATGATTTTCAATTGACTTTCTCTTCTTTTTTTTTCCTGGTTCCTGTCTTCGCCGCCGATTGGGAGGATGTTTTTTTGTCAATTACCGGCGCCATTGGCATGAATTCAGCTCCTTCTGCCTTTTTAATTGAAATCATAGAATTTTGGGTGGGCTCACATTATAAGATAATGGGTCCCAAACCTAACCCAAGCGGCCCTTGTTTTTAAGGTTTTAATGGGTCCAAGGCCCATATTTTACATTCCCTGCACGATTGGTTTTGCTTCTCCCACATGTACCGACCTTTTGTTGGAGTGACCATAAGAAGTATTAAATATTTTTAAATTTTTATTCATTTTAACTTAGTCTCAATTTTTAAAATATTTTGATTACATCTTTCAATTGTCGATGTTATATCAATAAGGTTCTTCTGTTTTTTTTAATAATCTCATTATAGGTTCTAATAATTTCTATTCTTTCTAACATAATGTCTAAAACTACTCATAGCCCCTCCCTAACTCATAAATAGGAGGATAATGCACCTCAACGCACTTAAACTTACATTTTTCTATATTGGCAATATTATTCATGCCAATTGAGTTAAGACTCAATGAATTATAGGTTTTTCTATTTTCAAAAGAGCTTTACTTTAACAAAGTAATAGATATTATTTTAAGTACAATTTTATTTTTCATGTAAAATCTAACATGTTATGACGCCTTAGCTCTACTGGCAAAGGCAAAATTCTTGGATCTTGTATCTAAGTTCAAGATCTACCATACCCAATTATATGTGTAGGTTTTCGAGTGCCATCATCTGCAATTGTCATGATTGGTTTAATTGAATTTGTTGATTTTAGTTTTGATTGTATCAGTTATTAGTTTGTTTATGTTATAATAATTTGATTCTACGTAATGATTAACTAAAATAATATTTTTTTATTTTTTAAGAAGCATAATTAATTATTTAAAATTTATTACTTAAATTTTATAAAATTACCAAACCCAACATCGTTGCTTCTGTAAATTTCAATTCAGGCGGTTTTTTATTTTATGTTTTGAGTTTTTTTATTGTTAAAGGTATTGGTTTTTAGTTGAATTGTTATATCTGATCTAATTTTGATAATATTGTATTATGTACATGAGCATGCTTAAATTTAAGCTTTACAATGGTAACAATATCAATTTATCAGCAACTTTACTTTTATTATTAATAAATTATAATAAAATTGAATTAATTAATTTGTATGCTTGTGTCAATTTTAATAAATTAAAATATTTTAAATTATAATATAGATCAAAGTTATAATAAAAAAAAGGTTTAAACTGTGATAATAACCCAATAATTTAATTGAAACCTAAAAATTCTACAGTAATGGCATTGTTGAAGCCACTGCAACTCAATCTCCGTTCAGAATTATATACTAAGTTCAAATCACAAAATCCAAAACTCACTCTACGCTTCCTTCTACTTGTATCTCCTCTATCATTCTAATGGTTTCTTTAATGTCTAATCGCTTCTCGGGACTAGTTTCAGTGCAAAGTGCGCCTACACGAAGGAGCTTCTCCATGCTGCCCACTGAATTTCGGCACCCCTCCATCCCTGTATCAAGCAACTCAGCCTGTCTCCCTTCTGAAAATGCGGACGCCACCCATTGGACTATATCAGTTCCGCCTTTGCTATCGTTAAGACACTGGCAAGGGATTTCTCCTGTGAGGATCTCCAGAATTATGATTCCTAGGCAATATACATCACTTTTAGGAGATACTGTTTTTTGTTGCACGGCTTCTGGGGTTTTATAAGCACATAGGGCCTGTAAACCGTCGATGTTTACTAATGGGTGAAATCCATAGTCCGAGAGAAATGGATGATTATCGGGGCCGAGTAGAACATTGCTTGATTTGAGATTACCGTGAGGCACGTCACGTAAAGGAAATTCCTTGTGGAGATAATCGAGTCCCTCCGCTATTCCTCGCACAATCTTCACTCTGGTAGGCCAATCAAGTTCACCACCAGATTTCCCACCATCACCTGGATGATTTCATTTTTTTTTCTGTTAGAACCCATGAATGGTATTGTATTGCGTTTAAGGAACAAATGCAAAAGATACCCAATAAAAAAAAAGGTGCAAAAGATGTAGATGATTCATACCATGCAATTGGTAAAACAAACTGCCTTTAGAAAAGTACTCGTAGACAAAAAGCTTTTCTTCTTTACGGTAATGGTAAGCTAAAGGTGGCAAAACATTAGGGTGTCGTAGATTTCCGAGCTTTCTAACTTCTGCATCAAACGCATCATTCCCTAATGCATTCATTTGGCGCATCCTTTTCACCACCAATGCCACTCCATTCGTCATCTTAACCTTATAAGAAGACCCCAACGATCCATTTCCGAGCACTTCCGCCGCGGATTTCAACAAATCTGGCAACCCAATAACACCCTTTTCATCGTTCACCATGACTAGTTCTGTTACAGTGCTGAGCCTTCCAGGATTAGAATCTTTGCGGGTCGAGCATGCACTCTTTACGCTTTCTTCTTTTTTATCAGTTATAACGGAAACCGGCACCTCCACTGCGTCAGTAGAGTTTCCGGTTTTTAGCTCCTTTAAATCGTTTTGTTGCTTCTTTTTCCTCCATCGAAACGCAAAGAATATAACCGCGATAAATAGAACGGCTCCTAACGTAATCAATGCAGCAACAATGGTTTTGGAAGTATCATTTGGAGTTGGCTGGTCTGCCTTGCTACACTCAACGCCGACCTGTTCTCCGCAAAGTCCCGGATTCCCTGCGAACGAATCTGCATTGAATTTCGACAAACTAGAAGGAATCTCACCTTCGAGTTGGTTGTTTGATACATTGATGTACTTCAAAGTTGGGTTATCAAAAGCCGGAATTTGTCCACCAAATTGATTGTTTTCTAGATGCAAGTCAATGAGACGAGACAAACGAGACAATGAAACTGGAATGTTCCCCGTAAATTTGTTGTTTGATAACCAAACTTTCTTCAGCGAACCCATGTTGTCAAAATAATCGGACGGAATCACACCCGAAAATTGATTCATCGACAAGAACAATACCTTCAAACTACCCAAACGATTGATTTCGGGAATGACGTCGGTGAAAGAATTGTTAGCAACACTGAAAACACGCAAACCCTGGATCTCAACCAACGCTTCGACATCGATATACCCCGATAATCCCATCCCTTCGAGACGCAAACCCGTGACGACGCCATTGGAGCAACGCAATCCTTCCCAAGTTCCTTGGGAACCATTGCAAGGGTTGGAGCCTGGCACCCAAGAATCAAGAGCACCGGCACTGATTAAAGATTCCTTGAGCCTCAACAAGGCCTCGGAATCCGACGCAGAAGATGCCAATGGCGATAGGACGACGAAAGATGACGACAACAAGAGGGGAAATAGCCTGAAAAACCTAGCCACCGCCATTAATGAGGCCTGGGGATGGTTTTTGGCAAAGTATTTTTAGTGGTATGATGGTGGGAGCTCTTGTTGTGCAAAATTTTCGTATTGGCTTTGTTATCATCATAGCGTCCGTTCGTCCGTTTTTCGTAATGGCTTTGAATTTTTGTTGTTGTTGTTATTGTGCTAATTTTTCGTATTGGCTTGTATTATTGCTCTGCTATTTTTAGTAGACCATCAACTAAAGCTGCCGAGGGTTAAGTCCAACTCAGAGAAATTTATTTTTACTTTTAAATTTGGTTTCCTACATTTTCATTCCTTAATTAAATACCAAATCAGTGAACTCATGAAGAGATCTGCGTACCCTCGAATCATTTACTTTTTATTCAAATTTTTAGATTTTAGGGATTTAAATTTTTGTTCGCAGTTTAAGTTTTTTTTTTTTGCTTTTAATTCATCTTATTAAAACAAAGAACTGAGAGAGATTAACATATGTTCTCATATTAAATTTATATCTATATTTATATTAAGGCGATTCATTTATATCGGTGTAAAATTAAAGTAGTTTTATATTTTCATATCACTTCTAACCATTAAATTTATAAATATAACTATACTTGTCATGCATGTAAACTTTTGAACCGTTGAAAACTATTTACATAAAATAAATAATTAAAATTTTTAATTTATATCAAATTTGACATATATCTATATAAATGAAATGTAAAATATGACGGTTAAATTGTTAAAATATTAACTGTACAAATAAATATGAAAGGATATAAAACTATTTATTACAAAAACAAGTCTATTTATGGGTTTTTAATCTTGTCAAAGTGATGGGCTTCTTTCTAGGCTCAATCATGTACTAGTGTCACGAGCTAAAGTGCAAAGCTCGTGACCATGGCACAAGATGCACCCTATGGAGGTTTATGATTAAATGAAGATCATTTAGCCCACGAGAACTAGCCAGATTTAAAGAACTATTGAAGAAACCTGTCAAATTGAAACCTAGTTGGCCCAATAATGAAGATATGGCAACATAGATTATTTTTAGTAAATATGGGAATTTAATTTGATATGGTGTATCTTGTAAATCACATGATTTAAAGGATAGGTTAATCTCGTCAGTCGATGTAACTTAATTTAGACCATCGGTTCTGGGGGAACTCAACTATAAATAAAGAGCCTCCCCTCACTTGTAATTAAATCCATTGCAACTTGAATTATTAAGAGTAATAGAATTCTTGGAGAGCATTTACTCAAACACCTCTCGTGCATTCTTTTCTGTGGCTTTCTATTGTTCTTTTGTGGCTTCTTTGGTATAAATTGTTTCCGCTATACAAATTGGTGCCTTGGAGGAATTCTAAATGAATCATCACTTTGGTGTTTAGGCTGACTTAGCAAGTTTGAAACGAATGAATCGCAAGACGAAAGATCTAATCCCGTAATACTAGAGTTTACAACCATATTTAGACAAAAGAGGGTTTATGGTATGATTAAAAGCCACAACTTTTTACTAAAATTTCAATATGCATAAAGCGAGGTTAGGATTGCTAGTAGGGTTTAGGCCTCCTAAAATCAAAATATAACATTTTTTTCCTCATAAAGTTTATAAAATTATAAGTTGATAAATGATTAAATTGCACATTTACTCTTAAAAGATAAAATTTTAATTTAGCCCTTTTAAAAATACTATCTATTGGTTCTATTTTGGTCACTTAACTATTAATTATTTTTATTTAGTCACTAAATTTTTCAAAATTAAATATTTTAGTTAGTCTCTCGTTGTTAGATGTGTGACAAAAAATTGATATGAGCTATTTTTATTGATCTAATAAAAATTTTAGCACTCAATGTTTACAAAATTTATCATTTTAGTTTAAATTCTAAAAAAAATTCAATAAAATTAGCTTTCAGCATTTCCAGATTTTATCAATTTAGTTATAATTCTAAAAATTTTAAATATATATTAAAAAAAAGTATCCCATAATAATTTATCCGATACTTAATGGTTATAGCAAAGCATATTATTTTGTTTGATTATGTGTTGTTAGAAGTTACGAGATTAGAGTATCAAAGCTTCCTTGCATTTCTTCATTTGGACATGTTTATACTTCTAGTTCTTCGAATCCTTTTTGTTATTGGGATATCATCTTGTTGTCACAGGAGAATGATCCAATTCTACAGGGAAGGGTTAAGAAAGGTGATGCTCGTGAAATGCTACACTTATACAATATATATATAGTCTCGAGGATCTGAGGATCTGATTGGTAATGAGATATTTGTAATTTGAAAACTTAAGTTTGAAAACTTAATTTAAAAACTTAGAAACTTAAAATTAAATTTTGAATAAGTTTTTTGGAAAATTTGGAGAAACAATTCAAATGGCCAAATCGAGTTCTGTCTTTAATCTCAAATTGATAGCCTTTTATAGAGGGCTATTCTCTCTTTACATTATCTAAATCGGGAAATCATTACATTTGAAACTTTGATTAGAACTTTTCAGAGAATATATTCTCTGATTACAAAAATACAAATTACAGAACTATTCACTTGTCTTTTCTTGCAGGGAATATTTCCTGTTCACGCATTATTTTGTTGCAGGGAATCTCTCCTGTTCACAAATCATTTCTTGCATGGAATCTT
Source organism: Gossypium hirsutum (assembly GCF_007990345.1). Lineage (NCBI taxonomy): Eukaryota > Viridiplantae > Streptophyta > Magnoliopsida > Malvales > Malvaceae > Gossypium > Gossypium hirsutum. Next base: position 12,215,085 of record NC_053441.1, on the reverse strand, counting down.
TCCTGTTCACGCATTATTTTGTTGCAGGGAATCTCTCATGTTTACACATCATTTCTTGCAGGGAACCTCTCCTGTTTATACATTATTTTTGGTATTATTGCTTTTTGGATCTGGTGATGGTTACCGAAGTGGTATCATCTACAAGATTCACCGTCTTGATTGAGGATGTTGAAGATTCATCTTCAGATTCGGAGTCCAATGGGATGAGTATTTCAGCCATGAGTTTTTTGTATTCTTTTTTTATCTTGGCTTGAGCTAACATTGCACTAGCTGTCGACTTTGCTTGAAGAAATTTTGTTGTGGTTTGATCCGGTGCTACGGACTTACATAATCTTGGATTCTTGTTGAAAAAATTATCCAAATATTTTAAATCATATTTTGAATCATTAAATTTGTCCCACCATTTAGTCTTGTAGTTGCAAACTAATAATAGAATTCCTGTATGTTGGTCTTTCTCATAAGAATAATTCCATGAGACAATCCAAGAAATGCATAGTTTTGAGAAAAAATAGATTGTCCTGTAAATGTGTTTTTGATCTGGTTCAGGATGAAATTTGTCAAAGAATTTGGGCCATAAGTTTTGAATTTTTTCCGGTAGTATCTCAAAGGATGATGGTCCATACCAATTCCACCACTCTTGGAACCAGTTTAAGAATTTGAATTGGGTGGCATATTTGAAATATATGAGCCAAGAATGTCTCATGTATTGGTTATTCATTAAGAAGGCATTGTACCATGCCATTTGGTAATCCCAATATGTAAAATATGGGTAATGGTCTATTTTGGTGGTAAATTTGTCTGGGAATTTCTTTGGAGAATTTGGGTTTTCATTCCAATCTCTTGGTCGAAGAATTTTTAATATTTGGGCTGTTGAATAAGTAATAAAATTTGGATCTGTGTAATGTTTGAACAATACTGATCCAGTTTGGACCAGTATATTTTCATAATACTGTTAGGGTTTTTGAGAATCCAATGGTTTGAAATGTCATCCATTGAAAAGTTCTTTTGCAAGTATTTGTGGAGGTTTTTCTGAAAATTCTTCCTCTATAACAAAAAATTTTTCAAAATATTTGTTTGGAAAATATTGTGAAGATTTTTGTGTAGCAGTCTGGGAAGACACTGCTATCTCTTTTGGAAAAACATCTTGGAGAAAAGTCTCATTTAAAACATTTTTAAGAGATTTTGGTTTGTGTAAAACAATCTCTTTATTTTTTGAAATATTTGCTGCTTCAGCAGCAATTTGTTTGAGAGGAGTTTCCTCTTTCATTTGTGAAAAGGCCAATGCTACTTCTGGAGATTGAGATAGGGACTCAATCTATTTTTTGATTTGAGAACCAATCTCATTTGGATCTTGTACATATTGAATTATTGTATTTTTGGATGATTTTGACGATGGTGATGATTTCTCATCTTCTTTAAGGCAAATTCCATACCATGACTTAATTGGTTTTGAGGTGATTTGGGTTTTGGATGATTCTTCTATTTTCCCTTTTCCTTTATCTTGAAGTTTGGGGGGCATTTTTGAAGAAACTCTCTGGTGAGAAATTCAGGCAAAGAATTAGTTTCTCCTTTGATGTATTCAATATCAAAATCAAATATACTCAAGATTGCTTGCCATCTTGCAAAAATCTGTTTTGATGCAATGTTTTGAACATCTTTTTGTAAAACTTCTTTTGCTGATTTGCAATCGATTCGTAAAAGAAATTTTTTATTTAATAAATCACTTTGGAATTTTGTAATGCACAAAACAATTGATAAAATTTCTTTTTTAATGGTACTATAATTTTGTTGAGTAGGATTCTAGTGTCTGGAAGTAAATTAGACTATTTACTCTTTTCTTCCTTTAACTTGTTTTAGGATCCCACCATATCCTATTTCAAAAGCATCTGTCTCAACTATCTTGGGGGCATTTGGATCAACTAAATATAAACAAGGAAGCTTAGTGATTTTTTTTATTTGGGTGATAATATTGGTATGGTATGGTTATTTGTCCAAGGTTGTGGATTCTTTTTGAGCCTATAATATAACGGTTTACATAATTTGTTAAGACTTGGAGAAAAGTCTATGACATAATTGAGGCTTCCTTAGAACCTTTGTAATTGGACCTTATCAAGAATTTGGTCTGGGAATTTGCTAGCAAACTCTATAGATCGTTCTATTGGAGTAATGGTTCATTGGATAATATAATGACCTAAAAACATTACTTTGGTTTGGAACAAACTTATTTTGGGTTTAGAAACTACTAAACCGTTATTTCTTATGACTTTTATAAAGATCAATATATGTTTGAAGTGTTTTTCTAAATTTTCTGAAAATACTAAAACATCATCGATGTATACAATTATGAATTGAGAATATTGGTAAAAAATATCATTCATTATTCTTTGAAACTTAGATGGAGCATTTTTAAACCCAAAAGGCATTACATTCCATTCATATTATCTAAATGGTACGGTAAATTATGTTTTATATCTTTCTTCTTCTTTTATTTGGATTTGCCAAAATCCAGATTTCATGTCAAATTTTGAGAAAATATTTGCATTACAAAGTTTTTGTAACAAATCTTTCTTATTTGGTGTTGGGTATCTAATCCATTTTAAGGCTTGATTAAGAGGTTTGTAATTAATTACTAATCTTGGTGTTCCTCTTTCAAGTTCTACATTTTTTATTACATAGAATGCTGAACAACTCCAAGGGGAACTGCTCTTCCTAATTAAATTTTTATTAAGAAGGTCTTGTATTTCTTTTCTACAAATTTTTTCCATTTCTCTGTTCATTTGTATGGATCTTGCTTTTGTGGATATTTGTCTTTCATCAAAATCGTTTTTATATGGTAATGTTACTTCGTGTTTTTTCTGTTCCAAAATGCATTAGGAATGTCAGAACAAATTGTTGATTCTATTTCTTTTTTGATTTGATCTATTCTTCTTTGTATTTTTCTTTTTCTTAATTGTTCCGTTAATTTTTTAAAACATATTTCTTTTTTTAGAAAAGAGATTTGCTTCTGTTTATAATTAATTAAATTATTAATTTGTCCATTATGAATGGATAAAGATTTTAACAGGTTGAGATTTCTTATTTTCGGTTTTTCTACAAAAGAAAATTCTATCTTAGTATTTAAAACTTTGGTGGAGATAGAATTATTTGTTACTTTATAATGTTTGAGTAATGATATGAATGGGGTTCCTAATATGACATCTTGGGTAATATCTTTTACCATTAAAAAACATGTTTGATATTTTATACCTTTGTTGGATATTTCTGCATTAGGTAATATCTTTTGTAAGTAATTTTTAATTTTTTACCATTTGCAGCTTTAAGAGATTCTGATGTTTTATTATAATATTTTGTTGAAATTATTCATTCTCTAATGCAGTTTTGGTCCGCTTCTTTATCAAAAATGGCTATTGTTTCTAATTGAAATCCATTATTTATAACAATTTTTATTTTTATTAAATATCTTTGAATAGATACTTCAGTTAGAATCATAATATATTCTTGTGTATTTTCTTCAGGTTCAGGTTCTGTTTCTGACGAACTTTTTTCTGCGATTTCGTGTTTTAAGGACCTCATTTGTCCTTTCATTTCTTTTTGTTCTATTTTAAGCTGAGAAAGTTCTAATTTAATCTGTTTTATTTCCAGCTGTAATTCAGAATTTGTAATTTGTCTTGGTTTTATTTTTTCATATTTATTAAATATTATGTCTTGTATATTATACATTTGTGATTGACTAGAAATGATTTCTTTTTCTTTTTCAGGTTTATCTTTTAATGAGGATTTTAATTTCAAAAGGTATTCTCTTTTAAGCTCTAGGTCTTGAATTTTATCAATAACTTCAATCATAAATTCTTGATATTTGATTAACATGTTAATTGAAGGTTCATTTTCATCACTAGAAGACTGAGATGTTGTATGTAATTCATCTGTTTCAGTAGATGTATCATTTTCAGAAGAAGTTGTTTCTAATAGGATTTCATCTAATTGTCGTTCTATCTCTTCATCTAAATTTAAATTATTGATTTTTCTTTTGATTTTACAATATTTTGAAATATGTCCTGATTTTCCACATCTATAACATTTTATTGTTTTATCAATTTTGTTTTCTGTTTTTTGTTGTTTTTTTCCTTTTCTCTATTTTCTATATTTAGGTTCTTTTATAATATTCTGAAATATTCTTTTTCCTATTTTTTTGCTTTTTAGGGCAACATGTTTTTGAAAAAGAAGGTTCATTCCTGATGTCAAATTGGTGACAGAATGATCCTAATTCCTTTCTACACTGATATATTTCTTTCTTAAGTTGTTTTTGTAATTTTAAATCTTGACAAATTTTTAATCCTTCTTTTTGGGTGAAACTAATTAGTTCACCATATATAAGCTTTTCATATAGAATAATACCTTTGTAATTTTCTCTTATTTGATTTCTAACTTTTTCTCCTAATAAAGTGGGAAGTCCTGCTAGAAAATTTTCTTTTCAAAATGGTTGTTGGTTATCAGATCTTTGCATAACTCTAGTCATAAAGACATCTTTATACCATTTAAAATAGGTTAATTTTTTACATTTTAAATTTGATAATAATTCTGAATTTCTATCTTTAAGATGAGAAGGATCTCCAATAAAGTGTTTAGAGATTGAGAAAATTAAAGTTGCTACTGCATCTTGGATTTCTCTTCCTTGTTCGTCTAAAATAATTCTATCTTGGTCATCTTTTTTTTATTGCTTTTAGAATTTCTTCCTGTTGGGTTTTAGTGAGTGCATGATCCCACCATCCTTTTAATTGACCAATAAATCCAACAACTAAAAGATTAGCTATAGCATGATCACTGATTAATCCATTTTGGTTTTGGGTTTTATAAACATTTGAAACCATTGTCATTTGTTGTAATAAACTAAGAATATTGTATTTAGACATTCCATCTATATTCCATTCATAGATTGTATTAACATTGTATTTATTTTGGAAAAATAGGTTTTTCTTCCATGTTAAGATCAGGTGCAGTGATTTTTAGATAATATAATCTTTTTGGTTCTTTCCAAGCCATCTTGTTAATTTGTTGTTCATCTGACTTATCCAAGTCAGATTGGGAAGATTGGTGTAATGTATTTATTGAATATTAGGTTTGTATTGGGGTATCAGGGGCAATTAATTCAGACTTGTAGTTTCCCAAAGCATTAAGTTTATTTTAGATTTCTGTTAGAAATTCATTTTGGAATTTTTGGAAAGTTTTTGAAATCTCATAAGGTATATATATATATATATCTCCAGGCCTTGACAAACGCTGCTGATAAAGCTGATGGGTAAGTCATCAGGTTATAAGTTTTAAAAATTAAACATAAAAATTTGTTTAAAAGAAAAAGGTAAAGAGAAGATAAAATGCTATTCATTAAAATCTTTAAAAACAAACTTATAACTAATAAAGCCTTAGCTTAATGGTAAAGTTAAAACTTCACCGTTCTAAATTTGAGTCTCCCTATAAAGTATAAACCATATGTGGTTTCTAAAAATTCTATTTTTTTTGCATAAATAAATACATAACTTTTTTTTTTGCCATAAAATACATTATGTTTAATACATGGTTGCTATTTAGATTATTTATTATTAATTACAAATTCTTGAATATAAAGATTGAAGATAATAAAAATAATTTATATATTTTAAATTTAGTCCTCCTATTTTTATTTCGATGAATTAGTTTATCTGCTTTTCGAATTTAAAAATATAAGTCTAATTGTTAAAACCAATAAAATTCTTATGTTAAATTTATATTCATTACAGACTGTAATTTATAGTGTCATTATTATACCTAAAATTTCATTTCTAAATGTCACATCAGTAAATTTAACAGAATAACTTTAATGTTGTTAACAATTAGACTTAAAATTTAAAATCTGAAAAGTATGAAGACTAAATCTTAAATGTACAAAGAGTATAGAGATTTGAGCATGCTTAAAATTCATTTAATAAACAAAACTTTGGAGGCTAGTGTATTCTCTTTATCAAATCCAAAGAGATAAGTGAAAGAATTTCAGACTCGTAAGTAGATATTTTTTTAATAAAATCTTTAGGGGAAATGAATAATTTTTCTTAGAGAATGTAAAACAATGACAAAATGATTAGATGTGAGAATAAATGTTTTAAAAATTGGATATGTGGTTGAACCGACTAGACCATCAATACTTAATTTGATCATAGTCTAGCAATAATGAAATAAGCAATTTAAAAGTTAAAAACTATTTCAAAAAATTCATAAACCGGTTCAATAATCGGTTTTTTATCCTACTTTTCGAATTTCTAGAAACCAGCTCAACTTTTTTTATTTGCAATGATATACTAACTAAATATTTATTCAACCGCTCCAACTGAGTAATTCAATTCCAACAACACTCATGACCTCTTTTCAAACAGTAAAATATACGTAAGAGTTGTATGTTTTTATTCATGAATTTTTTAACACAGATACACCAAATACATTTTAGAAAATAAAAGAGTATATATTTGACGGATCCAGTTTTGATATCCCTACATGTAATAATAGTATATAGTAATTACATAAATTTTATTTATATTATTAATTTCGATTTTTTTAATTAATGTTATTTATAATGAGTATTAATTCAAATGTACAATTACTAAATCAACAAATATCAATATATTTGCTGTTTTTTTATATTTTATACAGAAAATTTTAAAAATATATATAAAAATAAAATTAAAACACACAACTTTATAATCTTTACAGTTTTAACTAAAATCACTTTGATTTTTATATAAAATTTCACTCATTGCAGTTAGTGTATATCATTGTCAATTGTCATTCTCTCCCTTTCAACTGAAGCCCACAGTTTGAAAAATGAACAAATAAATACACTCACTCGCACCAAAAGTCAACCAATAATCCAATTTGCATGTTTTATTTATGAAGGGCCAAACGTTTTCCATATTTCAGTAACGACATTCTTTCGAACTTTACTGACCTTTTTGGAGATATGATTACAATTTTTTTTAATTATTTATTTTTAAACTCAAATCAACTTATTTAGTTTACAGAAAGAAAATAGATTATTTGTAGTGATAAGACTTGACATTAATGTAATATAAAATTACTTAAAAGTAAAATTTTATTAAATTATCCTTAATTACAAATAAAAAAGTAATTAAACTACGATGTTAATTATAAAGATAAAAGAAAAAATTAAGACAATAGTATACACAAATACCATAGTTTTTCAACTAATAAATATTTAACAATGAAAATCATTAACTTAAAATAATAATTAATAAAGAAAGTAAGGCAACATCATCAGGCAAATGTTAATTAAGGTTATCATTATCATACGACATTAGGTTATGGTTTATATATTAAATATAAATAAATTCTAACTTTGCCTTGATTCTTTTTCTCAAAAAACGTCCCATTCATGACACTTTTTATTTTTTTTATTATAAAGTTTGTCAAATTTGTCCTTAACAAACAATAAAAATGTTTTTAATAAGAAAATGTATTCTTTTGTAGAATAGAAGCCTACCTGCTTATTGAAATTCTCAAACTTTATGTGTGTGTGTGTTTTGAGAAAAGGAGTTATAAAAATATTTTACGAGAAAAATATATTAATTTATTAATAAAATAAAACAACCTTGAACCATTATGCTTTAAAAAAAAAATGTTTTATGAGGACGTAATAGGGACGTATTTAGATTTTCCTGTTTGTTTGAAGTCTATCGACTCCGGAGAAAAATGACAAAATCTCAGTGGCACCTTGTATTTGGAAAGGAATAGTATTTTCATTCCAATAACATAATTTGTAATTTATAAATATTTTTTTATTATTTTGAGATGATGAGCAGAAACGGCTTTTTTTAATATATTAAAAACTTTTAAATTATTATATTTTGTTTAAACAAGTTAAATTATAATTTTTCATTCATGAAATCTATTCAATTTAATACTAAAATAAAATCATTTTGAATTTTTTAATTGATTTGCAGTTTTTTCACTATGAATTTGATAAGAACAATATATATATTAAATAAAAGTAAAAAATATATTTAACATAACCACTCTTTTAAATATTTTAATTATTTTTAAAAATTTTATATTAATATTGAAATTGTATAGAATTTTTGTTGAGTCAATAAAAAATTAAGAGTGAAATTTTTTAATATTTAAAAAATGCTTAAAATTCGTAAGATAGAGCATTATTTATTGATAAAACAATATAAGAGTTTTGTTTTAAAGAAAGTATAATCATTTAAGGGTTCTTTTTAAGTGCAGCTATCTTGTTGGTTTTGGTTTAAATTATGTTTTTTTTAAATAAGTAAATAATCATTTCAAATTAATGTAAACTAAAAACATTCTTATTTATGTTGCATTTTAAGAGATGTACAAGTTTTCTAAGAACTTTTTCAAGGATTCGAATGTCTTTTTTCTTTTGTTAGAGGCCATTTTAGTTATCGAATCTGCAACTTTATTCTCCTCCTTTGAAATCTATCTTATCCTTCAATATCCAACCCTTGAAGAATCCTCTTTACCAAGGTTGACTTTGCACTTGTTAACTAACTCTCTTGAATGACTTCAACCACCTCTAAGTTATTAGTTTGGATCAATAGTTTGTTAAGATCCCGCCTTTATAGGAGAACCAAACCATCCAAAGTCCCCTACAACTCAACCTCAAATACGGAACATACTCCTAAATAGTGATTATATCCAAAGATCCATTCTCTATTCTGTATTCACAACCCCCCAACAGAAACTATATTTGCATTAAGTTTAACCGCCCCATTAATATTCAAAAGACAATAATTACCTGTTTCTTGTTAATCAATTAATTATTTCATATTTTCCAAGGTAAACTGCTTCACCCAACTAATTAAAGTTCTGTTTATTTCAATAATATTTCAAGATAAATCTTGAAAAATAATTAAATTCCTATTTTTCTAAATTCGTTAAACAAGTAACCCAAAAAATCAACTAACCATTGTTTTCCAAGCTCTAATAATGGTTTTCTTTTTAATCTCTCTGTCTGCCATCGTTTTTCAATTAACTATTTTTGAAACGATTGTTTCTTTGAATATTCATTTCTTTTTCAAGAATTCAATATTCAATTATTGAACTTATATTCATTATTATCCCTACAAACATTTAAAACGTGAACGTTAACTCATTTCTTCTCATTATGAATTTTCAAGCCTATGCCTACAAAGTTAGGTAAAAAACCACCGCCAGTTCTCACACATAGCATATCGGGTATTTAGAATGTTACCGTGAAATAAAATATTGACATGCACTGTAGAACTACAAAATATAATAATTAAAACATTAAAAGATTACTCATATAAAATATACGAGAAAGTATAAAATTAAAATATTAAAGAATCCCTCCCTTAGGTTTTTAAATCAAAGGTTTTGTACTTAAGAACATTACTTATTGTTTGGTCCAAATTGAACAAATGTTGATCGTATATATCTATCTTTACTATTTAGTTGATGTGACTTGTTTATTGAATCCGAAATCAATTAATAAAATATTATTTTTGTTCAAACTAATTATAAAATTATAAGTGTATTTTATATTTTTGTAAATCAATAAAAATTTATCTATAATAAAATTTGAACAAAAGATACTATACATATGATTTTTTTATTTTTACGTGAAATTTTAATAAATATATTTATTACATAAATTTTTTTATGTAAATCTAGTATGAATTTTTTTAATTTACTTAAAAAATTAAAGTTATTATATCTTTATAAATATAAAATATTATTGAATTATTAAAAAAATACGAAAACATACAAAATAATTTGAGCGTCACAACGAGTTGAGTGGATCCTTACATATACACGCACGTTTTCCTCCTTTGCTTAGGCCCAATGAATGGGATGGGACGGCCAGAGATGCAAAACGACAAGAACGAAGGTTTGAGAAATGTAGTTGTTAGGTAAATGCAAAATTTTAAATTTTATTAAAAGGAAAAATACTAGAGAACTTCTCCTATGTTTTTAAAAAATAAAAATTCAACTCTAAATTTAATTAAAATAAAATGTAATTATGGTTCAAAAACTAATGTTTGTTAGTCGAAATTGAATGGTGTTAAAAACTACTTCCATAATTTATTGGACATGATGACTTATTATATCCTTTAATTGTATATAAAAAAGTTATTTTAATATTTTATTTTATTTTTTAATTTTTTTAGTTTTAATTTTGTGTTATTTATCAAATCATCTAAAATGAATGAAAAAATTAACATTTATTAACTTTACTGACATAAAATGCATATGAATTATCACGCCAGTAATTAATTAATTATTTAAGAATAAAAATATACAAATTTCTTAAAAAATTAAAAGTTATAAAAATATTTTAAATTTTTACATTTTTTTCAAAGATTGCTTAAAAATATTTTTCATAACTTAAAACTCAAAATACATTTAAAAAAATAATTACACTTTATAATATTTGAGCTTAAAATATTTTTATTTCTAACAACCCAATCTTACTATAACCACAAAAGCTCTATTGATGTTCTATATACTATAATATATATTTTTACCTTTTTTTTTCATTTGTACAGTGCGTGCTATATAAATAACATATGAATGAATAGAATCACTTTATTTTTATTCTTGTCTAAATAAAACAGGGGGGGAGTACAACATGTCAAGTGTATGCAAATTGCAAAACCCAACAACATTGAGTGGGAGAATCAATAAAAGGATATTGATGAAAGCCTAGAACAAATTTTTAGGGCCGAATAAAATTTTAATTTTTTATAATCTATATATTTATAAATTTTAAAAGATTAAATCAAATTTTTATAATTTTATGGAGGCTGAAGTGTAATTTTACCTTTACTGATTTAAAATTTTTAAAAAATTTTAAGGGCCTGAATAAAAATTTTATATTTTAGGGGGGTCGGAGTCCCTGCCAGCCCCCTAAATCTGCCTCTGTCCATATGATCTTGCCACGTGTTTAGCATGAAATGGATTAAGTTGCCCCTGATGTGTTCTTTCGGTGTCCAACTAAGGCAATAATTGTTTACCACATGCTGTATTATACTTTTTTGCTTTCTTTCTTCATTTTTTTTCTTTTCTCTTTTTGGTAATACGTTTTTGCTTTCTTTCTTCTTCTTCTTCTTCTTTTTTTTTTCTCTTTTTGGTAATATGTTTTTGCTTTCATTTACTACAAGGAAAATAACAGCACGTAAATTCCACGTAATTGTTTGTCTCTATCGACATATAACACCGTTAACCGTTCCTATATAATAGCGCCTAACTCCTAGACACGTGAATACCAATATGCACCCCTAATTGCTTTAAATTACCAATACACCATTTAAAAATATATGTTAGAATGAATTACCCAAAAAGGCCCTTTTTTAAAAAAAAATTACTAGATTTGATCAATTTTTTCAAAATTTATTAGATTAGACCAATTTGAGAAATAGAAGAAAAACGTGTCCAGTTGGATGCTTTTTCAACAAATTTGGTAGGAAAACGCATCCAATTGGATACATTTTTCTCCTCACCAAAGTGCGTCCATGCATTTTCACACACTTTCTCTAATCTTTTTTTGAGGGTTTTTTAGGATTTTTGTTTATGATTCTTAGGGTTAGAGTTTTGATTTCTTTCAAGGGTTTTAGAGATTAAGGTATAGGGCTTTTGTTTTAGGTCTTTAAAATCGTTATTTTAGGAATTTTTTAATTTTTAATATTTTTATATACTATTTTGTATTTTTTATAATATTTATATTTGGAGGAAAATATAAATTTTAGAATTGTTATAAACATTTCTTTTAGGACCCCATTTGCAATTGAATAGTCAAAATGTACTTGTCATCCAAATGAATAAGAGAATTTGTCATTAATAATTTCAATAAAAATGAAAAAAATTGTAATATAAAATTGATTAAAAAAAACCTTAATGCAAATTTAATAAAAAATGAGAGTGAGCTGAGAGAATTTAGTGAGAATTATGAAAGAATTGATAGATGATTGAAAATGGATTGAGAGAGGGTTGAGAGTGAATTAAAAAAAATGAAACCTTTTGGGGTTTAAATAGAGAGGTTTCTTACTGTTGGGGGAATAGTTATCGGTGGGGTAAGTGTTAGGAAAAATGCATTTAACTAGATGCCCTTTACTGACTGAGCAAGAAAGTAGATTAAGCTAGAAATGTTTTTCTGTTAAATTCGCTGAAAACACATTTAGCTAGACACATTTTTCTTCCCTCCAAAATCAACCTAATATGATAAATTTTGAAATAGTTAATTTAATCGGGTGATTTTTTTTTTGTAAAAAAACAGCTTTTTGGGTAGTTCACCCCGTAATCTACTAGTCGGCTAGTCCTTGTCCCTGTGCACGCTCGAAATATTTTTAGATAAAAATAAATATAAAATTTATTCAATGAAAGTTTTGTTAAAAATTAATGCTTATTAATAAATAATTAAAATATAATGGTGATTGATAAAAAAAAGTTGTATGAGAAATAGGAAGGAGTTGTTTTAAAGTTTTTTTTTTAAATTAAACTATTTATTTAACTTCTTAGCTTTAAATCAATTAAACATTCATTAATATGACGCATAAACCATAATTAATAAGAAGCAAGGCACAAATTACAGACCAGGATTAAAATTTTATACGATACCAGATGAGTGAAAAGACAACATTTTCCTTAATTATTGTGGGAGCAGTTTCCCCTTTGTTAACTTAACAGTAACCGTTAACAATAACATAATAAATATAATGATGTAGGTTTTTTACAGTTATTATCATCTAATTATATTTTTTATTCATGTTTAATTATATTTATTGTTTTCTTAATTAGTGGTAAATAGATGCACGAGTAAGACATTTTCATTTAAGTAGTATTTATAGAATCATTGAAAAAATATAATTGTAATTTTATTTTCTCGGTATTTAAAGTTGTTAATTGATTGAGCTGTCTAAATTGAATGGAAGTGTTTGACTACACTGGTCATTACAACTTAATTTGTGAAAACTATGTAAACAAAATAGCAATGAATACAGGTTTTTTACGCAATTCGGTTTCCTTGTGTTTCCGAAGCCTAGCTCTGTAAGTAATTCCACTATCTTTAATTCACAATATAACAAGCGAATCACACTCAATCATTCTCAATTTATAAAGATCTCACATTTATACCTAAAGATTAAAAGATTCACCTTTAAATTCTCCTCATGAGAACTTAGGTTGTAAACACTACTTGTTTACTCTCAATTGCACTCACAAATACATTCCTCAATGAACATATAGGTGCTCTCAATGTTCCATGCATAAATTTATACAAGTCTCTAAATATATAAAAGTTTGAAACTAGCTAACATACTATAGACCAATTATAGTTCAATTCCTATCAAACAACGGCTAATAAATAGCAAAATACAATATATTAATAAAGTCCAACATAAAGTAGATTCCTTAGAGATATGTCTTCAATACAGTCTCGATCCAATTTGATCAAATCTTCAAATATTTGTTGCTCTAGAATATAGATCTTCAAATACAGGCTAACACATGTCCACAAAATCAAGTCATTACCCAAGTGATTTGGTTAAAAAGTTTTCCAACTCCAAATAAGACAAATTATGTTGTCTGTCGAGGTGTCTGATTGCAATGGCCACTTTCGTTGGCATTTCGACATCCACTTCAAAAACATTTACCTCAACAATAAAACTTTTATCAAAGTTGATTAAGCCTTGCATATTTATAACATAAATTAATCTTTACAAAAGTAAGCTCTAATCCATCTTAATTTGCCCAAATCACATCAAATCAATTATCTTTAATATAAATATATAAATTATCATAAAGCCACCTCATATCTTTTTGGATTGCATATATTGGCATACAAGGTAAATAAAACATGTAAGAATATTTGAAAAGTAAATTACTTGAAATTTTTTACTATTATAATATTTGAATTGTTAAATAAGTTAGTATAATTTAGTTATATTCAATAATTCAAATGATGAAAATTATTTTACACTAATTACAATGCTTAAAATACAATATTTAAAATTTTAATTAAAAATAAAAAATGTAAAATAACATGCAATATATGTGACATTAGAAACTAGGATGCAGCAAAAGCCCATTTTATACGTGAATATTTAATACTATTTAAAAATACTAGATTTATGGCACACCCTGGGTGAAAACAATTATCTAATACCTTTTTATAAGAAATTTTATATAAATGCTAAATATATGCTTTGTTGAAATGGTAAAAATGATAGAATAAAGTTCATTACACTTTCAGTTCAAATCCCCTTATATGCATATATTTTCTATCAAAATTCGCTACTAGAACTTGTACTTTGCGTAAGTAGTGGATTTATTACTTATACTTTGTTTGGTGTAAAATGGTAGCAGTCAAATTTGTTTGGTTAATTTCTTCTATTAATCTTATATTATGCATAAAGTTGTAGATATAGTCCATATTCTCCAACTAGCTTATTTTTAGTTGCTATATTTTTCAAATTTCAAAAATTAAGTCCTAATACAAATAACAATCGTTAAATCTATTCACATTTTTTTAGTAACATGTAAAAATAGTAAGCTAACATAACATAATTTAATTTAATGAAAATTATAGCTACCCTTTGGTTGGGACTGCAATTTTAATTCTAAAAGTACAGTGATTGAAAAATGACCAAATTGAAGTAAATGGACTAAATTCACAATTAACGCATAGTATAGAGATTAGCAACAAATTTAATGTATATTTTCTAGATTTTATATAAAAACATAAAAAAAAATAAAAATATCATCAAAATAATATTTACCCCTTTATAAAACTAAATTTTTTTAATAAATTCACAATTAACTTGAGATTCGATTGAAGGTGACACAAACTATGTTGGAACTTTAAATATTAGCTCAAGACACATAAATAATTTGGAAGAGAGGATAGAGTTTTGGTTTGGCACATAGATGATTCATGTTTAGACTCTATTATCGAGATAAATCCTTATAGGGCCTAGGAGGGCTTTGGCTCTCTAATATTTTGGAAAATTTTGAAAGTTTTTTTGAAAATTTTAATTAATTCTCAGCAATTTCACTAAATTTTAATTAGATCCCTATTCTTTTAAAAAAAAATTTCTGTTGAGTAATAGTTTTCTTGCTTCGCATAGAGGGGAACGTCAGGGGTATTTATACACACTATTACTTGTACTATTACAACTCATAGTGGAACTCGTTATTTTGTCTTGGCCTTATGGCACTGACATTCCCTGGCTTTGGTGTTGGCATTTCCTGCGTGCCTATAGCTTGCTGGACACGTGTCTATGGAGCACGCGGTCCTTTCTGATTCTGGCATCCTTAGTGAGCTCTGTACCTGTCGGTCATGAGTTTAGATGACTTGTCAAGCTTGCGATCCTTCCCACGAACATACCTTGTGACCCCACCCAGCAAGGTGTTCTCGCGGACTCTTCTTCGCGAGCTATCTCCACGAACTTACTTCTTTCGAGTCGGGTCCATTCAAGTCATGGGTCGGAAGTCCAAATCCTTTTAAGACATCTTGGTTGACTGTTTCCGATATATAAAAATTTCATTAAACTTTTAGAACTTTTATTATAACTCCATTAACTTAATCTCGCGATCCCATATTGATCTCTGACCCCCTCACCAATATTGCATTGATAAAGGAAATGGTTAATCATAATTATATAGTATACAAATAGTTAAACAATTGAGAGAATGAGTAGTAGATGAACAATGATCCCTACGTCAGATGATGAGTTTATCGTATAACTAAAGCGCGTCACTCATCTATGATCTCGTGGCAGTTTCATATGATGTTGACACGTGGGATTCAATTAATCTTAAAAAATTAAATTAAATGAGTGGCACATGTTACTTGCACAAAGAACCGAACAGAATCAGAAAAAAGAAATTCTTAAAATAATCTAAAAGTCGATTTATTTTCTAAATAGTTATCTAATTTGCTATGCCCTTGGAATAAGGTAAAAAGAAGTGTGAGAAGATGAATATATATTAGATTTTGTATAGGATAATAATCAAGGAAGGTAAAGAATTCGCAGGTGAAGTTTGAGTAGGCACAAATATCCAATTTATTTATTTATAGATTTTAAAACATCTTTTTAAATGACACTTATAATAATTTTAATTTTGTTTGTGCAATTTTTAGTTCTCGGTTAAATATATTTATGAAAATTTAAATTTTCATCATGTCTTTTTTATTATTTTATACTCTGTTTATCTATGAAAAATTTTAAACTCTACAAATATAGTTAAAAAGATAAAATATGTCTTATTATATATTTATATTTATATTAATTTTTATTTTTTTTGGTTTTACCAATCTTTATACTTACATGTCATTTTCTCAAACTTATTTGTATCAGTATGTGAATCTTTTTAATGTATAATTATATTTTACTTTTGTCAAAACTTGGTTTTTACTGTTGATAAGACTTCATTAGTATGATTAAAAATGTGTTTTGATGAGTTTCATCATTTTTATTTATTTATTAATTTTTAATATATTAATCACCATAACTCAATCGAGTATGACCCAAAATTTAGAAGTTAAATTTATAAAATGGTAATTAAACTTATATTGGATAGAATAGATACAAAAGAAAGAGAGAAATGCAAAATTTGTGTTCCATAAGGCAGTGAAAGTTTTCATTGTATTGAAATATTTAACAATTAATTTGTTAGATGTGTTTCATAACAACGTTAAATATTTATTTAATAAAAAAACACCAACGACAAAAATATTGAATAAGATAAATAGGTACATAACTATTTATCTGAAATTATTAAATTATTTTTTAAATATAATTATATTAAAAGTGTATTATGAAATAAACTACTACATTTTTAGAAAAAATAAAATAATAATTTATTTCAAATATATGTTTAAAAAATAAAAATACGAAATAATTTTTTTCAAAAAGATTCACTATTATGGAACAATTTAATTCGCTTTTCTTAATTTTTTATTAATATACTAAATAGTTTTAAAATAAAATTTTAATATTAAAAACTCTTCATTTAATTTCTTAGTTTATCAAACAACTTGTAAACTCAAATATTTTAAATAAATCAATGTTATGCACGTTCACCATGTCACTAAGTGAGTAAAACAATTAAAAAAAATATGAAAAGAATTTATTTAACGAAAAACTAATTATTTTCGCTAAAGAAATAAAAAAAAATGAATACGTACTCACATTATATATGGTAGTTTTTAAGGAATATTGTTGTATACGGAATTTTAAAAACTTTACAAATAAATTACTGAGACATATTTTAATACGTAATAAAATAATAAAGAAATATTTTTTTAAAAATATTATAGTACTAGTAATATTTATTTTAACTTTTTTTTTCTCAAGCAAAAAAACGTGCTCTTGAATCAAAAAAATAAATAATGTTTTCTCATAATTCCAAGATAAAAGCAGGACTACTCATGCCCATCAGATTCAAAGAAAGTGGTGAGTTTTGGAGACGCCTGTTTGTCATACTCTTTCAGCTGAAAATCTCTTTTGAGTGGCTGGCAAAATGATTTTGATTATACCATGAAACTTGATCTTTGACAGTCGTTTTATTCAGCTTTTGTAAGAAACTTTGAGAGCTTCTCCGACAACAAGGAAAGGAAGCAGAAGAAGCAATGTCCAATCAGGCCAAAAATCCGGGAAGGCTCTCGGGAGAGCAAGTTTTGTCAATCTTCTCAGTCAGTTCTTGAAAGCAAAAAAGGAATCTTGGGGGTATCAGCGTTCGGTTGGCTTCAAAACCTGAATCTAAAGGTACCTTCTTTTACTTTCTTTCTAGGCTTCTGTTAGCTGTTGAAGAAAGGGAGCTTTCTTGTCTGGGTTGATTTCTATGAAGAATTTTTTGGGTTTTTGTTTTCTTATGTGGATGCTTGGATATGGGAAGAAGGGTGTTTTATTATATTTCTTTGTTTCGTGATGTTGCAGGGATTGAAACATCTAGGCAACAAACAATGACGAAGAACTTTTTGCCCAACATGGATAATTCTTATGAGAGTTTAAAACCGAATCTCGGGGCATCTACATCGAAATCAAATGCGAAACCTTGTGGTTTTTTCCCAGAGATTAGGAGTTTTGGTGCCTCCAGTTCCAAGGAAGATACCAACATGATGACAGATTTCAGGTGCGTGTTAGATATTTGGAATTTCAGATGCCCCTAGTTTGATCTTTTCAAGTATATTTTAGTCGATCAATTGTTGCAAGTTTAATGCCTTGCTGTTAAAAAATTTTTATAGGATTGACAGAAATGTGTTAAAAAAAGTCTATGGAACTAAGATATAGTGTTGTTTAATTCAGAAAACCAGCAAAAGTGGAACCAAAGAATTCCCAGATGACCATATTTTTTGGTGGTCAAGTGGCAGTATTTAATGACTTCCCAGCTGACAAGTTCAAGGAAATCATGGACTTATTAGCTAGCCATGGATGCTCAACCGCAAGCGGTGTTGTTGTTGATACTGTCATGGAAAAAGTTAAGTCTAAAACAGTCCAAATCGAGCCTAGCAATCATGAAATTCCAGACCTGAATGTTTCTACCGCGACTGGGAATAGTCCTCCTCCCCCTCATGATTCTTCCGTTGAATGGCATCAATATGGCGGTTCAGGACCTTCAGGTAATTGATAATGTGGCCTCGAATCAATTCCTGCAAGTTTCTGTTGGAAAAACTTTGCAAGTTTTTAACCATCAATGATCAATTCTGAGTTGTTTGCTTTACTTGCTTCTTTGCAGATCTTCGAATTGCAAGAAGAAATTCACTTCACAAGTTTTTCGAAAAGAGAAAAGAAAGGTAAGAAAATTTCTTCCACAACTCGAAAACTTTTGGATGTTGCTAAAGCTTCATATAAACTGCTTAGTTCCCCCTAAGAATACAATAAAATCTGGTGCCTTAGATTGCAAACTATGATTAACCCTTGTTTTATTTTATTCTTTTACTTTTATCCATCAAACATTCAAACACCAGATATAGATAAAGGCGATCTGGTATTGTTATTTTAACTTGTTCTTGACTCGGGATAAATTACATCACTAAACTGTCACCATTGGCTTCATATTCAGGGCAACAGCTAGAGCGCCATACCAAGTTAACAACGCAAGAGGATCGACTCTGCCACCTAAACCCGATGAAAACAAATCATCTCACGAGGAAGGTCAATCATCGAAAGAAGCCTCAAGAGATCTTGATCTCAAGTTATAGTAACATACATTTTTTCACTTCACTTAGGACCACCTTAGTGAATATAGGTTTAAGGTTCTTCTGTTTACAATCAGATTAAGATCTGATTTCCTTTTTTGTGCGAGTTTCATCCATTGATAGCTAGAAGAAGGGAAAAAAAAAAAAACCCACAAGAAACTGTTTTCTATCGTCTTCACGATGGAACTTCACCAATATTTGGTTATTGTTGTTGGCAAGTAGGGAACCAGACAGAAAGCAGATGACAACTTCATTAAATGGTTTCAAGATTGATGAATCAGAAAAGGTTCCAAGTATGTATTCAAGTTCTATCTTTAGTCATGTTACTTGAATTTTCTATTTTTTCGGTACCTTAAATCCTACACAAATTCGAACATATGCGAAGATATCTGCCAAAATGGATAAAGAAATTTTGAGACACTTTACCCATTTCAGCAAAAGAATCTTTCTTCATAGAATAAATTTCTTTTAAAAAAGGAAAAAGAACGTGCAGAAATTTGACAGGCAAAGGATACTTCAGCAGCAGAAAGTACGTGAAATGCACCGTATCATTCCCAGAAACTTTGAATACAAAATAGCAAACAGTGATGGATTCCGTTTCTTTATATGTATATTTTGGTAACAACTTTTAAGTTACCGTGATTGGTAACTAAAGGCCATCAGGTTTTCCGTATGAAAGGGAGAAGATTATTTTGATTTGGATTTTTGACCTTCCGATAGCGGAAAACGCGTAGGCGATGATATAGGACAATGTTCACGAAATGTGTTTTCTTTGATTCACACTGTGTACTTGTGGCTGCTTGCCTGTTTAGATGACAACCACTACTACATGTGAGAGATTCAAATTCAAAGCCCTAATCATTTACATACAAACTATCTCAACACACCACGATGCTTCCATGATAAATCGATAAAGGTAGGAAGAAAGAAACTTAAAAAAAAAAAGAAAAAAAGATAAGAGTGAGAGTAAGGTAAGAGAGAGATTCTTTGGGTTGGGCTTGAAAAATGATTGCACCACATAATTACTTTACATCGATGTATATTAATTTTTATTCAAATAATAATATTATGCCAACATTAAAAAAAAAATCAATTATTTATTATAAGTTTTGAAAAGCTGATATGGTTCTCTAGCTTTATAAATAGATTAGATAAATACATTTTAGGAACTTAAATTTAATTTTAATGTTAGATTAAACTATTACAAGTGGCACACATGTCAAGTCATCAATTGACTATACCTACTATCAGCAATAAATAAATAACGAAAAAAATTATAAAAATAATCAAATAATAAAAAATATTTTAAAATAAATATTGATTTTTTAAAATAATAATAAAATATTTTTAAAATAATAAAATTTTAGAAGTTTTCAAAAATTTCAAAAAAATACATAGAAAAGGGAAATATATAAGTTTTCAAAAATTATATAATCTTTTACTACATTTTTTTATTTTTTATTTTAATTCTTTAAAATTTTAGACAAAAGTTTTAATTTCTTTTCTTTATATTTTTTTGTTATTTTAAGTATTTTTAAACTGTGTTGCAAAAATATATCTAAATGTGTGATGAAAGTAAATTTTGAGTGCTAAATTGGGCCAAAAATAATTCAAGTATAATTTTGAACATGAAAACCAAATTCATATAATGAAAAGTATATCTACCTAAACAATTTTGAAAACACATTAAAAAAATATTTATACTTAAATAACACTAAGATAGTTGCAATTTAGCAAGCAAATGCTTCTAAAATAGTAGAAAAATTAACAACAAAATAAGAGTTATACAATACTCAAATAATAACAACAAGTAGTAGTAATATAATAGCAATCACAACAACCGTAAACAATAGCAAAACAACAACAACAAAAAATTTAGCCAAATTTGAGCCAGCCGAGCTTGAGCAAAAAAATCTTACGGAACCTTAACTCATTTAGAAAAAGAGCTTTATTTTTTTTGAACAAATCTATTTTTCAAGCTTATACTTTTGTCCGAACTTTCTTACTTTTTAAACAAACCTTCAGCCTTGAATAAGTAATTTAACCCATACTCAACATCTAGCTATAATAGTTTACATTAACAAACAAAAGCCTATATTTCCATGGGCATTGACAACTAAAAAAAATAGACCTTTCTTATGAAAAAATCCAGTTTTTTTAAACTTACTGGAAACCCCTAAACCATATTAAATAGAACATAAAATTTGGAGGTTTATATTATGAATTTTAGTTTCATTTCCAACAAACTAAATTCTCTAAAACAATTATAAACCAATTTTATGATGAAACGCTATCAGTCGACTTGTAACGTGTGGCCTATTGGGCCGAAGCTTTTATAATTTTCTAAGCCCTTATTGCCTACCTATTGGACATGGATTTTGTATTTTTCTTCGAACATAAAATAACCTGTAATAAATTCATGTGCACGTGTAATTTTACGATTTGTTTACAATAAACAATAAGAAGGTAAATTTCTAATTTTCCCACTCAATCATAATCCCGCTATAAATACTTTTCTCG
Source organism: Gossypium hirsutum (assembly GCF_007990345.1). Classification (NCBI taxonomy): domain Eukaryota; kingdom Viridiplantae; phylum Streptophyta; class Magnoliopsida; order Malvales; family Malvaceae; genus Gossypium; species Gossypium hirsutum. Next base: position 12,193,340 of record NC_053441.1, on the reverse strand, counting down.
GATCCAGCCATTTTCTCTCTTTAGAGGCCTTTTTTTTTCTTCCTCTTTCATTTTTTTTCCTTTTCTCGAGGTCCCCTTACACTTCGAACCCTAGCAGAGGAGAAGAAGAGAATAAAAAGGGTTCTTTTCTCACATACCAAACATACAGATTTGTTTTTCCTTGAAAATCGCCGAGGAAAAATGCAGCACCTGAGGCTGAAGCAACAGCAACAAGCCCTGATGCAACAAGCTCTCCTCCAACAACAGTCTCTCTATCACCCTGGCATCTTAGCTCCTCCACAGGTTTTTTACTATTTTTTTTACCTTACCTCTTTGATTTTTCGTCAATTTCTCTTTTCATTAAGTATCTGCTAGTTTTTGATCCGGTTTTCAGGAATATCTGTTTTTTTTTCGAAATCGTGTTTGGATCTTCGGGTTCGTGTTTGGTTTCTTGTTTTTGAATTGGTGGAGATTGGGTTAGTTTTATATTTAATGCTGCGATGTTTGACCTTTGAAAGCTAAGCTTTTACTATCAACTTTGCTTGAATTGATGGACCTTGCTCCTATTTCGCGATTTGAATGTGATTTTCAAAAGCAAAAGTTTTTTTCTTGATTTTTGATGGGAGACGTTTCTGGATTTGGTTTCCAGAAATGAGAAAGCCTGTGACTTTAACATGCTTCTTGTATAGAGTGAAGCTCATTGTTTTTGGTTTGAATTTTGATAAAAGATTGTTTTGATTCTGAATATTTTACATTTTCATTTGCTTGAAGTTCAAATGTTGTTATTTCTCTTATACGAAGTTCAATGGGAAAGCTACTAGGTTCTCTGTTGTGTTTTCTTTCTCATTTACTTGTTGTTCTCATTTCTTTGGTTTTATTTAGTTTACTGCTAATCTTAATCTTCATTTTGTTTTGCAAATGTTGAGAAATGATTGTGTTTGGATAATGTTTAGTTGCCATCTCTCTGGCACACATGCACAGTCAATCAGTCTTTTTGTCCATGTCCATGTTTATATTTTTCTATATCGTTATCTCTAGTTTGTAAATATTATATAAAAAACGTGCAATTTATCTGTCTCTTGTTTGAGTATTGGAGTTTAAGGCGTGATTCCCGCATTTCGTTCTGGGAATTTTTAGGTTTATAGTGTTGAAATTTAACAGCATGAAGCTAATTTATAAAGTCTATGGTGCTTTCAATGTATTTGCATTCTTTCTGAGTTACATGTCCAACAGTCCTTTCTGTTTGAATCATGCAGAAAGATATAGATTTGTTTTTCACTTTGGAGGAGGGAGTTCAAGGAACTTTGGACTGCATTACACTTGAATTTGGTCCGATCTGCAGTCTATTGTTCTGCTGAAGTATGTCTTATTTAGATGAGGCTGAAATATTCTTTTTCCGGTCGGCACTGAAAAAATGAAGGGGGAAAATGTGATAATAGTAAAAGCAAGGAAGTCTGTTGTCTTTTCAAGTGGAAAGTGTTTTCAAAGTAGGAGAAGTGGTGCTCACATTTTTCATGGTTGTAGTTAGCATCTTGTTTGTTCTTTTAGGTTGACTATTGGATTTCTTCAAAAACTCACCCTTTTTCCTGGATATGGAGGCTTTAGAATTGAGTTGAGTGGGACCTGACTTTTTTGTACATCGTTTCTTCTTTCCCCTCTTTTTTATTTTTCACTTTTCTATTCTGCAGATAGAGCCAATCCCAAGTGGAAATCTGCCTCCTGGTTTTGATCCAAGTACTTGCCGCAGTGTGTGAGTGTTTGCCTAGATTTTTTTTTTTACTTCTTTTTCCCCTTTCTCCATTTTGTTTTGTTTGTATATTGTGAGTCGCTTATTTCCCCTTCTTGCTTAAGCTCCTACCCTAGTCACTTCTGTGCTTATAACTGCATGAATTAGAGACACTTTCCTTCATGAGTCTGCTGATTGGATACGTTGCTATGACCCTCTGTGCAAAATTCTAAGCTAATGGCTCTTTTAATTGATAGTTAAATGGTTTTTGGAATGTGATAGATGCTTGCATGTTCTTGCATCTTTTTAACAACTTAGAAAGTTACTTATATAGTTTTATTTATCTCTTCTTTTTTCTGTTTTTTATTTGACTTTTAGTTTTTTTATTTTTGAGAAACTGCAGGTATGTGGGAAACATCCATTCACAAGTGACTGAACCACTACTTCAAGAGGTTTTTGCAAGTACAGGTCCTGTTGAAGGTTGCAAGCTTATCAGAAAGGAAAAGGTATTATTTTCAAGATTTTCTCTCTTCTTTTTTTTCCCTTTATGAAGCTGTGAGGGTGCACTAATTGAGCAATGGTTTTCTTGACTTTATCTCCCTTTTCCATTCACATACTGTTGTCAGATGATTGACAAATTTTCTTTCTCCTCCTACTGGAACAGTCATCATATGGATTCGTCCACTACTTTGATCGTCGATCAGCTGCTCTCGCTATATTGTCTCTAAATGGAAGGCATTTGTAAGCATTAACTTTTAATGTTTTCCTCTTTACTTTGTTTTGAGTCTGTTTTGACATCATATCCTGTAATCTGCAGATTTGGACAGCCTGTCAAGGTCAATTGGGCATATGCTAGTGGTCAGAGAGAGGATACATCAGGTTTTCACATTATCTTGTTTAGAAAATTTTGCTCAAGAATATTCACAAAGCACTGAATTTTGTTTTTCGTAATTATACTGTTTGGTACTAACAAAATTGGTGCAGGTCATTTTAACATTTTTGTAGGGGATCTCAGTCCTGAGGTTACTGATGCAATGCTGTATGCATGCTTTTCTGTCTATCACAGTTGTTCGTAAGTGTGTTTTTTCCTTGTTGATCTTGATTTAAATAAACACATTGCCACTAATCTAACTTATTAAAAGTGAATGCCTAAGCTATAAGGATGGTCAAGTTAATTAGTAAACCTTGATTAATGTTTTTGTGCTGCTTACAGTAGTGATATATTAGTGTTAGAATTAACAAATTTGATGTCTTAACTGATTCAGGGATGCGAGGGTTATGTGGGATCAGAAAACTGGGCGTTCAAGAGGATTTGGGTTTGTTTCATTCCGCAGTCAGCAGGTACTGTTCCTTGGTTAAGGTTCTGTTGTCCCTTTCTCTTCCGTTATAATGTTGTTTTGTCTATTGTTATTGACCTTTTTTTCCCCTTTGTTCAGGATGCACAAAGCGCAATTAATGACTTAAGTGGTAAGATTTTTGCCTCATCAAATAAAGCTGTTAGCTTCAAAACTTTTATTTTATATCTTTCATGCTTTAGAGTGTTCTTAATATGTTGCTGAAGTTCTTGTGCAAAAAGTCTTCCCTTTTCTTTTCCCTTTTATTCTTTCATGAATTTTTTTTTCCTGTAAAATCTCCGTGTAGAGTATTGATTCATTAGAATATTTTGGCCGAGTTGGAATAATTGTATTTAGTACTACTTTTTAGACAAATGATCACTTGCATGAATTGCTGTCATTCAAATTGCAGTAAAAATTCAAATGTGCTTTTGATTTATTTTTCTAGGAAAGTGGCTTGGCAGTCGACAGATCCGTTGTAACTGGGCAACAAAAGGTGCTGGTAGCAACGATGACAAGCAAAGCTCTGATGCCAAAAGTGTCGTTGAACTTACCAATGGTTCATCAGGTATGTTTGTTGTAGCAAGATTCTCTAAAAACATTCACATCAAAAGCTACTTTGTTCAATAACTCAAATTATTAGTATTTTTGTTTTACCTTTTATGGATCTTCAAATTTGTGCCAAATGGGAAATAAACTTACATCTGTTACCTTGACATGCAGAGGATGGTAAAGAGACCACCAATAATGAGGCTCCCGAGAATAATCCTCAATATACTACTGTTTATGTGGGCAATCTTGCTCCAGAGGCAAGTAACTATATGCAACAGCTCTTCTAATTATTATTTTGCACATGGAAATTGGTTTCAAAATGGGTGTTACCAAGCATTATGTGAGCTTACTTTACATAGAAAAAGTAAAATGGGCCTTTTTAACACTTTTAGGAAATCTCATTTTCTATACATGTAGAATACTAAATTTTATAAATTTCTACATGTCTTTTTGAAACTCAGCTAAAAAAAAAGAATATTTGGTTTTTTACCTAACAATGCAAGCATCACAACCCATGACGGTATGATCTTGAAGTCTCTTCGATATATGGACCCCTAGAACCCCCATCTTGTAATGAAGTATATTGGAGAGTTGGACTTGTGTTCTGAGAATCATTCTTTAAAGGAACATTTTAGGTTGTCCAATTAAACAATTACTTTTTATTCCTGCAGGTCACCCAACTTGAACTCCACTGTCACTTCCACGCACTTGGTGCTGGGGTGATTGAGGAGGTTCGGGTCCAGCGTGACAAAAGCTTTGGCTTTGTGAGATACAGTACTCATGCTGGGGCAGCTTTGGCTATTCAGATGGGGAACACTCAGTCATTTTTATGTGGCAAGCAAATTAAGGTTTGTTCACTGTTTTTCTCAGAATTTGGATACTGTTTTGAGAAATGTAAATATGTAATACAATATGTATATTTGAAGTTTTTGGAGGATATTTTGGAAATTATGTGCATAATTTAGTATGTTCATTAGCATTATTGACCTTTAAATCTCCTAAAATGAGTTGGATGACTGTTCTGGATGGTCGATGTTCTTTGGAACAATCTTGCTTGTCTATTACTTTCAAATATGAAAAAAAAGGAAAGAAAAATCTTGCGTGTCTACGAACTTATAGTTATTTTGGTGGCTTCCATTTAAAATAAAAAACTTTGGTCCTGGGATAATGAGAAATTGACATGTTGAATTTGTTTCTTAAGTGCTCTTGGGGCAGCAAACCTACACCACCGGGGACAAGTTCAAACCCACTTCCCCCACCTGCAGCTGCACCTTTACCGGGCCTTTCAGCGATTGACCTATTAGCTTATGAAAGGCAACTTGCCATGAGCAAAATGGGTGGCGTTCATGCTCTAATGCACCCTCAGGGACAGCATCCTCTGAAGCAAGCAGCAATTGGAGTGGGTGCTGCTGGAGCAAGCCAGGCTATATATGATGGTGGGTTCCAGAATGTTGCTGCTGCCCAGCAGCTATTGTACTATCAGTAATAAAGATAGTTTGTGTGATAATGCAGGTTTTATTTGAGTCCTTAAGCATAAGATTTAGGAGGCTTTTTTTTAGCAGTGAAGCTGCATCCTGCTTTTATCTATAGCATATGTTTGCCTATTGTATCCATCTTTACTTATGTTTATTGAGTTTTAAACACGACTAGGAAAGCTTTTTAATGTATTCTCTCCTATATGTTTGATACGGTACCGACTGTTTCATTGGATATATATAAAGCATATTTATAGCTTTCTCTGGACTCGACTGCTACGTATTTAGTATTTCTTCTTTTCTCGTCATATTTTTTGGAATTTAAACATTTTCATCTTGGGCAATGTTAGGTACTGAAGACTAAAGTTTTACGATACGTTGTTTGAGTGAGTTTGTTTTAATTGTACTTGTAAAAAGTTTGATTAATTATAATGCAAAATTTAATCAATACAGTACACATTGAACGAAGAATCAGACACAAGTTGAACTAAAGAATCAGACATAAGTTGAACTAAAATCTTCAAGGAACAAGATAAAATACACATAAGATATACACAGAGTGAGGAGACTCGTATGTCATAATTGCGCTCGAACATTTCAGAGCTGATGGGGCACCAACTGGCCGGGGATTGACAAATTGACGGGCATTTTCTGTTGCATTAAGTAAAGGAAGCATTCCAGCTGTAATGCCCTTGATGCATGATTTAATCAAATAATCATTAAAAAATTCAGAATCTCAGAATCCGAGCAAACGGGGATGCCGAAGATTGGAGGAAACAAAAAGGGGAAAGTGAAATGGGTATTCTCTTTGGAAGAAACATGAGTTACAATGCATTATCCAACAAAATCAATTTCAGTGCCTGAAAGACTGCACTTAGCAACTAACAACAGTAATGCTAAAATGGGAGAAAAGGGGATGTCAGCAAGCTGTCTATAGTCTCTATAATTATTTAGAAATACATTAAAAGGTGGTAGAACTGGTGGATTATGCAGCTTCATTAGTCTGTTTCCAACCTAGCAATATATTTGTCATAGAAAATCCCTGCTTTCTCAAGGTCTCCTAGCTCGGTGTAGCAGTCAGCAATTGCTCCATAAGCTTCTGTATTTCCAGAGTCTTCTCCTTCTCGATCAGATATTGCTAAAACCATTGAGTGGTATTGAATGGCTTCTTGATATTTGCCTTGCCTTTGCAACGAGGCACCTGAAATCAATCAAACTTAACTGTTAAAAGTTTCTGCTACCCTTCATGGAAAGGGATCCCAGCTGTAAGAAAAGAAGTTTTTTGCATCACTCCCCAGAAAGAAACACATAAATTAATTAGCTGGTACAAGTTTTAAGGGCTTTACGATTCATCGCTTTATGCTTTAGCACTGCAACTTGGTACAAAAAAGCGATATGGGATTTCCTTTGATACCAAATATAAGATTCATAATGAAGTCACTTCTCTGAGTATCTAATAGATTGATTCTCACAGATCCAAGGGAATTCCATAAGGTATCATAATCCTTATCTCTCTTTGGCCACTTGGTTTGGCTCAAACCATAAGCATTTTACCATACTAAATTAGGAATAGAGACTAGACAGGCAAATAAATGGAGAAGATACAGACCTAAACCCCTGGCAGCCTTCTTCTCCTCGATAGGATCTTTTAGACTCTTAGCAAGCTCCAGTGCTGTCTTAAACTCTAGAAAAGCCTTCTCAAGTTCTTGATTTCTTAAAAAGTTCTTCCCGCTCTTCAGTCGAGAAATCAACTCTTCCTTTCTTGGATCAACAATTACTTCCTTTTCTGATATTCTACCACCGATGGGAGCATAACTCAGGCTGGGAGCATATGACTCTATCTTAGCCTGCCTTCTTAGAGCAGCATTGATCTGGCGCAGCTGCTCATTCACTCGCTGCAGCTCCCCTTTCCTCTGCCGTGCAAGCAATCCTAAGGTGCAAATTGTGGATGATCAAAAACAAAAAAAGTCCAACATAATGTAAAACAAGGCATTGAAAGTTCATTTTCATTAGTTATATAGACTGCTCAGAATAGATTCCTGTGTTTAAAAGTGGAAATTGTGTAGTTAGATGTTTCAGTCACCCATTTCAAATTGGTATTCCCAACTGAAAACAGCTATCTTATTTCTAGGCTTCTGCACGAGACAAGTTTTCTAACATTTTAAATCGGCCATTTAGAATCTCTTTTCAGGATATGTTGGGATCAATCCAGTTCAAGGTATTTTAGGATAACAATTTCTTCAAGCACATCAAATACAGTTTGAACAACGAAAAACATCAATAGCTGGATGTATTTGAATTGCTGTATGTTCATTTGAAAAGCACACAAAGTGGCATGCCATTATGGACCAGAACCAAAGATGAGGCTAAGTAAAAAGATACCTCCAACTGTGGCACCAATAAGGGCTACAAATAGCAGTAAAGGCATGTTGAAAAAGGAGTTATCAGCTTCACAAGTTTCTGCCAGGGCTTTCATAGGAGCAGTAAATATCAAAATGTTGGCGGCAAGAAATGCTGTCATCGGGACTCTTAACCAAAATCCTCCCTGTCCCAGCATCATCAACTTCAATCCATTAGAACAGTTGAGTGAAAAAGGAGAAAATCATGTTAATTTTCAAAGAGTGACTTGATACACCATAAATGGCCAAAATACAAGTAGTTTAGGCATAGGGATCTATCTTGAACTACAATTATTGAAATTTAAGCATTCTATAAATCTTATCATGTCCAAACAATATATATATTCTCTAGCCTAAAGGTGATCGCGTAGCTTAGATTCTTAGAATCATATCAAATAAACTTAAAATAAGAAGCTAACTGCTTGGACTTTGCTAGAATCATATCAAATAACCAGGATCAGAAATAATAATAGCAAATAAAGCTGTCCAGAGGACTCACCATCATACCTCAAGTGCATTTAACTGGTCATAATGTGACGAAATCCGGTCCAAGACCCTCTTTCCCTCTGGCATTTGGCAGCGTAGCAAGGACTGTTTACCCCTTTCTCGCAACAGATGATGAATCTCAACTGCTCCATTAACATCTTCAAAGGATTGTCCAAAGTTTCCTACTTTACATACAAAAGATGCTAAAATTTTAACTCCGAGATTATTATACAATCACAGTTCACTCCACCATTAACTCAATTCTATAAGTCATTTGAGTCACTGTTTGAAACTTTTCCATCCCTTATTTAATCATTCTTCAAATACCCATTTCAAAACCTCACATTTATATCCAGTTTTGCCTCAAAATTCAGTTTTTTGGGGGGATAAATACATGAATGAAGAGCATATTGCTAAATTAAAAAGAAACCCAAAGCTTACATTAAAAAGCAAAGAAGAGTAAAACAAAAATGAGAAGATGAAGTGATTACTGACCAGGAAATTGGGTTCTGCGGAAGAGTGGAGATGGAAGGGAGCATGGGCGAGTGAGGAAGCAAGAGAAATGGATTATCTTTGCCATTGCTTTGGATAAAAGTTGGATTTTCCCCGAAGCGAAGTGTTTTATATAGTATGTGCAATGGAGGACGTATATGACCTTAGAATTTTATAAAAATAACACTCATGTCATTCATTATAATTCTGATTAATCAGCGGATAAATAAAATCTCCAATAATAAAACAGGAGCAAAACAGACCATTAAACCAAATTCCAATGAACTAAAATTTCGAGAAGCTCAAATCAGGAGGCGACCCTGTAATATAATACCCTTTTTTATTGTTAGCTCCAAAACCTTGTTCCAACAAAGCCTGGAATCACTCAATACTATATATGTTCTGCCCTTTTAGAAGCTTCTTGATGCTCACATTGAGTTTTCCGGGTACAAACTTTTAAGTTCTTGTTCTTACATCATTCTCTTAACACAAGCCTCCTATATCTCGCCGCAATTTCGAGTGCAATTCTCTTCTTGAGTGCCTTCTGTTATAACTGTATCGAATCAGATTTTGATTAACATCAAAGAAAAGAACAAGAACTTGGTGACTTTTACTGTCTGGAACCGAGATACCAAATATCAGTCTAGCAGGGATATTGCAATCGCAGAGATGGTGCACAACATCTAAGATGCTTTTCAATGTCTTGTTTGCATGCTCTTTTATAGACAAGTGCAGTTTGATGTATAAGATGAGCAAAGGCAAGACATACATACATATATACATGCATGCATGCATGCATACATACATACCTGTGTCATTGATACCTTTGACGTGGTCTGCAAAATCTGGTGGCATGTTTGTAAAGTATCAATTCCCTCAAACTGGTGGTCAACTGGTATAATGCAACTAGAGTATTACTAATTTAACAATACAAATTTAACAGTAGAAGATGAAAATAGAGATGGTATGAAATTTGAATTATCAATTACTTATTGCAAATATATTACTAATTTGTTGTATACCCGTATCCACCAATTAATTTATGTTTAATTAAAATATATTAATATTTTAAATAAAATTTATAAATAATATGAATACTTTTTATTATTGTAATTATATTACTAATTGTATGCATATCCATGTGCACGGGTTGGTATTGAGTTGTAGACTTAATTAAGTTTTCATTTTAAAATGTTTAGATTTGATTTTGAGAAAATAAAAATTAATGAAACTCGTATGTTGGCATGATAGGCATGGTGTTCACCGTTGGTTTGAATTCGAATTGTACTAATCACACTTTCTCTTGTAATTATATAAAAACAAAAAACAAAAAACTAATAATATAATTACAATAAATAGTGCATGTAATTTTATGGAAAATTAAATAATATGTTTTCATGAAATGGTAGAATTTGATAATAACTTAAATTATATACATGAATTACGTTTGCAACATTAATTATTATGTACTAAAATTATAATTTATACAATTACGAAATATGAAAATATTTTATTATTGTAATTATATCAGTAATTTAGACTTAATTAATTTTTTATTTTAAAATGTTTAAGTTTGATATCAAGAAAACAGAAATTAATAATATATTTGCAATAAATAGTGTATGTAATTTTATGGTGAATTAAAAAAAATGTTTTCATGAAATTGTAGAATTTGGTAACTTCTTAAATTATATATTTGCAACATTGATTATTATTTACTTAAATTATAATTTATATAATTATGAATAATTAATTATTTTATCACAAATAATTTTTCTCTAAACCCTAAAAATCTCACATTATTTTAAAACATAAATAAAGTGCCTAATTGAATTTTAACTTCCAATGTGTGATATAGTTTTTAATTTTTAATTTTTTATGAAAAAAATATTCTAATTAAAAGTAATAAAAAGAAGTTTATTATGAAAAATATTACGAGAAAGATTAATTTAAAAAAAAAGGCGTATAAATTGTAATATACATATAATAATTAAGTTATGCTTAAAACAAATTATCTAATATAATTTAAAAAAGGCAACGAATAGAATAGTAATTTACTTAAAAGTGAAAATAAATGTTTAAAATGAGAAGTACTAAGTGTTAAAAAACTTTAATGTGAATACATTTATTTATTTATTTAAAATTGCATGAGTATTGTTGTCAATGCAGGAGGACGTGAGTTCGAATGCGTTAAATTATATTTTCCTCCTATATATTATATCAAAAGAGCATAAATAATCCGTCATTAAAAAAATGAATTCAAAGAAAGATGAAACAAGCTTTTAACTATTTAAAAAAAATTAGATTTAACCCAATCTCACAATATTATCAAAATATGTTGTTTTTCCAATTTTATAATTAATTTTATATATTTTAATTAAAATTTTAAATTTTATGAAATCTTATCACATACGTATGTATGAAAAAATAATAAATTTAGAAGATAGATGTGTGTTAAAAAAAATAACATATAATAAATAATGAAACATATAATTTAAAAATAATTAATCATAATAACATATGGAATATGTATAATGTTAAAATAAAATAAAATTAAAATTAAAAGTAATATGACTTTATTCTAAATATATGATTTCCACATGTATATGTCACAGGACTAGACTTTCTGTCTCGCAATCCGAACAGAAAAAATCTCTATTCATAGTTGAGGTCTCCAAAATCAACCGTACAAATTGAGTTGCATTGACTCTTAATATTAAAGTTTATCTACAACTGAGAGTGTTAAGAGATTTAAACTCTATATAATCTTATCCTTTTAGGATTTACATTATTTACGTTGATAATTCTAGTTTTACTGTAGATAAGGGTCTGTTTGATTGGCAGTAAAATGTTTTCTATAAAATGATTTCTGGAAAATGTTTTACTTTTCTGTAAAATGATTTACTGGAAAATATTTTCTAGAGTTTGATTGAATCTGTGTAAAATATTTTCTGCTGTTTGACAGATTTCCTGAAAATATTTTCCGGAAAGATTGGTTTTACATATATTAATAAATTTATATATATATTAATAAATTTTTATATTTTAAATTATTTTTACACATATTGCAATGATTTATTTATAAATAAATTTTTTATTAATAAAAGTTTTATCTAATTAAATTCCAAATGTTCATCTATTTGTAGATTATACCGATTTGATTTTACTTCTTCATTATTAAAACATTTATTTGTATTTAAATTTTATATTAATTTGATTCTACTTTTATCCAATCTGATTCTTGTGATACATATATTTAACATGGGATTTAAATTAAAATAAAAAATACTGTAATTATTAGAAAATTTCATTTTAAAAAAAAACTAGTATATTGTATTAACTCGTACTAAATGATATGTCAAACTTAAATTGCTACATTAATATATATTGGGTAACTAATGCAAGTGTAATATGCAATTAAAAGCTAGAGTTTAAATGTTACCAACACAAAAAATAAATACGAGATAATAAAAATTATTGAAAAAGAAAAGCAAAACAGTAATCCATAGCACAACAAGAAACTAGTTATATTGTTGTTCTCTTTTTTCTATCCAAACCCAAAACAAAACATCAAAACCGCATTTAGTACTGCCAAAGTCTTTTATGGTTCCATCTAAGATTTGCAATAAATGAATTTGAAACTACTTAGGACCAATGTCTTTGAGAGCACAGATCTGCTCTTCCCCCATTGCAGACATAATAGACAACCAGGTCTTTCCCCTCAGCAAAACCATCCTTGATCTGCAATCACACCAAAACACATGAATGTAAAATTATATAACTACCATCTTCATGATATGTAAATTGGAACCAACATTTTCATGTTTGGATATATGGACATCACATCAGGCACCAGTCGCAAGAGATATTAGTAAAATGCAACTCATATTTTCATGTTTAGAATGTGTTTGCCATGTATATATAGACATTTGCATCAGGTACAAGTTGTGTGAGTTAAGATAATGTATAACAACCCGGTAAAATTATAGCAGCACATATATAAAAGAACAATACAGTTCAGCTAGTACAACATGAGAAAAATGACTATATTTCCCTAAAAGAATATGGGGTTCAATAAGGTTCCCCGCATCATAAGGCCAGGAAATTATAGAAGAAAAAGACAGAAATCGATCAAATCTAAACCTTTCATTCACAATTTTAACTGCACTCCTCCTTCTGTAGAAGAAACAGGCTGCAAACTTGCTCTTAGAACTTTTGACAGAGGTATTGTCCACTTAGGCTCATTGAACCTCACAATCTTGCTCTTAGAACTTTTGACAGAGTATGTTACATACATTTCAAACTAGATTATATCATTTAGGGGTTATATCATTTGGTATAATTTGTTTAATCCTTTCCTTTAAAACAATCATTAATGCATAGCTGTCTCAAAAATTGAATTGTAAGCTTTTACAAAGGCCTAAAAGCTAATCTATATCAAATTTTAACTTTTACAAGTAAATCAAAGCAAAAAAAAGAAGTCATAGCTTCTTTAAAAGTTCCAAATTTAATATCCAATTAAACAAACGCAGCAGGTCAAGATACACCGTTTACATAATAAAAACAAAACAAAAATTCAAGTATTCGTTACCTTGACTTTTTCTTTCCTTGCAGACAATCAATGACAGAAAGAGACAGTAGCTCAAGATTTGAAGCTGAAAGTTGAGGTAATGCAGAAATCAGTTGTGGAAGTACAAAAGAAAAAGAGTTTCTGGACTTTGGTCTCCTCTGCAACAATTCTTTTGGCAGCAGTAAACTGTACATATGCTGCAAGACGATTTTGAGTGATTTGCTCAGTTGAAACTTTGTTTTCAGCACAATGTGACAAGTCAACATGTATTGTTTTGCTTAGTGTAAATAATATGTTTTTTTTAAGTAACATCAAGGAATGAGCATGATTTCTATATGCTAATGCCTCATATTTTTGGATTATCCTGGTCTGCTGTCAGCTTGATCTTTACCATGTTGCTTATACTCTATATGTCATCAAATCAATAATATGTTGCTCATATTTTTGAATGGATCAGATTTGTTTTAGATTAGATCAACTCGAGTTTTAAAATTTTTGGATTATTTCTGCTCCAGGTCTTCATTTAAGGTTTGGGAGGCTGAGGTTTTTTTATACCAGGTCAATACAAGTTCGATCATATTGGGTCCAAGCCGGTTTAGGGTTTCGGAGATAAATTCAAAGGTCTAGCTGACAACAACAACAAGAATATGACTCTCAAACTTTTGAAAATAATCTAAGCCTGGACGGCTACAACTAACAAAGCAAATAATCCTGTTGTGATAACAAAGTATTCTAATAGTATGTGCATTCAGATTCTTTAGCAACAATATTCAAAGATATCTCAATCTTAAAATACAATCTCAATAATATTACTCATAGAGAACTAGTAGATCAATGCAATGAAGTTCATAAATCACATTGAATAACTTAAAAACTATACTAAAATTCAACATTTTCCATTAATTTCTCACTTACTAAGCTGAAGCATTGTCAAAAGACTCACATTTTCAATTCATTTCCAACTTACCAAGCTTAAGCAAAATACCAAGACTTGCATTACGAAAAAATACAATATAAAGGACAAACAGAGGATAGAATTAAACATCACAGACATTACCTTATGCAAAATACAACGCGAATAAAACAGCTTAAAAACACAATGAAAAACCATTCTCAGGGCATAGACATTACCTTGATTTTGGAATTGGGAAAAAAAGGGAGGAGGGCACGATAGGGTTAGAGATTTGGAAGACTGTAAGGCAGTAAAGCAAAAGTTAAAATTAGCAACATTATTACCCAAAAAATCAAAATACAAGGCAAACAAATTATGAACATCAACGAGTAAACAAACAGCTTACCTTAAATACGAATTTGTTGGCAACTCGGGAATAAACAAACCCTTAAATGCTTGATTCTAGAATTGGGTGGAGGACCGAAGGTAGACCGAAGGTGGACCGGTGGAGGTGGATCGGTGGAGGACGGAGGTAGCTTGATGCCTTGATTTTGGATTTGGGAAAATAAAGGGAGGAGGGGAGATAGGGTTAGGGAAGACTGTCGGCAGTAAAACAAAACGCAAATGTTGTGGATACAGCTTAAAAATTAGCAACAATAGCAGAGAAGATGAGGCAGAGATGATGAGGAGCTGTGGAAATGGTTTCAAGGGTGAATAGATGAGCTGTGGAAAATGTCTTACCGATTTCTAAGGGGTAAGACATTTTCCGGAAATATGGGTTGATTTTCCCCTGTTGCGGAATTAATTTTCCAAAAGAAAAATATTCTCCTCCAATCAAACATTGAAAAATGGGGAAAACTAATTCCGAAAAATATTTTCACCTTATCAAAAAGACCCTAAATTTTTCCACGTATTCCACAGGTCAATTTATGTAAGTCAAATGGGTCAATTTAATAAGTTGACCTCTATGAGTTATTTTACGCACAATAACCACGAATTTTGAGCCGCGACATGTGACATATATGCTTATGATAAAAGTTCTAATATAAAAAATATGTAATTTATCGAAACGAAACAAAATTATCCACAAGTGATGGAAAGTATTAGAATGAATTTCTTCTCCAATAATTTGAAGTAAATTCAAATCCTAAAATCAATAATATTGAAAGGGTTGGGCTTGGGTATGAAAAATTCATGTAAAATCGGGTCGTTTGTTCGGGTATAAGTCAGAAGCGGACCAAGGTCTATCTCTTTGTCTTCCCCATAAAATGCAATTGCTCTTTTTAACACAGTTTCTAAGTTGGGATTCTCAGAAAGGATTCTGAGTTTCGAAACTGTTTGGTCGCATCAGGAGAACTTATTAACATTTGTTTCACTTTGGGTTTTTTCTTTCTTTCTTTTTCCCCCAAAAATTGTCTTCCTTGAAGTTCCTCGGTTTTTTTCACATCCAAACACGTCCTTATATTATTTCATTAATACCCACCAAGTTTTACTTTTTACGAATTTGTTAATATTTTTTTTCTCGACTATTTACTGAAAAACGCAATCTGGGTTCCTAATTGTGTGAAGTCTCAATATTTTCCTAATTTTCTCTTGATCCAAACAAAAACCCTTTGAAGGTCAATTTTCTCATGGTTTAATTCTGATACAGTAGAGAATAGTTTTTACATGGGTGTTTCGTTTAAGGTTTCAAAAACCGGTACTAGGTACAAGTCTAAGCATTGTCTTCAATCGGAGGCTTCAGTTGATGTTGTCTCCGAGAATTCTAAAGAGAGCTCACGGCCTAGAAAGCTCCAGGTAATTTCTATATTTACCCATTGGCTCTTTACGTTGTTGATAGAAAAATAAACTATTGTTAAAAAGGAGAAATCTTGATGGAAGGATAATTCCGCGTCTGTTTCTTTGTTTTGCTGAACAGATCCTGCTGCTGCTACCACTTTCACTTTTTTAAAAAATACAATCATTATAATTGTACTTTTATTCTGTATAACTAGATTTTTACTTATTAGTTGGTGATAGAAGTAGAAGCTAGGGATATATTGAATTGCTGAAGTGTTTAATAAAATAGGTACTGTAGTTGAGGTTTGTATAGTTTTAATTTTTTTTCTTAAATTTCCTTAATAATTGGTATAACTTCTGATTTTAGTATAATTTCTTAGTTTGACTCACATCCCACAATTAGAGAAAAGAATAGAGAAAATAAATTAGTTTCTTTTCTTTTCTTTTTTGTGATATTGTCTGATTATATGGATTTTTTTGTGTTGATCTGTCCAGGGTGATGTTGAAGGCGTTGAGCGTGTTCCTGGGGTGTTTCAATCAATTAATTCTGATGAAACGGTTCGTGTTCCTGCAGGTTAGACTCAAAACCTCAAAAGTAGTTTGGGTTTTGTTTTCATTTTCTGCTCTCCAGATAGTTGATAATGTTTGAATTGTGCGTTGGTTTGTTTGTTCTTCCTTGTTTTTGCAGATCATGAGATTTCCTTCACCTTGAATCTTTACCCAGATGGCTATTCTATTGGAAAGCCCCAAGAGGTTCTATCTTTTGTTTGCTAAAATGACAGATTCTTTTGTTTCTACCTTGCAAGTCACTTTAAGTTAAAGCAATTGTTGAATTTTCAGGAGGCTTTGCATACTGTTCCGGATGCTCCAAAGCATCCATATGATAGGTCCTCTGAAACTCTCTTCTCAGTAAGTGTTTAATGGAATGTATATATTTTTCAGTTTTCAGTTTCTGTCTATTTGAAATAATCTTTCATCTTCATTGTTATTCCTATGTTGTTGTAAGTTGGGGTCTTTTAATCAAATATGTTTGAGTCCACATCGGAGAAATCTTCAATTTACATGGTTTGATCAACCAAGGTCTTTGATGTGGTTGGCAAAGAAATTTGTCTTACCTTCATTGAGCCTTGGTGGGTGGGGTAGCATGATCTCCGTTTTCCATTTTATAGTTCATTCTTTGCATCAATTGTCTGTAAATGGTGGGTTGACTAGTGGTTTGTCCTATGATCATGTTCCTGTTTTAATGATCTGAGGAAGCTTTGTTCAAAGATGCCTGGCCATAGTTCTCTGTTGCCTGGCAACCTGACTTAATCTTCAGCTATTTTGGCTGGGATTAACTCATTCATAAGTATTCTTCAAAAGATAGGAGAAATTGGCCTTCGATAAATTTTAAGTTTGCTTGTTTCTTAATTTTGATATTTTGAAAAAAATTCTTTTTATCCACCAGAACAATATATTTTTAGGGGGGAAAAAGACTTTCATTGATGCAGAAACCATGGTCTTTTCGATTTTTTAAGCATGATGGAAATTTTACTACATTTTAGCCATTTATTCATGTCTAGTCAATTATGATTTTGCTTTTTACTATTTACTTTCAATTTTTTACCGAAACTTAAGTTAAAAGGAAAAGACAAAAAGCAAGTAGTAAAAGTGACATCCAAATCGAATCTTTGTGATTTTGATTTGTTTGTTGGTGGAGTTAACCCACCCATCTCTCGGGACTTGGTTTGAGAAATGAAATCATTGGGGGTTTAGGAAGAATTTTGTGTTAATTTAATGGGGCTATTACTTGATATTTCCTTGAAACTGCACTGTTATTATTACTCCAATTTGCTTTTACCAAAAATTTTCCTCTAACCAGAAGCTCTACTTTCAAGTTCTCTCAATTGTTTCTGAATGTGATTTTAGGCAATTGAATCTGGCCGATTGCCAGGAGATATTTTGGATGATATACCTTGCAAATATGTTGATGGAATGCTTGTATGTGAGGTGAGTTATAAACTTGTTGTACTTATCCTTTTATCTAATAAGTCAATCATATTCTAGGCCATCCATTGAATCTGTGCTACTTCCTTCCAGTTACTACATGTCTTAACATGTACAAAAGCAAGTCTCACTAACCTAAACTGCCCATAGTGCAATCTGTGACAAAGATTGTTCTCACAAATCACTCACAAGATCACCATCTCTACTTTTTTTTTCCCTTCTCTTTCTTGTTTCCCACCTTTGTTAGTTTGTGCTCATTTAACTTTTGACTTATTTGTTGGTGTACCTGAAAGAGAGCTTTGGGTGTATTGGTTTGTGCTTATTCAAATACTTGCCATCTGTAACTATTAGATCATAGATATTGGGAATATAATATAATCATATTTAAAATTTATGTTTTTTTTCTTTTTAAGGTGCGTGATTACCGGAAAGTTGCACCTCAACAAGGACCTAACACCCCACCTATTGATGGATGCCCTATCATCAATAAAGTGTGCCTTAAGATGTCTTTGGAGAATGTAGTGAAGGATATTCCATTGAGCTCAGATAATTCATGGACATATGGTGATTTAATGGTACATACAGACAGCTCTCCCATACTTCGAAGTTGACTGCTTTACATGTTGCAAAGAATTTCTGCATTTAATCCTTTTTGACTGCAGGAAGCGGAGTCTCGGATATTGAAAGCCTTGCAACCACAACTTTGTTTAGATCCTACCCCCAAACTGGACAGACTCTGTACTAACCCTGTTCCAACTAAGGTAACAAGTTCAGAAAGTAATGTGTATTTCTTCTACTTTGAGCATCCAGTTGTGTCTTTCTTAACCATTTCCAAATTGCAGCTTGACCTTGCTTCATGTAGTTTGCGGCGAAAGAGATTGAGGCAAACTCCAGAAGTTACAGTCACCTCTACTAGTAAGTTCAATGCCAAGAAGGTTGGCAGGTTGAGAGAGGCTGGAATTGTTTCAGGGAGTTTGATGCTACAACAGGAAAATCTGATTCCTCAAAATATTGGTTCAAGCAATATTTTGGCATTAAGGCCTAAAAGTTTTGTGCAAGATTCCTCTGTTTCTGCACTTCCCATGTCATCTCAGTCACCAATGTATCCAATGGGGCTTATGAATTCTAGAAGCATGCAGGATCATGGATCTAGCTCTGTTGTCAGTGCATCAGCTGCCTCCCCTGTTGGGCAGGACATGCCAATGTCATATGCAGACAGCATAAACTCTGGTGCTTCTCTTCTTGGGAAGCGGGAGAATGCAGATGGTCCAATGTCACCCCTATCTGGCCTTAGTAAAAGAACTAGGCTTAATGCTGTTGGACCAGATGGCATTCCACAGCATCAAGTTGGGACACATATGGATGGCCTGCATGGACAGGATATGAGCTGGAAGAATATGTTACTTCCCCAGCAATCAATGGCTAGAGGAATTCAGTATGCAAATGCGGGCATGCAGAAGTATCCTCAGCAGGTTTTTGAAGGGGTTTTGAATCAGGAGGCTGGTGCAATGCCATTTTCTGCAGGACAGCAAGCATTGAGATACAGTGCCAAGGAAGAGCCATTTGATCCTACTGACAAGTTGGATGGCTCTGAGCTCAACCGGGAAGCTGATGCAAACCATTTGGACCCACAGCAGAGGCTTCAACCAAGATCATTCCATGGATTTGCGAGACCTGGTTTCTCTCAAACACCTTGGAACAATATTAATCAGCATGTTGAGAAAGATGTGAGAAAGGAAGAACAGTTCCAGAAAAGGAAATCAGTGCAAAGTCCACGTTTATCAGGTGGGGCTTTGCCTCAATCTCCATTATCAGCAAAATCTGGGGAATTTTTAGGTGGTCCTGTAGGACCTCACTTTGGAGCTGTTGCGGCAACCACTTCCCTTGGAGCGACTGTAAAGGAGAAGGGAGCTGTTAACTCAGTACCTGCTGTTGGAGGTACCCCATCTTTGACTTCAAGTGCAAATGACTCTATGCAATGGCAACACCAGGCTCAAGCTGTTGCTAAGCGAAGATCTAATTCCCTCCCTAAGACCCCTGCAATCAATACGGTTGGTTCTCCTGCAAGTGTTAGCAATATTAGTGTTCCATTAAACGCAAGCAGTCCTTCTGTTGGAACCCCACCTTCGGTTGATCAATCAGTGCTCGAAAGGTTCTCAAAGATTGAAATTGTAACTATGAGGTATGATGCCAATGAATTATTTATCCATTGGAGTTTTTTGATTGATTTCTAGCCATGGAAAAAGTAAGTTTGTGTTTCCATGCTGTATATAGTGTTAGCATCATCCTTTCAAACTTTACAGCAGGCTAGTGCTACCTCTTCTTTATATGAAACTTGCTCTACTTGCTTTTTTAATTTGTCCTGTTGGACAGTGAACACCATAACATGAAAGTAGGCACCTGCTTGGTTATGTTGTTCGTTGTTTTCAAGAACTAAAATTCATGTCTTGACATTTGCTGTTAAAAGTTGTATAGATGGCTTTATTCATGTTACGGTTCCAATTGCAGGTGTCAACTCAACAGAAAAAAGAACAAGGTTGATGAGTATCATGTCCGGAAACCCAGCACACATTCTACTCAACTAGTATCAACCTTTCTAAGCAATTTTTCCAGTAATGAGGATTTCAAAGACGAGTCGAAGCCATTGTCAAAGTCACTTTTTGGTGGCAGTGTGAATACCTATAAGACAAGAATCTTGAATTTTGTGCAGGGTGAGCGTGTTGTTCAAGGTTTGCTTTCTTGCTATTTGTCAGGTTCTGGTCCTTCAAAAATATTTACAGTTCATTTCCCTTGCTTTTAACTCTGCTCTGCTTTAACAGGGAATCTCGTTTCTCTAGTTCCTAGGGCAAGAACTAGAATGATTATGTCTGAGAAACCAACTGATGGGACCATAGCAATGTTTTATGGAGACATAGATGATGGTGATATTCTTAGTGCAGAGGATCATATTCCTCATCTTCCTACACTTCCCAATACTGTGAGTTTACTTGTTGCTGAAAGATGAATATGCCTTATAGACAATTAAAAACTGTCTGGCCCTGGGTGGTAAAAGCAAATCTCTGCCCGTAATTTATTTGAGTTTTTTTTGCTAGTTTTTCCCTCTTTCTACACTCACCTCCTAAATTTTGATTGTGGTGCTTCTGGGTGCTTACTGGTGTCTTGAAAACATATTATCTTTGGTGCTCATTCAACTTATTGTTAGTTTTCATTTGCTCATCCTGGAGATTGTCAGGGTCTAACCGTCAACAAATCTAACTTCACTTTCCTGTGAATTTAGATATTCCGCACCATTTTCTTTTTGACTCATGTTCCCTTTTGGAGCCTACGTTGTGTTCTGTTTAAACTCTGATGCGGATTTTAACTATGTTGAGAAGACAAGGACTGTCAGTTATGCCTTGTTTTATATAAAATGTTTCTCTTAGGCTGGTATTTTAATATTAAGCTAAAGGGATAATCATAACAATACAATGAACATCTGCTACACTGCATTTTGAAGTTTGTACAATTAAACCTTTATATCTTCTACTTTTCTTATCCATGCTAGAGTTCCTTCATTGTTGTTCTGACATGTTCACCTCATTAAATCCTGTAACAGCACATGGCGGACTTGCTTGCAGCACAGTTCTGTTCACTGGTATGTTAGCTGAACAGTCTTTGATATTCAGGGTTTGAGATTTTTTAGGTTACAATTATGATTTTGCTTCCATTTTATTTGAACTTGTTCATGCAGATGGTGCGTGAAGGACATCACCTTGTGGAAGATGATGTTCAGGCAAAACCAACAGGTGTGCTTGCCTCGAGCAGTCAACCAAATTCTGCTGTAACATTTCCCAACAATTCTGCATCCGATATGCAGCAGTATGCCGAAAATGTTGCAGGTCAGGCAACCAATGAAGTGGCAAAGCAGAATAGCAGTAACAATATGTCTATAAATCCATCTTCGAGTGCTCTAGGAAACACAAGGATGTTACCTCCTGGAAACCCTCAGGCCTTACAGATGTCTCAAGGACTTCTGTCTGGGGCTTCAATGCCTGCAAGGCCATCGCAACTAGATCCACAACCACCACAGCAACAGCCACAACAACCGCAACAGCAGCAGCAAAGTCAACAGCACTCCTTGCTTCAACAACAGCATCAGCAGTTCCAGAGATCACCAATGATGGTTGGATCAAATCCTCTCTCACACTTGAATGCCATTGGGCAGAATTCAAATATGCAGTTCAACAATCAAATAGTCAACAAATCTTCAGTTCTCCAACTTCAGATGATGCAACGGCAGCAGCAGCGGCAATTGCACCAGCAGCAGCAGCAACCACAGCAGCAGCAGCAAATGCAGAGGAAAATGATGGGGCTAAGTGCAGCTGTAGGTATGGGAAACATGGTCAGGATTGGGGGCCTAGGCAATGCCACTGGAATCGGAGGTGTGAGGGGAATGAGTGGAACAGGAATATCAGCTCCAATGACTGGTATTTCTGGCATGGGAAATGTGGGCCAAAATCCAATTAATCTTCCAGGTGCAAATATTACCACTGCGATAACCCAGCAGCTCCGGTCTGGAGCACTATCGTCTCAAGCTGCTCTGCTTTCAAACTTAAGGATGGGACGAGGAAACATGTTAGGCAGTCCTCAATCAAGCATAGCTGGAATGTCTGGACCCAGACAGATGCATCCAGGTTCTGCTAGTCTTTCTATGCTGGGCCAAAATCTGAACCAGGGTAACATGAGTTCGATGCAAAGGACGCCTATGGGGTCCATGGGTCCTCCAAAAATGATGCCTGGGATGAACCTTTACATGAACCAGCAGCAGCAGCAGCAGCAGTTGCAATTGCAGCAGCAACAACAGCAGCAGTTGCAGTTGCAGCAGCAGCAGCAGCAGCAACAACAACAGCAACAGTTGCAGTTGCAGCAGCAGTTGCATCATCAGCAACAACAGCTGCAACAGCAGCAGCAATTACAACAACAGCAGCCACAGCAGCAGCAGCAGCAAGAAACAACTTCACCACTACAGGCTGTCATTTCACCCTCACAGGTAGGCTCACCATCACCCATTGGAATTTCACAATTGAACCAGCAACCTCAGCAACTGCAGGCCCAGCAACAGGCCAGCCCACAACAAATGAATCAAAGGACTCCCATGAGTCCCCAACTGAGCTCAGGTGCTATTCATGCACTAAATGCTTGTAACCCAGAGGGCTGTCCAGCTAGCCCCCAATTGAGCTCTCAGACCCTTGGCTCCGTCAGTAGCATCACAAATTCTCCTATGGAGCTAGGTGGGAATAAAAGCAACTCTGTCGGGAATACATAACATGTTCTCTGCACTATCATCTTATACTAACTCTAGAGCCCCTCTGTTCCAAGCTATCCCCAGTGGAAGAACCTGTAAAGCTATTTTGCAGACAGTTTAGCATCAGTTGGTGAAAGCAGTTCGGTTAATTTTTGATAAGTTTGAAAACCAATACTTGAGCTGCCTTGGTGCCAATCCGTTACCAAACGATTTACAATGGTGTGCCGTTTCCCCATATAAAATCCTAGAATTTCCAAGTTTTGGTATATGTATAACTAAGTTTGTACCACTAGAGTATTTGGCTTAGTTGTTGGTGTGTCTATTTTCTATACGAAGATGTGTTTGAAATTGAATCCCGTCTTCTCAAAAAAGTACATTTCACAGGTACTATAAATTGTAGTTGCACATTTCATTTAAATTCCGACAGTGCTTAGAGTAGCGGTTTTCTCAATTCCTGAAGTAGAACCATTCCTTGGAACAGATGAATGGCAAGGAATCTTATTCAATTCTTTTTATGACAGATTAGCTTCTTGTTTTATAACAAATCTACCATTTTAAAGCATAAAATGGTGTCTCTCATGTTTAGCTGTGATATGGTTTCTGGAAATTTTCGTTGTAGTATTCCTTAAAGTAAAACAGGAAAGAGGAGCATGAGCCACCTGCAAACCATACTGAACTAATGTCTCGCATTGGTTCAGTATGGAAACGGAAGAGCAAAAGTATGCTAATGCAAGGTTAAAGGTTTTTTAGCAAAGCCATGAGCTAGCAAAGATGTTTCTAGCTTTAGAAGTACAAGCGCAGGTGATCTAATGCAAATGTTTTTATTCAGAATCTAGTTTCTGCTTCTAGTTTAAGAAAAATTCATGGTGACAAAATATAAAAGTTGCCATATCTAATGCTAAAAGCCTAAAAAAAGTTTCTGCTTCTTGCAAAACATTTGGATTTCACAGACTACTTGTCTTAAACTCTCGTCTACTTTTTTAGTACATTTTTTGTCCTTTCAACAGGGACAAAAATTTGCCATTAGAGGAGGATCGTGATGGAATTGTCCTGTAGATGGAGATGGAGATGGAGATGGAGATAGAATTGGATCATTACAAGATAAATTTCTTGGAGATATGCCAAGAAAATTTGGACAAATACATCAATATATATGTTACATTTTAATCGAACTTTAGCCACGATTTTATCAATCAAACTATTTACTCCAAATTTCCAAGTATTTGTTTAAAATTATTTTATTTTAACCTATAGTTTTTTTAAAAAAAATACTGAAATTGAATACTAACGATTTAATATTTCAACAACTTTGTTCATAACTTTATAGAAAGCTTTTTTTACCCTCTTCTTTGAAAACAAGGCTTACTTGCGCATATTGTTCTAGTAAGTATTAGCCTTTTGTCATCAATCTGAATGCAAAAATTACTACTCATAATGACTCACTTTGCCTTGAATAAAAAGGCCATCCGCAGCTGATGGGAGCTTAAGCATGTCAGTGGAACACTGAAATAAGCAATCAAGGTAAGAAAAATCTGGGTTTTCCATCTCAAATATAGGTAGTACAAACAGGTGGTGGCTCAGCACGTTAATTATCTAAAACCTTGGACAAAGTAAAACACTAGAATAGGTTAATACCTTTAAAGTTCCCTATTTGGATGTTGTATTCTGGCTTTTACATATAGAAAGAATAGTTTTTGTTTTGAACATATGCTCCCTTTCACACAATTCCACATTGCAAATTTGTAATTGTACCTACGAGGCGAATTGTGAGATGAATAAAAACCAGAATGCACTCCAATATTTGGTCTTGGGTGTGGACAAGAGGTTACTCAGCAACAGAGAAACCCAAGAAATTCTGATGAGTTCTTAACACTATGGATCACAGTTGAATCACCATAACTTTGCTTTCACCCAGAAGAGGAGGAACACAACTCCCAACACAATGGCAACAGGAGCCCACTTTCGAATCAAAGCCTACATGCAAAAGAAAACATATAACAAACTTTTGAATCAAGCTCTTGTTAAAGAGACCTTCATTTCAAAGCAACTTTTATCCATGGTACTTAACTAAGGAAACTTCATTCAAACCACATTTAGGTGCTAAATCCATTCCCAATTATGATTCTTTTACGGGGTGGGAACATTCAAACATCACAATGGATCTTAGCAAAGAAATACTTGTATGAAATCATTCCACACCGCAAACAAACTTTTCCCCCCCATTTATCCAAAGATACCACTTCAGCTCTGGGAGTCACATTGTGACACTGATAATAAATTGCCTATGTTCTAGCAAGAACAATAAGACTTTGCAGCAAACCTTAAAGTAACTTGAAAATGTTAAAGGCAAAAGCTAATGTCCTAACGGAAAAACAGTTAGAGAGAGAGAGATGCCCCCATATAAAAAACTAACCTGTCTATTTAAATCTCTTGCCTTGTCAGCATATATGCGAGATTCTGATGTCAAACGACTGGACATTTGGCTGACCTCTGTTATTCGCAAAAAAAGAGTGAAATTCACACTAAATTAGACAAAAATACAATTAATCAGCCAGTGAAAAAGAAGAGGGAGACAACACAGCATATAAACCATCAGGAAGAAGAAAAACGATTAGGTGACTTCAATTTTATGGCAATAGTTACAATTAAGCTAAGGTGGGTAAAAGGTATAAACATAATTAACTTTTCCCTTGTACCATATGACAATTGCTAGTAGAGAATAGAATACTAGAAGTCAAGTTCCTTAACATCAATGAGCATAATGTGAACTGATATATAAATCCAGAAATACTCAATGAGAAGCAAAGACCAGAAAAGCAAGCTTTAGCATGATTAATAAAAATCAAAGATTTATGAATGGCTAAATCTGACCAGTGACAACCAAAGGAACAAATTACAAAACCTGCACATACACTGATACAAGAAACATTGAATGTAATTCTAAAAACAAATATATAAAATGCAAAGAACTAAAATCATCCAGTCTTTTTAGTCAATGCTCCAACATGTATTACTTAATTAAGGGTAATTTACAAATTTTAAAGCGGGGCAGGTAGAACCAGATATAGAAGCAACAGGCTGGTCTTGCCTACCAGGTCCCCCCCCTCCCTTTTAACCAGTAGATGCAGTACAAAGCAATGCATTAAAATACTAAAACACAGTTACCTAGCTCATGATTGAAAAAATCAGCATTCATCATGGTGCATCATTAATTCAAACACAACTCAATTAATTATCAAATCAAATGTCATAAGATAGACTTAAGTAATTCTGAAAGGTAAAACGAATATCTTACGGTCCAACTTTTCGCCAACACCGAGAACTTCTTGTACATTGCGAGTCATTATTTGGTGAACTTCATAGAGTTCATCATTCAACTTTGCAATATTCCGTTGAGTACGGGTGTCCTGGTACAACTTTTTTGTCTTCTGTATGAATGTGTCTTAAAGACAAAGAAACGATAAAATCAAGCCTAGTAAGAGAAGCAGCACAAAACAAAGTAGAAGAAATACTAGTTGGATAAGAAGCAGAAAAGGCCAAAACATACAAAAAAGGAGCCTACCAAATTTTATAAAGGCGTAAGGCCTGGCAGCCGTTTCAATTTGAGCTCCATTAACACGCTCAAATTCATTCTTGAGGTCTTCCAGATATTGAAAGGCAAGTTTCTTAGGATAAGATCGATCGCACATTGTCAAGTAACAAACACGTCCTTCAATGATATAGCTAAGAAGTTATGTCAAAGGTAACAGTAAAACTCAGACGCATTACAACAACAAAAAACACTGAGATTCATGCACAAATAAGTTTCATTATGGCCTTCAATGATATAGCTAAGAACTGATGTCAAAGGATACTGGAATACATATGGGCCGGTTTCAATAGACATCCTTGAAGCCTCATTATGGCCTTTGGAGAGATTCTTAAATAAAGCCTTAACTTGCTGTTTGTACATTTCAGCATCTACCAGATCACGACCATCATCTAGTCCCTCCGCAAGAGGAAGACCATCAGTAACACGGGCAATCATTGTCATCTTTACCATCTTTACCACCGTATTTCTCAGCTAGACAAAGTCCCTTCAAACTAATATAGAAGCAAATTAACACCCTGATTAGACATTGAAAAGCAAAACTCAATCTAAGTCAGAACTAAAACCCAAATTCCATAATATAATATTCCAATTTCTTTAAAAAAGTATATAGATATCACAAATACCAATCGACTATATTTTGATAATTTGGTTCTCAAATCTTAGTGCTACAACTAGCCACCAAAATGATGACAACACAACAATCTTCAGTCCAACAAATATCATTACAAACAATGAAAATTAACCAAATAAAAAACATTAACTTGATTCTTGTAACACTTAATTCTATAATCCTAATATTCACTAAACTCTCATAATCGACCCAAAGCAAGATGAAGCCAATTTTTCTTTTCTAATCAAAAGGACATTAATGTGCCCAAAGACAACCCATCTAATCTATATCATCACGATCTAACAAACTAATATCTTTTTTTCCCGGGATTCAAAAAAAAATCCAGAAATACAGTTGATGAAAAAAAGAAGATCTCCCCTCAAAAACTTCCACAGCATTGCTAAGAAAACGAACGGTTCCTTTCAAATAATTATAAGCATATTCAGGAATTGATGAACAAAAAGTAAGTGGCGTTAAACGAGTACCTGATTACAGAATATGGATATTTGGATTTTCTCCTCGATTTCAACGATCTGAAGCACAGGAAACGGTCGATGGTCCGACACGACTTAAAGAGGGAAAAAATAAAAGGAGAGAGAAAGAGAGGTAAAAATAAAATAAAAAAACAATAGGGGTTTTTTATTAGAAAAAGAAAATTAGTAGAAAAAATAGATAAGCTTTTTTTCAGAGTTAATAGTATTAGATTTCTTTTTGGATTTATTGAATAGGATTTAATATTATTAGATTTCTTTTTGTAAGTTTAGATATTACATAATTGGATAATTAAAGGATACGGAAAAAATAATAATCATTTGTTTCAACAAAAATACAATTAAGGTTTGAAAACAAATTGCACTTAAACCCATTTTCAGTGCTTTGGATCATAATTTTTAAATATTAAATAAAAAATAACCTTCTTTTTTTGTGGGGGCAGAATAAGATTCAATTCAGTTTAGATAATATTTAAATTTTATTGTGAATAAAAAACAATTTAAATCGATTTCTTATTTTTTTTTCTTTTCTCAGCCTTGAAATTGATGTCGTTGCAGACTTCCAATATGATGCGGGCTCTAGTAAACATATACACTTTTAAAAGAAACAATTAGCCTTTTTTATTCTAAAAATGTCACTCTTATAGCCTTACGAGAATATAATGTTTACGATCTCATAATTTCTTGTATAATTCAACCTATGAATTGTTATTATGTAATAATATATTCTTTTTTATCCAAAGTTGCAGCCATCAATTTTCGACTGCAATAGTATTGTGACATCTACCCTAATAGTGAAATCCGAGATTCATTCATATAATAACCCCTTGGGTACGATGTAGCTTTAAAACTTATAATTAATATCTACACCTTAATGAACCTACAAAACACAAAGGATTAACCCGATATCTTTGGAAACAAAAAAAAAAAAACCTAAAGGAAAGGTTTTGTTCGAATCCGAGCATATTTTCAGACTACAGCTTCGTTTTACCAAGAAAAATAACAAGAGATAAAAAGTAGTAATGTTTTACTCCGCATTGTCAATAACTTTTGATTAATAAAGAGATATACATCACAATTCACAAGGCAAGAGCAAAAAAAAAAAAAAGGACAAAAAAGAATGCCTCTGCCTCCAGTCTGGACTGGACTACCAAAATCACAATGATTTACTTTATGCCATAGGCGATACCAATATACAACATGTATCTCAACACAACAATAGAAAACTTACTAGAATTATGAAGAAGGCCTCTATGCTTCACCGTGTCGCATCTGTATCTTTTACATTATATATAATATATATTCCTTTTTACCCTACTCTTTATGATGAGTCCAACCAATTATTGTCCTGGAGTTTCTTCAACATGGGATATCTTATCTAGGCTTGTTGTCGCTACCCTTGCTTCGGAATGATGAGAGTGAAAAGAATGAACGCGGTGCTGCAAAATTGTTGCCGGTTTAGGTATACCATTTACAAATTCATATCATGGGTTCAGCACAATAAACAAATCAAAAGCTTCATCCATATATGCATAACAGATTCTCCAATATGTCATCAACAATCTATGAGAGGATGGTAATTGTTTGACATAAAGTAGATTCAAGAAAGAGAAATATCCTACTGACTAGATTGACATCAATAAGGAGTCACCTTTTATGGAGCTTCCTGACATATGATCTTCCCTTAATCTGAAGTTCGCGGGTACTGCTGGAATAGAAGTACGTAAGGATTGAACTGCAAGGAACCATTAATATGATTCTACTTTATCGGTTTCATATATGCAACAAAGAAATGGGGAAATTGCAGCAAGGAGAGGGAACAAGCATAATCAGGTTATTCTCTACAAGTAGAAAGTCCAAAGCAATTGTGTCCAGCTCAATTTTGATAAAGCATCACAAGCTAAAATCTTCCATAAAAGTAGGTGGTGTGGAGCAATTCATTTATTAGAATAACAATTATTGAGCCATGCATATGCAATCAATGGATATTCAAAATAATTAACAGATAATCATAAATATACTATTAAGCAAGTAAGAACAAGGTGATTAATGTATAAAGGAAAAATGGGAGTTACCCTGATCATTGAACAATTCACTTTCATTGTAGCCATCATCAGAAGGGTGGCCCTGCGGAAATCCCATTCTCGACTTCCTCAAGTCTTCGGATGAACGACTTGCAGGATCCCTGCCATCCTCAGTGTCATCATCTCCCTCAGAAGTTGTAGCAGATATCCAGTCCACCAAACTGTCTGTCCCACGGCTTTTTCGTCCAAATTTCAATAACCTTTTGATCCCTTTTGTCATATCCCTACGTGGCTGATTATGGGTTGCATTAGCAACAAGAAATGGTTTCTGAGCACTTCCCCATTTCTTTCTCATTCGAGCAGCATCCACCCCTGTTTGAGCAAGAGGGTGAGAATTCCAAGATGCAGGGCTCCCAATTGGGGAATCCATGGAGGCATCAATATCTGAAGTCTCCTGGGGATAAGAATATGTATTGTGCATGCGTGAATTCCAGGACACGGGACTTTCTCCTGGTGACTCCTGCAGGGATACTGCAGTATGGAATGTAGTGAGCATTGGAGCAGGCAGTTCGGCAACTGATGCAGGGTCAACCTGAGAAGGAGACCTCAAGGAATCACAAATCTCCAACCCCGAATTATCCAATTTGTCTGATTCCTGGCTCAGTCTAGATCTTCCATTTTCCATGTCAACAGAATCATCAACAGCCATAGTTTCAAGCTCGTCCTCTTCGTCTTCATTGGCCATATCCATGGAATCATCTGCTTCAAATTCTGGCTCATCGGACTCTTCGCCATTTGGAGTCGCAAATGTCTCTGATGCTTTGAACTTTGCAATATTCACTCCAGCACCAGGACCAAAACCATTACCTTTCCG
This sequence comes from Gossypium hirsutum, assembly GCF_007990345.1. Classification (NCBI taxonomy): domain Eukaryota; kingdom Viridiplantae; phylum Streptophyta; class Magnoliopsida; order Malvales; family Malvaceae; genus Gossypium; species Gossypium hirsutum. The sequence continues at coordinate 12,162,795 of NC_053441.1, read as the reverse complement.
GAGGAAAGGCTTTGCTTCCTCGTTCTTCAGAGATTTATCATTGAAGCTCTGGCCCATCTGCTCTTTATCAAATTTCAAAGGTGCCAAACCTATGTCATCAGAGTTCAAGGCTGGCACATCTGAAACATCTACAGGACCCGCAAAGCTTTTCCTGTGGGACTGAGACCGTCGAGACTGTTCATCCTTGCCAAGAGCAATCTCTTCATTATTACTCTTGCTACGAGCATAGTTTCTCGCTTGGAAATGGCTAGTCACCTTGCCGGCTCCAGAAGAGGGCTTTGTATTTTCTTTTCTGAGATCAGAAAAGTTGGGAACTGACTGAACAAGAGGATTTTCAGATTGTGCTCTTCGCCTTCCAGAACTGGGATTCGAAACTTTAGCTGCTGAGCGTGGAACTGTGACTGCTGTGGTGCGAGGAGTGGATAGAGAGGCATTTCTATTGGGCAAAAGCTTCTTAGTGTTGGAGCTCCTAGAAGAACCATCTAGAAAAGATGCATCGTTATACGATCTATCCTGTCCATAGTACTCAGGAAGATCTTCATCCTCTTCACTCTGGATTGAACTTATTGGATGCTGCCAAATGCATAACCTTATCAAAATTAGTAATAAATATTCAATCAGAAGTTTTTCAGATCCTCAAAACTTAAAAATGAAGGTCCAGTCCTACCAGTTATGAATTTTTAGCATTTATTTCCCAAAAACATTAACAGCAACAGGAAATACCTGCTCCCTCTGTGACCTTAAATTGAAAGACCTCCCTTTCTCTGCTTGTCGACGAGCACTAGATATAGAAGCCTGTCTATCAACAGTACCAGAAAACTTGGCCTTCATCTCAGTTCTACTTTGCTCAAGGATATCTTGCATAGCCTTCAATTTGGCTTCCTTCTCAGCCCTTTTCGAACTCCATTCTTCCCTCAGCTTTGCATCTCTCCTTTGCATATACTTTTCGTAAAATTTTCCTCTAGAGTCACCTGAAAAGCTGATACTAGAGAAATCCTGCCTCAAACTATCAGCACAGTCCTGGTTATTGACCATCTTTGTAGGAGGGGTACAAAAGTTAGCAATATTACTCAAGCTCCCCACTGATTCAGATGTTGAGTTTTTGTCAGGTAACTGCACAGGAGATACATCTACTGCCACAGGCTTGTTGTACTGTGAGCTTCCTTCCTGTTCAATCTGCTCATCAGCAGGCTTGCTTCTCCTTGCAGAACTTAATTGATCACCAGGAACCCGACGTTTGTGCTCTGCAAAAAGCTTTTCAAGTTCATTTGCCTTCATTTTTAACTCATCATTCAGCTCCTGGTTTCCCCTAGTCTGCCTTATCCTCGGAGTTTGATCTACTGGAGCCATTGGGGTAGTTAAACTCTCTTCATTCTCAAGAACCTTTTTACCAGGAACAGACTTGTTATTTGCATAAATAGAACCACCTTCTTCCCTCCTACCCTGTGACTTCTTGCTCTGTTCAGATCCTACTGCAACCTGTTTCTTGAACTTCATTTTATGCACTCCAGAACCCTCGATTTTGCTTATTTGCTTCTCAGTTGATGCTATGTCTTTCGTTCCCACTTCCTCAACTTCCCCAGTAAAAGATCTCCACTGCAGCTGTGGCTGAGTAGTGTACTGATCACCTTCACTGCTTTTATACTGAGCCTCCTTTGTTTTTAATCCAATACCACCTTCAAACTGCGCCGATAATGTTCGGGAGTGACCTGGAGCCCTAAGGCGCACTTTTCTTATTGATTGTTCTTTGTTTTGAGCCTCTGCTCTATTCTTTAATTCACCCTCAGGTGTAGCCTCCCCCACTTCATCTGCAAAAACTCCAACCTGTGACTGAGTGAGCTGGTTTTTAACCCCCACAACCACAGCCTTATCAGGAAAAACTCGAGAGTGCACCTCCAAACCTCTCCTCTCTCCTGTTAAGGAACCCTTAACCTTCTGTTGAGAAGCAACTTGATCACCCAGCTCGACCTGTTCAGACTTAATTGTAAAAGACTGATATTGGCCGTTCTGTGATCCCAGTTGATCCTTCTGATTTATCCACCCCTTCAACCCAACACCCTCTTCTTTCCCCGAAAGATTACCAACCTGCGATTGCAGTTCTCCTGGATCTTTCAACCCAGAACCAGCTGCTTTATTAGGACCACTCGTGGATTCAACTTTACCTGAATTAACATTGTCACTCAAACCCTTTTCATCTTTTTGTTCCGTATCATCTGATAAGCCTTGAAACACATTGTTTTTACCTTGAGACACTGAAGATGAGGAGGGTGTGCACAAAGGGCTATTATCTGGGTTACCATCCTTCTTATCATTACCCAAGTCAATGCTCATGTCACTTACACCACTCCATCTTCTTAACACCGCCTTTTCAGCAACTGCAGGAGCAGCTGATACATCAGATGAAAGTCTTCTCAGTTCAACAGATTTGCCAACAGCAACGGGTTTGCCTCCAGAACTTGAGCTCTCCTTCTGTTTATTCTCGAAGAGATTGATTCTATCCTGTACACTAAGCCGCCTAGTCGGTTGACTGACTTGACTAGGTGATGACTCAGTCACCCCTTCCTCTTTCTTCTCTTCTTCCTTGTTTTCAACGTGAGAACTTTGTTGTGAAGTACTTGAAGGGTTTGGTTGTTGAGATGTGGCTAGCTTTGATTGGTCTATATGGTGCTGGGTCTGCTTTGTGTTTGGTTGTAGTTTTTGTTCTTGGTGCTTATTTTGGCAAGGTTGGTGGGGCCTACTATTAACATGGAACCCATTGTGGTCTTCATCGGGGTCATCGATTGACATGTCAGATCCCCATGAGGCTCGAACCACCTGATCATTGATACCTGATTGACATGGGCCAATCAGTTCTGGTCTTCTCTGGCATAATGATAGGAATTTGGTACAAGCCTCACTGCACAAGTATTAAAAACTTTTACATGAGTAATTATTACCAACATTTTCTTACTATAATTTTCTTTTTCTAAAAAAAAACGACCATATCTCACTAATTTCTGATGCCCACTTTGTCCTTAACAATAAGGACATAAGACAAAATTGCAAAACGTTAAGCAAAATATCAGGCAACTTGCAAAGATATCAAGGCAAGCATGGCCAGCCCTTGTTACCTGAGGAGCTCCCCTCAGGCAAGCAAAATGGAAATTTTGATTTTTAGCCCCTTCATAATTTATAAATATTTAAATTAATATATGGAAAATTTGCACTTTGGCGCCCAAAAAATGATAAAAAATTGATTTAGTCCTTTAAAAATTATAAAGAAATAGGCTATTAAAATGGTGAAATTGCATTTTTGCTATCATAAAAATATACAACTTAATTCTGCTCCCCCCCCCCAAAAAAAAAAACAAAGGCTTTGCCACTGTTAATCACTCAGTCCTTTAACCTACTCGGGTTTTCACAAAAAAATCCACTTTGCAAGGGAACCCAATGCTCCCAAACAAACCAAAGACAATCATCTTTAAATTAACCCCATGTTGAAGAACATGCTACTTAGATCAGTTAATGAAAATGAATAGAAAGAGAAAATAATAATACAGAGGAGATATCATTTTAGGACATCAAATCAGCCCAAGGTTACCTTCAAAAAAGCACATGGTATGATCTCATTTTCAAAATAGCTTGGCAGTTAGATGATACTATTTCAGGCAACTAATGGAGATTATAACTCAAAAACAGCTAGACAAGTCTGGCTTGCAGCAAAGCTAGCCCCAGAACAAGGACGGTAAAACCATGCTACCATATCTTTTGATCTAGAAAATCCAAACATTTAAAAAAAATAAAGAAACTAATTCTACCATTGTTGTAACTAGATGCATGTAACAACTCAGATATAGTGGTGAAATGGTTTAAGAGAAGGAAAATCTTGAATCAACACTTAATTCTGCATCGAACAGCTCATTTTCCCTCTTCAGTACTCAAAGAGAAGGCTCATGCCTTGTGCAATTTCTATACTTCAATGGAAAATGTATGAACATCAGTAAAATCCTTTACACTATATTTGGTAGGAACCAAAGAGGGGCAGAAGGAAATTTGTTTGATCTAATGGCTAGGATTGTCCACCTCCTTTCTTATATTTCAAGCGACTCAAGACATAACATGGTTTTTTATCTACATTTCCTTCTTAATTACCACAATCCAGCAGATAAAACAAAGTTGGTCGAAAAATGGGAGCACACCAAAAGAAACATCATCCCATTTCACATAATGCTATCCACACCTTTAATGTGCAGTATAACATCACTGTAAAAGATGGCATTTACCATAAGAGATATACAGCTGGACAAAGACCAAATATCTCACTCTAACCAAGCCCCACTTACTATAATGCACCCTAGCTAACATGAAAACTAGCAGACTTGAGAGGCAGAAAAAAAAAAAAAAGAGACCACAATATGTCCCTGAAAAGGGTTTCTAGGTTCTTACTTCAAGCAATGAGCACCAAACCGATCTGCAAATTGTTGGAGTTCAGACACAGTGTCAGGGTTAAAACCAGCTGCAGATGAACGTGTGAAAGCTGTTGCCAAGTCCTGCTGAACTGCAATAAGACGCACATCAATAGCTCTTAAAAGCTCCTTCCTGTGTAAATTGGAAATACAAGCAGCAAATTAGAAAGCATAGGTGATGAAGCCAATGGAAGATCCAATAGCAATAACAACTGCTTTTGCATGATACGTTTTGGACACTCTGAGCAACTCCATTGCCACGAGTAACATGCAATGACCCAGGCAATATTAAATACTGTCCAATTTCTGCATAGCTAAATAATATTTTCTGCATAGCTAAATTAATCATTTCATCTATGTTGCTTTGACTCTTCATTTTTCTTGAAGAACCTTTGTCCGCCACATGTCCAGACATAGGTATAGAGATATAACTCCAAGGACCCTCCAAACAAGGAAAAACTTCCAAAAAAGTTGAGCACACTGATATTTAACACATAGCTGCATCAGAACTGACACCCAAGTACTACTAACATAGACCTAAATAGTTTCTATTCGCAATACAAGTTCTACTAAGAGACCTCTGAACTTCCTAATGCCAGGAAAGGAAGGCCACCCTTGCATAGCATGTCATCATGCATCAATTGAGGAGGACCCAACTGTCAATCCCTCCCATGCCTAAAGCATGGACAATGTGTAGCAGGTATAAAGTTTCAACAGAAATCAACTTAACAATTTTAAAAAGATGTACATGCAGCAGTATTTGAAGTCACAATCATCCACGAGTTTAAACTAATCACAATTTAGCCAAATAAATTATGCCATCACAGATCTGTAAAACCTAAAAAGAGAAACGGAGTTACTTTGTTGCATCAGTAGCTGCCATCGTTCCTGCATCATCTCCACCTATCACAAATTATCAAAACACTCCGTAAGTTTTAAACAATGACTTGAAACAGGGATACAATTACAAGCCCATCAAACAAGATCACAGACTTGAGATTTTACCTAACCACTAAAATGCATTAGTAAATATGATACAGATAAACATACTAAATATTATTATTTAGAAGTATAAAGACAGGAATTTTTCCCTATCCTCATTGTTAATGCATTCGGTGATATGCTACACTTTATACTAGTTCAAGAAAAAAAATTTCCCTGATATCTACAAGGATTCAAGTAAGAAATACATTATCTTTTCCCTGATAAAAGCAATAACAACCAGCAAAATGTCAGCAAACACAAATGCTAAAACTAGTGATTGTCTAACAATATTCCACATGGTTAAAGATATTCCATCACCTCCATCAAGGCTCATGATAAAATGAAAATATTGAAGTGAAATATTTGTGGAATCTAAAGCTGCATTTGTAAAAAAAATTATAATAAAAAAAATTATAATAACAAACTTTAATCTACAATGAAAACAGAAACGAACAATGAAATCATTAAAAGAAAACCATTTAGGATGGGAGAAAATAAAAAATAAAACCCACCTAATGCGCCAGAAGGCTGATCTCCCACCCCCTGAAACATAAGGGTTACAGGATTCAGTATACTCTGAAGTAAAATTGCACCAAATCAACAAAGCAAGCCTCCTATACATTATAGATAAAGCACATTAATACCTCTGAATATATTCTTCGAGCTGCTTCCAACTGAGACATCTCTGCATCCAATGTGTTCACCAATTCCAACACCTCTGGTGTACTAACAAATCGCACAAACCTGGAAATAGGTGCCAATCATATAAAAATTTGAAGGTAAAACTGCCCATATGAAATGACAAGAAATGCCACAGATGTTGAATATCTCTAACCTCTCAAGTGTTCCTTTTGTGAACCAAGTCTCGGCATTTTTACACTTTTCAACTTCAAGCTTAATTGATTGAAGTGACAGTGCAACCTGTTCTTCTGCCACCTTTAAATGAGTAACAAAAGGCTTTACTAATCCAGAAGCAAGCTTTTCCAAGTTCCCATCGCTCGAAACAAACAATTCACATCTGACCATAGGAACACACAAAAAAAAGAGTGCAATGGTTATAAATAGAAAGAAAATTAGGAACAATGTTGAATGTCATAGATTGATATCCTCACCTAGAACGTTTCGGTGACAATTGGAACACCGCATAATCAAGAAGCCTGTCAGGTTTCATCTTCACTCTATAATATTTACAAAATTTTCGAGCCTAAAACTTCACATGCGCAAATATACTTCTTAGGGAAACAAGTAGCCAATGTCTGCTGGCATAAATAGCAAATTTCAGAGCATAAGACCTTAAAGCTCAAACCAACAACAAAGATGCTAGAGTAAAACATATAAATGAATATAAAATCCTTGGATTTAGAATTTTAACTTATTACCCTATATGTGCAAATCAAACGATGAAACCAATACCTTATAAATTCAAATTTCAAATGAAAACAACATTATAGAAACAACAAAGTTGGAGTAAAGATAATTAAAAATCCCAACAACTTTAAGGGAAAAACATCCCTACTAATTTTAGACCCAAAACTTACCAAAAATAAACCGTGGATCTCAATCTAAAAACTCAGATGAAAACAGAAATGCACCTGGAAAAAATATACTCTTGGCACCAAAAGCAAAACCCATTACTCACAGATATAAATCAGATACAACCCAGATCTGATTCCACCAAAAAGCTCCAACTTCAATTACTAAAATAAACTACAACATTTTCCACAGAGACCCAAGATAAAGAAATTCCAAATGCAAATTGCATGCTAAAAACAGGAACTCAAGAAAGAACTAAACTTCATTTGAAGTGAAAATAGGAGTGTTGGATCCATTGAGAATCAAAGAGTTACCTACAAGGGAACAAAAATAGATGGTGAGATCTTGGAGTAGGGAATCGGATCCTAGGAATCGACTCTCAAATGGGCACCTGCATTTGGTTTTTTTTTTTCTGTCCTTCTTTCTTCTTTTTGTAGTTTAAGTTCAAAGAAGTTGAAGAATTTAAGTCTAAAGGGTGTTTATTTTAGTTATTTTATTTATTTAAGTTTGAAGAAAACCCTAAGAAAGACAAAGATGGTTTACGCTTTACTCATTTCTCAAATGGCAATCTTTTCTTTCTTTTTCTATGGTGACCTTGCTTTCTCTCTCTACACTTCTCTCTCTGCCCCTAAAAAGATACAGTAGAGAGAGAAAGGATGAGAGAGAGTATGTTTTCTTTCGGACAAGTTTTTAACTTTTTAAGATTTTGAAACAGCAATGATTCTTTGCAACAAATGTCCCTCCATGTTTACAAAAAAGGGCTTCATTTTTGTCATTTTAAATTACGATATTCTCCTTTTAGTTTTTAGCGGCTTCATTATTTGAATTTTTTTGGTTTTGGATTAACGATATTTGAATTTTCTCTGTTTTCCAAATAATTAGATCTCATCTGAAATTTGAACCAACATAATCCATTTATCTATATGTTAAAGATCTATATTAATTTATCTTTTTTTTCAATTGAACAATTGAAGGATAGAATTTTTTAGGATGAGGAATTTAAATTTTTTAAGAGTTTTATAATCTTAGCATTTCTAATTATTTTGGTTGGATAATTTTCTTTGAGGCTATTGAATTTTTTAGTTTAAAATAATTATGAAAAATATGATATTAAACATAGATAATATGTAAAATATATATAAATCATAAAATAAAATTGATATTTGTGAAGTTTATTTATTTTAATTTTATAGTGAGACTACATGCATTAAATAAATAATTGTGTTACTTTTATTTTTACTTTTAAAAAATAAATTAACTTTTGGAACTTTAAAAATCATGACAAAAATGAATTTGCTGCTTAATATTTTTTAACGATATTAAAAAAAAAACTTTTATTTTTTTGTTGTTGAAAGTAACTTGTAGTTATAAACTTATAAAACTGAAAGAAAATTAATGAAAATATCAACTTATAGTTATAAACTTATAAAATCGAAAAAGAAAAGTTAGGCTTAGGGTGAGTTTGGATGGGCGGTGCGTTTATCTGAGGTTAGTGTAACAGCCCAATTTTCAGTAGTGTCAGAACAGTGATTTGAGATCACTAAATTCGATGAAGAAGTTAGAAATATTTTTGAATTAGTGAATTTTGTGATTTAAAAGAAATTATTAGGTAAATTGGGTCGAAAACGAGGTATCGAGACCTCGATATTATAAACTGAGCCGTAAATATTTTTATAAATATTTACGGAGTGTCAATAGGATAATATTAAAGTTTCGTTAAGAAATTTTAATGTTTCGATAGTTAATTATGAAAAAGGATTAAATTGCAATAGGGATAAAAGTTTAATTATAGATTAAAGAAAAGTTAAAAGGACCAAATAGGCAATTATGCCTTTTTCCAAAGTTGAGGCGGCATAAGTATAAAAATCTGAGATTTTTATGTGTTAAAAAAATATTATTATATTATAGTAATGATTATGTTTTCTATTATATTATCATTAATATATTATATTATATTATATATACACATAAAACAAAAGAAAGAATAGAAAAAGAAAGAAAAGAAACAGAATAGAAGAGACGAAACAGAGAAAGAAACAGAGAGCAAAACGGGCAGAGAAGGAAGGAAAGAAAGAAAGAAAGAAAGAAAGAAAAAGAAAAAGGGAAATTTAAGGTTTTAAGGTTCCAAGCTCAATTGGTAAGTCAAATTAAGTCTTTTTCTTATAATTTTTGAGTTTTTGGAATCCTAGAGATAAATACTACTTGATTTATGTTGATATTTTGAAAGTTAGTAGATTGTTAGACATGAGTTATGTTGAATTAATTGATGAACTAGAGGTTAAAATGATTGAATTTTAAGTTAGAAGTTAGTAAAAGATTGATTTGTAAAATAAAATATAAGTTTGAATTGATAGGGATTAAATTGAAAGAATCCCGAAATTAGGGATTTATGGGGAAATTGAAGAATTAAACTGAGTTTATAGTAAGAATTAAGAGAGAATATAGAGTTAGAATGCAAAAATAAAATTAGTATTGATAAGGGATTAAATTAGAATTTGATGTTGCCATAGAAGGAAAAAAATGTTCAGAATGTTATAAAACATAAGAATAAGAGATGAAGTTTAATTTCCGAGCCTTGGGGCAAAAATGTAATTATGTAAAAGTTTAGGGGCAAAATTGTAATTTTCAAAAAGTTAGAGTCGAGGGCTATTTTGATGAATGTGATTATTAAATAAGTTAAATTTACTATTTTAGATCAAGAAGTACGAAACTCGAGGTTAGACAAAGGGAAGAATAAAGTTGAAGACTAAGTTGGTAAATTTGGCTATAATTGGTACCGAGGTAAGTTTACGGTAAATAAATGCAATATTTCAATATTTATTATTAATGCTGTTAATTTCCAGCAATTATGAATTTATTTTATGAATTTATTTGATGATGATCCAAGCATGGAATGATAGAGAATTAAAATTTAAAAGTCCCGTTGATACATAAGGATGGTACTGGATACGAATGTCATGACATTTGGGTAAAAAGATCCCATGTAAGACCATGTCTGGGACATGGCATTGGCATCCTTAAGATCATGAGAGGTCCCCTGTAAGACCATGTCTGGGACATGGCATGGGCACCGAGACGAGAGGTCCCATGTAAGACCATGTCTAGGACATGGCGTTGGCACCGAGATGAGAGGTCCCCTATAAGACCATGCCTGGGACATGGCATGGGGACCATCACGAGAACATCCCATGTAAGACCATGTCTGGGACATGGCTTTGGCATGTTATTATCAGAAGAGACCCGAGTATCCTTATTATTCCAATGTAGTTCAACGGGCTTGTAAACGAATCATGTTCATGAAAGTTCAGTTTAAAGCATAAATGGCAAGCTCAGGTAAGTTGTAAGACTTAAGAACTTATTATACTATCAATTGATGTTCAACGATGCAGCAAGGATTGAGTAAGTTATGCACACAAATATTCTAAGTAAACAAATAAGAGAACTAGTATGAGATTAACTAAAGAGTAAACTAGAGATATAGACATTGAGTTTAATTATTTAAGTTAAATATTGTTATTTATTTGCTAGTAAACTTACTAAGCTTTATGCTTACTTCTTTTATTTCTCTCTCTCTTATAGTATTGCAAAGCTACTTCAAGGATCCTAAAGAAGTCGGAGATCGTCCACACTATCAACTACAACTGCTCGGTATTTTATATCGAAACACGTTTAAGTTATGACATGTATAGGGATTTAGTTATTTTGTATGTTTGTAGTGATGATTTTGCTAATGAGTGATGTGTAAGTAGTTGATGATGTATGGTTATTAAAATGATTAAGGATGAAGGTGTTTGTTGTTATGAAAGATTAGGTGATAAATTATGCATGGAAATCATGAAATGATAAAATTTGCAAAAAAACAGAATTCAGGCAGCACAGTGACGTGAATTTGAAAAATCACCCAAGATAGTATAAAATGAATTAGAGGGTGAATGATATATGGAATTAAAGCTTGTTGAGTCTATTTTCATGGAAAAATAACGGTGTAGAAAAAAGAAATTTATATTTTAAGATATGTGAATTTTAGTAAGATAGGGTCAGAACTGTTTTTGGAGTCCCCTATTCTGAGTTTAGAAAATAATTACAAATTGTAAAAAAATGGTTATGAGTTGAAATTTACATGCTTATATTCCTTAATGAGTCTATTTTCTATAGAAACAAGTAAGAACTTCATATGAAAATCCTATAGCGAGAAAACTTATTTTTAGTGACTAGAGGTCAGGGCAGTCTGGTGGTGACACAGGGGAGACTTTAACTAATAAACTGTACTAATTTGCTGAACCAAAAATTCTAAAAATTTTATGGTGAGTAGATATATGAGTCTAGTTTCAGGGAAAATTTACGGGATTAAATTTCGAGTTCTGTAGCTCAAGTTATAATTAATTTAGTAACTGCTGCGCGATTAGACAGATTTGCTGCGAATAATGAAATAAATTTTCAAACCTAGTTTTTATGCTCCGAACTGGTAAGATAAGCTAAGTAATGCCTCGTGCTCGACTCCAGAAACTGTCTCGGGTAAGGGGTGTTACAGTTAGTGTAAAAACAGCGGTGGTGGTGAGATTATATACTGTAGCGATACTGTAGCGTTAGACAAAAAGTAAGCTAAACGCACCGCACCGCACTCAATCGCCCATCCAAACCCACCCTTAGTTTGGATGGGCAGTGTATTTACCTCCGGTGATGTTAAAAACAGCGGTGGCAGTGAGATTAGTTACTGTAGCGGTGAGATTATAAACAATTGTGGAGTGTGTGTTTAGATTCAAAGTCAGCTGTAGCGGTGAGGTGAGGATAAAAAATGACTATTAAGGACATTAGATTAGAATTGATATACAATAGAATTTTTTAAAATTATATTACTTTTTTAAAATTATTAAAATATGTGAATTTATAAATTCATTTAATAAAATATTAAAATGTATCTTCTAATATTTTAATGAATTATATAATCAATTTAAATTATTTATTAGATAAAATGATAATTATTTTTAATTTTTTTAGTTAAATTTTTTTATAACAATGATAAATATTATTTTCACAAATAGTAACATTATACTTTGATCAAATTTTGAAGTATTTAAACGGATGATTTTTAATAAAAAAATATAGTAACATAAGACATAACAAGTTTTATTATTACTAGAAATTAGGTTATAATACAAAATGTTTTTACAAATATGGATTCATTAAGTTGCAATGGTTTCCCTTAACATCGTGATTTTAAGGTTACTTTCTCTGTTAGAAGAACTCGATTCACCTCTATCAAAATGGCCTGAAGAGACTGGCATATCGGGTATATTCTCAAATTCTCGAAAATCCTCATCATTTGACCAAGCATGTCTTCGGATGTAATTATGCAAAACCATTGTTGCAATAACTATTAAAACTTGTTTGTTGAATGAATAACTTGGAATATCTCTTAATATTGGCCATTTTTTTTCCACACTCCAAATGTTCGTTCAATCACAGAGCGTAACGAAGAATGGGCATGATTAAAGATTTCTTTTTTTCCAGATACTTGATGATTACCTCGATGAAAATCAGGTAAATGATATCGTTCCCCCTATATGGACCTAGAAAACCTGCCATTTGTGAATATCCTGAACCCACAAGATAATATTTTCCTACAAAAAAGTAAAACATAACATCAAGTTTAAAAATTAATTAAATATTTTAATATTTTTTATGTAAAAATTAATTAAAAAATTAAAGTTCAACCTGGTAGACGGTGTGGAAACTTTAACTCTTGTTTTCTAAGTGTTTGCAAAAAAATTCTACTATCATGTGTTGTTTATTCCCAACCAGGAAATGCAAAAATAAAACACATGTTGAAGTCACAAACTGCCATAATATTTTGAATTGGTTCACATTTGCGTCCGATATAATGTATTTGACAAGAAGGCGAAATGCATGTTTTTATGTGTGTTCCATCTATGGCCCCAATACAATACTTTAAAATAAATACAAGTAATGAGATAAAAGTTAGAAATAATTTATATTTTAAAAATATAAAGATTGTGTAAATTTTACCTTAAAGTGAGGCCAATATCTTGTATCATGTCGAATATGATTCGGTACTTCCTCGAATTGACCTTCAGTGGGTTTAATCGTGTCTATTCCCATTCGAGCAAATATATGCAACATATCAGTAAAAATTTGACTAACAGTTTCCACAAATCGTTGAAATCGCTCTGTTGCATTTGAATTTGATTCTCTATTTCCAAGAATGTACAATGATAATGCTAACTTCTCCATCGCCGATACTTTCCCATTATTTAAGCCATAATTTGTTTGCAAATCATGCAACAAGTTGTGAAATATATTTTTTTGGCATCCTAAAACTATTCATGCAATGATCATCATGCCCATTTAATACTTCGTCCACCCACATTTGACCTATACAATTTGAATCCATATGCGGTTGCATAGTGAAATAAGTTTCATGGTGTACCAATACACTGCTTAACACATATTCATCGTCTTTATGATAATTGTTGTGCTCAACTTGGGTAACAATTGTGGCTATTCTTCGTTGAGCTTCTTCACTTAATTCAAGGGTATCATAATTCATATCAAAACTATTATACATATTGTTAAATTCATCCATAACCTGAAAAAGTAATCAAATGAAAATAAATTAATATTTCGTGACATTCTGTACAAAACAGAAACTTGATTAAAAACATAGCATAAAAATATCAAACATAAAAAGTATCATATATTAGTTTTACATATAAAAAAGTAGTATAGTTATATTACAATAATAATTCTAAGGAGCTTATGGTGGAGGTGGTTGATGGTATGGTTGGAAGGTAAATGAGGATGTTGCTACCAATGATGAAAATGATGCAATTGGATTTTGTTCAGCATACTCACCTTGAAGCCACCAAACCCTATCATCTGGACCTAAGTTCAAAAACACTTCTCGATTCACCGGTATTTGGAACATTTTGGTGGCAAAATAGTACAATTCACCTTTTTTTGGAATTTCATCTCCCGAAGCACGCAAAGCATCTATTGCATTTGAAATAGTATATTGAGAGTGATGAAAAATAATTTCATTAACTGACTTCCTTAGACTAGCCATACTCTCACACAATTTCTCAATTTGAGTAGTTAATGTATTTCTTGATGATTTTCTACTTGAACTTGATTTTTTCCTTTAATGTGTACAGCCCCAAGTGTTTGCTTTCTTCGATTAGGAATTTCATGAGATGGGTTTGATGGTACCTCATTAGGAGGAATACATCCATTCTCGTTACTATATTTATCTGAATCACCAAATCCCCCATTAACTGCATTATCTCCCATAGAAACCCCACTTGGAAGAACACCAGACGAAGGTGCGCATGCGTTCTCTCGAGTGGCTACAATGCCAGCAAACATTTGCCACATTAACTCATTCAATCGTGGTTCAATTCCTTTCTTCTTAAATCATTTAAAATCAGGATTTTCCTACATAACATGTTAAATGTTAAATGTTATACTAAGATTTTTACAATTGTAAATTATTAATTTCAATAAACTTTATGCATTAAAATAATGATAAAGTTAACACTAACCTTTATTTTTGTAGCCCACCATTTTTCGGTAGCATCGACCGTCTTTTTAGATGGACATCATCCAATACCTGTAGATTCCTTAAGCAACTCCCTCCATAACCTCCATTCATTTTTAATGTATCCCACTTATTTTCAATTGAGGTTTTCCATAATTTTTTTGTGTTTTTGCTTGAAAAAGAGCAATGCAATTTTCCCATCCTTTTGAGTTTAGATGAGTTGTTGGTCTATTACCAGCATTGACTTAATTCGCGCAAAGCTCACAAAATATCAACGTCAGCTCATCATCCCAAACAACTTTTGTTGCTAAGGTACTATCTCCCTCCACAAAATTTCGTGTCTTTACCATCTATTATTATTTTGATTTTAAATGTCAACCGACATAAAACCATAAATATATAATTAGATATAATAATATAATTTCATAAAAAATAAGAATAATACATCACGAATTGATGAAAGCCATAAGATGAACACTAAAGAAAAAATTCTCAAAGATCCATGGTAAACAATAACGAGGATATATAAGGGATAATTTTTTTATTTTTTGGTTGTGTTTATTTTTTATTTTTTGCTTAAAAACAGAGTCTTTGATTCAATTGGTTCAAGTTCTCTGCACATTTGGGGTTGTTTTATATCTTCATAAGAAAGGTAATTCCCTAATTTGTTTCACAAATCCCATAATTTTTTATTATCATGATTTAAGTTCAAAATTAGTATCTTTCAATAAAAATATTGCATCTTCATGCTTCAAATAATTCAAATAGCCCGAATATAAACTAAATTTTTTATTTTTAAAATACACTACATATATATTTTTTATTTTTAAAATACACTAATACAGTGCAATTTCCCCATTCCCATTTCCCCTCTTCCACCGATCAAAGTCTCAAACCCCGTGCCCTCCTCCCATTTTCCCTCTTCCACCGATCAAAGTCCCAATCCACCTCCACCGATCAAAGTCCCGATCAGAGGTTAGAGGTAAAATGGTCTACCTACAATATTCTAACAGGCAAGAGATTGTAAACAACAAAACCACGGCGGATATTGCCGGAAATGTTCTTTTGGTAACAATCGAAGGTCAAGATGCGTGGCTTGTTTCCATTGATGTTTTGCATCTGGTAAGGAAGATCTTTGGTCTTTTTTGGGTTAAGAATTTCTAGGTTTGATCTGAGTTTATGTAATTACTAGGATTTGTGTGGCTTTTGTCATGCTCTATAGAAAGAAAAAGCTTTCTGTTGTTTTGACATGAATATGAATGAATTAGTAGGATCATGTCAAGGGAATTATCTCCAATGGCAACTTAGTGCATCCGGAGAAAGAGCACATGTGTGTTTGTCTCCTTTCTCCTCTCCTTAACACTACCTCTCTTCCCTACTCTTCCTTACTTACCTCCAATTCCTACCTTTTAGTGTTGGGCATGGGTACTCCTGATTCCTGATTTAATAACCATTCATTAATGTTATTAGCATTATTTTTTGTTTGCTGATGCCTGTTATTCAAGATTGAATGAGTGGCTAATCAATAATAGCCTGTGAAGATGAAAAACCCCTCTGTTCCTTTTGTGCTCATGCAATTGTACTTATCTCTTTCCATTTTGGAATTAAACACTATTTGTAGTTGTTAATGTAGTTGTGAAATCACGTAGCAATGGTTTAAGGGACTAATTGTTACAATCTAAATGTTTTTCTCTAAGATTTAGACAACTATATCTGTTTTTGGGAAGCAAGCTAGTAATTTTCATCGATACTGTTCTACTAGAGAATAGTACTTATTTTTCTTTGGGAACAATGTAATGTACAAAGTATAATCTTCATAGTTCTTGCATTTGTAGTTTACTTCGCTTCAATTTACTTGAAGCAGCTAAAGCTTTATGGTTTACCCTTAAAAGAATAGTGATTGTATCTGATTTTTACTCAGAAGATGGCACAGTTATTTATCACATAATACTTGATAAAATTGAAATTTGAGCAGCCTGAAGTGTAGCTTTTGTTTTTTTTTTTTAAAGATTTAAGGATTCTTAGCACATATAGGTCAATTTTTTCATCCTTTTTCTTTTTATGCTTTACTTCATTCTAGCACTTCGGCAAAATCATAGATTTTACATGTTCTATAATTTTTGTTAACATCATTAGAAAATCTGAAATGATGCAATTGTTAAGGTGTATTCTGTTAATATGTTCTATTATTTCTGTCTCGATGCTTAAGACCTGGTATGTTGAAGTTATCTCCATTCATTATTTTCTGGCAGATTTGTTAGTGGAAATTATAGGTTGTAATGACTTTTTGGAGTCCTTTTACTTAATTTATTTTCCATTCATCTTTCTAAAGGAGTTAATAATGCAGGTATTTTCAGCTTTTGGATTTGTGCATAAGATTACTACCTTTGAGAAGACAGCTGGATTTCAGGTCAATGAATTAAATCTCCTTATTCCTAGATTGATTGGTTTGCAATTTTTATCATTTATAGCTTGTTTGCAGTTTTTGATCTGTTTAATTACTTGACTTGTGTTCTTTATTTATATATAGTCAGGGATATATATATTGAATGGGAACTGATGCTATTGAAGCAGGGGAGACTCCATTTAACTCCTATCCTAGTTCCTTTGAGGTACTATTTTCGAGTTCCTTTCACTTTTTTTTTGTTCTAACTTTGAATCTACTGTATAATTTTATCGTTATCGGGAATAATTACATGCATTTGTTTGTGTTTTTTTTTTTTTTTGCTTAAGCAAGTGTTAAAAGCCTTGGAAATTCGGTTTGTGCCCTGCAAGCTTTAAGTTATAATGTTTTTGAGTTTAGATGTTTAGGTAATTTCATTGTGTATGACTTAAAATTATAGTTAGTAATAATATTACTAAATAGTGTGTAAAGCATGCTAAATGATAGGTCCAAAGATCAAAAGATAAAATGTTGCTGCCTATGGGATAAGGTCAGTATATCATTTAGAACTAGACTACTCAAAAGAAAAGCAATAACAATAACAACAATAATAACAGTGAGTGACAGCAAACCATCTCACCCTGAAGGAAGAACAACACTTTTTAATCAACCATCCAATGTTGCAAACAATCTGCACAAAGCCATTGCCTCCAATTAGGTCAAAACATCCATCCTTTTACTTTTAACAAAGAATTTAACTTCGAGGAAAAACTATTTTAAAGAATAAATATACCTTGCATCACTATACAAATTACTATCTGAGAGTACAGTAATTAATGTAGACTTCCCATGTTAATTGAGAAAAAGGGTAAATGTTGAGCATGAGAAAATAGAGGGAAAAAACACAAGACATCTCTAACTTGTTAGTCTGATTGAAGAAACAAAATATCCTAAGCTCCCACAACCAAGAACAAAGCAAAAAAGAGGGGAGAAACCAGCAAAAACGAGGGACAAACCAGCAAGAACAAGGGAGAAACCAGCAAGAACGAAGGGAGAAACTGTTGTTTTGTTCCCAAATTTGAAAATAAATAAGATTGGGAAAGAAATTAGTTTAACATCTAAGGATAAAATGGTAAAATAATAAATTAAAGTATGAGTATTTTTGTCTTCTAAAAATACCTACTGCCCCAGCTAGAGTTGATTGGAGCTTTTAGCACCAGTGGAGATAAGACTGTCCAGTGCAGTAGAAACGTCTCACTGTGCTGGAAGCCAAGACATCCAAACAACCAAGCAATTCACAGTGGTGCAGTGGAATTGAAAATCAAGCTAAAAAATTTCAACGCACTGTATTGTGTTTGAATCCTGTATTGTGTTTGAATCCAAAGAAAACCTTAGTGGAAGAAAAAACTTATTGCCCAGTTGAAAAATATGCATTTTAGTAAATTTTTTATTTTTCAGGATTTGCAATTTTAGAATTGGTCCACCTCCCTTCCATATTTTATTGGGAACTTTTAGCTTTTACAAAAGAGATTAGTAAAGTTACATGTACTGCTTAAGGTAAACAAATATTAATTAAAACTAATCAAAGTCACTAGTATAAAGTTAATGCATCGAAAACCAATGATTAACGGGATAAATTTTAAAATTATACATTAATTTTAATTTAATATACAACTTAATATATGAATTTCGATTTTTTTGTAATCATATACTTGAAATTTTGATTTGGGTTCAATCATACACATTTAAAGAAATAATACATAAATCTCGTTTTATATTGGATAAATATAATTATGTGTATGCAACCATGTTAAAAAGTACATTAATAATAATTTGAGAAAATGAGTAGTATTTGGTATATTAATAGTATATTTTTTATTTCACAAATAATATTAAAAAAATTCATGTGTTTCCTTTTTAAAATATTTATTTTTTAATAAATCTGTTATTTTTGAAGTTCAACATATACCACGTAATAAGTTTAGAAAAAAAAATCAAAATTTGATAAACAAAATTGTTATTATTTTATTTAAATGATAAGGGATTTAAAATATAAGTTGAATTTTATATATTAAATATTAGGTTAAAATATACTATAATCCCTACTCTATTTGTACATATAGAATTTAGTCCCTTACTTTTATTTCAATGAATTTATCTTTCTATTTTTCAAATTTGAAAATACAAATCTAATTATTAATACTATTAATTCTTATTGTTAATTTTAAATTTATTAAATTAGTAATTTTTTCAATGTTAACAATTTAACTTAAATTTTAAAATCTAAAAATAAAAAATTAAATTACTCGAATTAAAAATATAAAAACTAAAATTTAAGTTTATAAAAAAAAAGCATATTTTAGCCAAAATATTATTATTTGAAAATTTGCACAAAATGTCTTCTCCAAGGTTATAATAGGGATAGAGTTGTCCAGAAACAAAAGGGGGAAGAGTAATTGATTGGCTGGACCACTATTAGAGGGAGGGGTATATGAGTCATTTCGAGCACAACGAAGCTGCGGTCAACTGTCCATAATTAAAATTGATGGAAAGAGTAAAATCATTTAACGGTTCTTTTAAAATAAAAATAAAAATTTTGAAAGTGAGACTGAAATGGAAATGACAAAAAACATGGGCGTATCGTGCAGTTCAAGCACTGCCGCCCCCGTCTATTTTTTCTTCTTCTTCTTTTAAAATTCTCCTCAAAATAAAATTTCCCTTTTTATTTTCGTGAAATTATTGTCCTCAATTGTTGACAGCCTTTGACAATTTCTCACCGCCCCTGCCCCTCCTTGCTTGTACACCAATTTCACTTCTTGACCTACTCCGCTGCTGAGTAATTAATATTCAAAGAAAATATTGAGCGATTATATTTTTTATACTTTTTTAAGTTTTATCATTTATTTAGAAATTTAGTTTTTAATTTAATCAAAATTCAATCCGAAAGAAAAGGAATAAGAATGGAATTAAATTAAATCCCAAGCTCACATGATTTTCAATTTGTTTGTCACAAGGCCAAATTCTAACTTTGGTAGGACCATGAAATTTAGGGTTTTTTAAACACCTTTTATTTATTCTCCGATAATGCACCCTTTAAAAAGAATGATATTTGTGGTCATCAAATTTTATTTTATTCGAATAATCATGTTTTATTAGAATAATAATTATTTTTATTCTTATCTAAATTTATTTTGATGATTCAAATATTTTCGTTAAAAAAATCCTAAACATGATTAAAACCATTTATATAATGTTTTGAAAAATAGATGTATTGTTGTACATAAATATTCTCCCTTTTTCATTGTTTTCCGATTGTCAATAGATCGAAGGAATAAATGTTTTGTTTATAGAATCTTTAGATGTATTAATAATTTTTATTCAAGGAAGATAAATGCGCTTAAATCAACATCTTCTTAATTCCTACCTTAACAATAATATTAATGTTAACTAAACTGTGGCTCAACCAACATAATTAAAATTTGATATTTAAATATACCTAGTGTGTTAAGATTTAATATTTAAAATTAATTTTAGTATGATTTTATTTTTACTATTTTTTGTTCATTAAAAAGTTAATACTTTAAGCCAATCGAGACTTAGCTCGGTTGCCATCAACAGTGTTGTCAATGGAAGAAGACGTGGGTTCGAGTGCGCTGAAGTACATTATCCTCTTATTCATGGCTTGAAGAGGGACTATGGGTAGTCACACAAATGTATTCTAGTTTAAATCACACAAATTGTAGGCAATATGACTAAACTTTCTTATGTGCCGAGCCACTCACTCAAGCCTATTAAAAAAAAGAAGAGGATTTAGACAAAACACGAGGCTCGAAAAATGGGCTTGGTAAAAGTTAAGGCCCATTTTCTATATAGATTGGGCCTTGGACAATATATTTTGGTTTGAGCCCGCTCCGACTCGAACATTATACTAATTATATATGTTAAATAATAATTATATATTTATATTTATATTAAATCACTAATCCAATAACAATTAAACCCATTGTCCAATACCTAAAAAAAAACTTACACAACTAAATAACCCAACCCAATATATAAAATATAGAATATAGAATATAGAATATAGAATATAGAATATAGAATATTTATATTTTAATATAATAAAATATTTATTATACTTATTTGTATTTTTTAATATAACAAAACATTTATTATATTTATGGTAGTGTTCTTTAATATAAATATTTTTAATGTGTTAGAAATTTTTTATTTTAACATTTTTTAAAGCATTTAGTGTGATATATTTTCTTAAATTTTAATTTTGAATGAAAATTAATCTAAAAGAAACAAATATGAACAGGCCAAGTCGGGCCCGAATTTACTTTTCTTAAATCAGGTCAGACTTGGTAAGCTCATTTTTCGAGCCGAGCCTAAGCTTGGAAACGTTATCTAAATATATTGCATAAACCCGACCCAGTCCATAATCACCTTTAGACATGACATATTCACTTTTGAATATATTATTTATTTTTAATACAAACTAAAAATATTCAAAATATTAAATATAATTAAAATGCGTAAATTATTTTGACAATTCAAATATTATAATCTAAAATCATAGTTATTATATTTGTACAAAAAAATAGCTACCATTTGCACCTTGACTTAATAATCTTTATTCTTTACTCTTAATAATCTATAAATCATATATAATAATTTGGAAAACATGTAAAATTAATATAGACTAAGAATTATTTTGTATTTAATTTCTTAAACTTTAGTGTATAAATGTTAAATTATCTCTCTTTCACAAGATAAATTAAAATGAAAAATTATCATGAGAGCCATAATGGTAACTTAATATCAATTTACTTATCCAAGTTTTGTTTAATAATTCATTGAAAAAGAAAACAAATGATCTGAAAAACAAAATTTTAAACAAGTTCAAAAGCTTTTGTGTTGATTTCGTGGTTTTTATTGCAATCTTATTTCTCTTATGACGAGGTTATTTGGTAATAATAATAATTGAAAATCGAAATTGGCACACCAAATTATATATTAACACACAAACAAAAATATATATAAAAAGTGGTTTCGAAATTAGCCTATGTTTGTAAGGTTTTGTTCAAAGAAGAATTTTATTACTGAATCTTATGGTATAAATAATTAAAATTTAACTTACGTTTACAGGTTTGCGAGATATTGATCAAAGAATAATTATGTTACTAAATCAATTTAGAGTTACCTTGCGCAAAGAAAATTTCTACAAATCTCATTATACATAACAATAATTTTAATCTCCAATATTATACTACTAAATCTTATGGTGGTATGGTACAAATAATAGCAATGATTTTAAGCTCAACCTATTGGCTTAATCTATTCTAGTTTTGTTGTTGTCTAATGGCTAAAAAGTATCAAAATAATCGGTGTAATTGTATTGCAAACCTTCATTTTTAATCACGGACTCTTTTTAAAATATGATACATTTCATTATTTGATTTATCAATTAAAGAACTCAATATTGTATCAATGAAACATACCCCTTTTTTCTAGTATTCGTATATATTGATATAACGTGTTTCAATGTACTACTTCGGGTTCATTAATGTTTTTATTTTCACAAATATATATTTATGGTTAATTTTTTTAATAAATTATGTATGCATGCAAATATATCTAAATTACATAAATATAGATATATTTATATGCAAATATAAGTTATAAATTTATTAATTAAGTTATATAACTTAATTTAATAATTATATTTCAAGTTTAAATGTAAATTAAATTTTTTTAAATAAAAAATAAAAAGTTTAAGTTTAAAATATCAAAAGCTTATACAAATTAGAATGCATTAGTATTCGTCACTTTCGAAATGGTATTGAATTAAAATCTTATACGAATCAATGTGTAATATATGTGATATTAGAATAAATAATATAACAAGGGAAAACCTAAACAACTAACACAACTAGTGCGACTTGAACTCAGGCCACACCTAGGATACTATCAGTCCATCACATAAGATTTATTTTAATTATGAATTTCACATTCATTGTAATTTTAATTTTAATATACAATTATAATTAGGATTGCACGGCTTTTACGTTCTTAAAAAATTTGAAAGTCCATTTAGATTTAGATAATTGCTGCTGCAATCATAATTATAATTAAGAGACAATGCAAGTAATAAATTATATTATAATAAGAGGTAATTATAATATAAAGACTCCAATAACGAAGCAACTTAATACCCAAAAAGAAAATTGAACATTATATCTAAATATTAGGGAAAAAGAAAAAAGAAAAAGCCAAGATTGAATAATAAGCTATGGTTCGCTTGAATTCAAGAGTCTATATAAGCAAAGTTTCCAATTTCCTTTATGTTTATGTGTATTTTGGTTCCAACACAAAGTTTCTTCTCTGCTCTTTCAAGCCCTGATAACTGGTAAGCTCTAATCTTTTTCAGCTTGACTTGATTCACAGCTCTTCCATTCGCTGTAGCTTATATACACTCATAAACTTTGATGGGTTTTTTTATTATACATCTATTTGCACGATTATAGAAATGTTGCCGTTGAACTTTCTACTGTGGTTAAGATTTTATGGTTAAAAAGAAAAAGGGGGAAAAAGAAAGAAAATTCTATAGCTGACAGGCACTTGACTGAAATGTTAAGCAAAAGCATATCGCATGATTGCTTGAAAGTTAGAAGCATATCATTTACTTGAAGTAACTATGATTTTTATTTGTCTCTCTCCGACAGTTGATATCATTCAACTTAAGACTTTTGGGATTTTTTTTACTGTGACCTTTGCTTTTCTTTTGGTATCTGTTTAAAAACGTTTGTGCTTTGCCTGGAGATTTCAATACTGTCAACTTTGTTTTTATGTTGATTTAGGTGCCAGGAAATCTTGGGGTATATATATATTTATATTTGAATTGGATTATCATAAGTGCAAAAGGAGTGTCAAAAGGTAAAGGGGGTAAAGAATCCCGGCTATCTACCATCTTTTCTTATTGTTTGGACCATTTATTTGACCATTTTATCATTGAAAAGTAGCATCTTGTTATCATGGGATTAGATTTGTTCCCCTTTCTAAGGTATCATCTAATTTAATTAAGAATTGCAGAGTCAGATTCAATTAAGGAGACAATTTTCTTTTCTTTTTGTCATAAAAAGCTTCATTGTTTATTCCTTAAACAGTTCGCCAAAGTTATAGTTAATAAAACGCATCTCATGAATCAAAGAATTAGTGTTTCCAATTACTATAGAAAATAATAAAAAACTTAAAGTAGGTAAGGTTTCTTTTCATTTACTTCAACTATATCATCATGGTTTATATACAAGAAAATAAATCTACCAATTATTCTCTTATAGCTTGCTTGAACTACTCATGTTGACTCTCAGGTCTACTTCTCATAAATCATTTTTTGGTCTCCTCATATTTAGGCTTTTGTTTCTCAAAGGCATATGATTTTTACTAAGAGGCCCAATTATTGGATCTGCTTTCTGTTTCAAAACCATACAAACTATTTAGAGTAGATTCATATCTAAATAGACCTTTGATTAGACTCACAAAATGTTTTGGGACCTTAATTTGTGTACAGTGTCCCCTTTAGAAATTTATTTTTACAAATATATCTGTATATTATTCTCAAAGGTCAAAAGTGTACACCTTGTTATGACACTAGAGGTAAAGCTAATGCTGTATGTTTGGACTTTAGACATTTCTATTAATTATTGTATTAGAAACTTGGTGTTGAAGCTTTGTGGTCTGGAGTCCTTTTATCTAGTCTTTGTAGGTTCATCCATATCTAGAATATCTAAAAGCCATTGATTTGGTATTTGATATCAATTTAACAGTTGATATTGTTCCATTTGCCTTCCTGTCTCCAGAAAATAAAAAGGTATCACTTTCTGATCTACCGGATATAGATCATTGGCCCAAGAGATGCCGGTTGAGTCTCATGTAGCTTTATTGTTTGATTACTATATGAAAGTCCACAAGTGTTAAGTTAATAAAGCCTGTATCCTTGTATTGTTCAATATCCATGAAGTCTATAAGATTAAGTTTGCAAAGCTAATATCTCTAATACTTTTTTTTCTATCAATCAAATAATTATGTAGGATTATCTGCATAATTTTGTTCAATTTTTGACCCTGATTTCGGCATTATGTAACTCTTATTTCTTTAAGTTTCTCCATGTGATTGGGTGAGTAACCACTCTTGCTTTGCAAAATAGAGGCATAAAAAAAAACTGTTGAATTTTGGTTCTCTGTTATTTATGCTCTTTTGTAAGATCGGTTAGCATGTCTTGAATGGATGAAATTACTAGTTTGAAGTTAAAATATATGCTTAGAAAGAAATGATCTTCACATAAATGCTGATATCTTAGGAAGTATGTCTTCTTTCCATTTGTATGTCATTGCAGTTGTGTCACCTATAATTCCATAGCTGCATCTTGAGTGGCTGATACTTTGCCTCCTTAAGATGCTTTCCACTTACACCTTGTAGTCTATATTTTTGGAGTTGAGTTAGCCCATTCTCCAAGATTTGCAAGGATATCATTTTGGGATCCATATGGATTTGACTCTAGATCTACTTTTGTGGATAAGTGGATTCCTTGCTGTAGGAATATATAGCATGGCAAAAGAAAAAAGTTTCTTGTTTATACCGATAATTTATTGAAGTCATTTAGTGTAATTCCTTGAATCTTGGGGTAAAAACTGCTTGGGGCTTTACGTTTATGCGTTGGACAAATAAAAAGGAACAGCAAATTGTGGTAAATTTGAGATGTATCTACCACTGGTGATTCTCTCACTCTCAAAAACTACCACCTTGAATGGTGTGAACAGCATGTGGGGAGACCTGCATGTACGGTTTTTAGGGGGATACGGTCCAAGGGTCGGCTGCATCAACCCGACTAGAGGGACTGAGAAATTAATAGAGTACAAAACTTATCTTCAAGCTTTACCTTGTTTTGGTAGTTTAGAGGGCGATTGTGGAGCCACTGAATGAAGTCCTCGGTTTCTTTTGGAGGTGCTGATCCACAACGAGGCAGAGATGACTAAGTGACAAATGGAATATGGTGACAACATATGACTTCTAGAGATTTCTCATTGTATATCTGGTCAGAAATGTGTTGTTGGTAGCACTTGGGCTGTTACCTAATACGGGTTTACCATCCTTCAGGATGGAAGAATGAAAATACTGGATTCTACTACAATGATTTATAGAGAACTGGATCCAGTTCCTGCATTTATTATTTGTGCCAAATGTTTTTGAACGTGCTATTCTTCGGTGAAAACTCTGGCATCAATAGACAATGGTTGGCAAGATATGTAATAAGATTATATCTAATTTGTTACTGCTATTTAAGTGTTCATTGAGATGCATTTCATTTGATTTCTTTGATGTTGCTCTACCACTAGAAAAACAAGTCATATATACAATATGATTTCTGGATTGCATTGGTTGGATATGTTAGCTTCAGCGAATCTTGTTGCAGATTCGTGATTACCCTAAGAATGCCATGTGCAACAGCAAAAGATGGTGACAGCATAATGGAGTTGTTTTTCTGCAGTTCAAGAAAACACTTTATGATCAAATGAAACAGTCTTGGCATTATTCCTGGGACAATTAGAAGTAAGGTACATTTCTTCTTAGTCATCAGCTCACAAACAGAGAAACTTCACTGAGCTTTGGGTAAATGGTGTTTTGGAGAACTAATTCATGAACTTCTTTTGTATGATCAGCTCATCTTCATCTCTTCCAAAAACCAAGAATATATGTATGACCAGGATCCTTGAATGATATTTCTGTTGCTTTTTGGCACATCAGTAAGGAGACTTCCCCCCAGTACCTGGCTTCTGCCTAGCACAACATTGACAGTTACAAGGTCTGTCCCAAAATTCTTTCTGTTCTGAATTGTCTAAACATCATGAACTAATCGATCATTCGGCACTGATTGCAGATGACTAAATAAGCATACAGCAGCAAAGGAAAAATTTACGATCAACAAGCAGTGAACCAGAGGATTGCTCCAAAATCCACTCAGATGCAACCAAAAGATTCAATGGTAGCAGTAAGTTTGTTAAAAACTAAGCTTGAGAGTTGGGATCTGCTGTAACTTTGGGTATGAAGTTGATCCTTTCTACTGGTTCACACCACTTGAAATGTATCCATTAACATATTTGACCTGACAATATCTAACAACATTCACAGTGAAATTTAACAGAGATTTCTTTGGATACAAGCAGCTGAGCATCTTCTCACAATCTTAACATTCCTTCAAGTTAAAACTGTAATAAATAGAAGTACAATAATGAAACTGTTGGCCAGAAAGAAAAAAAAAGAGTACAACAGATAAAGCATGAAAATACACTCAAGAACTACCAGTTCAAATACAACAAATCCAGGGCATTTGCCCCAAGAAGACATATTAAATCTAAAACCTAATCCAATTACAAACCTACAGAATTTAGTTACTATTACCACTAATGTTATTGTTGTCGTTATTATTGTTGCTATTATTAATTTTAGTGTGGTGATTACTAGAATTCCCAATTCCACCACTCCTTCTACCATGCTTCAACTGTGAAATCTCCAGCTGTGTCTTCATGAAAAACTGCATCCTCTGCAATTCCAGCTCCTTTGCAAGCTTCATTCTCTGCTTCTCCATTTCCACCACCTGTTGCAGCTTCGCAGTCTCCGCCTGCTCATAAGCTTCCCCAAATCTCAATATCGCCTGAGTCAAATCTCTAACCGAATTCCCCCATTTCCTTCCTTTCCCTCCTGAACTCACACCCTTATCAACCACCCTCCTTGCCCTCTTCCCCGTCATAGGTGGCGGTAGACTATCCATTGAATCCGCTTCCTCCTCCTCAGAGTCCGTATCCATCTGAGCCCGTTTCCTAATTTGCATCTTATTCTGATCCTTTAATGCAACCATCCTGGGTTGCTTTTGTTGTTGTTGTTGCTGCTTTTCGTGAAGCTGGGAAACTCGAAGCGGGTTCAAACTGGACCGGATCCCAACAGGAATCCCCATAGGCACTTTAGACAACAACCCAGTGCTTCCACCACTGCCACCATCAGCGGCCGTCGCAACATTAATGGAGTTGTTTTTCTGCAGTTCAAGAAAACACTTTATGATCAAATGAAACAGTCTTGGCATTATTCCTGGGACAATTAGAAGTAAGGTACATTTCTTCTTAGTCATCAGCTCACAAACAGAGAAACTTCACTGAGCTTTGGGTAAATGGTGTTTTGGAGAACTAATTCATGAACTTCTTTTGTATGATCAGCTCATCTTCATCTCTTCCAAAAACCAAGAATATATGTATGACCAGGATCCTTGAATGATATTTCTGTTGCTTTTTGGCACATCAGTAAGGAGACTTCCCCCCAGTACCTGGCTTCTGCCTAGCACAACATTGACAGTTACAAGGTCTGTCCCAAAATTCTTTCTGTTCTGAATTGTCTAAACATCATGAACTAATCGACCATTCGGCACTGATTGCAGATGACTAAATAAGCATACAGCAGCAAAGGAAAAATTTACGATCAACAAGCAGTGAACCAGAGGATTGCTCCAAAATCCACTCAGATGCAACCAAAAGATTCAGTGGTAGCAGTAAGTTTGTTAAAAACTAAGCTTGAGAGTTGGGATCTGCTGTAACTTTGGGTATGAAGTTGATCCTTTCTACTGGTTCACACCACTTGAAATGTATCCATTAACATATTTGACCTGACAATATCTAACAACATTCACAGTGAAATTTAACAGAGATTTCTTTGGATACAAGCAGCTGAGCATCTTCTCACAATCTTAACATTCCTTCAAGTTAAAACTGTAATAAATAGAAGTACAATAATGAAACTGTTGGCCAGAAAGAAAAAAAAAGAGTACAACAGATAAAGCATGAAAATACACTCAAGAACTACCAGTTCAAATACAACAAATCCAGGGCATTTGCCCCAAGAAGACATATTAAATCTAAAACCTAATCCAATTACAAACCTACAGAATTTAGTTACTATTACCACTAATGTTATTGTTGTCGTTATTATTGTTGCTATTATTAATTTTAGTGTGGTGATTACTAGAATTCCCAATTCCACCACTCCTTCTACCATGCTTCAACTGTGAAATCTCCAGCTGTGTCTTCATGAAAAACTGCATCCTCTGCAATTCCAGCTCCTTTGCAAGCTTCATTCTCTGCTTCTCCATTTCCACCACCTGTTGCAGCTTCGCAGTCTCCGCCTGCTCATAAGCTTCCCCAAATCTCAATATCGCCTGAGTCAAATCTCTAACCGAATTCCCCCATTTCCTTCCTTTCCCTCCTGAACTCACACCCTTATCAACCACCCTCCTTGCCCTCTTCCCCGTCATAGGTGGCGGTAGACTATCCATTGAATCCGCTTCCTCCTCCTCAGAGTCCGTATCCATCTGAGCCCGTTTCCTAATTTGCATCTTATTCTGATCCTTTAATGCAACCATCCTGGGTTGCTTTTGTTGTTGTTGTTGCTGCTTTTCGTGAAGCTGGGAAACTCGAAGCGGGTTCAAACTGGACCGGATCCCAACAGGAATCCCCATAGGCACTTTAGACAACAACCCAGTGCTTCCACCACTGCCACCATCAGCGGCCGTCGCAACATTAACAGCAGTCTTCGCCGTGGGACCAATAAGTTGATCCAACTTATCGAAAAAGACCCACTTACTCGGCCCACCTCCAGCTGCAATCTTAGCTTTCTCTAACTTATACTTCTTCTTAACAGTGTCGATCCGGTTCTTGCACTGAATATCCGTTTTCGGGGTCTTCCTATAGTCCTCTCTGCTACTCACAATATCCGCCACTTCTTTCCAGTGCTTTTGCTTTAAGTTCCCACGGCTCAGCTCCAAATACCTCTCTCCCCACGCGTCGATCAAAACCCCTGTCGCGTCTTCGCTCCAGCAGTCTTCTCTCCCGCCTCCACCGCCGCTGTTCTTGGTCTGTTGCGGCGGCGGAAGCGCCAGTACGATCGTCTTCTCATGTAACTGCGACTCTTCCGGAGGTGGTGGTTCAGAAGGAGGCGCGGCGGCTACCGTTACCGTTATTCGACCGTTTGATGAAGGTGATAGGGAGGACGGAGATGGAGATGGAGATCCGGCAGCAGCATTCGAGGGCTGGGACGGGATCTCTTCGTCTTCCTCCATAGAGATCCACGAAATTTGGTAATTTGGGAGAGTGGAAAACAAGATTAGGGTTTCAACGATAGAAAGTCAGGGATTTTGGTATTTGGATTATTCTTGGGTTTCGGTTCTTTCATCATCTTTCTTTTTTAATCGGTTGACGAGAGGGAATGATGGCCTCGGTGAAGGTGGTATAGAAGAGGGGACACATGGAGAAGGGAGGCTGAGGTGGGGGGATCTGATTGGGGAATTGTGGGAATCCCGTCACCGGCGTTTAAGAGTTGCCGGCTTGGGTAGTTGCATCGTCCTGTTTTTAACTGACTAGAAATGTAGAAATAGGGAATTGAGGGAAAACGTCATCGTTTTCTTTTGAATTATCGACTTTGTACATTTGCCCTTTTCCGTTGCTGCACCTAAGTAAATGACCCTTTTGTACCTAAATTACTTGGTCAACTAAGCTCTCACGTTTAATATTGAAAATACTAGTGCTCAGTTTTTTTCATAAATGGATTGGTTTATATGGAAAAATATTATTTTGAGATTGCAAGTATCAATCTTTTTTCTTTTGTAAATTAAAAATTAATATATTTGTATCTGATGCACATTTAAGTGAATGTTTTACCAAAAAATAGAATTTTGTAGTTGATGGAGGGGTAATTTAGTCATGGGATAAAAAGTATAGAAACTTCTGATGAGTTAAGAGGAAATGGGTGCACGTTTTGGGAATTCATGGTGGGATCCATGATGAGCCGCTAACGTAGTGTTTAAATGTCCACGTGTAAAAGAATAACTGGAGTGTGAGGACGTTGTGGGTAACGTTAACCGGGGTGCCAGCTACGTTAAAAAGAGATCATGCTGACGTGGGAAGAGAGCGTCAGCAATTGAGTTGAGTATCCGCCGTGACGTTCTCTTGCCGGTTATCACAGTGACTTGGTTGAAAAAAATAAAATCAAGGGTGGAACTTATAGGTAGATTAAATTTGTTTTTTTTATATAAAAGTGAAGTCATATATTTTTTAAAGAAAACATTTCAAATATTTTCCATGTTTTTACTGATGTTATGCATTTTAGTGTGTTTCATTTATGCACTAGCATCAACAAAATATATAAAACATGGTACATATACAATTTTATCAATGCTAGCCCCAAACTCCCAACTTTTTTACTGGAAATTTCTGTTCATTAATTTACAATTTGTAAATAATCTAAACATTCAACTTTTGATAAATTAGATCAATTTTCATGAATATCTGAACTAGGATTAAATGTTTTTTTAAATCTTAAAACTTAGGTTTTACTTTGTAGAGTGAAAAGAAATTTTGAATGGAAAAAAAATAGAAGGATAAAAAATATACCTTTTTTCATAGGTGTGTTAAGTAAAAAAATGAATAAATGAAAATAAAAACTAATTTTCTTTCCCTTCGTTACTTGTAGGGTTGAAATGTAAAAGGAAGAACAAAAAAAAATAATTGCAAAATACATAATTTGAACTAAAATACACTTCTTTTACATTTTCTCTCCTTTTATCTTTTCAATTTGGAATGATTAATTTTTATGCATTAAGATGAAAAGATAAATGATCATCGCTCGTATTTTCTTTACTCTCACTTTTCTTCGCTACCAAAACATTGAAAATTCATTTTCTATCATCTTTTCCACATTCTCTTCCCATCCCTCTACTTTTCCACCCAACCAAGCATTAGAAGTCGTAAAATGATTAATATTTTTTTAAAATCGAACCGGTGGTCAACTTGGTCAAGTCATCGGTTCGTTGGTCCGATCAAAAGAAAATTAAAAATCTCGATTCAACCGATTTTTCAGCCAGTTCAATTGATTTTTTAGCCGGTTCAATATGCTGATACCGATTCTCAATCTAATTAGTAGTCACTCTCTCACCAGTCCCCCGATCGATTCCTGATCCAATTGGTTAAAAAATCATCGATCGGGATAATAAAAACATTAAAAATTAAAGTGAAACTACAGTAGAAACTAAAACAATGAATTAAAATGAAAATGCTGTTAAAGTTGAGCCACCAAGGGATAATTTACCCTAAATTAATATACATATAAATAATTAAATAGAAATAAATGTAGGAGGGAGACAACCTACCTAACACTGTATAAAACAAAAGAGAGAAGTTAGAAAGTCAAAGAGCAAAACAAAGAAACAAACCCCACATTTAGATTTTGGATAATTAGATTGATCTCAAAGGCATAGATAGTGGGAGAGAGGAACTGTAGAATAAAAGTGGAAGAAGAGAGTAAAATATTGATAATCGTATATATATTTTTATAGCTGCAAATTACCGAGTTCCATTACATGAGGATATATATACAGAGACTGAAATTTACAAATTAAAAGCTAAGACAAAGATAAACACAAAACCATATGCACATGAAAAAGAAAAGAAATATGTACAAAAGAGGTTCCTACGTCTGTCGTTCCTCTCTCTCGGAAACTCCATGAAATTGCAGTGATAGTTTTTTTCTCCATCGGTTTAACGATTCTTCATTCGAATCATCCAGTCCTTTTATTATTGTTAATTACCAACTTAATAATTACCGATACACATATGATATGCGTATATAGCTGCATAAGATATATATAATATGATATGATATGATGAAACTTTAACCGAAGCTTGATAATATGTACAAAAAGTTTCTTTCATATGTCGATTCTTCAAAAACGAAAGTCGCCAAATTTCCTCTCTCAACGATCCAAAGCACTCATCACAATCCTGCAAACATCAACACCAATTTACCAAAGATAAATTAGTTAAACAATTACAAACAAATTTTATTTTTTGCAATTTCATAAGGAGTAAAAAAGGAGTGAGGGAGAACCAATCGTAAACAGTCGGACTTCTAGGTTCTTCCGATTGAAGTGCTTCAGCCGGCGATTTCCTTCTCGTGAATCTCCTAAAATCCCCAGTCGGTGTCCCCGCTGCAAATTAAATTAATACATTTTTATTTTTTATTTTTCCAAGATCTGCCCATTTTAACTCATTTGTTCCTATATAGAGAGAGAGATCCAGCAAGGAAAGTAGAGATGGACTTACGTGACAAAGGTGTCCCAGGATTGCTAGACCCAGAAGGAGAACCCGGAGCTGAACCCGGGTCCATAGATAGGTTTTTCAAACCAGAGTTGCTCTTAAGAATCGTAATGCTCCTAGTTATCATAACCTGACTAGTATCAGCGGTAGCAGGCGATGATGATGCGGCTGAAAATGAACCATACTTTCGTAGTTTCCGAGGCCGGTTTCTGGCATAGGCCCGGCAAGCGTTTCGTCCCAAAGTTTGTCTAGAAAACCCATGATCTATGTGATTGACAAACTGTTCTTCTCTATAAACGTAACACCCGTTAAAAAGCCGTTTAACAATCAAAACAAATGATTATCCGTATATATATATATCAATGGTCTTTTGCTATATATATTTGTTTTTGTGATCCGGCAGAGAAACGACTGTTACTAAGAGAAGGGAAGGAAACGGAAAAAGGGAAAGATTTGGCGAGGTTGTGGGGATATTATTGTTGAAAGAGTTTTTTTGTCTCTATTTCTCGGGGATCTAATTGCTGGATTAGGGTCTTTATACAGACCAGACCAAGGTTAAGAGGGAGCAAAAATTTTGGAAGATAAGGTGTTGAAGCTTTTGTTGGCTACTTTTGGGGTGCATGGCTCCGGCTAATATGGCTTCATTTCGAGCCACCCAAACTTTGGTTAAAATTGAAGTCTAAAACTAAACTTGTTTGGTCTTTAATTATAATTTAGTGATCAAGTATGCTAATTTTATATTTCCTCGGAAAATGGTTAAATGTTAATTTAGTTAATCCGATTTAACTGAATTTATTGATAAATTTTAATAATATTATTTGTGTCGAATTAGTCTATACATATTTTGATTTTTAATCGTTTGTATTTTGTATTGAGTTGATTTTAGTTCTAATTAATTAAACATTTATTATCTATGTAAACTTTTTAAAAATCCAGTTTTGAATTATATAACAAATTTGTATTATACTAATGCTAGCAAATAGTTAACAAGAGATTAAGGGTTTGATGGTTATTAATTAGTTTATTAATGAAGGATGACTTACATTTGGGTATTACGTTGCAATTTCATTAGCACTAATTTTCTTATACATTCATTACCACTATTCTAAATGGCAAGCTTAATTTGATTCTCATGGAAACCATAGCTTAATTATCATAGCATAGATTAGTGACACTTAAGTGATTATTTTTGTCGAATAGTTAATGAATAAATAATTTTATAATAAAGAGATATTAAAATAGTTCTGTACATTTAATTAAAGCTACATTAGCTTGTTTAACTCGACCCCAATTATTGTTTCACAAAAATTGAGACTCTAATAAATATATTATGTATTAAAAGAAGGGAAAATTAGCAGAAAATGCCAATTATTTGAATGATGTTTGAGCACGAAATAAAATGAAGGAAATTATGTTAAAAATAATAAGCCGAGAACCCCGAACCCAGGTTAATAGCAGCCAAGCATTAGCTAAGAAAAGGTCCAGTGGGTAGGAGGGAACATGTGGCTCCCACTTTTGTTGCTCTAAGCTTTACACGTCAATTAGATAAGATTGAAGATCCCACACCACGCCATGCTGTTGAGTTGAGTTGAGTTGAGTTTAGAGAAGTAAACCACACTCATAATTATAATAATCAATTTAATTCTCAATATTTATTTATTTTTACTTCTATCCCCTTTTTTATTTTTATAAAAGTCTGGTCTGCGTATTTTATTCAGTAAAAAAGAAGTGAAAGACAAAAAGCAAAAAAAGAGGAATAAACCACCCTACAAAGAAAAAAGCCCACAACCAAGCCCAGAACAAAAAACCTAAGCCCAACCCTACGCAACCATAAAGCTGAGAAAAAAAAAAGAGGAAACACTAAAAACCCTAAGACACAGAGCAGAGGCATTTTGCCAAAGAAATAGAGTCCCTCTCATTCTCTTGCTCTTTCTTTCATTTCCATCCCAAGGAAAAACCATGCCCTTCTTCTTCCTCCATTAACGGTCACTTGTCTTTTTCTATATTCCCGGCTATCAGCTACGTTGGATCTCTCTGATTCTTCTTCTTCTCTTTCTTTTTGCTTTTTTTTTTGGCTCTTTGGCATTACGAAAAGTCACATTCCGTTCTAAGTAAGCCTTGGTATTACCAAAGTAAAAATACCCATAAGCATCGTTCGCTCGTTGACATGGCTACCTTGTACATTTGTTTATGACGTTTGGTTGTTGTTGAATCTGATCTGGGATTTCTATAGTTTGGGGGAAGGGGCTGAAAAGAAGAGAAAGAGAAGGGAATATGTTAACGTGCATAGCTTGTTCAAAGCAGTTACACAATAACAATGGATCTATAGGGCGCCATGAGGATGAAGATGCTTTGGAAACTCCTAGGACTAGGCAAACCATCAAGGCCCTCACTTCTCAGGCATTGTGATTACTTGCTCTATGTATATAAACATGTAGAGATTTGCACATCCTCTTCTATTCGTTTTCTGAGAAAATGCGGGCAAACATGAGTCGCAATATTTGAAGTCATGCTTTGAATCCTATGGCTTTGAGGAGTTCAAGTCTTTTTATTTTCTGATGGAAAAATAAGCTGGGAATTATTTTTTTCTGCTGCGTTGCTTTCCATTTTCTTAGGAATCAAACATAGTAGCCGAGAATCCGCCATGTTCTTAAATATTTATCCAGTTTGTTTTCGAAACCCTTAGTTTGTTCTGATTCTTATTTTATTAGTTGTTTCTTTGTTTTTGCTGATTGAACTTTCCTTTTGATTTTTTTGGTTTGATGTGGACTTCTTTCATTAAACGGACTTTGTTTTTTTTTTAAAAAAACGTAAAAAGTCTAACAAAAATTAAAATTTTAAAAAGCAATAATTCAGACTCTTACATTAAAAATGATTTTTCATGTGTAAAGACAAATACTGGTAGTGAACAAGAAAGAAATTAATCCTTCAATTATTGTATACAAATACAGTAGCAAGAAATCTGTTTCAAGTATTATAAATGAAACATCAGCTAATGCTCAAAAATACTCTTCTTACTGCAACAGTTACTGGGTCTAAACATACAAAACACTAAATTATGATGGCCATGTAAAAAGATTGTCCCTTCATTTTCTAGTTTTCTTATCAAATTTGGGAAATCCTAAACTTGAATAATCAACCATTCAAATATATGTTTATATAGGATAACCAGTTTGTGTATACATTAGTTTTTGTTTAAAATTATTAATGAATTTCCAAATAAATAATTAATGAATTGAAAATGTAATGTAATTGCAAAATATTTTTAAAATTATTTATATTAATCTTAAAAATATTTAATGTTTCAATAATAAAAAATTCTTCATGATTTGAATATAACATGCATTATTTAAATAATTTAAAAAATGAGTAAATATAATGTTTCATAAGACAACGATGTTGGTTATAAAATTCTGATATGTTCAGATGTTGTGAGAGCATAACCTACATTTGTTTTCGTATAGTTTTTTTTTTTTAAAGAAAGCTATATTTTAGAAAAATAATTACTTAATTATATATTATTATTATTGGGGAAAAAAATGTAAATGTGTTGGTATGGACAGACAAATTCAATTTTTAAAAAATTCTTTTCCTACCTAATATCAACAAATTATAAATAAAATAACAATATAAAATAAACATCTGATTTATAACGTACAGTAATGAATTTTAGAACTTTTAAATTAAATTAAGACGCTAATTAACATTAAAGTGAGGAAAAAAAAGTTGTTAGTATGTAAATTAACATTAAGAACGAATTGTTAATGTTTGAAATTATTTAATAAAAAACATATGGTAATTTGAGTTTTGTTAATGTGACAAAGTGGATTAAATTGAAATTTCTTAAAAATTTCTCATAAAAACGTTATAAATAATTTTAAAAAACCAATTAAAATTATTGTTAAATATTTATTTTATTATAAAAATTAAGCCTATCAGCTTCGGTATAGTTGTACATTTGTTTGTTTTTTACATCGTTTTGTCTTTTTAATCCTTTCAATTTTTAATGAATGTACTTTTTCTTTTAAATATAAATATACGAATATTATAATTAAATAAATAGTAACTAGGGTTGGATAGGGGCTCAATTGGAAAAACCTAATAACAAGCTCGGTCAGTCCAATAAATCATGGGAGTTGTTAGCCCATTGATTTTGGGTTATTTTTTGTTTTTCAAGTAATCCCTGTGCCCATATGGCTCCAATTTTCTCCTTCAGTCATTGGGTTTTCAACAATTTCACCTTAGGATCCAATCAAGTATATAAAAGGCAGCTGTTTTTATTTTTTATTTTTATTTATAAATAATCGCAAGGTATTCATCTGTTTTACGATTTGATTATAATTCTACTTGGGTCGGAGTAGTATTTAGGTAAAACCTTTTTAATAATGTTGATCCCAAAACTCAAATTTAATTCAAATGCTTCAAAAAAAAAAGTCCACTTCCACTTCTTCCAATCACTTATTAATTAAAAGAAAATAATTTTTAAAATAGGATAAAATGGTATATGTACCATTCAATGGAAACAGTGGTAAACAAAGTTTATGTTACCGTCCAAAATCATAATTCAAACTCTATGTAAGTCATGTATTGAGGAAAGAAAACAAAAATGTAATTAAAGATTGAAGTATTTTATTTGGAGAACTTGTGAAGACCAAATCATATCCTTGGGAGGATGAATCTTGGATGCTTTTTATGGAAATTATTAGCCTAATTTTGTAACAATCATGAAATTTAGTTTTTAAAACACTCAACTTGTTAGCCTTAAAAAATGCTTAAACATCATGTGCTCCACAACTTGCACTTTTATTTATCTCAACTAATCCACAACTTGAACAATTTCCTTCCATCATTATCATAACTTTATGATCCAAGGTTACACCATTTTAACTTGTGGATTAGTTCTTTGCCCTCTCCAAACAAATAAATAAAAATTGTATATTTACATATATTAAGAGGGACCCATTTACGTTACCTTTTATCTTTTTAATTTAACAAAACATTTCTTAACATAATTACGATGTCTAAATATACATGTGTATATATATAATGTTTTCATTAATAATAAAACATTTATTAAGTGCTTATTTCGAATTAAAATGTCTCAAGCATTATTAAATATTAGAATCTTATGTTAAGATTGAATTGAGACCAAAAGCATTTCTTTCCTTTTTTTAATAAACAGAAATAGGGATAAAGCAAAAAAAACCATGCAAGTTGCCTAGTTGTATCCGGAAAGTAGACCCTTGGGGAAGGAACTAAACTTTCCTAGCAACTTGCAAGGTTGGTTTCTACCTTGGGCCCATGAATTTTTTTTTTGACCTTTATAAAATTAATTAGTTTTCACCCTATCATAATCATCTTTTAGATATTATATAATGTAATATTTCACAGGGTAAAAATTAATTTGAAGTTGCAAATAATCAAATGAAAATGCCATATCGAATTATGGACGATCCAAAACCTGACTGCTTCACCTGACAACAAAGAGCACACGCAAAATATTTTGTTGGCTGACCATTCCAGAAGAGGCTGCAATAACAGCCTGTTTCCAGTTTAGTTGCTCGGTGTTTCCAGTTCCCCCCCCCACCAACTACCCCTAAAATGAAATAATTTAGTGGAATCAGAGCAGGCTTCAAATTAATACACCAAAGATCTCTGGGAATTTATGACTATCATTGATGGATGATCTTATTGGCCCCGCGAAATAGAGCCCATTGATTAGCAATACAGGGTGGTCCTAAACATGGTAAAATAAACCTACAAATCAAAATTCATCGACACGGTAAATCGAAGCTAGATTGGTAATCCAGTGAAGAACAATGGTAAAACTCGTGTAGTTCCCCTCATTACAGCCGAACTAATCTTCTTGCCGTAATTTCGGCTTTTGTTGCAGGTGAGGATCGATGTCACTGTCGACCAAGACGACCAACATGCCACCCGCTGCCGCTGCATCCGTCTTGGGCACAGGATGTTAATACGGTTAAGTTGGCCAAAATAATATAAGGTTGAAACTGAATGATTAATCAATGACTGAGCTGGTGTGTTATCATGAAGCAGAAATGCCGTGATAGTTGGAAGAATCATCATGGCCAGAGGAAAACTTTTGCTTCTGTCCATTTCTCCGTCTACTACCGCCGGCTCCTCCGATGGTTCCTCCTCTGGTTCTTTTCCGTTGCCTGATGTCTTCCTTGTGTTCCATCTGCCTTCAAACCATCATTCGAAAACAACAGCTTTCATATGTATCATGAATCCGACGCATAAAATTATATATTTTTAAAAAAAGATGCACAAGTCAATTAGATTGGAGTCTTAGAGAATCCAACATACCCCCAGAAAGATATGAATAAGTTGTGCATCGATGTTTTCCGGCATAGTCTCCCCTGAACTCATTTCGGAGGAACTCCGGTTGTTGGAGCCCGAACTGTCACCGTACGACGCAAACGAAGATGAAGCAGAGCAAGATATTGGTGACTGACCACTACAGTCTAATGAATCAATGTCAGCCTGGAACATTTCTTCAAACAATTCCTGTAATTCCTCAAAGCTTTCTTCTCCGTTTTCCTATACATTCAGATTACCCAAATAGGTAAAAAAAATAGTTTTGACAGTTGAAAAACAAAAAAGTAAATAAAACAGTGCGAGTTTACATAAAAAGGGCAAAAGAGCAGCAAATGGGCTACTTGCAATCAATTATGTCTACTAAAACAGAAGCAATGGCAATGCCATTAATAAACCCGTAAAGATCAAAACAATGAAAGAAACGTACACCGGACATCATGGCAGTCATTTCGTTCAAAAAGTCTCCCATGCCCTGAAAAATTAAACCATTCCATTAACCCTAAATCTACTTGAATTAAAATATAAGTAAAATATAAAAAGGAGTGTTGAGAAGAGATACATTTTCGTTGTCATCACTGTCATAAACTCCTACGTCGTACAATAACCTTTTGTTTGCGTCAGACAGAACTGTATAAAAAGGCAAAGTGAAAACACAACAAACATCTCGTGAATCTCAATCCAATAATTCTCCCTCTTAAACAGAAAAAATAAATCTCAACTTGCATGACTATAAAAAGCAAATTGCAAATGAATAGTGGTAAAATAGTAAATTACCAGAATAGGCTTGTTGAATGGCCTGGAATTTCTTCTTGGCTTCTTCCACAAACTTGGAATTTGCCGAGGCAGAGCAACGATCAGGGTGCCATCTCTGTCCCCAACAAACAACAACCAAAATTCAAATCTTTTATTTTTTATTTTTTTGCTTTTACTGTAAAAACTTTCGTGACAATCATATAATTTTGAAGGCTTCATTATCTTTTAATGTCACGATAAAACCCAGAATTTTACAGGATCGGTTTACAAACATTGGGTATATAATTTCATAGCCAAAACAAGAGCTTGTTTTAACTGACTTCAATGCATGTTCTTCATAGTGCATGAGTAAACACCAAAAAATAAACAAAATTAAATGGGGCTAAAATCTAACCAGGGCAAGTTTCTTATAAGCAGTCCTGAGCTCTGTTTGAGTGCATTCCTTATTCAACCCCAAAACAGCATAGAAATCATTGTTTTTCTCTTCTTCATTTGCCATTCTTAAAAAATCAAACCAGACCAAAAAACTCGAAACAAAAGTCCTTTTGTCTCGTCGACAAATTATAGTAATAAACAACACAACTTAAAACGGGAAAAGAAAGCACTAAACCAAGCCAAACCCACCTAAACAAGACTAGAATTTAGAAACATGAGTTGGGAGTTAGGACACTGTCTTTGTGGAATCCTTAGCATGTACTTCCGCGAAGAGAAAAGAAAAACAGATAAATGAAATGAAATGAAACGAAAGGAGGGTAAGAGAGTGTCTCTGCAAACAAAACTCTCCAGAAAGCGGTCGTTTATATAAGTTTTTATGTTGTGCATTTATATAGGCGTTGTTATTTTACAAAGTAACGTTGGGTTTATTGGTTTCAACGTTTGAAGTAGTGTGGGGGGCTATAGATAAGATGAGGTAGATGGGACGGTGGGGATTGCTCCAAAAGGCTGAGATATTTTGCCTATTTGTGTATCCACTACTTTGCTTACCGTGACAACATTTGGTTAATTAATTAGTTCACCTTGCTTTTCTTATACAACTTTTAGAATTTAAAAACTAGATTGAGTGAGTCAAATTTCATGATATTTGAAAGTTGGAGGGGCCCATCAATGGAGGTAGGATGGTGGGCTTGATCAAGTTTTGTCCAAAACTCAATGGCAAGTGGCTTAAATTCTTTTACAACTTGATTGAAATAAGTGGCTTAACCTCATCCTTATTTACGAAAAAACCACCGTCAAGTTTTGCCAAAATCCAATGCTTCAAATTTTAGATTCCAATTGAATTACTACTTTAAAAAACATGTCATTATGATCATCTTCAAATTATGTGCATCATTATTCAGGTATTACCATGTACATCTAGATTATGTTGAGGGAGGAAATAATGATTCACATTGTCTCACCAAAAGATTAAATTTCTCCTAAAATACAAGCTCATAAAAACATACCATTCCTAAATGCAAGTACCTTGATTAATCCCCAAATGTAATGAGGCATGGGGATTATTTAGAGCAGTCTATACAAACAGAGAAAGTTGTCGGTGTGAGGAGCAGCAATGTCTCGAAACTACTGTGGTCCAAACTCCTAAACAATGAATTTTGTTTAGAATCTGCCCCCAAATCACGTGCCTTTTTCCTTCTCTAACATTGTAGAACCAACCAACATCACCACTTCTTCTTTATTTTATTCATTTGTTATCTCCATCTCTTGCAATTTGCATTTCAAAACAATGGAGGAGTAAAAAAGAGAACCAAAAACAAAGATTATGGTTCCGTCCCTTGGAGTACCTCAACAGATCATTGAGTAAAAATTATATTTAATGAATTTAATATTCCAATCTCAATGGTGTAATGTTTTTAATAAAATATAGTCGGTGAAGGTACCTTGCATCTTAGTTTAATCATCAAATCATATTCAGTGCATGAACTCCAATTATTTATTTTATATATCGTTTTCTACCATGCAGGTTTGTATGATTTCATTGATTTAATTGAAGATATATAATAGCAGTCGGCATTTGCAGGGAGATAATAAAACGTTATGGAGAGAGATCCGAGCTTGCATTTTGCATGTGCATGTGCTCCTACTGCTCTATTTGGAAGATATTTTTCCACGTCATTCCCATTCCCATTATTTTCCAATCATATATTCTAAAATGCACATAATATAAATGTGTCTGTTGGCATCAAATGCCGAATAAAATCGAAGATCTTCAATAAAAAAATGTTTTTTTTTTGGTTTAATATAGCGTGATATTGAAAGTGGGTTCCTATCCTCATTAATTCATTTACTAAAAGTTCGTATTACTGCCACTTACATGACCAAACAGATAACCATACACAAAACTTATCAGTAACTTGATCAACAAGATATGGTTACCTAAAACTTACTCTTACCCACTACACATAAACGACCTAAGTTTCCATGTCTTTAAGAAAATTGGTTAGCGTGGATTCCTTTTTAGTGTTTATAGGGTGGGCCGGAAATGTGAGGTGTTGGTTTCAGATTTCAATCCATCATTGGCAGTAAAACCAGAGATAAAGTAATGGAAAAAGAAAGAAGAATAAATTACAGCCATCGGGAAGCATAAACCTTTTTCATTTTTCTAACGGGAATTGTGAAAACAACCTGTTATGATGAGGAAATCTAAGTAAGACCCGGATTTTGTCCAAGGTAGAGCAGAATCATTCATTGTGTACGGAGGGCTTTAATCCAATCAATTTCCAATTTGAAATCACCAGGCCCAGAATTAGCACCAGGGACACCACCATCTGCATTAACCGATAGAGACATCCCCAGTATACGAGATGGATTCATCTCCAATTTTGCTTCTATCACATTTCCTCTCCATGTTGGCAAATAGTGATCCAGGGGTATCTGCAAGCGCAACGTAATACAAATCATGTACCAAAATCTGTTTCGGGTATATATCCGATATGGATGTGCTCAATTTCTAGTTTCATATAGTTGACGAATCATACCCTCATACCCCACGTCTAGATATGTGTTAGCCACTAGAGTTGAACACCTCCACAAAATAATAACATTTCACAAGGGATGTGACCAAACAAATTGAAACCATCCCGACCTATAGAAGCCTAAAACATGACATTTACACTCTTTTATATCGCAAGTGGATTTCGAGATGCTGAGAGTCGAGAGGCATAACAGAAAATGTAAACAGTTGTTTGTTTGACATGTGAAATGTGAACCCTTATCAGGTAGAATGTAACAATAAATAACAAGAAAATATGTGCCATGATTTCGGTTTCTTTTATAGCCATTTATCTAACAGCATTCTACTTATTTTCTGTATGACCACTATAAACACATGTTCAAGGGTCCAGTTATATTTTGAAATACATCCCATGAGCAGAAACCAGTAACGTCAATTGCTAAGAATACGAGAGTTTTACCTTTGCAATGCACCAGTTGTCTTTGGGAACAAAAACAAAAGATTGCCATGAATTATCTTCCATCTGTCCAGGTGAATTCACCCAATTTTCTGTATAGATCTGCATATAAGTTTATAAGATTCAATAGAATACTTTCGTTATATATAATTCAAACAAGTCAAAACAGATAGAAACAACATAAGTAGAAGCCTTAGATATCTGTTTACAACTTTAGTTCAATATAATGAGAACAACTCACTGTAGATATATAACATCTCCCATCTCCTTTAATCCTTAATGCTATTGTATCATATGCTTCCAAATCAATGAAGCCATCAAACTGCATATATACGAATGAAAGAAAAAATGTCACTAAAAGCAAACGGATATTGCAAAAGAAGAATTTTAATTTATGGTGCCACTACAATAAGTGAAAATATTCTGTTCTATTTATGAAGATGCAAGAGAAGGTGGATTTCTACATTGGAACTCTTCAAAAGAAACCCAAAGTTTGAATGATATTAACTCACTTAAAACAAAGTAGAAGTAAAACCTTGCACATGCTATAGAAATAGATAGACATTTAACTCCATGAAGTGACTAAAGAAAGGGAGAACATAGCCTAAGTTCCGAAAATAACATCCTAAACACCAAGCTCATGAAGGGGTTTGCTAGTATTAATGTTTTTATGTGACGTATCACAAACGTTGGAGCAGCCTGAAGAAAATAGAAACAAAGGATTAAAGAAAGGAATAAGAAATAGGAAAACAAATGCATGATAGGCTCGATACATATTAAGAG
This sequence comes from Gossypium hirsutum, assembly GCF_007990345.1. Classification (NCBI taxonomy): domain Eukaryota; kingdom Viridiplantae; phylum Streptophyta; class Magnoliopsida; order Malvales; family Malvaceae; genus Gossypium; species Gossypium hirsutum. The sequence goes on along the minus strand of NC_053441.1, from coordinate 12,118,420 downwards.
CGAATTTAACAAAACAAGCAGAAGACGGCCCATCAAGTGATAGGCTCGACACACATTCCTACAGAGACTATTATCACTTCAAAAGGTGCACTTGAAAGAGCAAGTTTGAAAACAAGCTTTTATACAACATTCATAAAGCTAAACAGTCTTTCGAGATTCATCCATAATTCCATATAATATAAGTCACAAAAGGAAAATCCACCTATCTAGTATCTACAGTCTGCACTAAGGACTTGACGATGGCATGAAAAATTGACACTATCCAAAATTGATGCCACAAAAATAACTAAACCATTACGATCAGGAAACTCCAGAATTTACTTCAGATGATTTATAGCAGGTAAAAAAGCTGGAATTCTTGTTCACCTTCTTAGACCGCATTCCACAAAAGCCGCTCCTAGTTATGTTCCATTTTGTACCTTCGGTTACATCCCGGGAAAGATTCCCAGAGAAAACTCCTTACAATAAATGTTATCCGTAATCAGCAATTTAAAAAAAAAAACATGAAGCAGTCAATGGTGAGAAGTGTATCGATATCATGGATGCCAAATTAAATTATTTGCACAAAATCATCAAAGGGGAGCCTTTTCAATGAACCCTAATTGACTCACACACACAAATATACTAAACAAAAAAATCTAACATTAAAACTATTTTGACTATTACCACTTGATTTATTAGCATCGTCTTTGATCTCCAATGAAGCCGACGACAACCCTGGAAAGTAAAATTATTAGGAAAATATTGCAAAAAATTCATTTATAAAAGAACATGATAAGAAAAAGAATTTTGAAGAGCGTTTTAAGAGTTACCTCCAAATTCCGCATCAGAATAAAGATGCCATTTCTTGAGCTCCTCTTTTGAACTGAAATTGAATATGTATTTTTCAGCGGGAGGGATCCAATCATCAACATTCCATGTCAGAGCTTCATTTTGTTTAAAAAAAACATAATTTGAAATCAATTAGCAAGGGGGGAAAAAAAAGGAAAGGGGTCGAACTATTTTTTATTTAAGAAATGAAAAATAAACAGATTGATGAAATTAATAATCGAAAGTTCTTTTTTTACCTTTCTTGGTTGCATTCAGGGAAGCTTGCCATATCCCGCGAAACCTTGACATTTCTTCCTAAATTCTCAAACAAATTTCAAAAATTTAAGAATCCAAACAAAAAAGTAGTGAAATTTTTATAATGATTTGGATTGAAGTAAGCCAAATCGAAATAGCTAAAGCTGTTTCAGTAGCGGCGTCTGTCACTGTTCATCGTCACAGTTGTAAACAAAGAAATCAGAAACATCTTTTACTTTCCATTTACTCCAATTTTCCCCCACTATTTGGGCCGATTAGTTTGAAGAAACGGGCCTTTATTTTGGGTTTACGCTCACACTTTTACACTTTAATAGGCCTCAGGGGGAATCCAATGTTCTTTTTTTTTTTTTAACACAGAGAAAATCTTTAAGAAAATAAGTCATTATTTATCATAAAAATAAAAATTATTAATCTTTTTGGGCTTAATCATTTTTATAAACAAATAAGTTTTAAAAGCTTATCTTCCTAAGTCACCAAGGATGATAAATATTTACTTACAAACATTATCGATAAAAAGATAATTATGTGGATTAAGTCATTAATGCAGTAATAAAATCTTTGTATTGATATTGAATTATTCGATAATAAATAGTAAGATGCATTCTAGTGTTAAGGGGAGAAGAAGTGTTATTAATAAATAATTTAGTGTAATGATAAAATATATTACATTCTCGATAAAAAAACGTAAATTTAAATCCTAAAAATAACTATATTAATAAAAATAATCAGGTACAAATATTACGGCATCCTCTTGGAAATTGAGCAATGAGCAAACATGTATACGTCAAACTAATCTCCATTTTTCAACCTATCAAGTTGTACTTTGGTTCTGCCAAAAAGGTTAAGGCATCTTTTCACCTTTTTGTTCAAAGTTGAGGCTTCTTTTCGGAATTTAGCTACACGTAAACTAAAATCTAGTTCTACGAATACAATAAAAAATACACGATATATTTAATAAATATAAGCATTTATATAAAAATATATATAATAAACATGATACATATACTTTTCAATATTAAAGTGATTTATTTATTATTTGTCTTAGGACCAGTTCTTTTATTTATTATTTGTCTTAGGACTAGTTTTTCATTACTTAAAAAAATATTTTTGACTCTAAAAACACTTTTGAAAGAAAAGCGTTTAAGAACAAGTTGCTTTTGGGAACTGAAGAGGAGAAGCTAAAAGTTTTAACTTTTCCTCTCCCAAAAATTCGTTTGGTACTTAATTACTGTTTCACCCCTCTAATAACATGATATTTTTATTTTTTTTCTTGGTGCTTAATTATAATTGTATTAAAATCATTAATTTAAAAAAATATTTTTTAAAATACTAATTACAAATATTTAATGGTTATATTTAAATATTTAAAATATAGTTTATATATTCTAATTAAATTTTATAAATAATTAATATTTATTGCTTAAAAATATTTAAAATTTATATTTCATATATTAAAATATTAATAACAAGTTATAATAATTTTTTTATATTCTTACTAAAATATAATAATATTAACTAATTTAAATATTATTTAAATGCATATTTGTTACTTGATAATAACATGTCTAAAATTAACATTTTATTTCTCAAAAGTACTTTTTAACAGCAATGCTAAACACTCAAATTTTAAACCAAACTTTTCAAAAATACTTTTCAAAAATAATGAATAACTTACCCTTAATTACATAATTGATATAACATATATGAAAACAAAGTTCTAAAAATGATAAAATTATACATTTTGACATTTGATAAATTACGCTACGTAAAAGAAACTGATATCTAAACGAACTTGATAATATATTTTTTTTGATGTTAATGAAAAATAAATGTAAAGCAATTGGGGGAGATTTTCTTTTTGACCAAAATCACATCATGAATCTGCCTAATATTGGTACAATTCAATGATTCATGAGAGTGCAACAATCCATCCTGTTGAGAAATAAATAAATAAATATATATATATAAAAGGATATCATGGCTGACTATTTTACCTAGGAAGAGGCAAAAAATCAAAAGAAAACTTTGCGGCAAAAGTGGGGAAGGATGAGTTGGGTGAAGGCAGGGCGGGGCAGCCCATGGTAAAGCGCACACTGATCTGTAACATGGCCGGTGTTCCCTCGATATGGCTAGCTTTTGTGGAGCTTTGAGAGTAGAGACAAAGAAGGGAACATGAATGATTTGACCGTACTCGAGATAAATGCGACGTCCAAATGCCGCCATGAATTGACTCTGACATCAGTATCAGTATTTTAACAGCTGTTCTGCAGCCATGATCTGGACCTGCAATCTTATGTCTTTAGTACCAAGTGGATTAACTCACTCACTCTACCTTTGTTTTGTTGAAATGGAATAAAATAAAAATAGAACAAAAAATATTTGATATTATGTTATTTAGCTGATTAAATTCAATAAATATGGTTGGGTGAAATAATATTATACAGTAGAGATAAAATAACAATATTTTATTTAGAATTTTTTTAATATATTGTAAATTTTAAAAGCATTACATTTATTAATAAAATAAACTTATAATAAATTATATTTACATTTTCGTTATAGTATTCAACAGTTATATAAATAGTTGTATTCGATTTATTAAACATATATTTAATGTAGTGATTTTTTTTCTTTGTTTTAATCATTTTTAACGTTCTTTTCTCTCTAATTACCCCCACGCCCCAAGTTCTCTCCGTCTCTCTGTATTAAAAGCATGAACACTCGTAAGAAAGTGCATCCTTTCCAGAATCCGACAGTCCTCCTCCGTAACAGCTGCCGCCTGCCACCGTCCATCGATGTCTTTGTTCATAAGAAAAATCCTTTGGAGAACAATCTTAATCCCTTCTCTCTGTTTCTCTAATTAATTTTCTCTGAATCAGCCCATGTAATCGTAGATCTACACTTTAAATTAGTAAAAAATAATTTAGGAATCCTTTTTGCCATCGTTTTTCTTTGAGCTGGGTTGGAGATGTGTTTCTCTCTCCATTCTTCTCTTCTCCCTTCATAAATTTTAAGGTCAAAAAACCCATGCAAGTCTCTTAAACCAAAGCACAAGGGATTTTCTCTCTTCTCCGTTCTTTTTTTGGCAAAACGTTTTTAGCTTTTCAAGCTTATATGGGTTTTGTGTTATTTGCTGTAGGTTTGGTAATGTCATATGTGATCTTTTTGGTTTTATTTGAGGAATAAAAACCCACTCGGTCGAATGGCCATTCCATGAACCAAACTACAGTTTCACTGTCGCACGCCGAATTAGCCTGGAATGGAATGGCTATTACAGGCAACCAAATATAATGGAATTGGTCTGAAACAATGAGATCATGCAAGTTGCTGTTGCAATTTTTAGTGTTGATGAAATTATATGCCACAATATATTAATATTAATGTGTTTTTTTTATCGAGTATTTGATTCTTTTAAAATGGATATATGTGTTGAATTATACATAAATTAAAAGACAAATTTCTACCAAATATAACATATTGCCGGGTGTTGTGTGGTTTATATTTAAAGTAAACTAACATATGGATCCGACTCTATATTTTGTCTTTCTCTTTAGTTGATGAGATTGAGGCTGTTAAGACTTTGATAACATATGCCACGAGTTTTGCTCTCTCAAGACTAGAGAAACTTTCCATCTTTTAGTCCGTCTCTCATATCAGATCTCTTGAGCTTCTACTATGGAAGAATATCTTGGAATTTCTATTTTAATAAAAATAATGTAGATTTACTAGTTCATATATGGTTAAATAGATTCATAGTTTCTTCCTATCATCTATGTTTTTTAGATATGAACTATGAAGGTATAGATATGAAATAGATTGATGTTTTTGGGTATTTACAGTAAGATTGGTTGGACACCGAGAAGGATAAAGAAAAGGGGTGGGAGATTTCTCTTCATTTCCGTTTTCCTTTCAGTTCATTTTGTTTAGCTAATTACTTGGAGTTAAAATTAATTTTTCTTAATTTAATTGGTATCAATATTATTATTAGTGCACTTATATATGATTTTTTTTATTTTAAAATTGAAAAAAAAAATTATAGATAATTTTAAATATTATTATATTAAAAAGATTAAATATGATACCAAAGTATCTTTAACTACTCTATATTTTTTTGCTTTTAAAAGAAATATTCATTCGTATATTAGTGACTTAGGTTCGAGTCACACTAAACGTATACTTTGCCCTATTATTATAATTCAAAAAAAAATAGTGAAATTTAAATCATATAATCCTCTAATACGTTGACAACTTCCGAGGACAGGTTACCCCACAAAATTTTCAATTTGCAGGGAAAACATTAGGCCAACCAACCGAATTGTTGTCTTATACTTATAGTGTAATAAAGGTGAATTAACGTGAATTATACCAACATTGACTCGCTGCTTAAAACTTAAAACATTATACTTTGCCTCAAAAATACAGATCGGAAAATAAGGAAATTAACTTAGTAAAGAAAAATAAGTATTCCATCTACTCCATGTTCCCACTAAGCTTGATATATAGAGCGTAAAACCAGACTTTCACTGCAGATTCCTAGCTGCTACTGCATATCCGCCAACAATACCAAGTAAATAAAGAAGCTAGCCATTACAGAGCTGCCTGTTAATGTTGACATATACATAGATATCCTTAAAGATTCCGTCTTGTGAGCAAATCTTGAAGGAGATCTGGTTTCATGGGGGACCAAATAAAAAACTGAAGTACATCATACATGGGCAGGACCTTCCTCACCATCAACATCTATCAAGACTATACCATGTTCTTCACTCTCTGCATTGCATTGACTCAACTTGATTTTAATTAGGACAGTTGTGGAGAAAACGACTGTAGAGGGCTCTTTTAAAGCTATCCTAGCATCATGCTAACGTGAGCTTGATCGATGCCAACCCCACTTGCTGATTTTTTTTTTCCTTTTTGCACATTCAATCCTTTTCACTACAATTGGACTATCAATAGAAAATTAGGGCCATAACCAAAACTAACTTTTGCAATAGTTATTTATTTAGGGTTCCATGAGATGGACAAAAAAAAGAAAAAGAAAGATATAATAGAAGAAAAGCCAAATTTCCATTTCTCAACCATTTTGGTTGTAATTATATGACAGTAACACTTCATGTCAAGCAATATAAAAGCAAAAAAGAAGGAAAAAAGTGTTCCCAGTGGAGCTCTTGATGAACAACACATCTCGAAGTAATAATATCATCTTCTCGAAAGAACACACAAAAACTAAATCAACTGCCTAATGTACTGAAATTTTTTTATAATATGGTTGTTTTTTTTCTTCTCCTTTCGATGCCTCAATATATATAAATATAGATTTATGTTTTACAACTTTTGACAGAGCTTTAAAGATGTTGTTTTTTTGTTTTTGTTAGCAAGTGTAGAACTCAACCAGCTCTTCCATGGACCCCAATTGAGCCCCATCGTTCTCAAGCATCCAAAGCAAGTGTTCAAACAAGACAACCTCACAAGAAACCACAACTTCATGGCCACCACCATCATTATCATCATCATCATAATGATAGTGATCGTGATCATCATCACCATCATCATCCATACCACCAGAGGATCGATCAATCAGCTCCTGGAACAACGGGTGGCACATGATTTCGGAACCTACCAGGTACCTCCGCCGCGACTTGCCGACGTAAACTGCATGAAGTCCCTTTGGAACCGACTTCCCTTCGGGTTCTGCTGCAGCCGCTATGGCACTGCTGCTACGGGTCAGCTTCGTTAAAGACGGCCACCTCTTTATTGCAGACTTGAGCTTCGTTAGCTTCCCAAATTTCGCCATTGCTAGCTATACCTGCAGTACCTTTTGCTAAATGATTTAACTTGCCTAGTTTTGGAATGTAAAAGAGAGACTACTAAAGCAAAAAAAAAAAAGGGTGCTGGTTTTGGGGGTTGGAATTTGCAGAGAAGTAGGGATGAAGGATGGTATATAAAAGAAGGAAGGGGGACCCTGGGCAGACCCGACAAAGACCGAGACATGTAAGAAAAACATTGCAATTAGCAAATACGTGCTTGGCCCACTGTTTGATATTATATTATACCAGCTAAGAATGAGATATTTGGTGCAAAATCCAGTTGCCCCTTTTCGGCATTTGGTGTGGCCAATCTTTTCTTTTACTAACCTTTGATATTTAAAATAATACAAATATATCTTAAATAATAAACAGTAATATATAATGGGATTAGAGATGAGATGGTAATAGTTTCTCTTACATTAATTAGCGATGGTTAGTAAGTACAGAAATAATAAATTAATATAGAGTGGATATGAATGAATATTCTAGTACTATTTGATTGATTGGATCAGTCCAGGAGTAGGACTTATATACATGAACGAGTGACTAATTGCTGCTAACTAACTCTATTAACAGTATACCAGTTTATATAGCAAATTGCTAACAACCTAACTTACCTTATACACTAACAGCGATTAAGGGTTTCATTCTCGCTTTGAATATAAAACAGTTTTAATGCTCTTACATAACTAAAAGAATAACAAAATAAATAGCATATGAAGATATTTTATTTGTACATGAATATTAAATACGATTAAGATAAGAAAATAATTCAACAGAATAATGAATATTTAAATTTATTATTTAAACCGCATTATAAAAAAAAAACTTAAAACAGATTATAGAAATGGGTATTAGCTTAAATCTTACTACTAGTACTACTTGTATGGTGGAATCATATAAAGGATCTACTTGATGAAGAAGACTCTCAAAATTCACATGATATATAATGATGTAACATTATTATCAAACAAACTTGTACGTAAATGGAGTAGAGGTGATAATAAAATTGGGAGGGGGAAGAATGGAAGATAGAATCATAGTAGGGCAATGGTGGTTTCTTTGTTCTATCATTAATTACAAAACAATCTGTTGGTTGGTAAAGCGGTCAGCACTTAAATCCCATATTTTCAAAAACCTTTCATTTCTTAAAAGATGTAGTATTTTCAAATATATCCAAAAATAAACATTTAAAAATAACGTGTCAGTAACAACTTGAGGCAGGGGCATCATCTGTTTTCAGGCGTTAGCTTAATGCAAGTGTTTGATGAATGAATGGAGCCCTCAGACAGCGTCAAATCACAATGTCGAAATACCAGCTGCCAGCCTCTTCTTCGCTTATCACCTTCAAGTCTTATCAGAATCAATTTGTGATTACCGCACAAGTTTTAGTGAACAAAAACAAATGAGAAAGTAAATTATAATTTCACTTCTGTTTCTTTAATAAATTTCATATTAGTATGTATAATTAAAAGGGAAAATGCAGTAAATTGAGAGTAATACAAAAAATCTTAATTAGTCCGAAATAAAACTTAGCGGTCCCCCCCGATTGTCGGAGAATAGTGGTCCAGTCCAGTAATATAATTTCTAAAAAAGATTGATGCAGTACCTTGCCTGCCTATATTATATAGGCCATAGGGTAGAATTTTGCATGGCACGTATTTGGGGTTGGAAATCTCTAACAAGATTCAGCATTTGGATCCATCCATCCATCCATCATGTGCTTTTTTCAACAAATATATTTGAAGATCATATCACTGATTTACGTCATGTGCACTTTTACTAATCATTCTTACCTTACTTTTTTAATCATTCAAGCCAAAACGAATATATTCTCGGTTAAAAACCTTCCCAGGGGGAATTCACAAAATCAAATAAAAGAAAGAAGAATAAGCACCTAATTATTTATTCATTAATATATTAACTTTTTCCTCCAAGGTTTTCATTTTTTTTTAGAGAGGACTAAAGATTTTGTTACTTTCCGGATTTGGGCTTATTTATTTTGGGCCCTAATCTTGGATTAAATAAAAGAGAAGCCCAAATAAGGAAGTGGATCAACCCATTCACCCAAAAGAATACATTAATCAAATGCAAACTGATATGCAGGTTACGTGGCAGCGTCAGAGCATCACGTCACGGTCCGGGGGTTCCACAAATATCACACAACAAAGGACGCGTGTAAGCAGGAGAAGATTCCAAAATACTTGAGATTTGTCCAGATTTTTCTTCTACTCTTCTATATACTCGGTTCCCTCACCGCTTTTTCTCACTAGTCAAGCAGAAAATTCATCCTTTGGAAGCTGTTTCGTTTTTCACGTCCCAAGATCCCTGCATTTTTCTCTTCCCTTCTTGTCTCCAACATCGATTTGAAAAATGAGCGCCGTAGCCGACACACTTACCCATTGGTTTAATTTCCCAGAAAACATCGAGAAATTAATGTTCCCTTCACGGACTCACGAAAGCCGCGATCACGAGAACAAGGGATGCAGTAGCATACCGGCCGACATTTTGGACACTCCCAAGGAGTTCATTTTCTACTTAGATGTTCCAGGCTTGTCCAAGTCGGATATCCAGGTAATACAAACTAAACAAACAAAAACAGCCATCCCGGGACTGTTTTGATTTTTTCCTGACGTTGATTTTTTGGTTTGTGAATTTCAGGTTACTGTTGAAGATGAGAATACATTGGTGATTAAAAGCGGTGGGAAGAGGAAACGAGAGGAAGTTGAAGAGGAAGGGTGCAAATACATAAGGCTGGAGAGGAAGGCACCCCAGAAGCTGATGAGGAAGTTCCGGTTGCCGGAGAACGCCAATGTGTCAGCCATTACGGCTAAATGTGAAAATGGGGTTTTGACTGTGGTTGTCGAGAAGCTTCCCCCGCCACCAAAGCCCAAAACTGTTGAAGTTGCGATTGCTTAAAAGGTTCTAGTTGTTGGGGGGAAGGGGGGGGGGGATAGATAGGTTAAGTTATAGAGGGCTTTCAAGTTTCTCAACTTTGGGAACTGAAGGAGTCAAACAATGGTTGATGTATTTAGGTGTGGTTCTTCTGTATGTATTTTTATTTGCAGTGTAATTTAATTGGGTGGATTTGCTCCTCCTCAGTCTACGGTCTTTCCTTCTAATTTTGCAATTCCTGTAGTTTGTCTGGCACTAAAGGGTTGCCATTAAAAAGGCGAAATTGAAGAGAAAATTACATATATATTTAATATTTTGGGCTTTATTCATCCAAATTTTAGCTTAACTTGATGGTGCGGACTGAGGGCAACTGACTCGATGAAATCAACGTGATCAGTTGCAGCCCAAGTGCAAAGGACTTGCGAAGAAAAACATATCTTTAATAATTCTTTGTTTCCACAATCCACATCATAGGCTTGGTAACGACTTTGAAAAAACTGCGGGTTGCCACTCGGTTGGCAACTAATGGTGAAGAGGACGGTGCTGAAATTTGCACTGTAAATTAGTACCATGGCCATCCATTAACAAAGATTTTCAATGTGCTGTCCTCTGATCGTTAATAATAGCTTACATTTTTTAGTATATTTTGACATTGGTAGTTAAGCACAGCGTTGGCCGTCTTCTCCAGTTGTTAGGGTCCTCAGCTGCGCGGTACATGTGATCGTAAAAGATAATCTCATCTCTTCATTGTCGTTATGATTTGGATGTTTTGTACTTTCACATCGTCATACTTTTGACATCGTATGTTCCATGCTGAGGATCGAGTTCCATATATTCATGTCATATAGAATTGAGTGTTCTACTACATAAATTATTTACTCTCAATATAACGGAAAGAAGTTAATTTTAAAAATGTCCAAGAAATAGGAAGAATCCTATAGTTGATGAGCCAAATGTAGCAACCAGGCAACCTCTGGCTGCTGCAAGATGCTTGAGTCTGAAATCTACATCATGCGGATAAATTTTGAATGCAGAGATGGTATTTCCAAAAGAAAAATAGTTTAACTATAAGGTATTACAAGCATGCAAATAATGTCGAAAGGGTTGAGAAGAATATCTATTTAACAAAATATTGAAATATTTACAGGGCCGACACCTGTGGTATTTCACGTTTACAATCTTTTGCAGATTGAGTTGGTCAGAGATCCAAAGTAAATCATAGCTATGTACAAATTTTGCTTCCTCCAAAAGCTATCCCTTCCCTGTTCAATTGTAATCCGTAGTCGAAGCTTACTTTTTTCCTCAGCAGATGCCATAACTCTATTTTCTTCCCAGTTCAACCTTACTTTTTTCCTCAGCAGAAACCACAACTCTTCTCCTTGGTTCAATCTCATCACATTTGTTTTATTTTTTTATTTAGAAATGAATACACATCCTTCGGATGGGTTCGATTTGGTTGTTGAAACAATATTTTATCATGGAACTACTTTTGAGATAAACTTTGAAGGAATAAGCATATCTCCATGAGTTACCCAATTAACAAAACTCTCAGAAAATTCATCCAGAATACGGCCAAAAGTGAGTTCAGATGCAGTTCTGTCCCCTCCCTAAACAATTAAAGAAGTAGGGTTGCTAACCATGGCATAGGAACTATGAAATAGATTTAGAGCAATCTAGAAGACTATTAATAAACTCAAGTATTAGCAATGCTAACCCTAGTGCACATAAAAAAATTCTTTTTGGATGTAGACAATTTGTATCATGTTTGTATATTTTGTCGCATCATAATCATAATCATTGTATTTTTGTAATCGTTATTATATAGACTTGGAGGAATTCATGAAGTCATGTTTTGCTTCGCGTATTAGTTATTTCTCTTCGAAGGATGATGGGACTCTCTCAGACATGATTGCAACTGTGCAGCTATTCAGTTAATCTCAGTCGTGATTGTTAATCAACTAGAAAACAACAATACTGACCTTTATGCTTGAACCGGACTCACTTGGAGATGTAGTCATATCAATTTTTAGTTCGGCGCCAATATTTTCTGAGGATAGGCCTGTTGTAGATCTGAGAGTAACGATACAAGACTCATTTATGAGATTTCAGCAGTCAAATGCAAGAATATTAAGAAAAGTTGTCCTGACAGCAAGTATAGAGTGGCATAAAATCCCAGCAAACAAAGCAGTGGTCATCTTTCACGACAAACATTAGCTTACTGGCAACATTACAACATTTCCAACTTCAGTTCCATCTTTTACCATTCCTAACTTTGTGTCTAATTTCACTATATTTTAAGTCCAGACCAATTCTTCTACCTATAGAAATTTTCATATTTCACAAGTAAAATTCCATCTCAGGTTGAAATTAATAAAACGGTTATTGCTTTTTTGTCTTCATTCAAGTTCAAACACTCCCAAGTCTTATTCTACAAATATAGAAGTATAAGCACATACAACAAAGTGAATAAGAAAGTTATCACCCCTGACAATGACAAAAACAAATGATAGTTTCCAGTACAATTTCCCACCCTGTGCCAAATAACAAACTGAAACTAAGTAGTTGATGGCTTTGTTCAAATTAATAGTGTGAAAACTAGCTGAAAGTAGAGAGAAGAAAACATAATTTGATTGGTTGGCATTGTTGGTTTCAGAGAGAAAATATCTGGAAAGCATTTTGAAAGTAATCTAACTGTCAGCATTTTGAAGTAATCTAACTGGAGATGACTTTAACTTACCTGTCAAATATATCATCATCACATGAATTTCCTGATGACGAAGGCCAGTCCAGATCAAAATTGGTGCAATTACATTCATCACCATTTTCATCATAACAAATACCATCAATTTCAAGAAATTGGTCCTCCATATCTCCGAAAAGCTGCCTGCAAGACATTCTTGGAGTGAACCAAGTAAACCAGCCAAAATTTAGTCAAAGGAGCAAGCTGAAGTCTCTGAATCAGTTTAAATTATTAAAGATGGATTGTCATGATAGTTCTTAGGCATAGACACCAACAGATTTCAAACATTTACTATGTTTGCACCTTTATACGCTACCTTCTTATTAACCTCTACAAGAACTATAATCACAACAGAAATTTCAAGATAATAAATCTGGAACAAGAAAAAGAGGTTTGCACCTGGAATAAGAAATTTCAGATGTTGGGATCTCTGGAGTGGACTCAGAAAGACCATTAAAAGTTCCTCTATTTTCACACAAAGGCTGACGGTGTCCAATATTTGAAGGAGCCAAGGGTGAATCCATGTCACAGACAATGTTGCCATCAGACAGTGATCTTTTAAAAGATGGCCTACAGATATATTTGAAAGTGATCTTATTAGCTGCTTTTGCATTAAAGGTCTGGTTTACTATACTGAAAGAGGACCTCCAAACAGCAAGTCAAAAAAATATTTCATTCATCTATAACAAACACATAAAAGAATATTGATGTTACTAAACAAAAGCACTATCCACTTTCTACTAGTAAAAAAAGGGCAGTTTTCAAAACATAAAAGCTATTAGATTTACAAACACAACATTGTACATTTAACATCAACATATTGCTAAACCTCAGCTTATTAGTTAAAAGAATCTTTAGAACTGGAAATTTGGTATAACAGAGATTTGCGATTCAGAGTAGATTTTACTAGCACAACATTGTACATAAAAACATTAAAATATTGCTAAACATCTGCATATTATATCTAGCACTAGAATTATGTGGCATCATATAGTCTAAAGACAACTTTGGAACCGGAAATTTGGTATAACAGTATTTGGAATTCAGAGATTAAATTTACGAGCACAACATTCTACATCAAAACATTAAAAGTATCGAGAAACATTTGCATTATATGTTGAACAAAAATTCTTTGGCAGCGTAGAGTAAACGAAATCCTTGGAACTCGAAAATTGGTATAATAGATATTTGCAATTCAGAAACTTGATATACCTAGCATTCTCATTATAACGATTAGGACCATTCCTTCCTATTGAATAGTGTTGGACTGAATCCAACTCCCAGAGGGCTGGTTTACCCTGTTGCGGCTGAAAGTGACCCAAGAACCTGTATAGAGTAATGCCAAAATTCTAGTAGCGTTATCTATCACCATCCTCTAGCAGTATGAGTGTGTGGTAGCATGGGATTGTGCACTGGGGGAACTCCCCATCGTGCAGGACCATCTATGCTACATAACACACCCTAAGTACCATTTGTCAAGAACTGCAATATGAATAATAAGATTTGCATTTATCTTACAAATTAATTGCACTTTGCTTCTCTGCATCCATGTATGCATTGCTATAATAGCGTTGCAAAGTTCTGAAGAACTCTTGTGACTGAGTTGCTGCTTTCCATTGGCCTCTCCGCTGGCAAAATATCTGTTAAACATAACAAATGCACAATAAGAAAATGTACGCAGGGCCTAATACCTAAAGGTTTCGGTTAAAGCACTCAGAAGCCGGAGTAGTAAGCTTTATTGTCATGACAGGACCAGCCACTCCATAATCTTAACAAGTTCTGATATCTGCACTGCCATCTTAAAACCCTAAAAGTTAATGTGATAACCATGGGCGGAACATTTATTCAATATGAAAATTATAGTGTTTTATCATCATTAATTTATCTGGGATGATTACAAAAGCTCCTCAAATCTGTAAGAAATACCTTGTTGTGTGCCGCAGAACCACCATATTGTAAAGCAAGTGTGTCACCCATTGCTTCATAAACACCCATTAAATCCTCAGCCAAACGACTGTTTTGATCAATAGTTTGGGATTCTGTGAAGCCCATAGCATGGAGCTGGTGTCCAAGAGCCACCAATCCATAGGCATATTGAGCAACATTAGTCCGATCAAGACAGTCAATGCAATTGGTTCTGAGTACTCCAGTTTGAAACATGGGAGGTTTTGCATTCTCACTAATGCTCTCATTATCATTAGCAACATCTGTTTCCCACTTCTCAAAATCATCACTTTTTTCCGAAGGAATTTTGGCAGGGCACTCATCACTTTTCCTGAGAAATTGCGTAAGTAGTATAACATAAATGATATGATAACATAAGTAGTATCACTTTTCTTGAGAAATAGCATAAGTAGTATAACATAGAAGGAGGGCACGGACAACACTGTTGGTTACACATGCATAAATGATGTAGTCTGGCATAATTACAGGAGATAATTAATGACAGAAAGGGGAGACCAAACAGACATTCTTCAATCAGAGTAGAAGCAAAAGAACAGGAACTTCAGAGGCTTATATTTGCACAATATAGTCAACTAACAAGGAAAAGAGAAGACAACTAAAACATCATGAAAATACGAGCAAATCATTTAATGGAACTTACACTAAGCAAGACAAAGTCAATAACCCATCTTGTCTACGATTTGATGTTACTTGATAGTAAAATATGCCCGTTAAGTTTAATGCATAATCAGCCACTCTGCCTAAAAGTGTCAACACATTTGTAGCTCTGTAGAAAATGATCAACATCTATTAAGTGAACAATCCTTGAAAACAATAGTAAGAAAGAATTTTGCATATTCAAGGGGTGCATGGGGCATTGAAGTACTTTCTGGAGTGACTGTTCAGGTCCCAGTGAAGGAACCTCAGACGGTTCTCTTTGGATAAGCTTTTATTGATAAATCTGATGGCATTTGCAAACTCTGCACGAAGAATAGATTCACGAGGCTTCTTCTCAAACCTCTGTTAATCACCAGAGTAGAAAGCATAATGAATCAGGAAATCATTGCTGATAGGGGAATCATTGCTGATGGAGAAATGATAAGTTCAAAGTCTACCTTTATCAAATTCAAGATGATTATTGGATTTCCGTATCTCCTAACAAGATCTTCGAAATGTAGTCTCGTGGCCTCATAATTTGGATCTTTCTTTGATACTGGAAGCAAAAGGCGAGATTAAGAAACAGTAGTTACGAAGTAGAACTGCATAACTATTGCTCTCAGTGTTTTTATGTAACAAGAGAGAACCCGTACATATAATGTCCGGTTTCAAATTCAAGCGTGAAGTTTCTTGAGACCAGAAAAGTGGAATAGAGCCTCTATTCTGGACAACAGAACTTATTTGTGTAGGGCACCCTTCATGAACATCTTCAAACACAATTTGTTCTGTCTCAACATCATTTGCCACTCTACCTTTCTCATTAACTCCACGTTTCATGTATCTATGCAACAGAAGAGACGTAAGCAACAAAAATAAAATAAACACACACAAACAACAAAGTGAAATCACAAAGACAATGGAAAATAGCTCAAAGTTCATTTTCCTAAGAAATTGTACTCCACAAGAAATGGTTAAGGGCAGTTCCAACTAATCTAGCATGCATTTCAACAAGTAGCTCGTAAAGCATCTAACCTTGTCCCAGCATAATGTCGAGAACGTCTTGAAATGAGAGTTAAACAAAAATCCCTGCCAGAGACAGAAAGTTTCACCTGGACATCAAAGTTGGAAACAACAAACATTAGATCAAAACTTTAAACTATGCACCAAATGGAAACAAAAACTTCGAGCTAACTTGGATGAGCAAAATTTTGAGACAGAATCTAGTTCATCTTTAGTTACTACTTTTTAAGGTACCTAATGCTATAAGAGAAAACCTTGTAAATGGTCAATGATGCTCCTTAAGCATATTGACAAAGGAACTCCATTCAATAAAATAAAACCAACGAAATTGTAAATATAATGGTTGGTCCAATAATATGGATTAAATTTTTTTAAAAAAGCATTAGTCAATGCAAGACAACAAATAACATTCGACAGCTACTCCATAACCAGAAACAATTCTGCATCCCTGAAAATGGTAATAAAGTTCAGGGTTACCTATATTTCTCTAAAGCAACATCTTTTAAGCAAAAACCAGACATAGAAACTGAAAGAAACTAATATAATTATCTGAACTTAACAATCTTCCATCAAATATTACTTCCATTATCACTTATCACAAAAATAAATGAACAGGAAAAAGCCTAAAGTGTATCATACCTGCTTGAAAAAGCCATATACCAAAGCAACAGTCCATAAAGTATTCTTGAGAGTATTGCGAATCCCTCGAGTTAAGAACTCATTCCAGACAAACATTGTTTCATAGTGTACTTCTCCTGTCTCATTCCTACATAAATTCCTTTGAAGACTATGCATGACATTGTATGTGTAGCTGAAAAAGAAGTCCTTTGTGAGATCCACTGTCGAGAGAAGCTTCTTGTATCTGCATCAACAATCAAAAAAGACAAAAACAAAAGAAATGGCAAGTCAAATCAACGCATTTATTATTTGAACCAAAGAGGAACACGGAGAAATGAGAACGACTGCTTAAACATAAAAGTTAACCAGGAAATAAAAGCGAGAGATAGCAATTTTCCCCCAGTAACCCTGATGATACCTTGTCTTACTCAACATGTTATACTAACATTACACTGCAATGAAGTTGGCCCCTGTACATATGCAGGACATGAAATTGCAAAAGCCTCTACAAAACGATATTAACTAAAGATGATGCAACATCAAATCCGTGAAAGCTGACTTAACTGTTTCAACATAAAATAGAAAACAAAAGAAATACAAAATGGAAGATAATTTAGCCAGAAAAGTGCTTTAATTGCATACGACCACATCAATGATATAACATTAGGGATGTATCGACAAAAATGGTACAGAGATTACCTCCACACCATGGAACTCTTTACTTCTAAAACAGAAGTCCAGAACTCAAAATTGTCCAAGAAAACATGATTAAATGAAAAGAAGAAAAATAACCACAACATAACACAAATCCATCTAAATACAAATGGAAAATGAATACTTCCAGTGAAAATCTCAGGTCTCCTTCTAAGTACCAATGACATATTACATTTACTTGAAGAATTGACAAAAGACCTTTTTTCATTCTTAGAATAAGCCATATTGGACTGATTAGGAGATTTTGAAATCGGTATCATCTCGCTCTTGGAAATGGCATAGACAGTATGGCCACAAATTGCACCAATCTTCTTTCTTTTTGTGATCAGCATCATGGAATAAGATCCCAAAAATTTTATAAACCCTGAATTAAAAGGGGGAAGCTAATGAGCTTATACTGAAATGACAAGGAGTGAGGAGGAGAACCTGACAGGTACTACATACCAACAATTCCATAACAAGCTGTAACAAATTTAAGTCCGCCTGAGGACCTGTTTCCTTCATGTATCCTTCTTAACAGATCAAAGCATTCAATTTCCGAGTATGCTGTAGAATCTTCAATAACAGTAAGTTCTGATGGGTCCAACCGATCAATCTTTAGTACCATCCAAAGAGTTCTATTCTTGTCTCTTCCAATCATATAGAAGTTCTGTTGCACAGAAGGAATATATGAATGTTGAATCAATATTTCGGAATGGAGATGGCAACCACATAATTATCAGCTCAAAGAAATTTTAGGTGCAAAAGGAAAAGGCAGCTGTACCATTCCTATCAGCATCATAGCAAAAAAGAGAGGAGAAAATGACAAGCTATCTGATAATATAGAACTTGCTCAGAGCATAGGGACTTGTAAGATATCATGCAAGATGGATGTTTGTGTATACCTATAGCACAATAACAATCACTGGCCATAATCTCAGGAGTTTTATGAGATTAAGAAAAACAGTCCAACCTTTAATATGACATGATTGCAATTAAAGAGAACTGAAAACGAGAGGAAATACAACAATCATAAGCCTATTTGTTACAAGAAGAATTCATGTTTTTAACTCGAATTTCAGAATGTTAAAAAATTTTGAGTACTGGATATGGAAAGAACACCAAATGCAAATTAAGCCAAACCGTTGCTGGTAACAAGCACAAGCTTTGACAACAGAACTTAAACTGTTTAATTAAAACTGGTATTGCGAATTAAAACCAGTTCTATACGCTTTGAAACGACAATTTCTCAGTCAACCAAAAAAAAAAAACATCAGAAAGAACTATTCGGCGATTGTTTCTTATGCAAAACATGTATAAATCCATCTAGTAAATATTTCAAATTTGAATCAATAAAAAATCAAATCATTCCAAAAAAGAAAAAAAACAGACAAATCACAGACCAGCTTTCTAAGCTAAAGCTAAAAAATCATCATATATGCTAGAAACTTCCAAAATAATAATAATTTCGTTAAAAATCGCCATAAGAAACAAAAACAACCAAAAAGATCGAGAAGAAATATAGCGGGCTAATCATTAAGCAACTTCAATGATCAAAATTCAAAACTAACAAGTCAAAAAATCCTTAAACCAACAGCGGCATACACAAGCAAAGGAGTACATGTACAAGCACATGTATAACTATATTTTATACATGTATGTATATAGGATGAGAGATGAAATGTACCGAGCGAGTCTCGTAGAGTCTGAATTTCTGCAAATAACAAGGACTGGAGTCGGGTCCAGCATCACTGCCACTCTCGCCTGCCATCAGCTTTTCGGATCCTCAGTTCCCCGAGCCTCAGAGCTCGGGTTCACTCAAGCCACAGATCAAAGATAACTCGCGAAAAACAAATATAAGCAAAGAAAAAAATAACAAACTCTCTCACTTCACAAAATTGAATCCATTTACAAGCACTGCATATATAAGATAAAAACGCGAAATTTTTGAAAAAAAAAAGGAAAAAACGCGTCACAATTCGATGAATCAAAATGGAAACCACAAGCTGACCAAAAAAAAGAAGCAAGAAGAAAAGGAAAAAAAAACTAAATTAAATAAATTGCATAAACGTTATGGTTTGTCGAAAAGAGGAAGAGAGAGATCGAGAAGGCAGAGCTATTAGAGACTTGGAACAACCACAAAAACTAACCCCAAAAAATAGTAATAATATATATATACGAATGAAACAATAATTATTTTTATTTTGCAGAAAAAATAAAAATTGCAAGATATCGATTTTTTAAATTTTAATAAAATAAAATAAAAATCGATATTATGGATAGTAATAACGAGAAAATATAGGAGTTCGTCAACTGTAACTTCCGTTTCTATGCTGTTTCCCCCCTTTGATTTTTAACAATCATTGGTTTGAGTTTGACGAGTTATGACTCGCTTGAATCGGTCGAGGCTCGAGGAGGGAGGTATCTAGTGTATGCCTCCACTTCTGATTACCATATGACTTAATTAAAGATACTGATTTCATTTAAATAAAAGATTTTGCAAGTGAAATTATAATACTGTCACGTGTCGTTTAATTATGTTAAATAAAATAAAATTTAAGAATAACATCATAATTATGTATAAAATAATTAGATTCAATAATACTGTGATCAATATCCATTGCCAGATTTTGTTTGGAATTCATCAAATCAATCTCGAAGATTTTTTTTATTATCGCCATTTTTAACGGTCTAGATAAGGCAAGAACATTTTAATTTAAAGCGCCTTCCAATATGGTAACATACTCTAGAATTACCACGTGAACTTGTCGTTTATGCATTTGTTGGTTTATTGACTCGGTTTGGATCTATCAATTTTTATTATTCATAAAATCATTTTCCACATTTTCCTGTTCAAATTGGGATCTTCATCTTCCTGATTATATATTTGTATATTTTATTCCTTTTTCACGGTAATCTTAGTAGTTACCATCGAATTTAAAAGTAATGTAACTAAAGATTTAATCTAAGTTTTTTATCCGTATTTTATTATAATCATATTTTGAAAAAATAAAACTTGTGATTATATCTAATATTTGAATTTTTTTAATTAATTAATTTTAATTTCCAATTTATATTTAATTATGTACATTAATGAGATCTCCACGCCGGAATTTCTTATTCAATTTTTGGTTTATGTATTTTTATGCTTTTGTCACCACAATTTACTTGTCTTGTTTTAGTAAGAAACCTTGGCACACGCCATACACTTGATATTCGTGTAATTTTATGCCCAATTTGTTGCGTAGTCATCCATTCTTAAAATGGAATTTAATACCATATTTGATAGGATAAAAAAGTAGAAAATATTTTTTTCCCTTATTTGTGGTTATTTGAAAGAAATAAAAATACAAGGATTGGTATGTAATTAATTTAGATATTATCTTTGATTATTCAAGAGTGGTATTAATTTTTTATCTTTCCTTATTTTTAATTAAAGAATAAAAATATCACATGTGATCTTTTTTTTATAGATTTAAGGTACTTTTATGTTGAGTTTATAAAATTTTTTAAAAAATTTTTAAACTTTTATTTGAAATGTAATGTGTTTTATCCCTATACTCGGTATTTGTTAATATATCATTTCATCTCTTTAAATAATATTCAAAATTCTTTAAACTCTTGATTATTCAATATTCTTTATATCTAATTAAATATTAGCTCGATTAACATGACTATTGTTGTCAATATAGATGAATATATATATTCTTTATAAGATTTACTATTAAAAATATAATAAAAATGGTGGTTTATAAAATATATAATAATTTATTTGAGTGATGTAAATAGCAAACAATTAAAAGAATAAACAAATTGTTTTATATATAAGTAGAGTTTCAAATTTCAAAGGCTAAAAGATAATATAAAAACTTGTTGAAAATGGGACTTCCAATATTTCAAAATAATATACAGTACGACAGTATGAAGAGAGAATATTTTATGCTGATCATCGATTAAGAAATCAATTAGCAATTCATCAAAATAATTAATACTATTCAAATGCCACGTTAATGAAGCATGTTTGTTAGGCTTTCATTTACTGTCCTTGGGATGACACTTTCTTTTCTTTTTTTCTAGAGATCCTTGTGAAGGACACTTGGAACCACAATTTATTAATCATATGTAGAATGTAAAAGTGAGTACCATCGTGTCACCAATATATAACTCTTCATATGTTTCTATGTTATCCTATCACAGTCATATTTAAACTTATTTATATGAATTTTAATGAAATAATAATTCCTATCATATAGATTTTTAAGTATTTATATACTCGTATTCATATTTTTGGTCTCGTATTATATTTATGTTTGTTTAATCTTCATTGGCTCGAGGAAGTTGAGATTATGGAAAGTATATGGTTTAATCTTTTTGTCGATTTGAGCCACACATTTTATAACTAATAATATTAAGACTTTATTGCACGATGGAAAGAAAAAGAAAGAAAGGAAAGATCAGATATTGTTGTTTTTATTTTCATTAGGTAAGTTAAATATAAAACTTACAGCATTAATTGTTATATAATAAATTTTAATATTACTATCACATATTCACATAATAGATCATGTAAATATATTTAATTAAGAAATAAAGAAGATTTAGCCGTCATATTTACAGTTTCGCAGTGAGTTCCCACTGACGTTCTAACCGAATGTGCTACACTTTTCGCATATGAATAGGGACTGTGTAATGTTTTATAATCCATTTTACTATTTGAAGTTTGTTTTCTCTATATTAATCTTGAAATTAGTAATTTTTTATTTTGATATTTAAATTTGAATTTTATTAAAATGTAATGATGCAATATTTAAGAGTTATAAATTAGAAAAAAAAAACATAAAGTCAAGTAATGACATGGCACAATCATTATAATAATCCTCCAAGTTACTCTAAATTTAGTATAAGTTCATGATCCCAAATTTGATGTAAATTTTGATTATTTAAAAACTTATAAAAATGTATATTCAAATAAAAGCAAATTGTAAATGATTTAAAAAATTCAAGTTTGATAATTTATAAAAAAAAAGTTTTGAAAATAAAATAAAATAAAATAATTAATCTAGTCAAGTAATAACAAGAGCCCAGCTAATCTTCAATCCCTATCTATTGAGACAAAAGGAAATAACTATGAAAGTGCAGATTCAACGTCATAACAATACGAAAAGCAGGTAAAACCGGTGTTTGAAAATCCAAATTACACTAAAAAAGTTACATTTAATGACTAACGGAGGCTAATAGATAATTGAACTATATTCAAATAGGAAAAAATTTAAATATATAAAAAAAATACAAACCAAGACGTATTAAAAAACAAATCTTTTTTCTTTTCAAAATAAATTCATAATCAACAGGGAAATCATCAATAATGAAAACATTATTTTAACTGAGAATTGACATGTGCAAAGACGCAAACATCTACTTAACAATCGAAAGCCAATCAGAGGAGGACAACTTTATTTTCGCCTTTTTTCTATTCTTAAAGTTGTTCTTTATCTTTAATTAATTAATTAATGTTGATCACGAAAACGAAGATAGAAATTAAAGAAATAAAGAGAGAGGCAGAGTTGACCGCAAAATGAAATAGACAGAGGAAGGCGATGTATGGGACCCCAGGGATGACGATCGTACGATGTAGATAGATGACCATTTCAACGTGGCAAGGATCTCTGGCGTAGAAGAAAGAGATCAGACAAGACAACTGGCCCAATAACTATTGCAAAACGTGGACGTTTCATCATCCTTATCAGGCACGTGAAATATGCAGGGTTTACTATACTAGCTCCCGTTCCTATTTGCTTTCTGGACCCCACAGTGTCGCCACGTGTCCGGCAAATGGACTTAAGGAGTCGAATGGAAAACTCACAAAGGTGGATCCGGGGATAGCATGTGCTTTGTCCGATTTGGTCGGGCTGCACTCGCAAGTGTTTCGGTTCCATTATTGATTTAGGGTGAGTTTGGATGGGAGATGCGTTTACTTACGGTTAGTGTAAAAATAGTGGTGGTGATAAGATTAGATATTGTAGTAATACTGTAGCATGAGACAAAAAGTAAGTTAAATGCACCGTACCGCACCACACCCAATCGTCCATCTAAAACTACCCTTAGTTTTGGATAAATTATCCTAACATACTAAGTTAGTAATATATATATTTTTATTGATGTATTCGGTATATTATATAACAACGGTTTTAATAGCACAAAGATTTAAATGGAAATTTAAAATAAATTAGTGATTATTTCATAAAATTTTAAAGTTTAGTCATCAAAATGTAAAATTTATTAATAATTTAATAACATTGGGTGTAATTTACCTTTAATTTTAAAAATTGGGATTTTTAACTTTTTTTTATATAATGTTATTCGATATTTATGTAAACTAAATTAGTTTAAAATATATGTATATTTTTTTCAAAAATCAGGATTAATTATTTTATGATATTTTTAAGTAACTAAAATAAATATTATTTTCACCCTTAAAAAATAATAATATTTTCTACGGAAATAGATTTGGATCCTCAAGAATATATTCATCATAAATCTTATAAGAAATATGAGAAATTCTTTTTGAATTAAATTGAATGAATCTTTTTGAAGGATTTGTCTAACTGAGATTAAGTGAAACCAAACATTATAAGTAAATAATATGATAAGAATATTTTGGTATTTTAAATTTTTATGTAACATTTAAAAAATAACTAAGCTATGCCAAATTAAGGCATAGTTATTGTAAAAAAGTCATTGGACTTTTAATATTTGGGTGTTAGACTTGTCCTAATATACTGAGTTGTCTATATCGCTCAAGTCAAAAGAAAAGCAGGCTTCTTTTCCTTTTTTTTTCTTTTTTTCTTTTTTAATCTGGAAAAGTTGACATGTTCTTAACATTTGATTCACTTTTTCTTATATTTTATTTTTGTAAAATAGAAACAAAGCACTAATAGGCTTAATAGTATGATTTCGATACCAAATGATACAACAAAAATGACTCTTTTTTTAAGTATTTTCAAATGTTAGCAAATAGTTATTATCATAATGTTTGGACTTTGCCTTGCTTTTATATTCGAATGTTGCGCTATTCCAATTGGTTATGATTAGAGCTGGTCACGGTAGGATTTCGCCAAGTAAAAAATTTAAACTTGTTTTTAGATTTTGCACTTCATTCGGTTCGAAAATTAAATTTTAAAATTTATTAAAATTTGGTTTGATTAGTCCGTATTAAATTTTTTATATAAAATTAAAATTAAAAAATATAATACATTAAATACACTAAGAACATTAAAATAAATATTTCTCAACAAATGAAAAAAATAATAAAAATTTTATACTTAAATAACATTAAAATAGCTACAACTTAACAAGCAAATACTTTAAAAAATAGTAACAAAATTAATAATAAAATCAGAGCTATACAATATCCAAACAATGAGAACAAAATAATAGCAAAATGATAGTTAATGTAATACCCGTATTCGTCGTCGAAATAGGGTATGAGGCATTACCAGATTTTACCAAATAAATTTTTCGTGTTACGAGTTAAATACTATTCATTTATCGAAACATGTCATGACGTCCCTTAGATAGGCCTCCGAAGCCCAAAACATACATCGGGACCAAACCGAGATTAAATCGAAACCATAAGAAATTTTTCGCAAAATCTCAATGTTTTTTTTTTGAACTCAATATAACCCATTTATAAATATCTAATCTACCCTGCAATTTTAAACCGAGACCAATCCAACACAATCAATTCTTATCAACATATTTCCAATATAGATTTAACATATTCATAAGATAACCTCATTACATACCAAAACAAAAATTTGTTAGCCATACCAATGGCTAACCATACATTCATTTCACATTAACATTTATTTTATTAGCTTACACATGCCATTGATTTCCAAAATAAAGTTTCTTTATATACCGAGATCTTGAGGTTGATAGTGTGATGCGTCTTCGACCAAATCCGACCTCCGAGCTCTTAACAATACAAAACAAGGGAAAATGAAACAGGGTAAGCACTTTATGCTTAGTAAGCTCATGTAACAAGAATTATACTTAGCTAATATTTTCAATACAATGCAATAAACATTCATACACCCATTCAATGCATTATTCCTTCAACATGAACAAACTCAACATTCAAGTTAGTTCAATAATTTCCATATATCAATAATATATATACCATGATTGATGAGCTCATTAATATCATGATTTCTATTTCATTGTTATTTTTCCATACTTATCCTGTTGAATTTCTCGGAATTTTGATGGATTTTCAGGGGTACACTTTAGTGTACAAATCCGGGTCCTTCAATTCATATTCATGTGCGCACATTTCCATTTCAGAGAGCACACTCCCGCGAACCTCATCCTTACAGCGGGATTACCAGTCCAGGCTAAATCTCCTGTAATGTAAACTCATAGAGTATTGTCGGGATTACCAGTCCAGGCTAAATCCCCTGCAACGACAATTACTCTAATGAGCTTGGATCTGAATTACCAGTTCAGGCTAAATTCAGACCCTAATTTGGATTACCCGTCCGAGCTAAATCCATTTTCCATATATTCTTCGGGAAAGAAATATTAGGATAGGATCACCCGTCCGGGCTAGATCCTTTTTACCGTCAATTCCTTTTCAGAGATCCATCGAATTTTCCTTCCACTCAATCGAGATTTATTTTCTCTTTTTATCAAATATATCAATGTTTCATCAATTTTCATATAATGAACATTCAAATCATATTCACATCAATAACAAACATTTCAAGCATTTAAGAATATAATTCAAGTTACACGAACTTACCTCGATACTTGTTCGTAAACAAAAATCTACGAGTCCCGAATTTTTTTTCCTCGATCTAGCTTCGTATTTGAATTTTCTGGATTTAAATAAATACATTTAATCATTAATCTAATACATTTCTTGTTCATATGTAACATTCTCTACAATTCCATTATTATTTATAATGCATTCAAAGCTGTCTCATTGAGTCATAGTCACTAAATTATTTATATCTTGAGCTACGAAACTCCAAATTAAGATCCGCTAATTTTCCCTGAAACTAGACTCACATATGTTCTTACCATAAAATTTTCAGAATTTTTGGTTTAGCCAATAAGTACAGTCTATTCTTTAAAGTTCCCACTGTTTCACTGTTCGACAGTTCCGACCCCTCTTCACTAAAAATTAATTATCTTATTGTACAGAATTCAGATGATGTCCTCGCTTGTTGCTTTTGAATTAGACTCATTAATGACTTTAAACATATAAATTTAAGCCCCTAATTATTTTGCTCTAATTTTTCATGATTTTCCAAAGTCAGAACAGGGGAACCCGAATTCATTCTGACATTGTCTCACAAAATCTATTATATCTCATGATTTACAATTCCATTGCTTACATCGTTTCTTTTATAACAAACTAGACTCAATAAGCTTTAATTTCATATTTTATTCATCCTCTAATTCGATCTCTACAATTTTTCAAAGTTAGACTACTGCTGTCCAAAACTATTTTAGTGCATGATGTTAATTATCATTTTTCCCTAAGCTTTCAATAAATGATAATTTCATCCCTGCTCAATTAACCTCTCAATTGAGCTAATTTTTCTCAATTAACACTTTATCCCATCACTTTAAACTACTTTATAACATTTGGAAATCATAATTTTAGCACTAGACTTTAATTCCAAACATTTTCACAATTAGGTCCTACAAATCAATTTCTATTGAAATTACCTAATAAAATCATCTCATAAACAAATTAAAGCTTCAATTTCATGCTATTTAATCATAAATTTCCAGCACATATTCATAGAACCTTTCAATTTCATTCATAAAATAAAAAACTAATGAATTTAGTAATAGGACCTAGTTGTAAAAGTCTTAGAAATATAAAAATTGCAAGAAAAAGGTAAGGATTAACTCGCTTGGTGCAAAAATAATGAAAAATCAGCTTGAATAAACCCTTAGGACGTTTTTGGCTGATGAGAATGCAAAAAAATAAAGAGAATTCTAGATATTCCAATTTGGTTCCATTTTTATGTTAGTAAAATTTGTTATTTTCCCATTTTACCCTTATTTCACCAATTGTCTTGATTTTTCTCAAGTTATGTCGCCTAAAATATGTCCTTTTGGGATTATTTACAATTTATGTCCCTCCTCATTTAACAATTGAGCTATTTAATCCTTCTAGTAACTTTTACACCTTTTTCAATTTAGTCATTTTCACTTAATTGAGTACCCAAACATTAAAATTTTCTAACGAAATTTTAATACCATATTACTAACATTTCATAAATATTTATAAAAATATTTTTGACTCGGTTTTACGAGATCGAGGTCTCGATACCTTGTTTTTACCCAATTTCTTCAATAATTTCTTTTTCTAACTAACCACTAAATCGGTAAAATTCTTCTATCTATATTTTCGTACGATTTTTCATATCATATCAATAATCATGCAAAAATATTAAAATAAATTTACCTTTAAATCAGATTTGTAGCTACGAAACCACTGTTCCAGTAACCTTGAATTTAGGCCATTACAGTTAATCAATGAAAAACAATGGCAATATAATAAAAAAACAACATCAATTTTTTTTTTACAAATTTGGGTCAGGTTAGGCCGAGCTGAGCCAATAAAAAAAGGTTTACTTGAGGCTTTTTAAACGGGTCTTATTTTTTGTCCAAACTTATTTTTTGGGTTTATATTTTAGTCCATAATCAGATCTAGTTATAATAATTTTAATTCGTCATTCGGAGGTTTAAATATTTAGGACTTCACTTTGCTATAAGGTTATAAATAATTTAATCTATCTATATATCTTTTAAAAGTGAGTGAAATAAAAACTTTTGAATAGTCCAGTGATCAAATTGTAACTTTATTTTAGTTAAGTGACCAAAACAAAAACTTACTCATAATTTATTAACTAATAGTGTAAATTACCCTTATTATTTCTTCACCCTCCTTCAAAAAGAAAAAAAGAAAAAAAAACTTATAACGTGCAAAAACGTTTTAGTTAGTTCAAAAGATATATTTAAAAGTATCCAAAATTCCAAAAGAATGGAATATTAGGGAAAGAGGAAGAATGATTGGAAATGCAGAAAACCTAAAAAGTAGGTAAATTGTCACACAAAACTTTCAAAATTCAATGATTCTAATCTCTTGTTTATTTATAGTGTTGGGGTCGTAGAATATATTCTGATATGGTTGTGTTGTAAGACTCTACAAATAAAGCCCATATTCCCATTCCAGCAATCTGTGGCAAAAGCTTTGCCACTTCATTTCCCTCTCCACGTCTTATCTTGTAATTTATTTACATAAATAGTCTTTCACGTTGAAAAATATGGCACCCCCTCTTCCATTAATCACCCCCACTAATCATTGCCATCAACTTTTGTCCTTTTGCATCAACTCTTCTATTCCCATCTTAATACCCATAAATTAATTAAAACGTTTCCAATTTCTCTTGTTAATATCATATACTAATATTTTAAATATAACATATAAACTTTATTTATTTTTTATATAAATATTTTAAAAATATATTTTCTACATAAATTTTTTTACGGACAAAAAATGTTTTAAAGTTCAGGTTCACACGCTATTGTTCATCATCTCTCGTTGTTGTTGTTGTTGCTTTCACTCTCCCACCTTCACGGTTCATTACTTCATACATATTAGGGTATTTCACACAAAAAAAAATCGTAAAAGGATCATTTAAATGAATAATATTTATTACAAATGAAAAAAAATTTGTAGGACATCATTTATTTTTTTATAAAAACGGTTTTTAAAGAAATTATATATATTTTGTGAAGTAGTTAATTTTTTTAAAGAAATTATATAATAAATAAAAAGACACAAATATCGTTCATTGAGTCCCAACTCAATTGACATGGACATTATCGTCAATACAAGAGGATGTGGCTTTGAGTGCGTTGAGGTGCATCATTCTCCTATGTATGGATTGGGAAAGGGTTATGAGTAATTCTAGGCATTGTATAAAAAAGAGTAGATATGATCAAAACCTATAACGAGATCTAATATAGGATAATAAATATTTTATTTGTTTAATCAATGAACTCTCCAATGATCTCAATATCTGAATCCGGAATTTAATTAATTAAAATAATTATTTCTTATTGAATTGAATAATTTGAATCTTTAAAATTTACGAAAAATTATCACATTTTTCTGACTTATTTAAAAGAAAAAGAAAAAAAAGAAAGAAAGGAAAACACAATACTTTGGGCAAAAATAAAAGTAGGATAGTGAAATGATTAAATATAATAGAGATTTACAACTAATGAAAACTGATTGATTAATTGATTTTATCTAACTCAACAATAACGTCTAAGTACACCAAACATCATATCATTCTTACATTTGATTCATAGTGCTATAATATATACTTACATATATTAAACCCCTTCTCGGCCTGGCCTACTTTAGTTGCCCGATTGTTTTTATGTAAATATTAGGGTTTAGTAAGTTTCGTTATTATTTTCCCTTTTACGACAACCTCTATAACCCTGTTGTTGGTTACTAAAAATTAAGAAGAAAATGAGTCTAAAACTAGTTGGCGGTCCAAAATCATACGTTATTTATAAGGTCAAGGTGTCGAAAGATTTTAGCTATGATTTGAGAAGTTTAAAATTATTTTTCGTGACTCGCTTTTAAATTTATTCTAATTAATTATTAGTTATTCAAACGAAACTATAGTAAAACTTAAAAAAAAAAATCAACCTAAATTGGGCACACGCACGTATGGAAAGTATTAGTTTTGGCGAGTAGTGTAGACTGTAGTGTATGCCGTTTAAAATGGAGGGTATTGTTCAATTATAAGAACATATGGGCTTTAAAGCTGGTTGGGCTCATTCAAGTTTGGGCTTGGGCACTTGCCAAAAGTTAAAAGGATTCGAATAAGGAAACCTTTTTGTATTTGAGAAAAATGATCAAGATGTTACACAAGTAAACAAAAACTCGAGGAAATAGAGACAATAAAAACATCCATCATAAATATGTTTTTTTTTTCAAATACAAGGTTATTACTTGCAAATCAATAATCATACCATACATGCATACACTGAGTTCAAAGGGAACCATTCAAATAAAGAATTATTATTTACTTTTTTTTAAAAGATCAAATTTGGGTGACCAATCATTAGAGTTGTTATCGTGAACATGTTAATCCTATAAATTTATTGTTTGTATATTTTTAAAATTAAGCATCGGAGTATATTATAAAGATGGATCCAACTACGGAATTTTACTATCCCACAACATATTTCTGTTGTTGCAGATCCCTCACGCAAATTTCGCCCGACAAGTTGTAGAATCCATTCAGCATTATCTTCAAAGACCATCAACACAAGGACAGGCAAATAGGCAATGGTGAGCTGTGGGGGCATTAATATGCTTTTAGTCTTTAGCCCTCCCAATAGCGACGGCACGCACATTTGCTTTTCTTTCTTTTTTTGAAATTATTGTCGTGTTTTCCACTAGAAGGTTTCACACGTCAACGTGTATGTATCTAAATTTGTGAAAGGGAGAAATATGCGAGGGTTGTCAATCAGGCGGAGGTGGTGGTCACCATAGTTGCCGCTTGCTCGCTTTTTCCCAAGCAAATATATCAATAATGCAAGTCACCGTCATCCCCAAGTACCCTTCACCATCGTCGCAATAATTCCATACGTCCAACATCACATTAGCGGACCCATTGCTGAAAACTCGACTTCAATGGCATGCATGCACCGGGTCCTTAGCCCATCATTATTATTTTTTGCATCAAAAACGTTGCGTTGAAGATCACTAACCACCCAGAGATCAGCCCTTTTTGAATTTTGACTCGGAAGTCGGAACTCACATTCTGAAGATCAGTGACTTTCCAAATGTACAAGAGAAAGGTCTCTGTGCTGTGCTGTGGCTAGTAGTAGTTGCCCTAGACTGCTAATTTTCACGTGCGCCTAAAAGCTTCAGTGAGAAAGATATTTAAGTTGTAAAGACAAAGCAAAACATAAGCAGTTGAGACCAAATACACAAAGGAACAAAACAGCTTCGATGTAATGTATCTTCTTGGGATCACCGAAAATTGTCTTTCGTTTTTACACACACGCTCTCTCTCATCAGTTCTCTCGAACAAAGATGAAACCTTCTTTAACTAAAGCTGCCAGCTTTGTCTCCCAGCTCCTTCTTCATTTTATTACTTTTTCCTCTTTTTTCACCTCTGAAAATACCAATATCAAAAGTAAACTCCTCCTCACTGATCTTAGCATTGTGCAAAGATTAAAATATTGAAAATTTTCATGTCACATAATTATGTCTTTAAAAAAGTTATTTATTAGAAACTTGTTTAACAATTCGATTAGTGAAATCTTAATACTCGTTGATTACGTATCATGATTGTGAAATACGTTGAATAGAAGTGTGGGGTATATACACGTGGCGAGTAATGAGTGGTGATGGTGGTGGAGGGGTCACAGTCACACGTGTGCATGCAGACGACAGGTTCTGGACATGTTACCCACCACTCCACGTGCGCCTAAAAGCTACCCTTTTCTTCTTCCTCCTCTTCTTCAATTTTCACACACAGTCGCACACTTGTAAACAGTGGATTTGCCAATTTACTTTAGTGGCATGCATTGACATTGCATGCTTTGGTTGGTGCCAGTGCATGTGTTGGACCCACTTTTATTCTTCTTCTTTTTTTCATCTTTTCTTTTCTGTTATTACTTTTATTTTTAATTCTATGTTTGAAAATAAGAATGAAAATAAGAATACCATAAAAAAAAACCAAAATGGAACAGTGCAAGAGAAAAAAAAATCAAAACCATTTTTTAGCAAATTGCAAATCAAATGAATACCTAATAATTTATTTAATATTAAGATTTAGGGTTTGTGCATTGTATAGTCATTCATCAAATAATGATACCTTTATATTTTAGATATTCTATTATTAGGACATTAACTTTAAAGTTGATGCTACATAATATCTAAAATTACTCATAATCCCTATTCAATCCATAAATAAGAGAATAATGCATTTCAGCACACTCGAACTCATGTCTTCTTGCATTGATAACAATACCCATACCAATCGAATTAAGACTTAATCGATAATAAATTTTTAATTATTACTTATATTGATTAATATATCTAGCAAATCGTATTTTATGATTAATTTGAATATTCTAAGTACTCTACTAAATATGAAAGGCTCAGTTTGTTTGACAACACACAAGTATTTAAGGGGAAAGGACAATTAAGCCACTGCTGTAATAGCAAAAAAATTATATTATTTTCGATGGTTGATTGATGTTAGGGTTGTTCAAACAATTAACTCGTTTAATAATTAAACTTATTTTTAAGAAAATTAATTAGATTTTTAAAAAAATTAAACATTAATTTCATTATATGTTTTTATTATATTTGTTCATCACAAGTGATATTCGAAGAGATAAACAATTGGGCATAAAATGTACTTCATTCCCGTGAACATGAATCGAACTCTCAACCGCATTGTTAAGGAATGAGAGAACAGCCACCACGCTATATCTCATAATTAAATTCTAATCCAACTACACACATCTCTAATAGATAACAAATTGAAGATAACCCACTGTGGGGAAAGGATTTTATTCACCTTTTCGTGTACTACTCTGATGTAATAATATGTTATTCAATAAAAAAGAGCAGTAATAAAAAGAAGTTATGAATTTGTAGCTATGCTGCTCATAAGATGACGTGTAGCCTTAAAAGAATTGAAGTAAAAGCTTTCTAATTAAATATGCAAAGTCGTACATTCAAATTCTCTAGTTTAAAAATATGTATAATACCTACAACAATTATGTAAAAAATAAAAAAGAAAATTACGTGTTTACCCTGTTTAATTAGACTTTTAAAACTTTTTAAGGACAATGTTAAAAGTTATGTCCTAAACGTGTCTATAAGTTAAGTTCTATTAACATATCTAATCATTGGTTTGCCAATAAAACAAAACAAAACAAAAGTATACTTTCTCAAAGAAAGCCTCTTTCACGACCATTTTCACCACAAAAACAAAAACAAAAACAAAATTATGGGTAATTAGTACCAATAATACTTGTATTGCTCATGTTAAAAAAATTCAGAAATCATTATAATACATATATGTAAAGACAATTTTGGGACAAGTTCTTGCACCTTCAAAAGGTGAATTGACACAATGTAACAAAATTAACAAAACTTTCAAAGCTTTTTGGCAATTATTTCTACAGTTGCCAAATAATTGAGAAGAGTGAGGAAGACTATTATTTATACCTAACCACACAAATATAACAAAGTTTGAGGCTCAAAGTCCAATCATGTATGTTCTTGGAGACAAATGGTTTGATCTCCACAACTCAGTGACTGCATTTTATTGACCCGGAATGCACCCTTTTGCATGGACAGATTATAAAGATTGTCGAGCCAAAATGAAAGGCATTTGTGGTGAGGTGAGCTCACCCCCTAATCCCTGACTGGCCACGTCTGATCTGTGCTATATATGCCCCTTAATTAATCTGGTTCGGCGTTTTGCCTTGGTTTAATCAGATAAGGTAATTTGCACGGTTGTTAAGTGACATATACATTTATATATCAAGGGCTTGTCTAGATGCGCACTATGCTGATGACACTTACCATTCCATTTATTTATTAATAGTTGATGTCCCTTCATTGTCCTGGGAACTTAAATGGGGTCCTTAGTAATGAATAATCATGGATCTGTCGATTTCCATTTTTGAGTTAGAGGTGCTAATTAATCGCATCGGGTCTATGCAACGTATTAATATTTTATAGTTTTTCAATTAAGTTTTGCTAGATTTAAAATATCAGTTTTAAATTTTATTTAAATTTATCTATATTTATAAATAATAAATCCAAATTTATTTACAGTCGTCCATATTTTTAAAATATTTTTCTTTAATATTTATTAATTGAGAAATTATTTGATACGATTTTACAAGTAGAATTAAGGGATTGACAAGTGTCCTATAGATGTATAGTAAAACATTAAAAAAATTTAAAAATTGACACATGGTAATTCTTTAAGGCTACTTGTCAAATAAAAAAATTACACCGGTACCAAATACTAACCCTTATTAATTATATATCTTTTACTATCATAATATTATATTATTTTATTTTTTAAATGAAAATTCATTATTTTATTTCATGAATGAGACCATACAATTTGAGGAAAAAAACAACAAACACTCAGTGTAGATGGTGAAGGATAAGCTCCATCAATATAACAAAAGCTTCAACCTCAGCATCAATGGAATATTATGGCACATTGACAATTGATTCTGTCACAACTCAAACACGACATATTTGGAGTGATTGCAAACACTTAATAGATAAGAAAATCAACCTTGAGTGGTCCAAAGCGACGGGCAAAAATCGACAAAAGAATCAAGTATCCACCAAATTGAACAGGACGACATCAAAATCATCCCTAAAATCACTTGCAAAAGTAAGACTAAAAAACATGTTACAAAAGTAGACAAAAACTTCTAAAAGTGAAGACTTATTAAACATGGAAAACAAACACAAAAAATATATAAAACTTAAGTCAAGACGGGCCCAAATTAAAGCGTGAAATTATTTATTATTCTGAAATAGATCTCAAAATAGAAACAAATTAATAAGCCAACGAAAAACCACCCAATTTCCAAAAGAAACTATTGGTAGCTGGTGAAATTTCAGCGACGACTGTCTATTACAACTTGTAAAGACAACAAAGATACTTACACAAATAGATCTACAAACTAAAAAAAAAAAGATAAGACACGTGGAATGAATGAGGAGAAAAAAAAATGAGAATTGGCGGGAGGGAGAAAAGAATGGGCGATAACTAACCCGAAGATTGATATCTCAACAAAAGAGAAGTCTTTTATTAAAATTGTAAACATACATATCTTAATATTTCTTTTAATATTAAATTACAATAGAGCATATTTTAATTTTTCTTGAGATATAAAATAGATTAAAATATATTATACCCTTAAAAGCGAGCTAGACTAAGTTGGGTAAAGCTTGGAATTTAAATATTGAAGTTCGAGCTCAAACCATGTTTAAATAGGAATTTAAATTTTTGCACAAACCCAACTTTCAAATGTAACCTTCTTAATAGTCGAACGTACCTTCGACATTGGACCAATAACTTAAACTATTTGAATAAGTTTAATTTGAACGGATAGCCCTATTTTGTAAATTCTTAACAATTAGGAGTCTTTTAGGGAATAAATATGTTATGATTGAAACTTAAAAGTTAGGTTTAATCGAAACCATTCAGTCAATATTTTCAAAATTTACACGATCGACATATCGTTTTTATTCTAAAACTGATTGCATCAATTCTATCCTCTATGCTTACTTAAGCATTGTTCTGTTTCAAGGCTTCCAAATACATAAATGATAGAATTGATGGAATTATTCGGAGTTTTGAAATAATAATAATTATATGCACATTAGATAGATTTCAATTATAAACATATTCATATATAAATATACAATTATAAAATTTAAAAATAAATTAAAATAATAAAATTTATATACACCGATAAAAGTCGATATTAAGGGGGAGTGAGTAAAATTTGATGCATATGTCACACGGCTCAATATGTACGCCACAATTGTGTATTGGTGCTCATGAGTCATGACCCATGGATATTGGAAAAATAATGGTAGCCGTCAAGTCAGAAAATCTCATGATTAGACACCAGCCGCAAATCCAAAACCATATTTTTATATTTTATGTATTACGAATTCCTATACTATTATTTCAAACTTTTGCTGCATTGGTTTAGTTTCAATCAGATTTTAATTATACTTATATTTTTATTAATAATTTTAAAAATTATATATTAATATTTGACCTACACTTTTTTTTTCGTGATGAATTATTTATCATTTTGGAAAGTAACTGAAAAATTTCACCCTATTTGTTGATGTAACTTCTCTTAATTTGATGAAACGCTTTGAAAGGCGAGTAAACAGCTTCTGACTAATGGACGTTACTGTTTTAGATTCCTTTGGTTAATTGGTTTTTATTAATACAAACAGATAAATATAGACCTTTGAAAAATATATATCTAAATGGGAATGACCAAAACTGCTAAGATTTAGCTTTTATTTTATGCTAAATGATACTACATTGGAACTTCCTTGTTATAAAAAAGGAATGCATCACATGTGCAGGATAGAATTAGGAAAAAGTTAAGAGATGGAAGAATAAATAGATATGGTTTGAAAAAGGAGTGGAGAAATAGTGGGGATTTTACATATAAAATATAAATAAAACTTTGAACTGAAGCCAACAAATTTTGACATCTAAGCCAAGGGATCAAAGATTAGATCCATTTTGTCCACTGCTTTTGAGACCATGCATGCAATGCATGTATATCTACCCCTCCCTCACCAAAAACCATATATGCTAAAATGCCATTAAAATCTAATCACCTCTTTCTTTATCGTTATTTATCATATTTACAAGATTTAATCAGGAATAAGCAAAAATCTATGGTATGGTTGGAGAGTAGTGTCAATTTGAAGCAATGAAAAAAAAGGACCCACAAATTTGACAGCAAAAAAGGGGAAATAAAAGCTTTATTTGGATGATGATAGTGTAGAAAATCTGCCTTTTACTTTTCACCTCTCTCTCTTTTACTTGTCATTGTGTCGCGTGTGAAGCACCGATTTTTAGATTCTTCAATCACTTTATTTAATTTTCTTTGTTTTTAGACAATGATCATCATTGGTTCATGTTCAAATCATTTAACCAAAGATAAAAAATTTGAACCTAAAAGACAAATTAATATTATTTCTTTTTTATGTAAACCCCCCAAACAGTTGAACTGGTTAATTAGTGCTAATCATACTATTACACAATCAAACCATTAGCAATGGCTCGATTAGTATCCAGATGGGTTGTTTCATACACAGGCAGTTCTTCTCGATACCTTTCGATTCCAATTGCTGACAGATTATTTAATTCGAAGAGATCGGAGCTTGCATAACTAGCGGTGTCGTCGTCTTCGTCGTCGCTTGACGCTGCATTCACAGTGCACATATCTCTCATATCGTACTCTTCCTTCTTCTTATGGTAACTCTTTAAGAGATCCTTTGCAGCTTCCACGACTCGACGGTTTTCTTCCATGATGCGGAACTCCAGCTCTTTGCTTGTTGGTTTTGATCTTCTGGACGTTGGAATTGGACGATCGTTTTCATGGCGGATGGTCTCATCGTCGAGAATAACATTAACCGGACAAAACCTGACAGACCTTTTCGTACCGTTCCCTCTTGAAGATGGAGTCTTGTTGCTCAAACATGACCTTGAAAACGATGAAGCCGATGAACATGTCGTTGGTGTTGCCTGGTCGGACTTTGACTTGGTTCCCTCGTACCTTGACGCTGGAATCTTTGTCTTCTTTGTATGGCCTGCGGTGAAAAGAGAGTTCAGGAAGCTTGCAAGCCGACCCCCTGGAGATATCGGCTGCTTAACCTTTTTGAGGTCACTGTAAATCTTCAACGCCTTGGATTTTGTTCTCACGAAGCCACCTTCATGCTTTGGCTTTTGTTGTTTAGCACCATGGAAACCGTCTTCGACTTCGGGCGGCGGAGCTGAGACGGTTGTCCGAATAGGCTTAGGCCTATGAGTGGTGTAACGGCTTGATGATGAAGACGACGACCTTGATTTTGCACCGTAAAAGGAATCCGACTCCGAGGATGAGAACCCACCACTAGAATCAGAAGAGGTGGAGCTGGAGTTCAACAGCATGGGATCAAAGTCGTTTCGAGAGTTTCTTTGAGAACCCGCCACGGGATTTCGCCTATTAAAGACAACCTTATCATCAACGGCTTTCTTCTCCATCCATTTCTCGATCATGCAGGCACGTTGAAGGCTCGCCATTTCTTCTTCCTTGGACGAACGGTTACTGCTGTGCTTCTTCGCCATGGTAGCCTCTTTGCAGAAAATCAGCTTTTCCTCTCCTTTGCTGCCGCCTGGTTCATCAATCGAACGGTAGATAGAATCAAGGAGAGTGGAAGAGAAAGATGGGTTTTCT
This sequence comes from Gossypium hirsutum, assembly GCF_007990345.1. Lineage (NCBI taxonomy): Eukaryota > Viridiplantae > Streptophyta > Magnoliopsida > Malvales > Malvaceae > Gossypium > Gossypium hirsutum. The sequence goes on along the minus strand of NC_053441.1, from coordinate 12,079,870 downwards.
CTCCTGGTTCGGTACCGATAATCTTCTGGGAATTTAACGCACATATCCATATGGCTTTATAGAGTGAAAAACTTAATAAAATAAAGGAAAAAAGAAAAGAATAGAAAAGAAGAGAGGGAAGAAACAAGAGAATCGATCAGTGGGATATGAATGATATTGTCTGCTTCAAAGGATGTCAAAAGCTGGATACAAAGTGAAAGAGAAAGAGAGTATTAATGGCAACAACGTCCATGATTAATCATGTGAAAAAAACAAGGAGAAGACATTTTGAAGACAAAGACTGGCTCTCGCTATCTCCCTTTCTCTTCTTTTTTTGGCTCAAAGCAGACATTTTCATTGATGGGTTGTTGATGGCTGCCACTGTGAGACAGAGGAAAGAGAGAGTAATGAAAGCCAAAAGCCACGCCTCAAGTAAACAGAGCAACAGAGAAGATGATTTGAGAGAGAGAGAGAGAGAGAGAGAGGAGAATTTACAAGTATTTATTAACCCCTTACACACACTCTCTCTTGGGCAAGTGGGTCCTACTTGTAACCAATGCCTGCCAGGATGGAATGATGATGTGGCAATATTAATTACCCTCACCTTATTTGTTTAAAATACTTTGCAAAAACTTGTCCATCTGTGTAGCAAATCAGCAATATGATTATACATGCAGTTAATATGATGAACAGTAAATAATGAACATCAAAGCACAATTAATTAGTTTATTATACCATAATTTACAAACATGGTCACTGTTTTAATGACCCTTAAGCAGTGAACATGCATTACAATTATGGGGTTTCACAATCATAATAGACAAAAACACACAGTCCATTCATATAAAACACTGTTTTGATTTGTTTTTTCTTTTCTGTTTTTAGTAGTTTTTTTTATCTTAAATTTATAAAATCGTCACCATTTGTCCTATACTTTGTGGGCACTCTTGGCCCTCTTTATGCATAAATTTGCTGCCATGATATATTCCTAACATATGCCCCAACCATATAACCAATTCCTATTACATGGTAGAAAATGCTCTTCAATTATTGCTCTTTCAAACCATAATTTCCTGCTACACTTACTCCCAATTATTGCCTCTCAAATTAACCCATAATGTTATGGCATTAAATGAAATTTCACAAAATCCATTATAATCTCTTTAAACATACTTGATGCATCTACTATCTTATTCATTTTGATGCAGATATGCTGTATGTATGCATGTATGTATGTATGTATGCGTGTATGTATGTGATATAGATATGCAAACAGATTCATGGTTAAATAATAACTCATAATTGATGGGAAATATACCTTATCGCACCATCTATTGAGATGATTCATGCGTACAAGACTTGTTTTTTCGGACTGCCCATCCCGAAATAATGTAACAGCATATCCCATAATCAGATATGGGAAATTTGGCATATAGTTAGCAATGCAAATGACAAAAGGCATTTTTGTTAGATGTGTTGGAACAAATTGTGTTAGAAAAAGAAAATTAATGATGACGATAATATGGTTTTTGGTGATCAAAATCAATAAATTAAATTAAGAGAGGAGCATGTTGGGTGTGGGGATGATGCTTATTTGTACAATGATTACACTCGTGGCTCCTAACCTTTATGAAAAGCCTAGGATGCCAAGCTTAAACATGGTGCAAAGCTAATGTGAATCGATGAAGAATTTTCATATCTTTTTATCAATTTAACATTATTTTAACACCTCCAATCTATTATTTTATTTTGAAATCACAACTTTTTTTTTATATAAAAATCTGTGACTGGTGAGATCTAAAAACGATGAATAAAGAAAGTGAACAGCGTCTAATGATAAAATATTTATATTAAAATAAAATTTTATTAATTCAGACTAAATATTAAGTCGGATCCTTAAAAATAAGTGAAGGTAAGATTAAATTATATAATTAAAAAAAGAAAAAGAAGGTAAAGGTTCCAAAGAAAGCAAACGTGCGTGAGCATAGCTTCTCATGGTCGCTTTTTTCCCTTTGTGTGGATCTTCCCTTCAGACTCACGAAATTTCATCTTCATTATTATAATATTGGATCGCATCTATGCAGTCATCATAGTTTTCCGCCCATTAATTGGGTAGGTAAGATTTATGCATTTGTTAACCACAAATCTTGTAGTTCACCATTACTTAAAACAAAACATCCTGTACCTTTGGCTTAGCCCTCAACTACTTCCATTGGGGAGGATGCATGTAAATCCCTATATCATATATGGGCTTCATCCTTTCATTTCAAAGTTTGAGATTTTCAAACTAAATCCCTGAACTTTAATCGGTGACAATGATCCTATGAAAAAACTGAATAATCTTTTTTTTGCCTTTGCCACAAAGTAATATTGGATTGATATATGCAGTGACATAGGGTTATATGACGCAATCAATAATAATGCTCTCTTTTATATGTTACTAAGTAACGAATTAAAGAGTTATAATGACACTTTATATGGGATAAGAGAAGGGACAAACTAGCTTCTTAGAGGTACTAGGGTTTTGTGCAAATAGAAAAAAAGAAAAAAGATAAAGTGGTGGAGAGATTCCTTAGAGATGAAGAGGGGATGTGATGATTTTATTTGAGATATATGATTAGAATTTAGAAACCAGAGATTCGATTTAGATCAATGAATACCAGTGTTTTTGGGGACCCCCCAAACTTCAACTCTATTTTCATTTCACATATATTGCCTAGAATTGAAAAAGTTTTTTTTTTCTTCATTTTCCCACTACCATCATCCCACCAAAGATTTCAACTACATTTATATCCATATTCCCGGTGGATGTTGACTCCAACCTCCACTTTCTTCTTCGATTTGACATATCGGCACGTAACTTTTTTTTTTATATATGAAAGACATTATTGAAGAATTTAGTCAAGTTGATTAATATAATTAATCACGAATAAGAGTTAATATTTTGTCAATATATAATACAAATTTCAACATTTACAAATAGATTTTTTTTTGGAAAAAACAATAATTCAACGCAAAGTTTATTTGAATTAATTCATAGTTTATATGGCCATTGGAAGAGATTCAAATCATGAAATTTGCAGGTTTTTATTTCCAAAAAAAAAAATCTAAATGCATATGTACAAGTAGCTATGATAGGGATATTCGTAGAAATAGGATCAACTATATGATGATGAATAATTAGACGACTTGTAGTAAAATAGTCGTAATGCAAATTAAATTCACAAAACTCATCACTAGATTTTGACCAAAACTATATTGGTGCAAGGCCATACGTGTATTATGTGTGCCTAATGTTTATATTCATCTTACTAATTTTGCGGTTTTTTTTTTGGAAGAAAAAAGAGAGGCTAATATGATGAATATTGAGTAAACTACAATCAACTTAGTTCACCTGATGAGATCAATTTTCATTTACCATTTACACTCATTAAACCTAATTAACTTTGCAGATTATTTCAAAATGAATAATTTTAATTATTATAAAGGTGCACGTAATCATATTCATCCCATGTTACTCCCAAATTGATTTCTGATCGAGGGAAAATAAACAGAAGAACTAAAACTCCTTTATATCAATTAAACTAACAGGTGAGACTAAAAATTAGCATGTCAACCAGAATTTAGACAATTATTTAGCTTTGATGAATATAAACTGGCTCATAATTAACATGCTAACACTAATTGTTGCCATAACTGATAGTACAAAGGTTTAGGGTTATAGACTGTTTAAATCAATCATGATGAATAGTGGGATAGGGGGTTTGCAAATATCAGGAATCATTCCATTGACGATAATAATAATTAACAAATCTTCAAATTTTGGGTGCAATAACTCTTTGAAAAAATTTTGTAAACCCAAAAACGATATTTAAGTTTAACTTTGATATTTAAGTTTTGTTTAAATATTTATTTTGGTACATGAGTTTTTTTTTATCCGGTTAAGTATTTAGTTTGTTTACTATATTTAATTTTGTACTTTAATATTTTGCCTCAATTAAGTACATATGTTTTTCTTATCAAAACACGTGTCAAACATTCCATGAGCTGCGTAAGACTATTTAATTTGGAGGTACCAAATTAAATATTAAAGTCAAACGCACATAAATAAATTTAGAAAAAAAACTTAAATATTAGATTAAACGTTGAAATCAAGTATAGTATATTAACCCTAAAGATAATTTATCTGAGCTGGTTCAACACCAAGTCTGAACGTGTTTAAATTAGTAGGAAAGCAAGACCTTACATGTTTTAGGTGATGTCATGAATGCAGGTGTAATTAAATTAAAGAAAGCATGAAATTATATCTCAAAACAAGATGGAAAGATGGTAAGCAAGCCAAGATAAGAATCTGAATCCACATGAAAGGAAAAAAAGAGAAACATTGGTAGCAGATAAAGCGTAAAGGAAAGATTATTCCTCCAGGAGAAAAAAGAAGAAAGTAAAAAAAGAGAAGTGGGGTTGATCCCTTGGTTTCGTGCTTGGTCTTTAAATGGCTGAACAATACAATGTAAGGCCAGCAAACCATCCCAAGCCGATGGAAATTTATGGCAAAGGAAAAGAAAGGAAAGGCATCACAACATAGAAAGTGAAGATGTGTTGAAGATCCCGAGGAACAATGCCCCAGTCCCTGCTTTCCCCTTTGTTTTTTTAACATCAAAAGAAAATCATCAAAGATCATCTGATGCAATGCTAACTTTTCAAAAATAACAATGGGCACATGTGTGGATCCACCGCTGCCTGGTACGGTAATCAATTATGAATATCAACGAGTGAAAGCTTTAGTGAGTGTGAGCACAGTGGGTGATAAGTTCCTAGAGCTGGTTTGCTATGTTTAGTCAGCAAAGCTCCCCATACAAATCCCAAAAATCTAAACCAAACCCACTTTAGCAGCTAGACTTGTAAAACCCAATCAAAAGCTTCAAAAGGCAAAGATACTGATTAAACAATATCCACGGTTAATATATCCATTCTATCGCATAATCCAATTTAAGATGGGTTGGACGGCATAGAAGGCTAGTTCAAAATATTAAAAAGAAAAAGTTGACTAAATGGGAGGAAATTAAACACTACATATGCATTGAATTAAAAAGATTGCGGGTTATTTCACAAAGTAAACTTTAAACTTTCTATAGCTAGACAGCATTCAGAAGGTTGTAGTCCAGTAAAAATGAGCCAATTGAGGGTGTTGGTAAGCACCTAGTTGAGCCCCTGGACCTACTTTAGCACCCCATTGCAGGGCCTAGATGATGTGGGTTTGCCATTGCAGCAGGCTGTGGAGCACTATGGCACAAGCCTTAGAATTGCATGTAAGAAGATTGTGAGGCAGCAGCATTAACGGAAGTATGGGCAGTGTGAGATGGCATATAACCATGAGGTGTTCGTAGCATATTGTAGCATGGAGCAGATTGCAAGCCTGGTAGCTCCCTCCGGTTCTGAATCCAGGGATTAGATGTATCAGTCTGTCAAATGACAATGAAATTAGCAAAGAGACTATGACTGACAATCAAACTCCACAACTAAACACTAGCAGAACATTTAATCAAACAACAAAGCACATCAGAATCACAGACACTCACGGTGTGTGAGACAATTGAAGAATCACCACATAACTGGCAATAATGAATTTCGCTCCAAAGGGCTCAATTTGGATGACAAATAAAAGTCAATGCTAAAAGAGATTAGATGTCAACAACATCTATTTACCTGTTGGTTTTGAACATTGATATTGTCATCTTTATATTCGATCCGAGATGAATCTTCAAGACCTGTTGTACTTCCAGCTACATCAAGAGCATTGACTGGAACTATCCATTAAGTAGCAGAAAAAAAGGTTCAAAGGCCCTCGTAATAGTCACTGATTAGCTGAAGGCTTCATGTAGAAGTAGATGAGTACCAATGCAATCAAATAACTTTTTCTATATGTGAGGGGGAAAAAAGAGCTAAATGAGTAGTTTTCTATAAAAAAGACTACTATACGGTGGCACAAAACGATCAATTTCTCTAGCATCAATACTGCATTACCGGGCAGAGCATTTTTAGTAGAGCCTCCAATTCAAGAACCACGTTCAGGATATCATGAAACTTAATCCCTTGACCATCATTCTCAGAGAGCTTTGATGGATCCACGGAACCTAGGCACCCAATGTTCTATCATAATGGATACAGCATTATCTCAAACACAATGGATACAAGATCAATCAAATGCATAAATATGGCTGGAAACACTAATATCAGAGTAACAATAATAAATAACTAAGAATTCGAAAACCGAGGCACCTATATCAAGTATTGAAGAATGTGTGCAAATCAATAAACAAAGCTAAGATAAAATTATAGCTAAGGGAAACAAACAGGAGATTCTCCAAAAGCCATATTAGTATATTATACAAAATCGTACCTCTTTCTACTACATGAAATCTATCTGAAAAGAAGACCCGGTTAACGAGGAACATACTGTGGGTTTTGTGAGCGTGTAAAAGATAAGTTGCTTACTTATGATGCATCAAAATCAGTGACCTGTTATTGTAAAATAGTAGTACAGTGATGATCAGTACGTGAAAGCTTTATCTGCAGTCTCTCTCCACTAAATTCAAAGCCAAGAAAATAATTCAATCAACCTTTTAGGACTGGATTTTGAATCTGGGTTGGACTGATTAAAATTGGTCCCTATCTATCCCTACAACAAAATCGAAGAAAGGCAGCAAGGTAAATGCATCTAAATTAACAAAAAAATATGATAATAAGAAACACTTTCTCAGTTTTCCGGTTCTTTTTTTTAAGGAAAACAATCTGTTTGGTAATCCCATTTAAATTTTCTATTGAGAATATAAACGAGGGATTTTTTTAAGGTAAAAGAGGGTTCTTTGAATACAAATTAATCGAGGCAAACAGAGGCAGGAGAAAAAGAGACGTTTTTCTGGAGCTAGGGTTTTGAATGAAAATCGTAATTTGGCGGAATTTATTGTACTAATTATATATCTATATTTAAGCGATTTGATATTACAAATTAATAAAAAAATTCATATAAAAATAATAAATATTAATATTATAATATTTTTATATTTAATAAAATAATATTATGATGGAATTTAAACTTGAAACGTGTGAGTTGTAAATTTTTAATTTTAACCATTTTAATTAAGAGTGTTTGTTAAATTATTGAAATTTTTTATTGTATTTAAAAAAATAAAATTTTTAACATTTAATAATTTAAATGTGTTTAAAAATCATTATAATTTTTTACTTATCAAAATATTAAGTTAATTTTTTTAAAAAATTGATATAAATTATATTTATTTTTTTAAAAATTAAACATTCAAATTAATATATTTATCTTTCAGCTATTCAAAACAACATAAAATATTATATAAATAAGATTAAAATTAAAAAAAATCATCTTTCAAAAATTTATGTTTACTGTTATCAAATAATATAATTATATTCAATACTTATATTTATTAATTTATCAAACAATTTTCTAATATAAATTCAACATTTAAATTTTCAATTTATCAATATGATTTTTTTTTTACCCACATGGTATATGTGTCATAGTCTAATTATATTTAAAAGTTTTACCGAGTTGATCTCACCCATCAACCGATCTCCTATCTTAGGCTTAGTTTAGCATTACTTCTCACAAATACTTTTGGGCCAAAAAAACACTTTTGAGCAAAAATTAAAATTTTCTACTTTTGCTTTTGCCTAAAAAAATGCTTTTGTAAAACATTTTTTTGTCCTAAAAGTATTTTTAAAAAACTCAAAAGCATCTTATTTAACAATAATTTTATCTCAAAAGTATTTTTTTATTATAAAAGTGCTTCTTAAAACCAATGCTAAACTGATCCTTAATTATAAAACTATCAAAACCCCCTTATTTTTACTAAGTAATTGATAATATTGTCGTAATGTAACCAAAAACCCATTATTTTTACAAAACAATCAATCTTGATGGTAATTTTTTTAGATGTACAATCTATAAAAATACTTGCATATGATACATTTCAATTAAAACCATATTTATTTATTATATCAATTTTTTTTAACTTTGATGCATGAGTATTTAGTTTTATATATATACACACTAAACAACGTTTCTTTTTTTTAAATGAAAAATAAGCTTTTATTGGCATAGTGAAAATCAAGGGCATAACCAAAGGTTGGCAGGCCTCGTCCCCTAAAATGGAAATGTTCACTTTTAGTTATTTTATAATTTTAAATTTTTTAATTTAGTATATAGTAAAATTACACTTTGACCTCTTCAAAAATGAGAAAAAAATTGATTTAATCCTTTAAAATTATAAAAATATAGACTATTAAAATGATGAAATTTCACTTTTATTATCATAAAAATATACAACTTAATTTTGGTCTATCCTCAAAAAATTTTCTAACTTCACTTCTGTAAAAATAGTGATAGGTAACACAATTTTATATTTAAAAGATAAGCGGAGGTTTATTTGCAATATAAATATTTTTGTGCTTTTTATTTCTTGTAAAGTTTTCCACATTTTGGACTTACTAGTTATTCTTAATTGATAAATAATTATATGAATTTATTTACATTTCTCCCTATGTATTTTCAATTAATTAGGACAAAAATTGTTTTACTTTTTTTTTCATCTGTTGGTTTATGAAATTAATATAAACATTATAATCTCCCTTAATTAAATAATTTACAATTTTATTATTATATTTGAATATTTAACTAATAAATAATAAAACTTATATTTTATAAATTTCACTAAATATTAAACTTTTAACTAATATATGTTAAAAACTGTTTTTTTTAGATATCACATGTAACTTTTTTTTGAAAGTGGTACGAATATAAATACATGTCCAAGTAATTACAAGTATCAAATTATTATAGTACGGATGAATTGTTTGAATAATCACAAAATAGAATCAAACTATTATAACAAAAAATAGGCTAAGAACTACTACAATCTAGACTAAAGTAAACCAATATTGAACTAACTTGACTAAAACTCACACATCGCAACCACTTATGATTAGACCTGATCATGGGTCGGGCCACCTGCTCAATCTCGAAGGTTCGCTCGAAAAGTGACAGGATTTGAATAAAAATATAGGCCTAATAATGGGCTTGGACAAAAAATAAAGTCTTTTTTCTAAACGGGTCATGCATCGGATAAGATTTTTTTTGGAATGGGCCAAACCTAAATTTGCTTAATTTTTTCCTTGCTGTTGTTTCGCTGCCATTTTGTTATTATATTGTTACTATTTTGTTGTTATTGTTTGAATATTATATAACTCTTATTTAATTGTTAATTTTGTTACTATTTTAGAGGCATTTGCTTGCAAACTTGCAATTATATGTTATTTAAGTATAAATACTTTTTTAATGCATTTTCAATTTGTTGGGAAACATTTATTTTAATGTTTTGAGTGTATTTGATGTATAATATTTTTTAAATTTGTTTTTATATAAAAAATTTAATATGGGCGGGCTGAGTTGGGCTTGAGTTTAGCATATTTTATCTAGGTCAGGCTTGAACAAAATTTTAAACACATTTTTCGAGTTGAATCTAAAAAATGGGCCTAAATTTTAGCATTTATCCGCCCTAGCCCATAATCAAGTCTACACATGATGAAACTAAAACTTGTACATATAATTGTACATGATGAGTCACGAACTTAAAGCCTTCGTCTTTACCAACTGAATTTTGTAATTTTAAATTTTAAATAAATTAATTGGTACAAGTAAATTAAATTAAAATTTAAGCAATACATATTAGTGTCAATGCTTCTTTAGCAATATTGTTAAGGTTTAAATAAGGGTAAACTATCAAGTTGGTCACTCAAATTTTTGAGCGCTTTCATTTTGACCATCTAAATAAAAAAACTTCCAATTTGATCATCATTGTTACAATAATTTATCATCTTTTCACCCATTTGTTTTCTCACTAACAGAGGTTGCTGTGGCATGATAGATAATGTCCACATAACCGCTCCCAGCTGGCTAGTAATTTCCATGTAATTATGTAAAAATTTTAAATCCATTCCCCCTACTTGGTTTCAAATTCGATTGACTACTCCTCCCATCCATTGCTATCAAATGATTGTTACAAACAAACCCCAAACACTAATAGACCGATCAACAACAACATTACTATCGAACTAACCTCTAAACCACCCATTTGATTACCCTAAAATCATTTTTCAATTCAAACCTTAAGTGGTGATTTAGTTTTGTAACGACCTAAAAGTTAGGGGTATCGAGAAATGAACTTCCGAGACCATTTCTATAAATTGGGATTTTAAAAAATAATAATTTTAAGTAGCAAGTGTTTAATCAAGTATAAGGATTAAATTAAATAAGTGATACAAAAATTTGTGATGAATATTAAATTGCAAAGTAGGATTAGATTAAAGGACTTATTTAATAAATAGACCATTATCTATATAAACTTTTGATAGTGGATGTTTATGATGATTTTATATATATATATTTTATGTTTATTGAAACAATTAGTAAAATGAGGTTAGAATAAATAAAACATAAAATGATAGGAATTTGATAAAATAAAAGAGACAAATAACTTAGTGGAAGAAAAAAAAAAAGAAAAAAGAAAGAGAGTGGGAAGCTTTATTTCTTTGCATGCCGAGAGGATGAAGGGAGATGAGATATTCGGCCATGGTTGCTTGGTTTGAAGCTCAAATTCTTTGGCATGCTTTGATTATTTTTACTTAAATTTTATAGTTTTGGAACCTTAAAGTCATGAACTAAGTTGCCCAAGTTGGAATTTTTATGGAAATTGCCATTGTAGAAAATAAGTTCAGAAATTAAATAGACTTCTTTTGTTGAATGGTTCTTGATTAGTTTAAAATTTTGAGATGTATTTATGAAATTTTGCATTGAAGAATTAATTGATAAAAAAATTTTGCTAATTGAGGGATTAAATGGATAAATTACGATAAGTATAGGGACTGATTTTAGACTATCTTTTGGGCTGGAAATTATTGGTTAGCTGTGGAAATTTAATGAAGATGTGATTTAGTTAAATGTTGATGTTAATGAGAGAATGTGGTTAAATTCTATGTTGGTGTTGGTGACTAGATTGTGCAAGTGATAAAATGTTGAGATGACTTTTATAATAAATAATGGGAGGATTTAATTGTATAAATGTATTATTAAAGTGATGGAATAGTATTAATTGTGTGAAATTGTAACATAGATCAAGGAACAAATCGACCAGACATGAACCTTGGAAAGACTAAAGTAGCGGAGTAGTTATCAGCCTCCTTATTACGATTGTTTTGTTAAGGTGAGTTCGTAGTCCCCGAACTCAAACTTTATTAAAATGTATTAATTAATTTAGTTATTATTTGATGTCTTATATTACACCCCTAATTTATTTGTTAATCCAAGTGAATGGTAGTTTAAGGAATATGGCATTAAGGAATAATTTAATGTTTGATTAGTGGATATTTGGAATGGAAGTGTTATTAAACTATAAGTTGTGATATTGAGTCGTGTGAAATAATATTATGGATTTGTAGATGAGTAATTGACATCGTTGATTCAATCGACTAACCCTGGGCGCAAATATAGTTGGTTTATCCAACTAGAGTTGGGCTCACATTCAAAATCGTCAGCTAACCCGACTAGCGCTGGGCGCAAACTCCTCTACGGTTTATCCGCTAGGCACCGGGTGCCATGTAGCTAATAAATCATACGACAAGATTACTTGAATTATCAAAAGAGTTGGTTATAGATATCATTAATGAAGAATTGAAATTTTTATTTGGTTGAGTTATAAGTTCATATTATTTGATTGTTCTTGAGGTTGTCTATGTAAATGAAATCTATTAAATGTGAATTTGTTTCCATATTTGCAAGCTAGATAAATTGTAGACTCAGACTCAGCATCCTACAAGAATCTTGTACTCAATGTTGGTGACGTTTCTTTTTGTAATTTTGGCAACGTTTCTTTTTGTAATTTTGGCATGTACTAATGCATCTATGTCCTTGAAGTTGATTATTTTGTATATGTGTTTATAAGATTGTGAATATATATATGCTATGTTACATGTTTTGGTGATGATTGACAATACGAGTTTAGAGTGTTACAAGCTTTTAGGTTTTTTAACTTAAATTTACTTTTTTTTTTCACTTTTTTAATTAAAAATTCAAATGCCTTGTTTTATTTGATTTTGGGTTAAAAATCCCAAGATGTTTTATTTTTAATCTCAATCATTTCTTTATGGTGTCAATCGAGTGCTTATGTGGAATAAAATGAATTAAAAAGTACATAATGTCACATCAAATTCCGTTATTAAGAAAATGAATACGTGATCAAAATGATAAATTATTGTAACAACAGTAATAAATTAAAAAAAATTATTTAGGTGACCAAGTTGAGTGACCTAGGTAGGTTACCATTTAAATAAATAATAAAATTTACAGAAAAAAAGTCATGGTTTACATTAGTGGATTTTTTTTTTGCATGTGTTGTATTTTAAAAATATATACTTCCCTAAAAAGAAAGGCTTTGAAGCCCAGAATATGTTGTGCTGTGGATCATAGGTCCATCAAGCACTCCATATCAAAGGGGGAAAGAACTGCAAAATGCGAATTGAGATAAGTTCTCTTGGATGAAAAGTAGAGCTCTGCCAGAAATAGGACCAAATAAATAAATCATCTCTTTTAATTTGTGAAACCCCAAAGCATCCAATCAAATATTGGAAAAAAAACAAAGAAAAAGAAAATCTATTTGAGGATATATCTAATATCTAATCTAAGCAGAGTGATGAGTGCCTAATTTTCAAGTAATAAATACACTAAAAAGAATAGAAGCAGAGAAAGGAAAAAGAATAAGAGAATATGAGAGAAGGGAATTATCTTTTCTCTATAGAATTTTGGTGCTTGCCATTGTCAACTTAATTTAGCACAAACTTCAGTAAGCAACCAACCTTGGAAAAGCCTTCTGATTAATCTCTCTCATATTCTCTATTTCTATTTTTCTTCCCTTTTCTCAGGTTATGTTCTTAGCGTCTTCATTACTTGAATATTGGGCGGGCATCAGAGTTGGTGCATACATGTAGTAGGCTTTGTGATCAGTTGTGTCTCAGGCACACAAATTTTGTCTAAATACCAATGGTAAAAAAAAGGAGATAAAACTTGAAAATGCACTACCTAATTGCTTTTGCTATGTCTCACAAGTATTGTTCTTGTATCCTGGCTCGGTTTTCTTCCCACCACATCCTCGCATGCATTTCTCCGAACTTTTCTCGGCTGCATCATACATGCAAAGGAATAAAAATGGTTATTATTGTTCCGAGATGATGCTTGAATTAACATTAATGGAATTGTTGGCTAGCTTTATGTCCAAGACAGATGAAAAACAAACTGCATACCTGAAGCGGACACGTCTAAGCTCCCGAGTACCACCTGGAAGTGCTCTAATAGTGATGTAAACCCCTGGTTCATCCTGTTCAACCCATTCGGTTTCCATGTCACTGGCATTACTGATGGAGAGCTCTCCAGACTGATCTGCCTCTCGTGATGAACTAGTTCTAACAGAACCATCTATCGATGATGTCTCAGTCTTGGCTCCATTAATGCTGGAGAGTTTTGGTGTTGAAACAAGAGCAGCTGAGTCGTAGTATTGATGGGATTGCATTGGGTGGTGATCCAGGGAATCTGATGATGAATAGCCCATTCCTGTTGGCCGGATAAAGTTATGAGGGCGTTCTTTGTTCAGGGGTGGAGTCACAGGACTGTCCTTTGCAGATTCAGTTATTGATCCCTGAAAGGGAGAGACAAACACTAATTTTTAAAAACTAAAATACTTACGGACCTGTCATTTTACAAAATGTGAGATGCTGGCAAAAGTCCTCCTTTTAAAGGAGTAAACCCCAAAGTGGGCATTATAGCATAAAAGAACAATATTGATTGAAACCCTGAAAATATTACCTATAGTCAGCTGAAAAATAAAAACCAAGGCAAAAAGGTGACTGATTACATCGTTTTGGACGTTTGGTAAGTAAATACAGCTAACTAGATTTCTTAATTTCGAGCTAATAGTGCAAGTATCCAATAAATCATCCAAAATCATGGTTACGGAGTTTCATAAATCACTTAAAAGTCAACAGAATGAAGCTGAACCCTTGACTAAACAAGAACTAGGATTTAACCAAGAACAACTAAAAAGTTAAAAGGACATGCTGAAGAAACTTACTTTATCTTCAGAGCCAGGGGGAGTTGGAAGTGGAACCGCTTGACGATTAAAGCGTTGTACATTGTATAATTCCATGACCTTGTCATAGTTCTCTGCCCACCACCTCTGAGCTTGCCATTTATTAAACATCTCACGACTGATATTTAACAAGAAACGAAAAAGGAGATGAGCAGTTCAAGCAAAGAACAAGAAACTACAGAAAGGAATTGGTTACTTAACAAAGTTACAGAAATCAAGTGCTTTGATAATTAAACTTGAACCCATTGAAGAGATAGTTGTTTATTCAACAGAACTAGAGAAGCCTAGGGCCACATGATTACTCTTGAATCCGTTAATAAGATAATTAAGAACATCGGTTGCCATTCAAAATGCCATGAAGAAAAAGAAGCTGATTGACGAGCAAAGCCATAGATATTTAACTTCCCAACTGACAATATTAAACCTAAGATGCTCTTTGTGCTATATAGTCTAAAGATGGTTTCTATACAATAATTTATCATAAGTATATATTCCATCAATTTATCGACCTAATCAGCACATAAAAGGTGGGTCTACATCACAATCGAAGAGACTAGATTCACCTACAGTGAACAGTCTACAGCACATGCGAAGAGACATTTATTTACTCCTTTAGGGTTACACTACAGTGAACAGTCTACAGAAAGATCACATAGAACTTGGCCTTAAGTGTCACCTCAACGTCAAATTAACTTAGGCACATAGCAAGATTAAGGCCAACTGCCCAAGGAGTACGAATCATATGCCGATCGACTGCTTTAACCATACGCTCAGCTTGAGCTTATTTTGGTAGGAACAAAGGACTGATTGCCCATGCTATTTCCATAATTCGCCAGAAATGCAAAGAAGCTATAATGCCAACTTGCAAAGTAGCTCAAATCCATAAAGAGAGACCCATATATGGGGCCGCTTCAATGACGCTATACAGATTTTCGCTCATGAAACCTCACATGAAAATTTAGTGTGATAATCACACATAAAATGACAAAGGATAATGTCAAAAGGTCCCAGCTCCAATTACCACCACCACCATACTAACCACATGCAATGACAATCCAACAAATTGAAACCTTCAATACCAAAACCAAGAGCCAAGAATGAATCCAAACTACAAGGGGGCAACTCCAAAACGAAACGAGAACAACACTTCAAAACCTGATATTTGGTATACAAAGAAAAGTTCAACCCACAGAGGACAATGCAATTATGACCTCTATTTCAATACCAAGAATAAAAATCAGGTAATCATATTCAAACAAACGAGAACCTTCACTATCATGTATACCAAAAACATAAATAAAGCACCTGAATCGAATCCGTTTCAGATCATTCCCTCCTTCAGGCAATGAGACAAAAGTGATTAAGACACCAGGCTCCACTTGTGCAACCCATTCCTTAGGCTCATCTTCCTCCATAAACAGTGCCGACCCTGTACGGCCACTAACGGAAACCGGGGTACCTTCACCACTGGAAAGTCCTTTTAGTCTTGATTCCTTCTCTTTGCCCCAACTTCCGGGGGTCGAATTCGAGCTTCCTCTTCTACGGTAAGGGATTTGAAAGCGTGCTGAGTCGGAGGCAGCATCGGAGTCTGCGTAGTTCTTACGGTCATGGTTTGATGAACCTGAACAAGGCTTGCAGCTTTTATAAGCTCCTGATGCTTTCAATGCAATGTCCTTGATCTGGAAATTATATGAAAAGAAAAGTTAACTGTTGCTTAAAGCCTTGCTCTATTGGGAAAAAGAAGGAAAAAAGAACAAACTAGAAAACAGAACAAACTCAGGGTTTCGAAAACAAACTGGAAAAATATTTAAGAACATGGCATTCCGGGGTACCATGTTTGTTTCCTAAGAAAATGGAAAGCAACGCAGCAGAAAAAAACAATTCCCAGCTTATTTTTCCATCAAAAAATAATAAGAAACTTGAACCCCTCAAAGCCATAGGATTCAAAGCATGACTTCAAATATTGCGACTCATGTTTTCCCGCATTTTCTTAGAAAACGAATAGAAGAGGATGTGCAAATTTCTACATGTTTATATTCATATAGCAAGTAATCACAATACCTGAGAAGTGAGGGCCTTGATGGTTTGCCTAGTCCTAGGAGTTTCCAAAGTATCTTCATCCTGATGGCGCCCTATAGATCCATTGTTATTGTGTAACTGCTTTGAACAAGCTATGCACGTTAACATATTCCCTCCTCTTTCTCTTCTTTTCAACCCCTTCCCCCAAACTATAGAAATCCCAGATCAGATTCAACAACAACCAAACTTCATAAACAAATGTACAAGGTAGCCATGTCAACAAGCGAACGATGCTTATGGGTATTTTACTTTGGTAATACCAAGGCTTACTTGGAACGGAATGTGACTTTTCGTAATGCCAAAGAGCCAAAAAGAAAAGCAAAAAGAAAGAGAAGAAGAAGAAGAATCAGAGAGATCCAATGTAGCTGATAGCCAGGAATATAGAAAAAGAAAAACAAGTGACCGTTAATGGAGGAAGAAGAAGGGCATGGTTTTCCTTGGGATGGAAATGAAAGAAAGAGCAAGAGAATGAGAGGTACTCTGTTTCTTTGGCTCTATGCCTCTGCTCCGTGTCTTAAGAAAATATCAAAGAGAAACAAATAATTTGTGTGTCTGCCTTTGGGATTCTTGAGTTTTCCTCTCTCTCTTTTTCCTCTCACTGTACTGCCACTGGATCTTTTCTGAAGATGGCTTCAGATTTGGCCTAATACGGCAAAGCTGTAACCAAATAATATTTGTAGCTCTCTAGTATCTCTAACTTTGGTACTCAATTTTTATTTTCATTTTAGCATGTACTGAATTTATATGGTTTTTCAAATTTATTTATAATCAATGCCCAAGGGTTTATTAATTATTGTTAGCATCTAAATTTATATAAAAAAAAAAACAAGAAATAAATAGGCCAAACGTTTTTATTGGATTCTCCTTAATAAGGAGCATCTAAATCCACAAAAATTAAGCCTGAATAACGTCAAATATTTAAAATTCTAATTTATTAAAATCATCCACGGTACTGTTCACCTGTCAATATTTAATACTTGTGGATCTCGTATCCCAAAAAATAATAATGTTTATATTCAAATAATAAATAAAGAATATAAACAGAACAACAATTACTCTACTAGTGAAAGCCGATTAAAGTTAAAAATGCATGGAAACAGGGGAAGAGCGTTAGCTTAGGCAAGGCGGAGGGGAGGCGGTCGTAGGGTCGTAGCCATGGATTTGTCTTTACGCGGGAGTGGCGCCTCTCTATGAACCGAACAGATGGCTACTCCAACAAGTCGCTGCCGAGACTGGGGTTTTTAAAATAAAGAAAGAAGAAAGCAAAAGGTGAAAGAACTAAAAAGAGAGCCCACCCACCCGCCAGTATTACTGCCTGCAGTTGCAGGTGGGACTAAGGACAGGGTGTGGGGGATAACCCCCCAGAAAAAAAAATTAAAGGTCTATCATTTTGGTTTTGCCCTGCATGAATTACTGAGCATGTGTGAGTGTTTGTGTCAATTTTGTGTGCATGTGTGCGTTAACTTTTATTTATTCTCTTTGAGAAAACTAAAAAAGCCTCTAAAGCTCCTTCTTACGCCCCGACATCTGTCATTCTTGATGTGAAATTTTGAGGTCTTTATTTTCCTTTTTCTTTCTCGGACATTGAATTTGCAAAACTTGATTCTTTTTTTTTTCGAATTTGAATTCGAATTTGAGGATTATAATCGTGACCCAATTCGAAAAGATTGGATTTTTTTAAAAAAAAATTGAATACTTTTTTTATTTTGATAAAAACCTGGAAATTGAAGAACAAAAATGGAAGGATGAGAACAATCACAATAACCAATTCTCCCAGAAATTTTTTAGCACATTGACAACACACAGTTTAAATAAAAATGGAGTTAAAAGCCACCTAAAAGAACAAAACAATAAATAATGTTAAAACAATTATTCAGAAGCCACCTAACCTTTTAAACTTTTTTTTTTTGTGATCGGTGAAGTGGAAGCTCTCTTCAGTTTGCATGTGACCTTAACTATTTAATGTTTTATTATTTTACGTATAATCTATATAGAGAGAGAGAGAGTTAATTAAGAGATTAAGTAGGCTGACCTAAATCATCACATGCATGGTAAATGCCTTACCAAATACAAGAATGTGGTGCATCTTTCTCTCAAGCTATTTGGATGATTATAATTTCCCTTTTAAATGTTTATTTGTTTTACATTCTATTATCATGTAATAAGCTAAAAATTCAGTTTTGGGGTCAAAATAAAGTTTAGAGAAGTCAAAAGTAAAAATTCAGTTTTGGGATTTGTGATATTATTTTACATTCAACATATTTTTATCCTTAATTTGATTAATGAGAAGGAAAGGTGTGATAAAAATGTCATTTTCAAGGCATGGGGTTAAAAGGAGAGTCTTGAATTTTGCAATAATGAGAGGATTGTGGTCCAAGAGAGCCATCAATTTTGGGGGTGAGGGGCACCTCTTCTTTCTTTTTTCCTTCACTTGGTTCTGTACTTAAAAAAAAGAAAGAAAAGATTTTCATTGATGGTAACAGCTGCTTTCTCCCAAACCACTGGTTTCGAATCAATGAAGATGAAGCACAGCCATTGAATATTATTGTCAAGCGGTGAAGCACACCAATTTTTAAGCCACGGGGCCAAACATCACAAGACCTAACACCCGATGCATTCATTTCCAACAATATGTAAACATTGGAGTTTTAAGATTTACCGTTTTCTTTTTGGCTCCTTCACATCATTTTCATTCCACAAACCTTAAATATAAAATTTATTTCTCAACCCATTGATAATTTCAGGTGAAAATGACCAAAACTAAGTTTTAAGCCACCAGACGGAAATTGCTTATCTTATAATACATAATATTATATGGTTTTGATGTGTTAGTATCGTTTTTGAACAAGTGATTCAAGTAATATTAATTTATTTAAAATTGAAAGGGTCCATTAGTAAAGAAATATAAGCAACTATTTTCTCTGATTTTCCAACAATGGCAGACTGGTATTTGTTTCCTCAATGATTTTGGTGCTGACCAATGGTTCCAAATAATATGGGCAATGCTGTCACTTTTGCTGACTGACCACCAAAATATCTGGCCCTTTTAAACATATATGTGCGAAAATGAGTGTTACATTAATGACCTTTGACTTTAACCAAGGAAGGAAAAACAAAATATTTCAGTATAACAAGTCAGAAAATAAAAAATAAAAAAACCTGTTCAACTATTCAATTGGATTAGAGGTGGATTGGGATTAGAGGTGTATTGGATTAGAGGTGTAATAGCTAATCCACTGTTTGGTTGAATGTAATGGAATAGAGGCGTAATAGTAATCTTGTGTTTGGTTGAATGGAATAGAGGTGTAATAGCATAATGAAAAAAACTAAAATGACTAGAATACCCTTAGCATAAATTTGTTTTGGTAAATGATTATTGTTATTGTTATTTAAATTATAATAAGATTATTATTATCAATAATAAATAATTTAATCATATTTAAACATAATTATTATTAAATATATTTTAATTAAAATATAAAATTCTTAATAATTAATATTCTTATATTAATTTACTCAAATCATAATATATGATACTGTAAAATATAAATTAACATAATTATTATTAAATATATTTTAATTAAAATATATAATTTAATAAAATTCTTAATAATTAATATTCTTATATTAATTGACTCAAATCATAATATATGAATTGGACCAAGCAAACATACATTGTATGGCTCAAAAGTAGAAGACAAGAATTTTATTTATTTATTTTTTAATTTGGAAAATAAATTTTTGTTTACTAATTTGACTGTTTTTTAAAAAAAGTAAAATTTATAAACCAAGAAATATATCATTTCTTAAAAATTTTGAAATTCATATCGTAATTTGTTATTATTGTAACTTTCAGAAATAATAAATTGGAAATCTGGTTGACATAACTTTGACTTCTTATAAAGCATTCAAGGATGACTTTTTTTGGGTTTGAGAGATCAAATTATTTGTTTGATTTAAAGAAATGCATTGCCTAAAACATTATATTCAGTGTTGGATTCAATTTTTATTTAATTAAAAAAAAACTTGGGAAATGAGTTTAGCTAGCTTAAGCTATTCCATGGCTGCTTATGAATCTTCTATATGCTAAAGCTTATAGATTTGTACGATGCCATAAACAGCTCATGGTTTTGCTCTTCAGAATTGGAGACAAATGTGTCATTTTTAAACTTTAATTGATTTTTTAAGTTATACATTATAATAAATGGTAAGGCTTCTAGGATTGAATTTCTTTGACTGGACTACCACAAAGATATACATACATTACATGGTACTATTACAAACAGGGTGGGGAGAGAAAGAGGAACCATTACTCTCTTTTTCTTTTTTTTTTGTAGAAATCATTGCCCCACACACCACTAGTAGACAATTCCCATTATCTGATCCCATAAATTGGGCATCAGAATGAACACCCAAACGATGAGGCTCAAAGGAACCAATACTAGAATATGAGTTATTCATTCTATGTTTAACATTCAAGAATTAAGTCAACCTGAATCGGAGCAAAAAGAATTACAGCTTCTCCACAGGAAAACCGATAACAGGACTTATCTCCGATGCCAGTGACTGTAGCTCATTCACTTCTTCGTTGCTTAGTCTCCAGCCAAGGGCACCTACAAATTCCTTAGCTTGTGCAGCATTTTTGGCTCCTGGGATTGGCACAACATTCTCCTGTGCTATTAACCAGTTGAGCACCACCTGTAGTAAAAAAAGCTCATTTCATAAAAGATCTCAGCACATTTTAAAATACCCCATCGAGTAGTTGCAACTCGAGATGAAAAAGTATGAGAATAAAATAGCCTGTTTCCACCTATTTGTGACAACTTCCAGATGTGTATCTAAAAGTTACAGGGGAGATGATACATAGATACCAAATTAGGATAATGCCATCAAAGAGGACTTAAAGCACTTGCGAAGCTTTGTGGTTTTTTCTCATCTCATTGTGATCTTAGTGCATGATTGCATATGTTGTTTGGTCGAGGAATGGGTCATGGAAATCAAATATACTTTAAAGAAGACAACTTCTGTACCAATTATTTCACCAACTTGAGCCAAGATTTTCCCAGCTGGTGTAGGCCATGATTATGAGGTTGTTGTAGACGGACTAGTGTCCATGGTTGTAATTAAGCTGAGTCACATATTGTGCAATGAAAAGAAAACGCCATCCAAGCCTAATGCCTAAAGATGTTGGGTGTCCAATGGGCAGCACATGAAATATCGAGTTTCTAATGCACTTGTCTTTTTGCTAAGTGCTATTAATATGACCATAATATTGAAGCAACAGATCTATCAACAGATTTAAGCATATATATATATATACAAGCAAAAGAACAAGAACAAACCTGTGTTGGAGTTTTCCCATAGTTCCCTCCTATTTCCTTAATTCTGATAAGGAGAGGTCGGAGCTGTATATTTAAAAAGACCTTAGCAATCAAGTCTGAAATTAAAATTGGGATACGAAATACTCAAGAGACATACCTTAGTTAAAAACTCCGGAGTGTAAATCCGGCCTCTAGGTCCAGATGGCGGATTTTCTGGTTTATATTTCCCGATAAGGGCACCTGAAACAAAGATATGGCACCCTACTTGTGTTAAAAAGAATATATATGCCAGACTCAGTTTATGCATTTGACATTAGTTCTTGTTTCCAAACTCTGATTATTTGACTTTGTGTACTACATTCCACCTTCGGTGAGATTTTAAAGTAACACCGTTGTCCTCAATGAAATTCAAGACACATACCTTCCCAGTAGAGTTTCAGAATTTTCAGCACCTAAGGCGAGCTGTGAAAAAGGAATCATCAACGATATTCTTCCATAAATAAAGTAAATAAATTGATTTATAGATGATCTCGTGTTTTACCGGAGAGCCATAAACTTCAGCTGTATCGAAAAACGTAATTCCGCAATCAAGACTTCCATTGAAAGCAGCCTTAGCAGCCTTCAATTTCTGATCTGCTTCCACAGCAAGTACAAATCAATCAGATATGCAGAAAGCATAAGCAACAAATGCAGACCAAGAGCTCCACATAGAACATTCTCAACACATCACTTTGTGGCAGTTGTACAAATCAAATCTAACACTAAACCTAGTAATTGGAAGAAAACAATAAATCAATAGTTCTAATCCAAGAACCTGCCAGTATACAAGGGATACAAATATATAAACTTAATTAGAGAGAAAAAAAGAGTAAAATAATCCAAAATCTAGATATCAAACAACCTTTTAACTTTTGAACCATACAAACACGTTACACAAGCAAGAAAACGCTGAATTACATTAAAATATTGGGGGGAAGAGAAGAAGAAAAAACCCATTATTCTGTTATTTTCATTTTATGAAATTACTTACACAAAACACCATAAAAATAAGCAAAAAATCAAAGAAAAATGAGCTGAAAAATGTAAAAGTTTACCATCCCATTGAAAGTTGTTCCAGTAACTGGTGTCACCCCAAGACCATGCTCCGATTCCGAGCCTTGTCACTTTGAGCTCCGATCCTCCTAACTTCAATTTGTCTTCTGTATCTGTTTTGAGAGCAGCGGTAGTGGCAAAATCCTCGGAAGCAACCGCTCTTATTCGGTTGGGTTTCTTGCAACTCAAAACTGAGAAACAGGCACTGCTGACATTCATGGCCATTGATGATATTCCTTTGGAACTCAAGGGCAAATTCTGTACAAGCAATTCCTAACACAAATAAGATTTTATTTTACTTTTCAAAACAAAATATAATTATTTATTTTTGCTGAAGAATTTTTATATCCAGTGGAAAGTAAAGTATCCACAGAAAAATTTCAAGACACGTACGTAGTTTAGCAAGCATCCGCAGGAATGTTAAATACAGATAGCCATTAAAACTCAGTACAGAGAGAAGAAGAGAGTTAGAACAATTACAAGATAATTGAGAGCAAAAGAGAGTTAGAAACCTTTACCTTTCAGTAGCAGTAACACCAATTGAGAGCAATGGAAGGAGTGACACAGAGAAAAAGAAAAGAAAAAGGTCGACTGGTTGGCAAATTGAAAGAGTGACTGGTTGTAAAGAAAAAGAAAAGAAAAGGTTGAGAGACAGAGGAAGAGGCGAAGGAATGGGGAAGCCAATCGGGAGGCGAAGGTAGAACGAAGGTAGAACGAAGGAAGAGGCGACGGAATGGGGAAGCCAATTGGGAGGGTAAAACAGGGAGGGTAAACGATGCAGCACCTAATCTGAGCAGAAGGGCTGTATTACAAATCGGTGGTTTTCACCGATTAGATCTGTATTGTATTACACGCGTATTAGAAACACGTTCAACCAAACGATGGAATAAAGATGTATTAGGTGGGGCCCACCGATTAGGGGTGTATTGGCATAGCCAATACACCCAACCAAACATAGTGTTAGAGTTGTCGAAAATGAAAAGCTATTTTCCTTTTTGTCCTTTTCCGTTGTTCATATTTATAAAATGCTGGTTTCCCTACTAGAATTTCTTGACCCATTTTCTGAACTTGAATATATATAATTAAACTCTTCAATTGAGCTCGGATTTGGGTAAAAAGATTTCAACCTTATCCACAACATCTAAAAGAACAAAACATAAGTTATCCAGGCAAAGACACGAGTTGTCTTTAGAATCATGTGCAGTGCCAACGATCAAAGTGGAAAAACCCATGATAACCATGAGAATAAGAAAAAAGCTCTATCATGGCCATGTTTTTCTTTTTGGAGACAATCCCTTTAACCATCATTCTATTTCTTTTTCCTCCCCAAAGTTGAAAAGCTCATCAATTGTTACTTAACAATGGAGGTTTCAATGACCAAATTAATTTATATGACATAGTTTGGTTAGGTTTAGGTTAGCCATGCTGTCTTTCCAACTAAGCCCTGCAATGGCTTTTCACCTTTCTGTCTGCTATTGCGGTCCAAAGTTTTTTTTTTGTTTTTTCTTTTAAGTACTCTTAGTCGATATTTATATATAATGTTTACTATAATTAATGCATGGTGGAACACTTGTAAAGCAAAGCAGTAAAGCCGATAAGATCACTGCTTGCTGATCTGCATGGATTCTTTTTTACTTTGGCAAATAATGCAGATGATTGAAAAAAGTTGCACAATTCCTAGTTTTCTTCTTTAAACAAGGATTTGTACTTTCCGCTTCTTTTTCTTCATAAAGAACAATTTTGCCTTAGAGTTGAGGATTTTGTTTGTATTTGTTGCCAAGTATTCTCACAACAACAATTAGAATTTATTCTATTAATTAACAAAGAAAAGTAATGATGTTGGTATAAACTATAGCAAGTGGGTTTGTTTTAATTTGAATTCTGTCCTAAAAACTTAATTATAATTAAGTTGGAAGAGCAAACATCGGTTGCATAATGGTTTAAATAATTCATCTAAATAAATGAACCTTGAAGTTGATTGGTTTTAAGTTTAAACCATTTTCACTATAGGCATGCTAGAGGGTGCAGAAGATAATTTAATTCTGAAAGATTGTTCTCCTTTACCATTTGCATGTGCTTTCACATGCTCCAAAACTGTAAATCTTTTTGTTTAGTCTTCAACAACGTTTCAAATCCCTTTTACTCTCAACCACAACACTACTGCAGAGGGGAGACTGAAACAAAAATAAAAATTTTAAAGGGTGGAAAGTTTAATATTTTGCATTAAAAATGATTTCAATTTAATTTTTCCATAAAAAGTTAAAAATAAACTATTTATGGTAAGCTATAAATTAAACTGTTAAATCTATAATTATACCATTCAATCAAAGGCTTATTTTGGATGGGCAATGAGATCAAAAGCAATGGTTGCATGAAATTAGTTATTGTAGTGGTGATAGATGTATTTGGATTCAATCACACAATCGTGTTGACAATGTGAATTATAATGAAAAGACAAATTGGCCATTAAGGACATTTGATTCAATCTTGTATATAATAATTTTTTTAGATTACTTAATATTTACAAAATTAATAAATGATTAAAAATTATTACAATTACATTTATTTTTAATAATAATTTTATTAACAAATAATTAAAATGAATTAAAGAATGAGAAATTTTCAATTATTTATTTTATTTAATATTTCAAAATTAATTATGTATTTAATTATAATTGTTCAATTTATTATTACTACATTTTATATCTTATGTTTATAGTTATCTATTTGTAATTATGGAGCAGTGGAAATTTTGAGGTCTCCTTCCATTGTATCGGAATTTGGTCTTCCAAAAAGAATTTTAGCAGCAATTGCATAGAAATCAATAAAAAACGCATTGAGGTAATGATAAACGGGAATCCAAAGCAACCCTAACACCCATACTTAACCATGACTACACTCTTAAATATAGGTCACATAAATGCCAAGTACAAAATTTCATCAGCATCTGTTGAGTTTATTTATTAATGCAAAACACGTGAGTTGGATTCAATGAAAAAACACTCAACTATTTATTTTCATTGGGTACATCCTGAATTTCAGGATCAAGTTTTTGTTTCTGGTTCAAAAACATTTTCAGATAAATGGGATAGATTATTTGTCAATTTAGTCGCTGTTGTAACGATAAATTATTTATGCTTTTTAATACTTTTATTGACATTAAAGTTTTGTTTGATTATTTTCATTTTCTTTTCTCGTTTTAAAAAATAATAATTTATTTTTTAAAAATTAAAAAATATATTTAATAAACAGGAATAAAAATTCGTTTTCAATAGTGAAAACATGCTTGGTAACTCTTTTCCTATAATAGAAACGTAAAAAATATTCTTTTATATATTTATACGGATTCGATTTAATATTTGAAAATTTGTTAAAAAGATATTTTGACATTTATATGATCTGAACCAGGGCTAATCCATTTATTTTCATCATTTTTCACTTTTAGAAAATATTTTTAATTATTTTAATATTTTTCATTTTCTTAAGAAAACCATTCCTACTTTTTTGAAACCAAACGTCCTTTCCTTTTAATAAAAAAAGATTACGTTGATGAGTTTTGGGTTTCAAAGCATTTGGGCTCAAATTTTGTTTCAAACTAAAAATGTTGGGCCTTTATATGTGATTCCTTAGTTATCCCCTTTCCCGTATAAAATCTTTTCAATTCAATATTTCGATATTTTTTTTTAAGATCCGATTATTAGTCCAATTTAAAACCCTTTCAGAAAGAAATATTAATTTTGAAAAATGATATCTCAATATTCAGTAGTCAATGCTCTGATGGGTGTATCTATCAACTGCCTGGGTTTGAGTTTGTTTGTATGTAGCTGTGAACCAATGCGGAGGCAGCAGCAGCTGCTGCTCATAGGTTTGCCTTGTTCATGATATTGTAGAAATTGCAGTGATCTGAATGGAAAGTTTGGTTCAGTTTATGCTTCAGAGAATTGGAGTCGCATATATCATCATTTTCTTCAACGCTGTCTCTCTTCTGTCGGAATTTGGTCTGTTTGTTTGGAGTTGAGAGAAATAATCTTTTTTGGGTGTATAAAATTAAACATGGGCAGTGAAATTTGTTTAAAAATAGATTAACAATGTTTGGATTATATGTTGTCTTCATTTTCCAATCCAAGAATCAATATTGGTAATTTCATTTCCTGGTATGTATATTAATATAGGGCCAGCAGTTCGATTAATTTAAGAATGAATGTCAACATTGAGAGCGTGGGCAAGCTCAGCATGACCTCCTCACTTTTATCCTATATGCTATTTATTATTACTTTCTTCTGTTTTACTGACAAATTGAATCTTAAACTCTATATTCAATTTTTTAGATGGGCATCCAAAGTTGTTATCAAAGCATATTATATTAAGTATTATTTTTGAAAATAAATGAAACACGATTGAGGTTTAATTTAGAGAGAAATTTTTTTTCCAAGTACAGATATATATTAATGGTGTTATAAAGAAATTGTCCCACTCATTATGTGAGTTTTATATGCCTTTTCGAAGATCTTCAATTTTAGTTTAAGAGATCTTATCGATGGATAATAATTTATTTAATAAAATTGTTTGATTTTATTGTTTACTTCTACTGAAAATAAAATTCTTTCTGTTGAATTTGAAAATCATATATATATAAAATTTACATTTTAAAATTATGAATAATTTGCTGTCTATAAGAAGGAAAAACAGAACTCCAATTAATCAAAACCCAGAAAGAGAACACGCGCTACCCAAGCGCGTGAAATTAAGTGCAAATGAATTTTTGGGTCGGCTGCGGAGTGTTTCTCAAACAAGAATTGATTGCAAAAAACATGAACACAACACGACAAAAGAAAAAAGGAAAAAGAAAAAGCTCAACACGATACTATATTAACAAATATGCTACAATTCTCTGTCTTTTTTATAACTTTAAATTTTAATTTTTGAAAGATTTAGTCTTTTTTATTTTTAAATTTTTTAAAATTTTTTATGAATATAATTAATGTGTCAGAAACAACTTAAATTTTTTAAAAGGTTGTAAACTCTAAATTTGTTCCTACATAAATTTACTGTATATTTCAACCAAAATAATAATATGGAAAAACAAAAATACTGAGTTTTTTCTTTTCTTTTTGAAGTAGAACCACCACAGTTATGATGAGGATGGTTGTGAAGACTGAAGAGGTCACGGTGGTGAGCCACTGAGGCTGAGCTGAAAAGACAAAAAAAAATTATCAAAAAGAGGATATGTATTAGTAATCAATATTATCCAAACACAAATTAATTTCCTTAAAAAGGGTCTCAATGAAAAGGGTCGGGGTTCTTCTGAGAAACCCAGAAAGAGAGAGAGAGAGAGAGAGAGAGAGAGAGGTTTTTATATTTTGCTATACATGCACAAATCCAACCTCAAATGTTAGAAGAACAATCCCCATTTGTTTCATCAAATTCCAGAGGTGTTTCTTTTTTCCTCCCCCCTTCCTTTATTTTTCTGGGCTTCTTTTACTCTTCTGTTTTATCTAACTATGTTTTTTTTTTGTCCTTCTGTTTACTATGAAATTGATTGGTTTTAGTCTGATAAGAAAGGTTTTGTTGCGTCTATAATGTTCTAGGCTCTGTATGTGCTTGGATTTGGAGGCTGTGACGATGGGTTGGAATTTTCATGCTTAGCTGATTAATGGATTTGTTTTCTGTTTTTGATTCAACATTCATCTCTTTCTTTGAATTTTTTTGGTTTCGGGTTTTGCATGCATTTTAAAACCTCTGACTTCAAGCTTATATAGAATTTGCTTCGAGTAAGAATCCATTCAAGTGCTCTCTTTTTCCCCTAATTGGGTCATCCTTCTTTTATATATCTGTCTTGGGGATAAATGGTTGATATATTTGGTGTTTATGTTATTACTTATTAGGTCATAACATAGAGGAAATGCTTATGGTTTGAAAGTTGCTGCATTTTGATAAGAGAAAAGGAATGGCTTCTTCAATCGGTTTTATTATAATTTTTCCTATATAGTTTCTGTTCAGAATGAGGCATTGTTACCACCTCAATATGGAATTTCATTGACCATTTGTAGGCTAATTAATATATGAATTCAATGGCAAGAGTAAAATGTAAATTCAGAATTCAGATGATGAACTGCAATGGTGTGTATATGGATTTCATGACAGTTCTGCTATCTATTTATATGATAGTTCAATCATTGAAAATAAGTTTCTCTTGTATATTTTTTAGATTGCTCAGTGAACCTGTATGAAGAGACTCATATTCAACTTCACCAGTGTACCATCAAGTTGTTTCTATATTTGTTCCTTCTTATAAGTAGGAGTCTAAAAATCAGTTTAACAAATTTTCTGATGCCTGGTCGAAGAAGCATTTGCGGTTATTTGTTTTTATCTTTTCTGATTTAAATATCTAGAACTGAGAGTGTGTGGCTCGTTGCTAGGTCATTGATGCATGAGCTTGCTAAACATAGTCATGAAGGCTTCCTTTTAACATTTAAAGATCCTCCATACTTGTTTTATTAAGTCGAGAAATTGAGGGTAGTTTAGCGCAATGCAAACTTGCATAAAAAGGATTCTGTGGTGAATGCTTATTCGATGTGCACGTATGTTGTCGGCTGCTCATCTTTGGGCAACTCAACTGAATCTCAGGTCCAGCAATCTTCCATATCTGAAAGCTTAACCCTGAAGATGGGTGTTCTGCCTCAACACTTTCATAACAACGAGCAACTAAGTTTCCAATTTCAGGACCAGGACTCATCATCAACTCAATCAACTGGTCAATCTTACCCTGAAGTGGCTAGTGCCAAAGACCGCAATCTCTATGGGCAAACTTTAACTTCGGCATCATCAGGTCTTCATATTTGTCGAGTACTCCTTCTTTTGCTGATCTCTAAGTTTGATGTTGCATAAATAACAATAAGGGGACTTCAGATTTCTACCAGGCTGTAGATGTTAATACGTTGCCATAGCTGTGATAGTGCTTCCCTTAACATAATATTACCTTTCTTTTGTGGTTAAATTGATGTGATTTTTTTCTTCTCTTGTCACCTGGACAAGGGTATATCTAATTAGCTGTTCTTGCCCCTCCTCAGGAGGTAACGGAACTCATGGGAAGCTTGTAGGAAATCATGCTAAATTAGCCTATGTAACGGGAACTCAGGACCATGTCTTTCCTCCTTCACAAGGTTATAGAAAACCAATCGTAAGTTATTATTTATGTGGTTTGCCTGCTATTTAGGTGCATCGTGTTTTATATATCACATTCATATGTCTGTTTTTCTACTGCAGGTTCACATTCCACACCATTATGCCAACCCATACTTTGGCAGTGTAGCGGCTACTGCTTATGGATCACAAGCTATGGTAAGAGTTCTGTCATGTTGTATCCGGTTCTGTTGCACCACATTGAAGTTTGTTCAACTGTAAGCACTCCAGTATGCATATTATCGGTTCATAGAAACGAGGATGGTTGCTTTTAAAACCCTGTTTCATTACCTTTTGTTACTATGACCTAAATGTAATCTCCTCTTCGAGGAATCTCATAAAGAAAAGGGAGTTGAAGGAACCTAGACTTTTAAAACCATTTTAAAGTATCTAGTCCTTAATTACTCTAAATGTAACCTTGATGCTATGGAAAGTTAATATGAAAGCAAAGGTCAGAGGATGTTGATTTTGATAAACTATATAGATGCTATAGACCATTATTTTAATCCACTAGCACCTTCCTGGGGTCATAAAGATTCCATTAGCCGGCCTGGATTACGAATTACAGTTCTAATTCTTTAATGTTCATCAAGCACATCAGCGGACTATTCTGCTGCATATTAATTTCTGTCATTCTATTTCACTTTGCATCTTACTTTACTCTCATTATTCTTCCCTTTTCTTATCAAATTGATTCTTTATGAGAAAAGCCTTCTTTCATGATCTTATTGTAGGAAGTGGTTTTACTATATAAAGTATGGAAGTGGCAAAAGCAGTGCATTAAGTGATATTTCTTCTTGTCAACTGTCTTTTAAGTAACCGAAAAAGAAAAAAAAAATAGTCGAGGTTACTAGATCTTATTGTTTAAATTTTATTCTCTGTTTTCTGACTTGTTGATTCTGCATTGAAGTGCTTTAGGCATAGATTCTGATTTTTGTGTTTGCTAAATCGTATGACCCAGAACTCTATTTAAGTCTCGCTCTTTGGTATGCATGACCATACGAAAATGTTTTTTCTTTGTTATTCATTTGTGAGATATTTGCTGTTGCATTGCCAGCAGATTCATCATGCTCATATGATGGCTATGCTTCCTGCTCGAGTTCCGCTGCCACTGGATCTTAAAGAAGGTGAACCGATTTATGTTAATGCAAAGCAGTATCATGCTATTCTCCGGCGAAGACAATATCGTGCAAAGCTCGAGGCACAGAACAAACTCATAAAAGTTCGAAAGGTATGTGCACGAGAACTGTAACGTGGCCTTACGATGGTATTCTATTCTCTAAGAAGTTATTTTATAAATATGTTTTGCAGCCGTATATGCATGAGTCTCGACATCTTCATGCGATAAAACGAGCTAGAGGAAGTGGTGGGCAATTTCTCAACACAAAGAAACTCCAATCCAAAAGCACTCCGACAAGCCACGGACCGGACATGTCCAGGTCTCCTCAGCTGCATTTGTCTGCAAACATCTCTGTAACAGATGTTCATCAGCCAGAAAATTTCAAAGATTCTGGTTCAGCTAACTCTTGCTCTGATGTCACAAGTGCCTCCAACAGTGATGAAATATTTCAGCAGCCAGATTTCAGGTTCTATAGCTATCCTTCCGGTCATACTGGTGAAGCCATGCCGGGTCATGCTGGTCATATCCTGCTCTCTTCCGATAGTCGAGCGAACTGATTCTTGTCCACGCAGTCTGTATTCGATGATGCTGCAATGAAAATACGGCTGCTCTGTTCCTCTGGGAAGTCATCCTTGGCTCTGTTTAATTATATTTGGACTGTCATCACAGATTGTTACAAAACCACCAACAATATTGGTCAAAATTATTAACTGCATGCCTTGCCGTACATTTGAGCTTGAATTCAATATGTCAACTCTCAATATACCTTATATATATATATAGCTTAAATTTGCAGAAGTTAAATTAATGGACTAAAATTTCTAGTTAATAACAGCTTGAACACAATACGTAAACAGGGATTATCAGTTTATTTACCAATTATGATGCGGCAAAAAGCCTAAGAGAAAAAGGCTGATTTAGAAGCGATGATTGTTTGGATTAATGCTGGTATTTGAACACCTTCAACTTCAATTCAGCCATTAAAGTAGTATGGGTTCCAAGAACACAGCAAACCCTTCTCTCAAATATAGTTAACCCGATCAACAAACCCAGATCCAAATCCGCTTTCTAACTCAAAGCAAGCCTATCGAAAAATCCCTCGTCTATCATCCTCCTCCTCTACGGCCAGCAACAGCAAAACCAAACAAACTAATAAAATATAAACCTGCATGTAAAAGAAAACGGTGCTCCCATTTTGACTAATGTCGAAAGGAAGGAAATGCAAATGGAAGGAGGAGGAGCCACGGCGGATGATGTTTTCAGGGATTTCAAAGGACAGAGCTAATCCTAGCTACAGTAAAGGGTTTGGCCAGAATTTTGGTCAAGTACTCAACAAATACATGGCCATGGTGGGGTTAAATGTTAATTCAACAACCAAGTCAAGCTTTAAAAGCAAGGTCTCCTTTTCCAGTAAAGTCAATCAGGTAGTGGATAAGAATTACTTTAAAGGATTAAATTAATAATTATTGATTACCGGCAGTTAAGTTGAAACTCAAATAGGATTGCAACAGAAAGGGATATAGCGGGCCTACTACTAATTAATTCTTTTTTCTGGATTAGCTATTATGAACATGATGATTCAGATCCATAAAATTTTTTTATGACTTTTATCAAAATTGTATTCATTAAAAATATTTAAACAAATACTCCAAAATTCCTGATTTCCATATCCATCCAAAATCTGAGTTAGGTATTGAGGTAGACCCACCACGAGAAAGTTGCTCTTTTATGCTGCTTAATAATTATAAACAAAAAGACTACAATAAATAAAACAAATTCATGCTTCTGCAAAATTTCAGTACCATATTCCATCAAAAACCCTATATTCTACATCTACCTCCCCATTTTTCTATCAAATGAATCTTGAGAGATTTATCAGAAATTGATTACAAATGAAAAAAAAGTGAAGCACATAAAGATGACCCACGAATTCTATAAATGAAAACGCATTCATTAATTAGATGTTAATCCATGATTAAATATAGTGGGAAGAAACAAAGAGATTTATATTCATATTCACATAAAAACCTGCACCATATTTACATTCATCAGCAGGCTAACTTAAAAAAGAAAAAGCATTAGAAGCATGATTTAGACAAACATCAAAGAACCCAAAATAAACGGAAAAAAAAGAAACCTCTGTTTTCACTAATTTTCTTTTCATCTTGATGTAATTACACCAAGCTCTCTTGGTTCTTAGCTGAGAGCCGTTTGAGGAACTCATAAGTAGTGATCATTGTTGTTGCAGACATGGATATGGACGCCCACCTCGGCCCCAACCCTCTGTAACAAGCCAACCACCCACCTTCTTTGATCAAATTCCGAACAGTTTGCCCAATCGTTGGTCCACGCCTCCCATTCTCTTCCCCATCCAAAACTTGCAGCCTGGTCTTAATCGTATCCAGTGGCATTGTAATCAAAGCTGAAACCCCTCCAGCCATGGCTGCACTCACTCCCTGAACCGCCATTACCGTCTTCGAATCTGGCCTAATCGTATTATTATTGTTACTACTACTGCTACTATTCCCATTGTCATTGCTCTCATCGTCTTTCTTCCGAAAGTAGCATGCAATGCCTCCCCAAACGAGCCTCTGAGCAACCGAATAAGATGCCCACCACACTGCATTCGATGGAGCATAGGTTAAAATCGATATCCCAAAGCCTCTATACAGCCCCTTCGGGCCATCCGTTTTAACTATTTTCCTAAACGCATCGATCCCATTTACATATCTACAAGGTGAACTACAACTCGGGTGGGTTCCTTGAACCATTAACCTCTGGCTAACCACATCGACCGGCGTCCAAACAAGCTGTGCAGCCATTGCAGCACTTAATCCAGCTACCGCATTAGCAATTGCGGACGCCGTTGGTTCGGGAATCCCAAAGTTAACCGTGGCACTCCCCACATTGCTTTTGGTAACCTCGAGAGCTGCCATGTAAAGAGCTCGAGCCGGGATTGTTCCCATTAAAGAAGTACCGAATCCGCGGTACAAAGCCCTGAAACCTTCGTGTTTAACAATGGAAAAGGCTGTACGGATACCCGAAATTTGAGCTTGAGCAACTTGTTGCCTTGTTTTAACCAAAACTACGGGGTAAAGGGTAGCTGAAACACCAGAAAATAGAGCTGCGCCTAAGAAGAAAAACTTGGATTTATCAAGCATTTCCCAATCTATATCGGCCGGGATATGAATCTCTTGCGCCGATTCTTCCTCGGCCGCCCTTATATTCATCTTTCCCAGTTTTGAAGATCGAACCCCAAACCACCAAAACTCCCAAAAACCAAAAAATAAAAATAAAAATCAAAGCTAATATCTACTTTTATATATCACCCAACAAAAAGTTCAAAAAAAAAAACCCAACAATTTGACAACAAACTTGTACACATTCACCCCCCCTAAAAAGAAGCCAACACCACCGTCAGAGTCAATAGTCACCGTCCGGGTGAGATTAAAAGCAAAGTAAAAGCAATAATGGAGGGATTTTTTTTCCTTTTGCGCAACCAGATTTTGGATCGAAAGTGAATCACAGCAAACGGATCTACCATTTCTTTGGGTACACAAAAGAAAAAAGAAAATAGCGATCGATCAAAGCATAATTATTTCGCTTACCGGAGACTCAAACATTGTAATCCCCGGCGACGGAACTTTTTACCTGTAAAAGAGAGATTCTCGATATTGCGGGAGAGATTCAGAGAAGAAGATAAAGAGACGAGGGTGACCGGAGATTAGAGGTAGAAAAATGAGGAGGAAAGAGAATAAGACGAACAGTTAAAGAAGGGGGAACAGACAAGTGTCGGTTATGGATTAGGTATTTTTTAATTTTTATGTTTTTTTAGTTATCCAAAAGGTTTTGATTGTCTGCGATTGTGATTGTATGAATCAGATTCTGAGCGTTTGGATGGGTGGTAGCGTTGGGATTTTGACGGTTTCGATTAAATAGAGGTTTTAGTTATATAAGCTGTGTTGCAGACAATTTAAGCCTGTTCGGTTTGTTTTACGAAGGGAGACAATGTAAGATGATGTGTAATCCATATCCATTGGAGCTGATGAGTTATGGTTTGATGCATGCATTCTCACCAAAACTTGATAACCTTTACCAATCGGGGAAATTAGTCAAATATGCTGATTTCAAATAAAAATTAGGAGAATAGGTTATTTTACTTTGGCTTAGTCATAACTTTGGTTACTAAGCTTTGCATGTTTTATTAAAATGATCCTAATTATTTTTTTGAGTTTTTTTGGCAATCAACTTTTATTTTTTGTTCAATTTATTTTTTAACAAATTAAACAAATAAATTTAAGGTTTCAATCTTTCTTTTATTTCAAAAGGTTTCACTATTTCATATGTTTGTTTATTGATACTTTTTCCACTGAGTTAAATATTTTAGATAATTATATTTATTTTTTAAAATTAAGAATTATTTTTTAATTTAATGTATTATTTATTTATTTTATTATTTTTCATATGTAATTATCTTATTAGGCTACATAAGTAATAAATTTTATATCATCCCTATTTACTTTTTTAATGGTACTTTTATTAAATCTATTAAAAAAACAGATTGAAAAAAGAACAAAGGTTGATGGCCAGAAAAAGCTCAAAAATACAATCAGAGCTATTTTGACAAAAATGTAAATATTAGTGATCAAATTTATCATTAAACCTCTTACTTTTTAAATTTAAGGAATAAGTCGACTTTGCGTGGGGTGGTTGCCACATAGGCAAAAGTGTTTCTTGCTTCTTCTTTTTAAAATTAAATTAAAAAAATAAATATGAATAGTTAGATCCCAATGATTAGAAAATCTGAACCGTGAAAAGAAATCAAAAACATTCCAACAGCTCCTAAACCCTAACTTCATATAAACTCCTCCACTTTTCTCTCAATTTCTTCTTCTCTTAATTTGCTATCCTAACATTTAGTAATTTCTTGATTTTGTTTGATTTTTATCGTTTCAAAGATTTTAAGTAAATTAAGGTAATTTATTATTTTATTTTGTTTATTTTAATGGGTTTAACAATATTTTTATATTAAATAAATTATTAATTTAGTGGTAATTTAATAATATTATATTTTTATTTCATTGTCTAAATTAATTAATCTTATTTAATTTGATAAAGGTTACCGATTTTAAAAATATCAACGTCTCTAATTCGTTTGGGTCACAAATACATATCCAACATCTAATTACAAATGGTAAGAAAATAATCATCATATTTTTTTTTATTTTTAACTAATATCATTATTAAATTGTTAATATTATTATATTTTTTATATTTATATAATCAAGACGAATATCGAATTATTGAAACATATATGCACAATTTAAGTACGAGAGCACCACATGTTATTGAACAGTAATTGAAAGAGGCGAGATTCTTATACGTGTCTTGTATGCTTCACGGGACTAAATTGGAGCCCACAGTTATTAGTGTTGCTGGAGAGATGGAGACTCAAAATATACACATTTCATCTTCTGTGCGGTGAGTGTATGATTACACTCAAAGATGTGGCATTACAACTTGATATACCAATTGATGAGGTAATCGTTACGAGGGTAGTGCACGTTGGAGATTGAAAGCCAATTTGCCACCAGCTATTAGGCAAGATGTCGAACAAGTTTAGTGGTAATTAGATAAATATGGAATGGTTAAGAGATAATTTCTCACATCTCAACAACTCTTCTAGTGCGGTTGAAAAATAATAATTCACTCGAGCATTCATACGAAGGTTGTTCAGGGGTATTCTAATGCTAAATAAATGTCAAACTCTAGTATATTTAATGTGGCTCCTACAACTAATTAGCTTAAAAGAAGCCAGACGACTTAATTAGAGATTAGCTATCTTAACTACATTGTACCAAGAGATGTGTTAGGTAACAGAAGCACATAAAATTAAAATTGATGGTTGTATACCCTTTCTTCAACCATAGGCATGGTATCACTTACCATTTTTACATTCATGGGTAAACTTCTCTTATCAATTCTCACTCATAATAAAGTAAGATGTATTTAATAATATAGTTATCGTATTTTTTTCATTATTATATTTTTGGAGCAATATATTATTTGAATAGGTGGAACAAGGATGTGAGTCATGTGGTTATATCAAATAAGCTTGAGGATATCCAGTTATTGTTAAATCAATGGTCAAAAGCTGATGTTAGTTTTTGAAATTTTCAATTATATAATAATTATGTCAGGATTTGAATTTTAATGTTAGGTACGTAATGAAATTTATAATTTCATACTGTAGTTTGAATGCTCCATTTTGAGAATTGAAGAATGTATCCCGTTTGAATTTTTTACGAATCATAATATCTGTCACGTCAAAGTGTCATTGATAGTTTTTGCAATAGTTGAGATACATGAATTTGATCGAGTGATGCACCAGTTTGAATTTGTGTAAAATATTTCGCCCTTACCTCAGAACCTTGATGAACATCAAAAAATTAACTTGCGAGTGAGAACCGATGAAGATTGGCCTAAATTTCATGCATAGTATATTAACTTATTGGAACATAGATATGATTTTATACCTATACGCGAACAAATTGTTAGACTGAATTTGAAGACATCTTCGGATTTCATGAAATTATTTAGAGTACTTAATGGTAAACCATATTTATTGCTAGAAGAGAAAAGGAATAGACAAGTTCATCGTAGAAGACCAACACGACCCCATATGAGGCCGCAATCGGGAGTACATGCATTGAGTTCATCATCATTAGTTTCAATCCCAAATCCTATACAATAGGTGCACCTTTCGATGAGTATGGTTCATATATTTTCTGGTGCATTTACTAACAGCTTCATGTTTTTCACACAAGCGCTAATTATACAGCATCATTTATATATGCCCTTTCATCCATTCCACCATCATACCATGCATTAACACCTTCCTCATGAGTATTTTTTGCACCACCTCCCTTTATAGGAGCATATTACACGCCACTACCATCAACAACACTATTGTATTTAGGATCGCCTACAATTTCAGCATTCTATGCACAATCAGGTAGTTCAACACCATATATTTCTCCACCAATAGTATTGCAAACACTATTAGAATCACTATTCTATAGAGGTGGATCATCTTCGTAATCACTTACTAATACAACTAACGATATACGATGACAACCTAGAATGCAAATACAGTCTAGCACGGAATAACAAGATGAAGATAATATTGGAGATGAATATGAAGATCAAGATGGAGATGGAGATGGAAATGATGATGATGATGAGAACGATGAAGATAGCGATGATGAGCCAAAACTCCAATCATGAAGAAATCTTTTTTGTAATTAACGCTCATCAGATATGAAAACTTTTCCATATCAATTTTCATTTTATAGGAAACTCTACCACCAAATATGAAAAAAAAATTCAAAATATTGGAAAAGATTGAATACGACTCACAAATTAGTTTTATGAAAAGTTTACAAAATTAAGATTTTATTTCAAATCTATAATAGTATAAATACACTAAACTCTACTCTTTGCTAACAACCTCTTAATCAAGTAGCAAGAATGCCGCATTTCTCTCCCTAATTAAAAAAAAATATAGCCTACTCTTTTGTAAGAAACCTTTTATTATTCGATAGTTATAAAGTTTAAATCTTTAAACATAATACTCATATCTGGATTTGAATCTTTTATTGAAAATTATACTTCTCTCAACTAACAAGATCTTGATTCATTTAGAGAGGTGATAATAATTTCCTTGCCAAGTGGATTAAGGGCTAGATTCTTATTGCTTTTGGAAAGTGCTTTCGAAAAATGGGAAAAATTGCTTATGAAAAACTTCATCTAAAATTTAAGTGTTTAGTATTACTATCAAAAAATATTATTGAGAAATATCATGTCCATTTTAAATATGATGTAGTGAATTAAAAAATATACATTTAAATAATGTTTAAATTTGTTAATATTATAACATTTTAGTAAAAATATAAAAGAATAATATATTGTAACTCGTTATTAATATTTTAATGTATGAAATATAAATTTTAAATATTTGTAAGTAATTAATATCAATTATTTAATTTAAATATATAATCTATAAGAATTAAAATATAATCATTATAAATTTAAATATATAATTTTATATATTTAAAATAAATTTCAATATAAAATATATTAGAATATAAAACTCCAAAAAAAAATGTTTTTGAAAAAGCAAAAGTTTGAGTTCAAAAACCGTCTGTTTGGCTTGTAACTTCAACTTTTAAGTACAGAAGTAATTTTGAAAAGCAATCAGAAACAAAGCGTAACTTGTACAGAAGCCAAAAGAGAAGGCATATCAGGCCGAACGCAGTGACAATTCCTTCCAACCCATACCAGATATACTTTATTGTTTTCAACGAGTTGGAACTTGTGTAATAGATATAATCAGGGGTCACAAGCGTTAGCGCCGTCTCGAAGGTAGCAAACACGAACGAAATTGCCAAAACCATAGCTATTATCATGGGCCGAGTGCAAAGCTTGTTCTTCAGGGGAAGCCCGCTGATCGCTAAAAGGACAACTCCCAGAGATGCAGTGAACGAGATCATCGCGTAAATCGTGAGCAAGAGGTAGAGATCGAGATAAACGTAGGCCAGCACGGCGGTTCTGGCAACACATTTGCCATAATCCACTTTGCAATTGTAAGCATCCACGGAGTCCGTGTAATCTTGCGCCCAAACTCCGCCTGGCGGGCTGACTGCAACTTGGAAAGAAATGGTTGCAATTAACGTGGCCACCAGCATCAATGTCCCCTGCATGTTCTCCACCCAATTAGATTGACGTTTCAAGTAATTCTTGAATTTACGGTACACTGACTTCATCCCCAAGCTACTGAATCCTGGTTTGGTCGCCTTCACTCCGGGCTCCTCACCAACAGCAACTGGTTCTAGATTTGTTGTATTCGAGTCCTCGTCAGTTGACGTTGTCCTACTTCTAATTCTACTTCAGCTTTGAAAAGAATGTCTCCTAATTTTATGCCTTGAAATCTTCTGGATAACGCTCTACCAAATCCAGGGCGCTGAAACCCATTAGGTTTAACGCGACCATCTTTTTTCTTTTGCTTTAGATAGCGAAACCAAGTATCTTATGGTCTGAAAAAAGGAACAATAACTAGTTAATTAATTGGAAATTATATAGTTAATTAATAGCACATACCATGTTTTTTTACTGTCAATTTACCTCGGTTTTGCTTCAGCAAAACAGCTGAATGGAGTATGGTATTGCCTAGGTGGTCTCTGAAGTCGAAAACCTCGTCCTGTTTCAGCTGTTTCACCAACTGTTTTGGAGCATTATTGCACCGCCTAGTGTAGAACTGTATTCCCATTCAATTTCTCAAGCACCGAGTTAGACTCAGCGGTGGTCAGTTCTTGTAGGACTTCGACTCGTCCCCTCATCACCGCTAAATGGAGAGGGATTCTTCCATCTTCATCATGGACCAAGCAGACATCAAAATTTGCAGGCCAACAATGCTTTGACAATCTAAAGGTGGCCCTCGGCGGAACCCAAGTGAAGGGGCGGGTGATTGAAGGAGTCGAGCCGAGACGCAAGTTCAGGCTTTGCACTCAATAGAGCTTCGGTGAAGTCAAAATGACCAGCCAAAGCTGATGCGTGCATAGGGGTTTCGGTGAATGAAGTGAGAGAGACTTTATGGAGAATGAGCGGGTCATTTCGGATGGTGACGACTGACGACGCAACCCTTCAAAGCTGCTTCGTAGAGCTGAAGCAGACAGTGTTTATTAGGGTTCATAGTTCTACATCTCCAAATTCATGTCGGTCTTTTAAATATCTTACAAAAGAGAGCTAAATCTCGAATGCAATGCAGCATGAGGCAAGCTGTGGATGGATCAATGGATTTCGTTTTCCTAGTAGCTTCTCCAAATTGCCTTTGTCTGTTTGGATTTTATACGGGGAAACCAAAGGCTTTTCAGCTTCTTCAAATACCAGCTGTTTCTTCAGTTTTGGTTACTTTATGTTATGAATAAATGAAGCAGTTTTTTTTTTAATACAATTGATTGAAAATAAAAATATATTCAGATTTAAATGAAATGAAATTAAAAAACTTTATACATGATGAAATTTAAAAAAGAAAATTCATCCCATAATAATATGGAGACTCAAACCTTAAAAACATGATACTTTTATGGACACCATAAAGGTCTGATTTGTTATGTAAACAAGAAATGGGAATCTTAACCAATGCGATTAGATGTCGAGAGTACAACTGTTATTAATAAATTGTTTTTTTAAGCTCAGTAAAATTTAAAAGTTAAAAGTAATTCCTTTTTCTGAAAGATAGGATTAACTCATTGTGAAGTTTTGAAATTGTTTTTTTAACTTAATAATTCGTTGATGAAAATCTTAAATTTAATTTGATTGCTAATTTGACAATAAGCGTTAGCATTGTTGGTCAGTAATAGATGATTCCCATTTCTATATAAAAGCCCAAAATAGTGAAAAGGCCCTAGATCACTCACTCAGGGCTAGTTTGGATGGGCGGTGTGTTTACCTCTGGTGAGGTTAAAAACAGCGGTGGCGGTGAGATTAGTTACTGTAGCGGTGAGATTAGAAATAATGGTGGAGTGTGTGTTTGGATTCAAACGCAGCTGTAGCGGTGAGGTGAGAATGAAAAATGACTATTAATGACATCAGATTAGAATTGATATATAATAGAAGTTATTTAAATTATTTTACTTTTTTAAAATTATTAAAATATGCAAATTCATTTAATAAAATATTAAAATGTATCTTCCAATATTTTAATGAATTATATAATTAATTTAAATTAATTATTAGATAAAATGATAATTATTTTTAATTTTTTTATAGTTATAATTAAATTTTTTTTATAACAATGATAAATATTATTTTCACAAATAATAACATTATACTTGGATCTAATTTTGAAGTATCTAAACGGATGATTTTTAATAAAAAAAATAGTAACATAAGACATAACAAGTTTCATTATTACTAGAAATTAGGTTATGATACAAAATGTGTTTACAAATATTGATTCATTAAACTAGTTGCAATGGTTTCCCTTAACATTGTGATTTCAAGGTCACTTTCTCTGTTAGAAGAACTTGATTCACCTCTGTCAAACTGGCTTGAAGAGACTGGCATGTCCGGTATATTCTCAAATTCTCGAAAATCCTCATCATTTGACCAAGCATGTCTTCGAATGTAATTATGCAAAACCATTGTTGCAATAACTATTAAAACTTGCTTGTCGAATGAATAACTTGGAATATCTCTTAATATTGGCCATTTTTTTTCCACACTCCAAATGTTCGTTCAATCACAGAGCGTAACGAAGAATGGGCATGATTAAAGATTTCTTTTTTTCCAGATACTTGATGATTACCTCGACGAAAATCAGGTAAATGATATCGTTCCCCCTATATGGACCTAGAAAACCTGCCATTTGTGGATATCCGGAATCCACAAGATAATATTTTCCTGCAAAAAAAGTAAAACATAATATCAAGTTTAAAAATAAATTAAAAATTTTAATATTTTTTATGTAAAAAGTAATTAAAAAATTAAAGTTCGACCTGGTGGAGGGTGTGGAAACTTCAACTCTTGCTTTCTAAGTGCTTGCAAAAAAATTCTACTATCATGTGTTGTTCCTTCCCAACCAGGAAATGCAAAAATAAAGCACATGTTGAAGTCACAAGCTGCCATAATATTTTGAGTTGGTTCACCTTTCCGTCCGATATAAGGTATTTGAGAAGAAGGCGAAATGCATGCTTTTATGTGTGTTCCATCTATGGCCCCAATACAATCCTTTAAAATAAATACAAGTAATGAGATAAAAGTTAGAAATAATTTATGTTTTAAAAATATAAAGATTGTGTAAATTTTACCTTAAAGTGAGGTCAATATCTTGTATCATGTCGAATATGGTTCGGTACTTCCTCGAATTGACCTTCAATGGGTTTAATCGTGTCTATTCTCATTCGAGCAAATATATGCAACATATCAGTAAAAATTCGACTAACAGTTTCCCCAGATATTTGAAATCGCTCTGTTGCATTTGAATTTGATTCTCTATTTTCAAGAATGTACAATGATAATGCTAACTTCTCCATCGCTGATACTTTCCCATTCTTTAAGCCATAATTTGTTTGCAAATCATGCAACAATCTGTGAAATATATTTTTTGGCATCTTAAAACTAATCATGCAACGATCATCGTGCCCATTTAATACTTCGTCCACCCACATTTGACCAGTATAATTTGAATCCATACGCGGTTGCATAGTGAAATAAGTTTCATGGTGTACCAATACACTGCTTAACACATATTCTTCCTCATTATGATAATTGTTGTGCTCAACTTGGGTAACAATTGTGGCTATTCTTCGTTGAGCTTCTTCACTTAATTCAGAGATATCATAATTCATATCAAAACTATTATACATATTGTTAAATTCATCCATAACCTGAAAAAGTAATCAAATGAAAATAAATCCTTTAAAATCTCGTGACATTCTATACAACACAGAAACTTGATTAAAAGCATAACATAAAAATACCAAACATAAAAAGTAGCATACATTAGTTTTACATATAAAAAAGTAGTATAGTTATATTACAATAATATTTCTAAGGAGTTGATGGTGGAGGTGGTTGATGGTATGGTTGGAAGGGAAATGAGGATGTTGCTACCAAGGATGAAAATGATGCAATTGGATTTTGTTCAGCATACTCATGTCGAAGCCACCAAACCCTATCATCTGGATCTAAGTTCAAAAACATTTCTCGTTTCACCGGTATTTGGAACATTTTGGTGGCAAAATAGTACAATTCATCTCTTTTTGGAATTTCATCTCCCAAAGCACGCAAAGCATCCATTGCATTTGAAATAGTATATTGAGAGTGAGGAAAAATAATTTCATTCACTGACTTCCTTGGACTAGCCATACTCTCACACAATTTCTCAATCTG
Organism: Gossypium hirsutum; assembly: GCF_007990345.1. NCBI lineage: Eukaryota > Viridiplantae > Streptophyta > Magnoliopsida > Malvales > Malvaceae > Gossypium > Gossypium hirsutum. The sequence continues at coordinate 12,035,915 of NC_053441.1, read as the reverse complement.
AGTAGTTAATGTATTTCTTGATGATTTTCTACTTGAACTTGATTTTTTTCCCTTACCGTGTACAGCCCCAAGTGTTTGCTTTCTTCGATTAGGGATTTCATGAGAAGGGTTTGATGGTACCTCATCAGGGGTGATACTTTCATTCTCTTTACTATGTTCATCTGAATCACCAAATCCCTCATAAGGTGCATCATCTCCCATAGGAACCCCACTTGGAAGAAAACCAGACGAAGGTGCCCATGCGTTCTCTCCGGTGGCTACAATGCCACCAAACATTTGCCACATTAACTCATTCAATCGTGGCTCAATTCCTTTCTTCTTAAATCCTTTAAAATCAGGATTTTCCTACATAAAATGCTAAATGTTAAATGTTATACTAAGATTTTTATAATTGTAAATTATTAATTTCAATAAACTTTATGCATTAAAATAATGATAAAGTTAACACTAACCTGTATTTTTGCAGCCCACCATTCTTCGGTAGCATCGACCGTCTTTTTAGATGGACACCATCCAATACCTGTAGATTCCTTAAGCAACTCCCTCCATAACCTCCATTCATTTTTTAATGTATCCCACTTATTTTTCAATTGAGGTTTTCCATAATTTTTTTGTGTTTTTGCTTGAAAAAGAGCAATGACATTTTCCCATCCTTTTGAGTTTAGATGAGTTGTCGGTCTATTGCCAGCATTGACTTCATTCACGCAAAGTTCACAAAATATCAACGTCAACTCATCATCCCAAACAGCTTTTGTTGCTAAGCTACTATTTCCCTCCACAAAATTTCGTGTCTTTACCATCTATTATTATTTTGATTTTAAATGTCAATAGACATAAAACCATAAATATATAATTAGATATAAAAGCAGTGGTGATTAATTTCATTGGAAATGTATAACTCTTTAGCAATAAGTCCTACATCATTACACTAAAGGGATATTCGTACTCTAATAACAAGTAATGCAAAATAGCTTTTGTGTTTATCTGCTATTTGAGTTAAAAGTCTTTTATTCTCTATTACTTGTGTACTTAATTTTATCTACCTTTTCCTTTCAATTTTAATTGCTTGTTGATGATGTTCAAGAGGCTAGTATTGGCTAATGAAGTTTGCAAAGTCCTTATTGCATGCAAGGTAGCAAAAATTTAAAAGCAATTGGCTTTGCATGTCAGCCACATGCACTTGCATATGCATACATACATGTACCGAATTTGCCAATAAGGGCTCAGTAGCTTTTGTTTTTTTTCGTATATGCTTTCCATTATGTTATCATTGCTTAAGCACTTAAAGTTTGTGTATGAAAATACAGTAACTTGAACAAACAAACTAATATAATGTATGAAAATACTTATCCTTCAAAAATTTTTTATGAACCTCTAAGTTGTAACCTTTAATAAAAATATTGGTTAAAACCTTTAATATATGAAAGTGGAGAGTTGCAAATTTTTTAATTGACTACTTTATATTTTTTTTAATTTTTAAAATTTTAAATACAATGCAATTTCTCCATTCCCATCTCCCCTCTTCCATCATTCCCCTCTTCCACCGTTCCCTCCTCCCATTTCCTATTCCCATGCAATACCCATTCCAATTTCCCATTCCACCATGCCGTCCTCCCATTTCCCATTCCCATCTCCCCTCTTCCATCGATTCCCCTCTTCCACCGTGCCCTCCTCCCATTTCCCATTCCCATTCCCATTCCCATTCCCATTATCAACAATACCAACAGCAGTAGCAGCAACAACAGAAACAGCAACAAGGGTGTAAATCGGATGAGGTTAAAACGATCTAGGTTGGTGACCTTGTTCATTGGATGGATGAAACTTTTCTCCACGGTTGCTTCTCTCATACCGGCGAGGTATAAGCAAATACAATAGTGTGGTTATAGCATGAAATTGATAGATGCATGTATTGTCATGAAGCTTACACTAGATCTTTTTTTGTTTTATGTTTTGAGGAATCTGTTGGTTTTAGTACTTTGCTGCCTTTTTTGTTTGCGGGGTTTAAAGATAAGTTAAGGTTTGAGGTTTTTTACTAATATTTGTGGTTTATGTTTTTAATGTAATTACAGTTTTAGAAAATAATCTGCCTTTATGGCCTAAAACTTTTTGCCCAGAACATTAAAGCTAATTAACTTAAAGACAATGATTGTTTTTAATTGAAGCTAAACAGATGAATAGACCGTATAGTTGATTGCCATTATAAAATAAAATTGGATAATTGCCAAAAGTCAATTTAAGCTGTGTTGTAGACTGCCTGGATGATTAGCTTTTGGTTAAAAGCAGTTTACATCTCGTTTCATAAACATGGAAATTTAATAATAAGAAAAAGACCTCTTATTTCACATCAAAACTTTGCTGCTGATGCTTTCAAGAAAAAGAACAAGCTTTGCAGCAGTAGGAATCATAGTTGTTATAAAACTAGACATGTAATGACTTTTCATGTTGGGTGTTAATTAGGGGAGATAGGCTGGATTACGAAATCAATTATGCTTAAAATTCATTTTCCCCTGCTACATGGACTTCTCCTCAACACTCAGAATTTTTGTTTAATATAGGCTTTTTAATGTAGATAACTTGTTGAACACATAAAATAGGATCCTCTTGTTTTTGTTTAATATAGGCTTTGGATCAGGTGTCTTAGCTCGCTTTGTTGTGGAGTAGGAATCGGGTAAAGAAGGTTGCACAATGCATGTGTCTCCTGATCAACTTTGGCCTCATACCAAGGTTCGATTTTTTTCTTATTTTATTTTTTTCCTCTTTCTTTTAAAATAATTTCCTCAATTCTTTTATCATACTATTTTACTTGTGTTCCTTAGTATCATTTGTCAGCCACTTTGTTTCTTCAACATTTCTTTTCTTATGTCATATTAAAAATTTCATGGATTAAGATGCTATGTTGGCTCATTTTGCTGCTTGGTATGGTATCATTTATTTCCTAAATTTTTTAGAATTACTTGTGCCATGGTGGTTTACTTCTATGCTCGGGTAAAATCTTTTCTACCTTTGTTAGCTTTTGTTTTTTTTTTTTAAGATTTGCTGATTCTTAGCACATATAGATCAATTTTTCCATCCTTTTTCTTTTTATGCTTTACTTCATTCTAGTACTTCGGCAAACTCATAGATTTTACATGTTCTATAATTTTTGTTAACATCATTAGAAAATCTGAAATGCATCACTACAATTGTTAAGGTGTATTCTGTTAATATTATCTATTATTTCTGTCTCGATGCTTAACGCCTGGTATGTTGAAGTTATCTCCATTCCTTATTTTTTGGCAGATTTGTTACTGGAAATTATAGGTTGTAATGACTTTTTGGAGTCCTTTTACTTGATTTATTTTCCATTCATCTTTCTAAAGGACTTAATAATGCAGGTATTTTTAGCTTTTGGATTTGTGCATAAGATTACTAGCTTTGAGAAGACAGCTGAATTTCAGGTCAATGAATTAAATCTCCTTCTTCCTAGATTGATTGGTTTGCAATTTTTATCATTTATAGCTTGTTTGCAGTTTTTGATCTGTTTAATTACTTGACTAGTGTTCTTGGTTTATATATAGTCAGGGATATATATATTGAATGGGGACTGATGCTATTGAAGTAGGGGAGACTCCATTTGACTCATATCCTAGTTCCTTTGAGGTACTATTTTCGACTTCCTTTCACTTTTTTTTCTGTTCTAACTTTGAATCTATTGTATAATTTGATCGTTATCGGGAATAATTACATGCATTTGTTTGTGTTTTTTCTTTGCTTAAGCAAGTGTTAAAAGCCTTGGAAATCCGATTTGTGCCCTACAAGCTTTAAGTTATAATGTTTTTGAGTTTAGATGTTTAGGTAATTTCATTGTGTATGACTTAAAATTATAGTTAGTAATAATATTACTGTAAACCATGCTAACCTATGGGATAAGGTCAATATATCATTTAGAACCAGACTACTCAAAAGAAAAGCAATAACAATAACAACAATAATAACAGTGAGTGACAGCAAACCATCTCACCTTGAAGGAAGAATAACACTTTCTAACCAACCGTCCAAATGTAGACTTCCCCTGTCAATAGAGAAAAAAGGTAAATGTTGAGCATGAGAAAATAGAGGGTAAAAAACACAAGATATCTCTAACTTGTTAGTTTGATAGAGGAAACAGAATATCCTAAGCTCCCACAACCAAGAACAAAGTAAAAAAGAGGGGAGAAACTAGCAAAAACGAGGGACAAACCAGTAAACAAGGGAGAAACCAGCAACAACGAGGGGAGATTTCTGCTGTTTTGTTCCCAAATCTGAAAACAAATAAGATTGGGAAAGAAATTAGTTTAACATCTAAGGATAAAATGGTAAATTAATAAATTAAAGTAATGGTATTATTGTCTCCTAAATATGTCTATTGCCCCAGCTTGTCCTAAGTGTTGCTTTATCCACCAGTCAGCCCAAGGCTGTCCAGCGCAGTAGAAATCTCTCACTGTGCTGGCAGCCAACACATCCAAAGGCTGTCCCAGTTGACTCCAGTGCAGTCAGACTGATATTAAAGGAGAAAAAATCCACTGCACTGTTGTGCGTTGCCATCCAAAGGGGGCCTCAGACTCCGCCTACTTCCAAAAATGGTGGCTTTTTCTCGTTTCACCTCCGCTCATTTTGTCCCCAAACCTTACTTCCATTGCATCAAAGCTTCCACTTCCGATCTCGACAATGCATTTGCTACTCCACCGACATCGTCTGCGAAGCCGCCGCCTAAGCCGAAGCCGACATCGTATGATGAATCTTACTCTCTCAATGAGATTGTCTACCGATCCCAATCAAGTTCTCTCCTCGACGTCCACCACGATATGACCGCCATCAAACACTTCGACGGTGCCTACTGGCGAAACCTCTTCGACTCTTGCGTTGGAAAAACCACGTGGCCGTTTGGTTCTGGTGTCTGGTCGAAAAAAAGAGTGATCCTACCAGAAATCGACGACTACATTATTTCTGCTTTTGAAGGGAACTCTAACCTCTTATGGGCCGAAAGGTATTTTAATTTTCGTTTTTTATTTATTATTTTTTTATTCTTAAAATTTTTTATTTTTTATTATATTTGTTCTCTTAAATGTTCTGAGTTCTTCTTTTCAGATTAGATTAGATTCGATTTTTTTTTTGGTTTCAAACAACATGAAAACAATCCTTCCACTGTATTATTTATCATAGCGAGAAAATGATATGCTTTCTACTGATTCACACTCTACAGCTGCTAGAAATCAGCGGGTAAGTTACATATAAAAGTGTTTACTTTCAACAAATTATTTTCATCCACTAGTAGTAACTCCCGCAGTAAAAGAATATTTTTCCCATCAATCCAAAAGGTTCTTAGCAACATATTTTTCGTTGTAACTTTTCCTTCTTGTCAGCTTACAATAGTTGTAGCACGTGAAGTTGCTCATCAATGGTTCGGCAATCTTGTAACAATGGAATGGTGGACTCATTTTTGGCTTAACGAAGGTTTTGCAACATGAATAAATTTAAACTTTGAAGTTTATTTTATAATAAAATACTAAACAAGTGGATATGTAGTAATTCAAATATGTAGATCCACTCATGTTATGATCTTCTACCTCTTATGTTTTCGTCCCGTCATCTAACTTATGTTCTTCACATTGGCAAATCCTCTCCTCAAGCTGGCCCGGTGTGAATGGGTGTGATATATACCTCTTTGTTTAGCACTGTGTACCTAGCTTCATGTCGCTCCGATTCATGGTGTAATGCATTGAATGCGTTGGTCAAGCACGAGATTACGATAGTGTTTGTTGCTTTCTTCTGCTTGAGCGTGGAATGCTACTCTTTTCTTTTCCCATTGGATAGCTGGCGAACTTACAAACAAATAATAAACTTAAACTATCAATTATATTACATCCATCTCCGCATAGAAGTGTTGAAAAAGAAAGCCACTAAGAGGCAGGGGTTTATTGTCAATTTTATCTGTGTGCACTGCTGCCAGAGCAGAATCACGTGTATAACCTCTGCAATATATTCCATCAGAACCCTAAATCCGCAATGAAATATCCTTTAGACTTTAAAAAAAATGTACAGATACTCAAAAATCGGCGGAAACCAGCTTAAGCTGGTTGTACTTGTGTTCAATTCACAGGCTTTTTATAAAATTAACCTAAAAATTTTAATTAATTATATAAATGACTTATTTTTTTGATTAAACATGTAAATCACTTAAAATCTACAAGGAAAATTGATAGACCAAAGAATTTGGCGCCACTAACATGCCACATCAGCAACTAAGATAAAAAAAATTAATTTTTTGATGAAGTCATATAAAATTGAACCACCTATATAAATATAAAAAAAATACTGCAATTTTTGAAAAAATGAGGGGACTTTAAAAAAAAGTTCATTTTTTGGTGGAGCCAAATAAATTGGTGCCACCTTTCCAAAGCTGAAATGTGATTTTTTTTAGTTTTTAAAGATTTTAAATATATCAAAAAAATGTTAAGTATAATTAATTTTAAAATTCAATATATTAAAAAATATATTAAAATTTTAATATATTTAATATATATATTTAATAGGTAAAGACAAAAAAGATTTTCTTAATATATTTAAAATTTAAAAAAAATTAATTTTTTTAAATATATTAAAAATTTAAATATATTAAAAAAGGTTAAGTATAACCAATTTTAATATATTTGATATATTTTTTTAAAAATAAATATATTAAAAAATGTTAATTATAACCAATTTTAAAATTTTAATATATTAAAAATTTTAATATATTCAATATATTTTTTTAAATATATTGAAATTTTAATATATTTAATATATTTTAATAGGTAAAGAGAAAAAAATATATTTAATATATTTAAAATTTTAAAAAAGTTAAATTTTTTAAATATATTAAAATTTTAAATATGTTAAAGAAAATGTTGAGTATAACCAATTTTAAAATTTAAAATTTTAATATACTTAATATATTTAAATATATTAAAATTTTGAACATATTAATTCTTTTTTAAGTATAAACAATTTTAAAATTTTAAAATATTTTATAATAGGTAAAGGCAAAAAAGATTTTTTTTAATATATTTAAAATTTTGAAAAACTTAAAAAAAAACTCATTGGAAAAAGGGGTGCGTAGCTTTGGAAACTGGTGAAGCCAAAATGGAAATTCTTTTTAAAGTCCTTCTCATTTTTCAGAAATTACAGTATTTTTTTGTTATTTATACAGGTGACAGGTCACTAAAAAAATATTTTTTTAATCATGGTTGCTGATGGCATGTTGGTGGCGCCAAACTTTTTGGCTCCAACAACTTTCAGAATAGATTTTAGGTGATTTACGTGTTTAATTAAAAAAATGAGTTATTTATGTAATTAATTAAATTTTTTAGGTTAGTTTTATAAAAAAACCCTGCAGTGTGAATTTGGGAGATTTCGTTTGCACTACAAGGTAGCCAGAGCTTGCCAATTTTTCACTATTAGGCATGATAATTTTCAACTACTGAAAAGTAGTGTGGAAAACTAGTCAGAATTGTGCCTACCATCCAATTCGTGACGCATGGCGAGATTCGTATCTACCCTCTATCATCTTATACTTGAATGATTTCTCTACCTTTATCCTATTTTTCTTGTAATTATTCAGCAGCATTTGAATTAAAAAAGAATTGTGGGTGAAAAATGTTGAACATTTGTCTCAACTACTGCACTCAAAATAATTTAGCTATTGTAGTTTTTTTAAATTTGTTGCTGATTTTTTGGATTTATTGATTATGAATCTTTTAGTTCCTTATTTCTAGTCACTGATTGTTGAATTTTTTCTCTGAGTATTAGTTTTCCAGTTCAATAAAAAATACACTTTCCATAAAAAATTAGTTTTACTTTATTCTTGCCTTTGTTTTTCCTTTTTTCCTGGAAGTTTTCGCAAAAGCTTCAACAATTTGATATCAGAACCATCTTCTTAAAGGGACATATCATTGAGAGGATTTTTTTTTTCTTTTATGGATTTAGAAAACTCTTTCACTGCACTTACTCCACCTATTTTCAATGGGGAAGGCTATTATGTCTGGGTAGTAAGGATGGAGGTTCATTGGAGACAAATGATCTTAGGGAAGCTGTTGAGGAATACTACGAAGTTCCTCCTTGCCTGCAAACCCAACCATGGTGCAACAAAAGAATCATAAGGAGAAGAAAACAAAAAAGTCCAAGGCTAGAGCTATATTATTTACTGCAGTCTCACCAGAAGTCTTTGTTAGAATTATGGCAAAAAGAAATCAGCATTTGAAGTTTAGAATTTCTAGAAGGAAGAATATGAAGGAGATGAAAGGAAAGGAAATGCACGTTCTCAACTTAATAAGAGAATTTGAACTTCAGAATATGAAAGACTCCATGATAGTTAAAAGAGTATTCTGATAGATTACGATTAAAGGATTTGAAGCAACTATTTCCTCTCTGGAAAATGCTAAAAATCTGTCAAAAATTAGAATTGGCAGAATTACTGAATGCTTTAAAAGCACAAGAACGAAGAAGAGGTCTGACGGTCTGTCGAGGGTGCACTGCTTGCAAGAGTTCAGTCAAATCAGGGAGACAAAAAATTTGTTTTTACTCTTTGCATGCATTGTGGAAAGAGAGGTAATCTATCATTCAAATGCTGGAAAAGGCCAAATCAACAGTGTGAGAAATTCTAGAAGATGGGATATCATCAAAATATTTGTAAAAGCAACTTTCAACAAAAAGACGTTGCACCTATAATTGATCAAGAAGAGGATGAACAACTCTTGGTAGCAACTTGTTTTGCAAATAGCAACTCTAGTGAAAAGTGTCTTATTGATAGTGGTGGCACAAACCATATGACATTTGATCGTGATCTCTTCAGGGAGTTAGATATTTCGATAGTTTCCAACATACAAATTGGTAATGGAGACTATTTTACTGTTAAAGGCAAAGGCATTGTGGCAATTAGATGCCCTCAGGTACAAAGCTAATCAATGATGTGTTATTTGTACCTAATATAAATCAAATTTTGTTGAGTGTTGGTTAGTTGCTTGAAAAGGGCTTCAAAGTTGTCTTTGAAACCAATCATTGTCAAATCAAGGATGCAGAAGGTAAAGATGAATTCAGAAAATGATGAAGGGAAAAAGCTTTACTTTGTATTCTTTAAAACGGGAGCAAAAAACCTATGCTGCAACTAAGATCAATGCAGAAATGTGACACAAAAGGCTTGGACATTTCAATCATGCTATTAGGATCTGGTTTAGGGGCTACCTCATCTTGAAGCTAATATACCATATTGCAAAAGTTGCCAATTTGGTAAGCTAGCAAGACTTCCTTTGAAAAAAGCAACTGAAATGAATCCACATAGACCTAGTTGGACCTTAAAAACCCCCGTCACTCAAAGGGAGTAAGTATTGCATAGTTTCATTGATGACTATATTAGGATGTGCTGGATTTATTTCCTCAAATTCAAGTCAGAGGTTGCTGGCTTGTTTTAAAAATTCAAGCAATGGTTTGAAACTCAAAGTGACCGTAAGATTCAAGCTTTAAAGTCTGATAATGGTGAGGAGTACACATCTAATCAATTCAATCTGTTTTGTGAAGAAGTTGAGATTAAACACTAACTCCCTGCTCCATATATCCCACAACAGAAATTTGAATTTCTCAGAGAAATACTTGGAATTTGCAGCAATTCAAGCAAGGAGGAGTGTTGAAGATTTGCCTCAAGCAATTTCAGTCAAAATAATTTAGTTATTTTTAGGTATTTTCGTTTTGGTGTTGACTTTTAGAGATTTATTGTTTATGAATGTTTTAGTTGCTTATTTTTAGTTATTGGTTGTTGAATTTTTTTCGATGTATAAGTATTAGTTTTTTAGTTCAATAAAAAAATACACTTTCCATCCAAATTTATTTCTACTTTGTTCTTGTCTTTGTTGTTTTTTTACAGCAAATTTTCTTAAAAACTCCAACAAAAACAATCGCTCAACTTTCATGTTCCATAAAGACTTATATGATGAAAGATTGCTTGACCAAATTGTTTCAACAATTTTGTGGCAGCGGACCTCCACCCATGTAACACTATAGATGGCGCATTTCATCCTGCGATTTGGGGTGAACTCCAGGGTGTTTTGTGGTTGAATGGATTAATTAAAGCGTCTAAGCCATATTAAGACGATGACATCATTGTCTAACTGAGGCATTGGAAACAAACGGTAGTAATAAGTTCTATTTGTTGTGGTTGAATGGATTAAAGCATCTAAGCCTGGGATTTAAGACAACGACATCATTGACATGAATGATAATGCAATTAATGGCAAATGCAAATGGATTGTGGGTAGATTGTGACTCCATAAAAAATTGGGCAGGCCGAAGGTTTAATTGGTTTAATATTAATCAAGTAGCACGCCGTGGCCAACAGCTACTAGTGACCATTCATGGTCCTGGTTCATATCTCTTTCTGACTGGGTTTTTCTACCTTTTTAGTCACCCCTTTTGCATAAAAACAAGGAGCTGATAAAGATTTCAAGTAAAAGCCAATAGCTTTAAAACGTTAACTACTAAAGTGGGAAAAATTTTCCACACAACATTGCTATATATCTCTCTCTTTATTTCTCCAACATATCGTCTCATTCTCACATTTCATATAACTCGATTAGGAAGAAAGGAGGAAAGTTGGGATTTAGAAATGGATCAAAAACAGAACATAGAACAGTTCAAAGGTCAACCAAGGCTACCAAAATTTGCTATCCCAAAACGTTATGATCTTTATCTCAAACTTGATCTCTCTGCCTGTACTTTTTCTGGTTTAGTTCATATTAATCTCAGCATCGTGGAAACAACTAAGTTCATAGTCCTAAATGCTTGTGAACTTGTTGTCCACCAAGTCTTTTTCACCACCTCTCTCAACCATGTAAGTCATACTTGCCTGGTAATCTTAAGGTCTGATCGTTATTTGATTTGATTGATGATTTTTCATTTAGGGTTATTTTTTGGCAGAGAATTACACCGTGTGATGTAGTTTTGAATGGCAATGATGAGATACTTATGTTGGGATTTGAGCAAGTGCTTGGTACTGGTGAAGGAGTGTTAAGTATCGAGTTTTCTGGGGCTCTTAATGAGCAGTTGAAAGGCCTTTACAAATGGTACTGTGTTTCTTTTATTAACTTCCAATGTTCTGTTTTGACCTGAAACTAATTTTTTTTTTGTCTTTCATGTAGCTGTGAAAGTTATTTATTTCTCGTTCACTTTTGTCTTTTGCTCCTTACAGTACTTATGTTGATAAAGGAGTAAGAAAGAATATGGCAGTCACCCAATTTGAAGCCCTGCAAGCAAGGCTGTGTTTTCCGTGCTGGGATGAACCTGCTCTTAAGGTATGCTAAGGACTTCACCTATGCTTGAAATAAATAGCTATGATGAAATTGAACCTACATAATAACTGGTACTACTTACATTTCATGTTATGACCAGTGACTGACATAGATGCACTTGGAAAGATCTAGAAAGCATGATGACTGTATGTACCTTTTTTTGGGTTCAATTGAAAATAACTTTTAAGATACAAGATTCAACAAACATATTGATTTTATGCTTCTGCGTCTGTAAAGTGCCTAGAACTGAGATTTGTGTCCTACTATAGCATGACTGATCTTATTTTCACAGGCAACTTTTAAGATCACATTGGATTTGCCCTCGGAGTTGATTGCCTTGTCAAATATGCCAATCAATGATGAAAAGATCAATGGGAATGTTAAGACCGTTTACTTTGAGGAGTCTCCAAAAATGTCGACTTATTTGGTTGCTATTGCAGTTGGTTTATTCGATCATATTGAAGAAACAACAGCTGATGGTATGCATTTCAGCCGGATTCCTTTTTTCTTTACTCTTGATTAATAATTGATTTAATACGTACTTTAACACTTAAAAAGGAATTAAGGTTGGAGTATATTGCCCTGTTGGTAAGAGCGATGAAGGGAAGTTTGCACTAGAAGTTGCTGTTAAGTCACTTGATATATTTACTAGGTAAGTCACCCACTGGTCATCATTTCCTTTCCTTTCAAGATACATAGACTTCAGTAATCAAATAAGCATGCAATGAAAAAAGAAGGATTATTTTATTGGAATTTTTGGTTCAACACCTACCTCAGTCCAGGAATTGCTTTAAAAATATGATCTTTTGAAGAACTTTAAACTTTTCATGGACAATGTCTGAGGGTCTGTAAGATAAAGTCACATATCTAAAAGAGAGTGAAGCTTTTCCACCCAGCAATCTCAGTGCCAAAACACAAAGGCACTATAAATGTCTTAGATTCATATTCTTTGTGGTTTTGAACAATTCAACCATCTCCTCAAACACTGACCTAACAGTGGATATATAATGAGGAACCTGCTTCCACTTGGTGGCTATCCTTTTGTCAATGATTTTTTTACTTGTTAGCTGTTAGTGTCTGGTCATTGTCTGCAACCGGAATGTTAAACTCAATTTTCAATATCATTATTGTTTTGAACTGGTTTTTAACACTTATCACGGAGATTTTACCTTTAATAGGTACTTCTCAATGCCTTATCCACTCCCTAAGCTAGATATGGTTGCTGTCCCTGAATTTTTTGGTGGAGGTATGGAGAATTATGGTTTGATCATATACCGTGAAAATGAGATGCTTTACACTGATTCACGCTCTACAGCTGCTAGAAAGCAGCGGGTAAGTTACATATTCTTTTCCAAAAAAGGGTAACTTTCAATCAATTATCTTCATCCACTAGCAGTAACTCCTGCAGTAAAAGAATATCAACCCCCCCCCCCGGTCAATCCAATTGGTCCTTAGCAACTTATTTTTCACTGTAACTTTTCCTTGTCAGCTTACAATAGTCGTAGCACATGAAGTTGCCCACCAATGGTTTGGCAATCTTGTAACAATGGAATGGTGGACTCATTTGTGGCTTAATGAAGGTTTTGCAACATGGGTAAATTTAAGTCCTGAAGTTTATTACGGTGGACATTTTACTAGATACAGCATCAATTTGTTACATGTATATCAATACATACAATATATTTTTCAGATTAGTTATATGGCTACTGATATCATGTTCCCGGAGTGGAAAATATGGACACAATTTCTCCAAGAAATTAATGGTGGCTTGCGTCTGGATGCACAGGAGAAATCACATCCAATTGAGGTGAGGAATAATCAGTTTTCCTGATATAACAGATTGCTCATCAAAATTCAAACTCTAGTTTATGTTATAGCTCTATGTCAATGGTTATCCATATTCATTTTCAAAACAATCTCAGTACATTCCAAAAAATTAAATCCATAAATATGATGGAAGTTTCTAGCTCATAATTCAATAGGAATGTTCATGTTCATAGGTTCTTCTTACACAAGAAAGATATATCCTTCTTAAATTTATTAGAATTTGTGCAGATGGAGATTCAGCATGGTCACGAAGTTGATGAAGCATTTGATGCTATCGGCTATAAGAAGGGATCTGCAGTCATCAGGATGCTACAGGAATATATTGGGGATGAAACATTCCAGGTCAGTTCACATTTATGGAAAGGATGTTGGTTCCCGTGAAGAACAATATAATATGTTTTTCAGTTCTATGGAATCAGATTTTGAAGCAGTATATATGTAACATGCATGCATGAGGCATGAACAGTTTTGAATTGGAAAATCTGGAGAGCAGTATTTTAATAAGCCATAATTTCACATTTCATACCCTGAAACTATGGCCTTGTAAATCTTTTCCAACCACAGAAATCCTTAAGCTTCTACATAAGAAGGTATGCTTGGAGCAACGCGAGGACAGAAGATTTATGGAGTGTCCTTTCAGAGGTAACTGGCATTCAAGTAAACTCAATGATGGACAGCTGGACAAAGCAGAAGGGATATCCAGTTATCTCAGTGAAATCCAAAGACCATATTTTGGAATTTGAGCAGGTTATCTGACATTAGCAATCTCTTCTTTACATTCTACATTTTTAACATAAGTGTCAATGTCTGATAATTGCTCGGTATTTGCAGTCACAGTTCTTGTTGTCTGGCTTTCATGGTGATGGACAGTGGATTGTCCCAATAACCTTGTGCTTTGGTTCATACGACAGAATCAAGAGTTTTCTTTTGGAATCAAAATCTGAAAATCTGGATGCCTCTGAACTATTTCCCACTTCAGATGAAAAGAATGAAGATGAATATGGTGAAGCATCATGGATCAAGGTTAATATTGGACAAAGTGGTTTCTACAGGGTAAAATATGGAGATGAACTCGATGCACGACTCAGGAAAGCTATAAAGAAAGGCTTCTTGTCAGTAACTGATAAATACGGTGAGTACTGTGTAATATTGATATTAGATATTTCTCTTTGTGAAGCATTCCTTTAATACAGGCATGGATGGCTTCGCTCCCTTGCTATGCTAAATATATTATTAGCACTAATGTTGACCTATAAACCTTGTTCTGCAAAATGTTTTGATCAGTCAAACCACTATGATCAATTATATCAATCACGTTTTCAGGCATCCTCGATGACAGATATGCTCTTTGTGTGGCATGTGAACAATCATTATCATCTTTGCTTTTGTTAATGGATGTATACAGAAAAGAGAGCGATTACATCATTTTATCGAAAGTTATCGATGTGAGCATATCTTTTCACCCAAGGTATCTAACCCACTTCATATGAAGCAATATTTTTTAACTGAGTCAATTTATGTGACAGGTTTGCTATAATGTTCTGGAGGTCTTGAGAGATGCTATCCCAGAATTAACAAATGCATTGAAAGAAAATTTCATAAACATCCTTCTATGTTCGGCCAAGTAAGAAATCTTACTAGACTGCACAAGATACTAACACAGTGGTTTTATAGTGATTTAATTATTTCTCAAAGTTGGATATTAAATTATAGTTGATTTTTTCATATATATAATGTATATAATTTAGAAAATTAGGTTGGGAATCCACACCTGGTGAGAGTCATTTAACTGGTCTAATGAGGGGTGAGGTCTTTATGGCGTTGGCTGCTTTTGACCATGCTAAAACTCATGAACAAGCAATGCATCGCTTTCAATCATTCTTGGATGATAGAAGCACTGAATTCCTTTCACCAGACACTAAAAGGGTGAATAAAAATGGAAACTTTTATATGTTATTTCCTTTTTCCTATGAACCCTTTCCGATATATATATATGATCTATACTGTAAAATAATGTGATAGCTGCCTCAACAGGCTGCCTACATTGCTGTTATGAGGAACGCTAACACAAGTAGAGATGGTTTTGAGTCCCTCTTGAAGGTTTATAGAGACGCTGATGCTGTTCAAGAGAAAGAACATGTTTTACGTGAGATTTTGATTATCTTAAAGAGTTAACCGATTCAGACTTTATCAGTGTTTCTCATTCCCTTATTCACATTAGTTCTTATGTGAATTTCCTGTTCTATATTTTACTTCAATGTAGGTACGATGGCATCCACTCCCAGTCCAGATATTCTTGTGGAAGTTCTGAACTTTTTTATATCTAAAGAGGTATTAATGAATTTGGTTTAGTTTTTTTCTTTATTAGATGGCAGCAAAAAGGATTGAAAATGTTGGGATTTGAATCTAGAACTTGTAGGTGCCACTCTTAAGGGTGTTTGCATGAACAAACTGAGCATAACCTGGAGTTTTGTTGGAGCTTTTTGACAGATAATAGTTTTAACTTTTTTCTTTTCCTAAAAGGTTCGAGATCAAGATATCGTTTATGGACTTCCTGGAATAAGCTTAGAAGGGCATGAAATAGCATGGTGGTGGATGAAGGTATGCTGTTCATGGCTGTTAAGAATCTCATAGAAATGGCTATCATCTTTTCTACAATTGATCAAGTCGTTTGAATGAATGCAGGAGAACTGGAACTTTATCATAAACAAGCATAATGGAGGGCTCCTCACACATTTTATTCGTGACATTATATCACCGGTAAGGAAGTAAAACCTGAGAAAATAATGAATGACACATTATTTACAAATAGAACTTACCGAAGAACTACAATTGTTTATCTTAACCAGACTTGAAGAGTACCGGGTAGGCGTATGTGTCCTATATGCGAGTGTTCAATCTTTTCCAATTTTTTTTTATATATTTGAATGATCATATCCTATAGCCCGACATGAGTTCTTTAGGGAAAATGAAAGCCAAGAACACACAATCAACCAGCTTGTTCCTATAGCTGCAACGGCCTAGGGATGATATGATAAACTAATTAAGAATATTACCTCGTAAAGGTTTCTTCTGCTGAGACATATTCAGGGATTGTCTTTGATCATATTAGTATGAAAAGAACATCGTGAAACTTGGTCACCATATCTGAAAACTTTTCATGTTTTATTGACAAAAAACTAATTGATCGATGAATGATTTTCCGAAATTTGGATTATAAGGGTAAACTGACCCTGTCATATCTTCACATGGCAGTTTTGCAGCAATGAGAAAGCTGATGAGGTTGAAGAATTTTTCGAAAGCCGTGTGACTTCTTCATTTGCAATGAATTTGAAGCAAAGCATTGAGCAGGTTCGGATCAAAGCAAGGCTGGTTGAAAGCATAAAGCAGGAGCGGCAACCTCTTCAAGACCTACTCAAGCAATTAGTTTGTAAGGGATGATAACTTCAGCTGTTATCTCAATGTATAATATATTTATATGTACTAAAGCATAAAGGCTTGACATTTTGTCTGATATCATGTTTTGTGGGTTAAGATTAAAAGCAGGAATGCCTGGAAAGCATTGTCCAAGAAGAACACTTTTGTTTCAAGCTTTCTAATAATCTGCTGTGGTGCTCAGGGGAAAACGATTTCCAATTGGGGTATACCCCAGTATTTAAACATTCTCTTCTCAAACCGGGTCTATACCAACTAAACCAGTGGAAAATTACTGTAGGTATATGTTCTGCTTGTTTTTATCAGATTGGATTAATTAAAGCGCCTTAGACAGGCACGCTATAACAAAAATATTGGGCCTGGGAGAAGGGTTTAATTGTTTTGATATTTAACAAAGTGGCACACCAGCCACTGGCGGGCAATCTATAATTCCGGTTTATGTCTCTTTCTGACTTGGTCTTTCTACCATTTTAGTCGCTCCTTTTTCATAACCCAAGGACCACCACATAAAGCTTGAAATGTGCAAGTAACATCCAATAGCTTTAAAACGTGTAAGCACTAAGAACATAAAGAGGGCTTATTACATTGCTATTCGTATCTCATTTCTCCAAGGTAACGTCTCATTCTCACAGTTCATCTAAGGAAAGTTGGGATTTAGAAATGGATCAAAAACAGAACATAGAACAGTTCAAAGACCAACCAAGGCTACGAAAATTTTCTGTCCTGAAACGTTATGATCTTTATCTCAAACTTGATCTATCTGACTGTACTTTTTCTGGTTTAGTTCATATTAATCTCAGCATCGTGGATCCAACTAAGTTCGTTGTCCTAAATGCTTGTGAACTTGTAGTTCACCAAGTCCTTTTCACCAACTCTCTCAACCATGTAAATCACACTTGCTAGCTGATCTTAAAATCTGATCATTATTTGATTTGGTTGATGATTTTTCACTTTGGGTTATTTTTTTGGCAGAGGTTTACACCGTGTGATGTAGCTTTGGATGGCGATGATGAGATACTTGTGCTGGTATTTGACATTTGAGCAAGTGCTTGGCACTGGTGAAGGAGTGTTAAGTATTGAGTTTTTTGGGGATCTTAATGAGTAGTTGAAGGTTAATGTTGAGCAAAGTGGTTTCTATAGGGTAAAATATGGAGACGAACTCGATGCACGAATGAGGAAAGCTATAGATAAAGGCTTCTTGTCAGCATAAGATAAATACAGTAAGTACCGTGTAAAGTTGATATCATATATGAGCCTGTGAAACATTTTCTTTGCATACAGGCATGAATGGCTTAGCTCCCTCCCTAAGCTAAATAAATTGTTAAGTACTGTGCAGTTAATAATGTAGACCTATAAACCGCCTTCTTCAAACATATTATTAATCACCATCTCAGGTAAGCCACTATTTTCATATATTGTTGGTTTTCCTCCTTGATCAGTTACTATCATTCTCATTTTCAGGCATCCTAGATGACAGATATGCTCTTTGTGTTGCCTGTGAACAATCATTAGCTTCATTGCTTTCGTTGATGGATGTATACAAAAAAGAGACTGATTACATCGTGTCATCGGAACTTATTGATGTGAGCACATCTTTTCACTTCAGGGATAACCCACTTCAATGCCTAGTATTATTTTGTAACCTGACATTTCAGTCAATTTACGTGACAGGTTTGCTATAATGTTTTGGAGGTCTTGAGAGATGCTATCTCAGAATTAACAAATGCATCGAAAGAATTTTTCATCAACGTTCTCCTGTTTTCGGCCGAGTAAAAAATCTTACCAGACTGCATAAAATACTGACAGTGATTTTATAGTGACATATTTTTCTCTCAAAATTTTTTTTATTTATAAAAAAATTAGAAAATTAGGATGGGAATCAGCACCTGGGGAGAGTCATTTAAATGCTTTGCTGAGGGGTGAGGTTTTATGGCCTTGGCTGCTTTTGACCGTGCTAAAACTCATGAACAAGCAATGCACCGTTTTCAAGCATTCCTTTTAATGCTAAAACTCACGATTTAACCTTTCAGCAGACATTGAAAGGATGAATAAAAATGGCAACTTTTAATATGTTATTCCTTTTTCCTACGAACCCATTGCAAGTATACATATGATAATGTAAATTAATGCGGTGGCTGCCTCAACAGGCTGCCTACATTGCTGTTATGGGGAACGCTAACAGAAGCAGGGATGGTTTTCAGTCCCTCTTGAAAGTTTATAGAGAAGCTAATGCAGTTCAAGGGAAAGAACGTGTTCTACGTGAGATTTTGATTATCTTAAAGAGTTAAACCAAATCAGATTTTACTAGTATCTCCCATTCACATATTCATATTAAATCCTTACGTGAATTTCCAGTTCTATATTTTGCTGTGGTGTAGGTACGATAACATCCGCTCCCAATCTAGACATTCTTGTGGAAGCTCTGAACTTTTTTATATTGGACCAACATGATGCTACCTCTTAAAGGCTACCAATAATGAATCAGGTTTAGAAAATCTTGTAGCGACCATGGCAGATATTGGACCAACACGCTGATTGCATAAACAAAGAATTTCTTTTTTCTTTTCATATTAAAAGGTTCGGGATCAAGATATTATTTATGGACTTGCTAAAGCTTAGAAGGGCATGAGTAGCATAGAGATGGATGAAGGTATAGGCATTGATTTTTACAAGAATTAGCCACCGGTGCTGTTCACATTCAATTGACCCATGTTTTTTGAAAATGAATGCAGGGCAGGAGAGGTGGAACTTCATCGTAAACAAGTATGGTGGTGGGCTCCTCACACATTTTAACCCTGACATCATAACACCGGTTAGGAAGTAAAAGCCGAAAAAATAATGAATGATACATTATTTACATATAAAACTTACCCCAAGAGCGACAATTATTTACATTTAATCGTAAACTGACCCTGTTTATATATTGACATGGCAGTTTTGCAGCAATGAGAAAGGTGATGAAGTGGAAGAATTTTTTGAAGGCCGCGTGAGACCTTCATTTGCAATGAATTTGAAGCAAAGCATTGAGCAGGCTCGGATCAAAGCAAGGTTTGTTCAAAGCATAAAGCAAGAGCGGCAACCTCTGCAGTACCTACTCAAGCAATTAGCTTGTAAGGGATGATAACTTAAGCTGTTATCTCAATCTATCATATATAATATATGTGTATGTAGGTGTATATAAAGCATGAAAGTTTGGCACCATTTATACCAAAACATAGGTAATATGGCAGTAAAAAAACACTTACTATAGTACATATTAATTTCTGTTCTTGTACACACATTAAAGCCCATAAGAAAAAGTAATGGACCGGAGATATGTATTTCATTAGATGTACTGTCTCTAATATGTCAGGTACTATATCGACTTTGATTTTTAGATGATTGGATTTGGGGGGGTTGAGACTCTGATTATGTTTTGCTCTTGAACTTCCTTTGAGCTTTCAAGTCTACAACAATTACAGAGATGTTGTCCCTGCTACCTTTTTGGATGGCCAGCATCGAAAGGTATTCAGCTGCCGCTTGCGCCGCTGGGTCGATTCCTTTGCCTCTTTCCACCAGAGATGGAACCCCATTCTTTTTATGCCAGAGCAGGATTCGCCGTCGAGCCACCTCGCAAGCTTCCTCATTCGATATCACATCCCACAACCCATCACTGGCTAAAATCAAACATTCATCTTCTCTAGCTCGAGGAATAAACATAACTTCCGGTTCGGGGATAATCCATGGTTTCAAATATCTATCACCTGTTAATTAACATAAAAGAAAACAATAAATGCAACACCAGACTCGAGTTCCATTACTGAATTATTTATCAAACATGTCACAGATATTATCAAGCTTTGGCATCTTGAAACGAAATGGAAAACTTAATCCATTATATTAACACCAAGAGAGGCGGCAGATTATGTCAAAGTCAAACAAAAATAAACATACCGATGGACCTTGACATTGCAAGAACACCGAATACACGATGTCCATTCCACTGTATAACTTTCCCTCCTGATGCCTCAATCCTTGCATACTCATCATCTCTGCTTGGCTGCAAATCAATAAAGCAAACATGTTGGTTTCGATACACAGGTAGCTTATGTTATTTATTTGTAGAAAACCCCAAGAATTAAAATCGCCATACTTTGTGATCACTTGACAAGGCCATGGCTTCTTTGCCACGGCACAAGACTGCTCTTGAATCACCACAGTTAGCAACAACGATATGCGATGAACAAACCAAGGCCACCACAGCTGTTGACCCAACTGTTTCGGGGGCAACAGGTTCGAAACTAGCATCAGAAGCATCTTCATTGCCTTGGCTAATTTTTCCTCCGATCTCATCATCGACCTTTAGAAAGCAACTAGTAAATGTCTTCTCCCATTGCATCTGTCGACTCTCTTTACTAGTGTCATCACATAAATTGTCTTTAATTCTCCCAATCTCTTCTGCCAAAGCCACATGGATGCGGTCACGACAATAGTTTGCCACCTGCATAATATTCCGATAAGCAACTATATAAGGTTAATCACTTTGGAAAAAAATCATGAAAAAGATCAACTGATCAAGAAACCACTTATATCAAAAGAACAAAGATGTTGCAGTATGCAACCATCCAAATTTCCTCACTTTGCAGAGAATGGCCATAAAAAGCATACAGATACAGAGCTACCATTTAATGCAGGAACCTTTCAACATTACTTAAAGTAAAGCTAAAATGTAAAACCGGTTTTGTGGAAGAATGTTTTACCTGTGAGCCACCATGACCGTCGTAAACACCGAAAAAGTGCCCAGTAAGGTCAGTCAGACCTTGACTGATTCCATCAAAAACACGATCACCAATAAGCATTTTGATAGGAATCTTCATAAACCGAGGCATTGCAGCAACAGCATCTTCCATTTCTGCTCTTTTTCCAATAATAGACACTGACCCCCAAAGGGGTATACAATCCAACTCAAAAACACTCCGGCTACCTCTATTGAGATTCTTTTCATTAGGCAGCTGAATTACCACTTCTGAAGCCTTTAACTCAAACCCATCAGAAATCTTTAAATCGGGACTCACTGTTGTGAGCAGTACTTCAGCCGTAGGCACCTGCTCGATGCTCGACTCTCCCAAAATAATAGCCTTAGCAAGAATTCGACCACTTTCAATTTCCGCATTTTGCAAGCTAATATCAGAACCTGCATTCAAAACCAGCAACCCCTCATTTATAATTCCGTTAGTGTCCACTGACAAAATTACATCTTCCTCGCTTTCCTGAACCATCGATTCACTAGCAGCGATAGACCCATTTCCATTCTTGGGTAACATCTTAGACAAACTCGCTGCATCGGTTACGAGCTTGATCGGCGTGATTTCCACATGGGCTGTGATTCCAGAGTTGTCACCCATAGAGTTACCCAAACTAAGTGTTACTGCGACTGCCGGAGACATCTCTTCCATCAATTCCCTCCTCTAACTCCACAAACAATTACCACTCGGAATATCTAAAGAGTGAACCACAACAATTTACCAATATTCATCTTAACTATCACCTTCCAGCAACAAACTTGGGATAAAGCCATCAGGTTCTATCAACACTTCCTCCATTGCAATGAATCTCAATGACCCAACGACAATCGTTTTCATAACAAATAAAGAAACAGTACTAAACCACTAAGAACAAAGCTTTTTGACAGGGTCAACAGTTAAAATAAAAGCAAAATGATGATAGGATTGATCAGATCTGGTGAAGAAGCACCTAAGGATCAACCCTTATAATTACTGAAATTTAAAACCAATCCAATCAAGGTGATTAAATCCTATCCACACCAAGCCTACCCATTTTTTTAACAAAAAAATGGAAACAACAAATTCAAAGCTTTATCTGTAATAAACCGAAAAAGCAAAAGGTAGCATAAGAAAGAACCTAGGATAAAGCACAGATAATCACTGGAAAACCCCCTAAAAAGGTAAACTTTTTGGCACATACAAGTTGAGTTTCCTGGATCTAAGGCAAACCCATCTCAGCCTTTTTCTGAAGTAACGGTCTCTTTCAGTTTAACTCTCCTTATCCTTGCTTCCAACAAACACACACCAACAACCCCAGATAACAAGAACAACAAGAAACTACCAGAATTATATATCTCTACAAAGAAACTACTAAAAAGACTTGATCTTGGACCCCTTAAACCAAAGGAAAAATATCAAATTTATTTGAAGAAAATTATTAAAAAGGATGGCTTGCTTACCGGTAGGAAATGAAGAGACTTTGGGGGCCTAATCATAAAAATTAAAAAATTAAGATAAAAATGGTGAAGCCTCCTTGTATAATTTTTTTCCCCTAGATTTTTTGCTATGATATGGGGTAGGGGAGGCTTAGGCTTAGGATTGAGAGAGAAAGAGAGAGAAAGAAGGGGGAAGGAAAAGGAAAAAGAAAGAAAATGGGGGAGGGGAAATGGCTTTTTTGTTACCAAGAACTCCTTTAGGGGACACGTATACATGTAATGTAATATTATCTTACATCATTGAATGCTTTTAAGACAGAGAATGCTTAGGACAGTGCTTACATAAAGACATCTTTACCCATGATCTTTCATGGGGCAAACTTTGAGGAGGGACACGTGCCTCCCAATCCTCTGTAAAAAAAACTCATACCCACCCACACCATTAATGTCTTTTCCACCCATGTGTTGTGATCTAATCCATCTCTGTTTTCTTCTTTGTTTTTTTGCCCTTTTATCCATCTGCTTCCAAGTACCATGGTTTTTTTTCAAAGGTTTTTGTTCTTCTTCCTACTTTTTTATTTTATTTTCTATTTCTTTTCTCCAAAATCTATAATCTAACCATTCTGTTTTCATTTCAACCAAATAAATTATAATGGTAACACGTCAAAGGACTACCTTGGAATAAATTTAAAATTAAATGATTTTTTTATATTAAAAATTGAATTATATTTTATTTCATCTATTTTTACTATTAAAATTTAATTGTTATATGTGAGCATGAAATGCATATAACATAAAATATGTAATTGTCTAGTTATTTAATCATTCAACTCAATTTTCATTAAAAATATTAATTTATTTTTTTATTTAATATATAATAATTAATTTTATTTACTTTTTAGTAAATGAGAAAAAAAGAAATTTAACTCTCGGCACTTCGATTCTGGATAATTTCTGGGAATGATTCTTTAAATTTGTTTTTATCCGATTCATGACTTTCTTCAAGCACAGTTTTGACCTTTAAGAGTTCAGCCTCAAAAAATAAGAAAACTACTATTTTGAATTTTATGACGTTACTTCGTTCATCATGTTTATACAAAATCGTGTTTGATTGATTCGCTTTGAAAATGATTTTGCATGATTGATTTTTTTTCCCTTTTTTTTCTATGTTACATAATCAATTTTAACTTATTTTTTCTTAGCAATGGTTGCAGTCGTATGTCCGAAAAT
Source organism: Gossypium hirsutum (assembly GCF_007990345.1). Classification (NCBI taxonomy): domain Eukaryota; kingdom Viridiplantae; phylum Streptophyta; class Magnoliopsida; order Malvales; family Malvaceae; genus Gossypium; species Gossypium hirsutum. The sequence goes on along the minus strand of NC_053441.1, from coordinate 12,011,891 downwards.
AGTTTTAAGTTACGTTGTTCCAACTGCATGCATATAGATATGAGACCATATATTTAAAATTAAAATTTATTTATTAATTAAATTATGGGTGGAATGATAAAATTATTTTTTCTCATATCATTCTCAAATTCAATTGCGAGGTAATCTTTAATTTTTCCTCTTAAAAAAAACTTTATTTCATTTTTAAAAATCATATATTTATATTTAAATATGTAACTACAATACGTGTGTAGAACACAATTTTTTTTAACTACAATATAGATTTTAAGTCCGTTTTTATAGAATTTTTTACAGTACCGAGAAATAAATCACAAATTAACAGTCAAAATAATATAATCATGGTTATTTAGCAACATAAAAGAACCGTATGGGATTAAATTTTAAAGTTTAAGATTCTCATAAAATATTATTTTAACCTGATTCCTTATAATAATTTTTTTTTATTTTGATCCTAATATTTTTAAATATTTTATTAAATTAATTTAGTAGGATATATAAAAATATTTTACTAAAAAATTGGAAATATTTATCAAATTTATGTTTCTTTAAAAAAAATTGATTGGTCCATCTCATTCGTATGAAATATACTTTAAAAAGAGCAAAAGTTACTAAATCGAATTTTCATTCGGCCGACCAATGTTTTCAGATAAATATATAAAAAAAATTAAAAAGGCCCAACTTGGTCCAACTTCGGACGCCGCTAACAAAATATAAAATCTTCAACCCTTCTCTTCCTTCTCTGCCAATAAACTAAACCCTAACCAACTCCAAGTGTCGAGCCACCCAACTCACTATTAACAATGGCGCATCATCGTGGCTCCGACCCTGAAACCGAACCAAACACGCAACTTTACAACCCATACCAAGACTTGAACCTTCAAGTTCCCATAACCAACCTGTACAAGCTCCCAACCTCTCCGGAGTTCCTCTTTCCTGAGGAATCCCTCCACCAACGCCGCTCTTGGGGAGAAAATCTGACCTTTTACACCGGTTCCGCTTATTTAGGTGGCTCTGTATCCGGCGCAGCCGTCGGGCTCTTCTCGGTTCTCAAGAACTTCGAGCAAGGCGATACTTTGAAGCTGAAGATCAACCGGATCTTGAATAGTTCGGGTCATACGGGCCGGACATGGGGAAACCGGATCGGGGTGGTGGGCTTGATTTATGCGGGGCTGGAGAGTGGAGTCGTGGCGGTGACTGATCGTGATGATGTCTGGAGCAGCGTGGCTGCGGGTCTGGCCACCGGAGCGGTTTGTCGTGCGGCGAGAGGGGTGAGGTCCGCGGCGGTGGCGGGTGCTCTGGGTGGGTTGGCGGCGGGAGCAGTGGTCGCTGGGAAGCAAGTTTTGAAGAGATACGTGCCCATTTGAAAAAAGAGATGATTTTGCAATAAGTTGGTATGTGATTAGATTGAAATTTTTATGGTGGTTGTAGGTTAAATTTGAGGGGAAAATTTTGCTAATAGCATTAGGATTTAGAGAAATCTAGTTTTATTTAATATGTGAAATTGATGTGCTGGAATTTTCTTTTCGATGTTAATGGATCTTATATTCAACTACGGTCTGAACTTGGTTTATTGCAACTTCATCTAAGGCATGTAATGGTGCACTGTTTTATGATCATTGTGATGTTGTTTGGTAGCATGTTTTCCTATAGGTAATGGTCTAAAGTGATATGGTCCCATGCGGTTGCCTATTGGCTTTCCTTTCTGCTAAGGTCAGGTATCAAGGTCTTAGATTTGACTAGGGTTTTGAAGCCTGGTAATTATAAAAAGCTGAATAGGAATAGTTATACATGTGTATCACTTGCATATATATTATATGCTTCAACACTCTAAACCTCTTTTTGGTTGGTTAACTGGAAATTTTGTTATTGCTTTGGTTTTTCTGCAGAGGCTAGCGGGTTATTTAAAGGATGGAAAGGAGAAGTGATTGTATATTCACCATAAGAGTTATGTTCCGTTGTTGTATCTGACTCCGTGGGGTTTTGTTCTTTTCTTTAAGGATTGGGGTCTTTAGTGACACCCCCCAAAAAATTCAAGGATAAGGTGCTAGGTTTTATTTTCTATTTTCTTGTTATTTGCCTTCATATAGATATAACACAGAAGTTTCTCTCATTGCATCTTTGATATTCTTTTTACAAGTTGGATCTTCTCTATTAAAGGGAGGGTTTGAGAGGCTTGTAAAACATTATAAATCCCGCAAATATGGACGGGATGGAGAAATAGAAATTTGAACTTTTATTCCCCTTCTTAGTAATAACAGTTCTCGAGCATTTGTACAAACAATTCCCAACCCAAACTGAGCAAAACTGACCCATTTGGGAGTCTTTGATCACACAAAGTGAAGCTAGAAGATTACACAAAACTCATACCAGCATGTTTCAAAAAAGATGGGGAAAGCCGAGTCTGCAGATCAAAGCAACGAATATGAATACCATCACTACCAACAAAGACGAGGACCTAAATATCGAGCTTGACCTAGAACTCAAAACATGAAAACACAGCACAGTTCTCATTTCTATATGGCTTTAAACTAGATGTACTAAATTGACACCCTCGAAATCAAAACTTCAACGGGAAATTTTGTCAACCCTATGAGCAGGGGTTGCTAATTCAGAATACTAAAGAATATTTGATGCAAAACCATTATATTCAGTGAACAATTCTGACCAGTAAAACACTAGAAATGTGATGGGTTAGCAGTAGCATCCCCTTAAATCATTCCAAATATTCCGTATGGAAAGGGTTATTACACTCTGCAAAAGGAAAATTCCAGCCCGCAGTTTAGTTCCTCAATTCTTGATCCCCCTTATTCCCCAAAAAAATTTAAATTGGTTTACAGTGAAAGCACTACTCCCGAAGAAAATTGCCCAGGAATACATGTATTGGATTCAAGCCATCATGAAAATTGATCACAGCAAAAAAGTCAGTTTAATTTAAAGAAACAAACACCATTGATTTAGAGCAACATTGACTCTGGATTCTCAATGTACCCTTTGAAAGCTTTCAGCCATTCAGCACCAATCGCACCTAAAAGAACAAGTGGAATTACTTGGATTGTACAAGTTAGATTAATGATATACTATTAGAATTCTAAACAAAAACTACATACCATCAATAACTCGATGATCGCAGCTTAGAGTTACAGACATGAACGAGGCAAACTTGAATTGGTCAGGGCCCGAGCCAGGGATAACCCTCTTCTCAGCTGCATACATAGAGTCCATCGATTACGAAGAAGCAGAAATGGATATGGCATGATGTAGGGCAAATTCAGGACAAATCTTACCAGACCCAACAGCTAAAATCCCAGACTGTGGAGGATTAATGATGGCACAGAATTGCTTAATACCGAAGGGCCCTCCCAAGTTAGACACTGTAAATGTGCCTCCCTGCAAAGGAAACCCAGCATGAATATGGTTCATATGATGATCGATCATAACATCAATTATTGTTTATCAACATAAACACAATTTCTAACCTCGTAATCTTCTGGTTTTAAGCTGTTCTCTTTGGCTTTTTGTGCCAAATTCTTGACCTCCTCAGCAATTGAGGACAAACCTTTCTTATCAGCATCCTGCAACATGTACAACAAATTATCACTTAAAAATAGAGAATTACACCAAGAATTGAACAGTATGAAGTTCAAACAACTGCTCACCCTGATAACAGGGACGTAAAGTCCATTGTCTGTCTGCACAGCTACATTAATATTCACATTGTTATACCTGGGGTTGGAAGCAAACGGAAGCATGTCATGATGATAATTGATATGCAGTATGCACTCAGGACTTAATCAGTTTGCAAGTAATTTATACTCACTGGCGAATATAGTCATCTGTCCATGAACTATTGCACTGAGGAACCTTTCGGAGAGCCAATGCAGCAGCCTGTAATTGATAAAAAACTTCTACCTTCTAAGTATATTAAATAAATAATGTTCAATTTTTGCGGTATTCTAAAGACAGTTCAATAAATAAATAAGGGAGAATCTGCACTAATTTCTTATTTGCAGAAAATACTATATCAGTATATTAGCATCTACATAATAAAAGCCATTTCAGAACATATGTGGAGTAAATATTCCAAGAAAGAATTACATTATTTCAGGGAAAGGATTTAAATCTACATGAAGGAAAAAGCAAGTAAATATGATGAGGCAAGAAGTTAACATAATATTGCTTTAACTATGTACTCTGAAGCTTAGGGCCTGTTTAGTAGTGCTTAAAAAAAGCACTTTTGGAAGAAAAGCTGTGCTAAACAAGCAGCTTTTGGCTGAAATTTTTGGTTTTTCAAAAGTGCTTAAGGAGAAGCTAAAATTTTTAGCTTTTTCTCTCCCAAAAGCACTTTTGGTGCTTAATTACTTTTTTACCCCTCCAATAACATAGTACTTTCCCTTTTTTTTTTCTTGGTGCTTAACTACAAATGTGTTAAAATCATTAATTAAAAATAAAATAAAAAATATTTTTTAAAATACTAATTACAAATATTTAATGGTTATATTTAAATATTAAAAATATAGTTTATATATTCTAATTAAATTATATAAATAATTATATTGATTGCTTAAAAATATTTAAAATTTATATTTCATATATTAAAATATTAACAAGTTATAATAATTTTTTATATTCTTACTAAAATATAATAATATTAACTAATTTAAATATCATTTAAATACATATTTGTTACTTGATAATAACATGTCTAAAATAAACATTTTATTTCTCAAAAGCACATTTTGACAGCAATGCTAAACACTCAAATTTTTCAAAAGCACTTCTCAAAAGCATTTTTCAAATGCACTTTTTGACACCAAACTTTTCAAAAGCACTTCTCAAAAGTATTTTTCCACTGCACTTTTCAAAAGTATTGCTAAACTAGCCCTTAATCATGAACTGCCATGTTAGATCCACAGTTCCCATTATATCGACCACAAGCCATTATCCAAAAGCCTCTTGGACCATAACAAAAGTATCAAAGCAGGTCAACTTGAACATCTCAAAGCTAAGTAAACGCACAGAAGTTGTCTACCTTAATTACAAGATCATTGACAGATATACGCTTCCCACCTGAAGCTTCCTGTAATGAGTTGAGTTGGCTCCGCAAACTGAAGGTAACAAAACAGTTTATAACTATCAAATTCATCAATTTCTTTTTGAGAATATCAAAGCACTATTACTTACTCCATAAGTTTGTCAACACATGTATCCACTGTTAAATAATAATGTGGTATAGTCTGTTTTGAGAATAATAAGCGTGATGCTGTGACCTGTCAAAATTTATAGTAGAAATTACTGACAAAGCACATTGATACATAATGGGCATGGGGAGACAACAGAAGAAGCTGGAGAGAAGATAGAGATATAAATTTCTATACATTCTTATGCAAAGAGTAAAGAAATCTAGAAGGTAGCTAGAATTTGAGATTTCACTAGTTACAATAGAATGCGTATTCTTTCAGAACTAGATGAAATGTGAAGTTCCATTCAAAGGGGACCATCTTCTATGAAGTGGATCCATAATAAAATCCATGTACCGTAAACATTTTACAGCCTTGAACTCTCGTGAAACTTATATAAATAATGCCAACCAGTAACAGACCTTTCTTATCTGAGAATGAGGGATATCCACATAATCTAAAGCTGCAAGTTTTGCATCCTTTGTCTTAGGAGTTGGTGCTGAAACTTCCTTCCCGCGTGAAGCTACATGACAAGGAAAACTCTCCAGTAAGCAGAAAATGAGACAATAGTACATCAAAAAGAATACTATTAAAGAATCTCCGGAAAGCCAAAAGGGTAGGGTGGGGGGTGGGAGACAAGACATTTTTTACTGTATAATATAGCATTACTTATCAGGGTCACAAATTGCAACAGAATGAATCACTCAGTGTAGAAATTTAAATATGATACCCAAATAATCTTCAATATCAGCCTTTACAATGTGTCCATCAGGACCTGTTCCTTTGATACTTGAGAGAGGTACCTACATTTGCATCCAAAAGGAATGGAAAAATGTTAAAAAGATATTGCATAGAAACAATTAGAACTTAAGGTAGCATCTTGACACAGAAAATTAAAATTGAAGTCACAGAACTTATACAACTAACCTTGTGTTCTTCAGCCAATTTTCGTGCAAGAGGACTTGCAAAAATGCGATCTTCTGAAGGAGAGGAAGTAGGCTTGGGAGTCTTAGGCTCTGGTGAACTAGCTGGCTGTTCAACAGGCTCCTGCTTTGGCGGGGGAGGAGCTGCTGAGTCTTTTGCAGCAGGAGCACCAGAATCTGATGCTGGAGGACTGTAGTCCTTGAACTTTGCAATATCCCCCTCCTCTTCAACAGTGATGGCAATTATCTACATAAGACCACAAGAGAAAACACAAAAACATCAACAACATAAATATTGATGAATTGTATTTTACTCGGGAAAAAAAAGGCAATAGACAGAAAATAAAGAGGTGCAAAGCAAAGTTGCAACTTCTCTATTTAGTCAAATTCATTCCCCAATCCACAAAGGTGAGAACTGAAAAAAGATAAATAAATGCATAATATTTCTCGAAATCAATACCTCACCAACTTTGATCTCTTTTGACCCATCCCCCTTTATAATCTTAGCAAGATAACCTTCTTCCATGCATTCCATCTCCACTGTTGCTTTATCCTTCACACAGTAAATAAAGTTATAAATAAAATCGTAATTTCTGATACAAACAAAGAAGATGAAGGATAGAGCCAACAAACAGGAGAATGCCTTACAGTTTCAACTTCACACAACACTTCACCAGGAGACACCTTATCACCCTCTTTCTTCAACCACCTAGCAATGTTTCCCTGCATTTAGAAATTCACATACTTAGATGAATAGCACAGATATATTTACAACATGTTTGGAAGATCCAGCATGGTTCAGACCTCAGTCATTGTGGGTGAGAGTGAAGGCATTCCAATTTCTTGGCAAGGAGGAAGGCCTGAAAGCAACTTAAGAATGTTAGCATTATTTAGTAGGTGACGCAATAAACAAATTGAACAGTTAACAAACAAGTAACACCCCATGGCTATCATTAATGCAGCAAAGTTCAACTTGAGACCTGTCAATCATCATTCCAACTACCACGTGCTCAACCATAAATATACTAACCTCTACATTGGCAAAAAAACCTCTGGGAACTTGAATACATGCTAAATAAATCCAGCACTACCTAAGTGCTAGCACTAGCAAGGAAAAAAAAAGGTATAGCACTGCCTTGTAAAAGAGAGACAGATAATGAACTGCAATCATGATGATATCTCTTAATACAACATATTATTACCCATAAAGTAAATTCCTATTATCTGAGCTCTCCTGTCAGAAAGGGTAATTTTCACAAGAGATAACAATAATAAATCTCACAGCAAATTACGGTTTCAACATAAAAGTTTCTAGGGAAAGCACATCAATATGGTCATACTTTTGAATTCAGCATAAGGTGCGCAGTTGCATCAGTTAAACACACGTTACTGTGTAAAACCTTTTACCATTTGACAAATAATGGATTCCTAAGAGAACGGTGTAAAATAATTAAAATAATAATCCATACCTGCATCAGATGCAAATCCTCTCCTAGAAAGTGCCTGTGAACTGAAAACGGATACAGGGATTAGGTTCCTCAAATGGAAAACATTACCAGGAAATAGTAAAATCACCAACAAGGTAACAGAAAATGCGGAAAAAATTACCATAAAAGTCCTCTGCTGTATACCACACCACCCATTGTAATTCCTGATCTCATTACTGTCCTAGAAAGAGTCTTCTTAGATAAACAATATGATACCTGCGAATAAGATATTAAACAGACACTGTTGACTAACTGAGTCTTAACTTCAACTAAGAAGGTAATGCAGAATGAGAGTCTGCAGAAGAAAAAAAGGATAAAAAAGCAACAAAATGACTGCAAATTTATTGCTCCGCTAAAGGGAGAAATAGATAGATAAACTTACAGGGTGACTACCAACAAACTTAGATACAGTCTCTCTTTCTGCAGGTGCATAGCCAAGAGGACGGATCTTTGCAACATCTGAACAGTAACCAACTTTTCTTAACATAACATAAACAAAAATATATCCACACTGCTATGCTTTTATCACTAAGTGTAATCACAAAAACATAACGAAGAGTAGCATGCCAGACAGCTCTTAATAAAGACGGGTAGCAAAAAGAATACGAGCAAACCATGTACTTGTATTATATTATTCTGTAAACCGGATAGCCAGTACCCGGTAGGCTTGGGAGGCACTTTTTTTGCATGTTGACCAAGTAGACTAAACAAAATTCTAAAACGGTTCCTATGCTTTTAGATATCAGAAAACTAAGTATGACAAAACAAAGCAATCTTTCTAATGCGGCATTTTATTCTTATATGTACCTTCTCTTTTACAAACAGATGATTGTGCTCCATTGGAAAACCAACGAACTAGAACAGCGTGATCGTACCGCAATAATTTGGGAACATTCCTCAACTGAAATATCAGAAATTCAAAAGTTTATATTAAAAAAAAAAAGAAGATAAATTATAAGCTAAACAGAGACCGAAAATTCCAACTACGATCAATTCAAGGATAGTAAAAAGGAATCGTCAATTAAGTTAATAGAGACATTTATGAACTAAAATAAATAGCGAAAAATATTCAAATCCAGAAAGGGATTCGAATCAAAAACTGATGCAGTGTTTAAAAAGAAAAATCCAATAAAGGGATCCAGACATGAGAAAACTCGAGAGTTACCCTTTTAGAATGATTGATGATATGAGATGCATAAGCCATGATTCTCTAAGCTCCCAATCAAACACTTCAGAAAAAAAAATGGAATAAATATGAGAAGGTTAGGGTTTACACCGTTCGGGCATAAGATCAAACACAGTAGATCTCACTTGTTTTTATTAAGAGAACCCTTTTTTTAGGGAATTAAAAATATAATAACAGTAAATGAAAAAAGATCGCTTCCCTTTTGTGTTTTCTTTTGTGCGTATAAAATTAAACGGTATAAAAAAAAAGAGAGAGTAAGAATAAACCGTTGATAGAGTGGAGTGGGAAAATTAAACGGTAATGATCAGTGGATCTAAGCTGAGTTCGATGAGTTGTATGTACCATAGAGAATGATGGTTTACATTGAAAGATAAGCGGCACAATTAGTGTTTGGGCTTGACCGTTAGGCGGGCGCCCACTTTCGTGGATTTGACCAACAATTTTTGTTTCTCTTAATATTTTAGTTCGACTAACATACAAATACAACGTACTCAATATTTTAGTTATTTATAGCAGTAGAATATTGTGACCCTATTCAATATGGTAACAATTTTATAGCATTATTACATTATATTTTGGATTACATTCTCATCTTTTTGTAAGATAAATTATTATAAATTACATTTAAGAGTAAAATATTTCATCCATTAAAATTTGAGTGCTTTTCTATAATAAAAGTTGACTATTGAATGTATATAATAACAAATTTAATTATTTACTTTAGACGTTTAGGATGAGTTTAATTCATCACTTTTATTTTTTAGAAAACATCACTTTTATTTTTTAGAAAATGTTTTCCTAATCTTTTAGTGTATGGTTGAGAAAAATATATTGAATCCAATGTAAAATAACTTATTGGTCAATCGTAAAAAATATTTTTTTTTCAGTAAAATGATTTACCCTTTAAATTTCCATAAATCATTTTACATATTTTCTCGTTTTCTCACTTTATCATTCTTTCTCAACAACACCATCAGTCTCGTTTTCTCACTTTATCATTCTTTCTCAACAACACCATCGGTGTTGTTTTCTCTCAATCCATAATCTCTCTATTCTCTCACCCTTAATCTTCTCCAATTCCCTTTCTTTTATTCTAAGTATTGTTTCAATCGTCATTGCCTTCAATTTGATATAATTACTGTTGATTGACGTAAACAAAAATAAAAATTAGGGTTTCAAACTTATTTTGATTGGTTTGGAATTTGAATTTGTAACTTCTTAATAGTTTTTTGAATTTGGGTTTTTGGTGGGAGAGAAACCTTTTTGGGAAGTTCAATAAATTTTAATTTTTTTTCTTATTTGCACGGAATCGAGATATATTATTGTCTTTAATAGTAGAAATCAAGTGGCATTTAAACATTTGTACAATTTCAATTTAGCTCCCAAAAGAATAGCCATTGGAAGCAATTTTTTAGCTGTAATTTTATGCAATTTTGTATTTGAATGGTAAGCAACATGTTGAACAATGAGATTATATATGTTGGTTTTTAGTTTGATTCATGCTCAAAAGTGTGATTCTTGAGATTATTTTCAATTTTTCAGAGTTTGAGTGTGAGAGATTGTGTAAGCTTGGGTTTAAATTTGATGTGTTCATGTATCCATAAATATGCAGGGTGCTTATTGGAGGAGAGGGTGTACATATTTATGTTTTGAAAGTAAGAATGATAGACATAGGAACAATAGTTCCTTGTTAGGAGTACTGTTACTTTTGCATAATTTGTGAGTTTTTACTAAATGATTGTTGCAAAACCTCTATTGAAATAAATTTATTAACTTTTATCATGATTAACGAATTTATATCCAAGTATCTCATTATTTTATCACCTAGCATGAGTTAGATTTAAAAAAAAAATTCTTTTAAAGAATTGAATAAATGGTTTATATAGAAATACAATAATGTGTACCCATACTAAATGTGCTATAAATGAAAAAAAAATCTATTGAATTCAGCATTTTCATATTGCATAATCCCACGGGAAAATCGTAGATGTTAGATAACTTTTAAACTTAAAATTTTGTTGTATTTAATGCAATGTTATTTTTCTATTTAATAATTAGACTTTAGGAACTTAATTTATTCTTTTAGCATCAAGACATTCTAGAACTAAACAATTAAAGCCTCAATTGTCGAAAATTGTGGCAGCAATGAAGAACTAGAAGCCCCCAAAACTGCATCAAAATAATCTATTCCACTTCCTATTTTGAAATCTCCCAATGTAACAGCATTGCTCAAATGCATCCAACACCCAGTGCATCTCCATTTCCATCTCACAAGCAGTCCCCGTGATACATTGATTCGATATGTGAACTTATTGTGTGTTTTTATATATATTGGTCGCAATATAAATTTTTAGATATATTGTTATGCAATTTTGTATATGTTTATTTGGTATGAAAGATATTGGAAAGTTATACTATTGTGGTTTGTTTTGAATATATAATTGTGTTTAATGGTTATATAATTGATGCATTTGAGAAAATTGTTGTAACTAAAATATTTTTACTTAGTGTATTAAATTGTATTTAAACATTTAAAGTTATTATTTAATTTGAATGTAAATAAAACTATGTAACTAAATTTATGTCACTAAAAACAGTATTTGGAAAATGGATTTCGAAATTTTTACCTCAAGCACCAAGAAATATTAAAAATTTCAAAAAAAAAAGACATTTTTCAGAAATTGTTTTCATTGAATCAAACAAACCCTTAAACAAATTTAGCTATATTATTTTTATTTGGAGCAATTAAACCCTTGACCTTTCATTCTATAAAATGTGGTCATAGGGTTTAGTTTCTTTTTTACGAGCACTCAAGTTGCAATAAATAAAACCGTATAATTATCATGATATTATAAGTATCAATTAATCAAGAAAGAATAATTATAAAACTCGGATATCGAAAAGGAATATAAAAGATATCAAAAAAATGAATTAGGTAAAATTACAACCTTATTTTAAAATAACTCCAAGCCCAAGTTTCAAATTGGCTTGGTCTCATTGGTCAAGAAAGGACACACATAATTTTATATGATTATTTGTATTTTTTATAATTAAATATAATTATTTATTTGTTAATATAAAATGCGATGATCAATTTGTTTATCTAAAAAAATAAAAAGAATACAATGGTTTAGATTAACACTAAATTTGAAAAGTAGTTTAAAAATTTATTTTTGAAAAAATTAATTTAAGATTTAAATGCTTATATGTAATATGAGGTGTTACATTGACATTATTTATGAAACTTTTACCGATAAATATTTAAGTTCTGAAAACAATCCTATGACGAGCAGTGAAGCTTACATTTAAGTTTCTTATAAGCTAACTCATTATACATACTTCATTTGCATACTTTGACCATGCATGTTATGCCTTGGCTAGTGGTAGGTACATACATAGTTATTTCGATTGAAATTGACTAGTCTTTGTTTTGGCCCTTACAAGCTATATTAACAGAGAGGGGTAACATTCAGTCGACGTGTTCCAAGCTATGTTGCTTGCACATGTTCATAGGTTTACCGTATTTGTTAGTGTTATGTCCAAAAATAGCGGGCAAATAACGATGCATGAGAAGAAAATGATTCATGATTTAATTTATTTGGCAATACTTCTCTTAGTTATGAGATTAGAGATTCAATTTTCATTGTGTTTTAAAAAATTAGTTATTGTTATCGACGGAGTTATTATTATCGATGTTGAACAACAAAAAATACTATTAGGTGATGGTAGAATTTAGGAAAATTATTGATTAATCGTTTTATTTTTATTAGAATTAAGTATTGATCATTAATTATTTATCATTTTCTTTTTGATATTTTAGAAGGTTAATCATTGCTATTAATTTGCTATTAACTGTGAATAAAATAAATACTAATAACTAGTGTTAGAATTTAGGAAAATTGTTGATTAATCCTTCTATTTTTTAGTAGAATAAGTATTAACCATTAACCGTTATTTTTATCAATAATAATAACCCCCCCCAGCAGCTACGTAACAACAAAATATAGTTTCTTCTTGGTGTTTTAGGGTTTATAGAGGAGGGTGGGAGAGACACACAAAGCGAGAAGGGTTAGAATGGGAAACCAGAAACAAAAGTGGACGGCGGAGGAAGAGGAGGCGCTTCTGGCCGGAATCACCAAACACGGTCCTGGAAAGTGGAAGAACATCCTTAAAGATCCCGAATTTGCCCCTTTCCTCACTCACCGCTCCAACATTGACCTCAAGGTTCTTCCTTTTCTTTTGTTTGTTTGTCTTCAGTTTATTTTTGGATTTAAAATCGTTTTACTTTTTCCTCTAATGCCATGTTTGCTCTGTTTTGTTGTTTTGGTTACAGAGATTATTTTGTGATAGGTAGCAAAAAAAATTTTTTATGCTGTTTTAATTGAGATGATATTTTACATCAAGAAACCCTTACCGTGAGTTTGACTTTAGTTGAATGGTGACAGGTTTAAGTTAAAATCAATTCTTGAATGTTTGTACAATGCACGTGGTTTGGTTAAAGCTTAAACTACTAAACATCTTACCCTAATTCATGTTAATTGATGCTGCATATAGTAATTTAAATTCTTAACGGGAATAAGAGTTCTTGAAACTTCAACTATTCTTCTCGAATTTTTTCGTGATAAAGTCTTGAACCACTAAGCTGAGTTTTGACTTTATCTGTTTGTATTTAGATCTCGTAATTGGGCATCGAGGGAAACTAAGCTCATCTCTATTATGGCCTTTGAATTGGGCTGAGTTGCTCGTATCAGTTTTGTTCTACATGATATCAAACATTTAGGCTTGCTAAAGCTATGTAAGTATTTATGAATTTGTACTGGGTTCATTGCAGTGATAGGTGATATAAGCTTACAGAGGCCTTGGTCATTAAGAACCTAATACATATTCATAAGACTGTCGGAACTCAAAACCAAGGACAAAATATTTGTTAATTCTAGTTTTCGATTTCCATGCGATTATTGCTGGGTTTTGGTGAATTTTAAGTTCTTCATAGCCTTCCTATGTTGTGGTCAACCTATATGGTTTTCTCATGTTTGCTCTCATTTGCAGGATAAATGGCGGAATTTGAGTGTCAGTACTTCTACTCAAGGTGCCAGAGACAAATCAAGAGCACCCAAGGTAAAAGCCATTGTTGCTTCCCTTCCCAACACTCCCAATTCTTCTGCTCCAGTTGCGTCGCGTGCTCACAATGTAACTTCTGGTACTGTTGTGGGTGATTCTTCAAACAACGGTATAGACGGGAAGAATGCTCCTAGGTTTGTATTTCTATTCTTTCTGTTCTCTATTTAAAAGACATCTGTGTTGATGACTGATCTTCTCATAACTGTGGTGTGAGAAGTGGAATAAAACATCCCTAAAGCCTTTTGGATTTTATAATGAATTTTATTTGAATTTGTTTTTTTCATGGTCAATTCAAAATCTGAAAACCCCTCTATGCACGATTTTCTTTTTTACTGTGGTTAGCAGGTTTAAGTTGAATTTTACTTTTGAATGATTTCATAGTTTTTTGTGTTTTCCAAAATCGATGCTAAATTGCCTTAATGTGCAAGTTTAATGGAACTTCATATAATATGATTAGTATAGTCTCTCCCATTTATTTCTCAAGATGCAGAGTGTTCAGTTTGCTTTGTGTTAAGGTAGCTTGATAAATATGCTATGTTCCCTGCTTCAATATGCACTTGATGCTATTTCTCTTCTTTTTATTTCCATCATACCAGGTATAACACAATGATTTTTGAAGCCCTTTCAACCATTAAAGATACAAATGGATGTGATATAAGTGCAATTGTAAGCTACATTGAGGTGAGATGGGTTTTGTTTCTTCTTTTTCTTCCCCTCTTTTTAGATGTAACTCATGTATATTGTATGTTGAGGTAGTTGTAATATCTAAATATTAGCGAGCAAATTGTGCTTCAGAGTTTAGAGCAGGGTTACAACATGTTAAATTTCCTCCCAAACACTCAGTGGTACCTGAATTCTGTACACACAGGTACCTAACATTGCACTAGATGATTCGACTGCATGACCATAATGCTAACATGCTGAATGCTGATATTTATGTTGTTTTATTTTAATATAGAAGACAGGATTGAATAATCTTAGGTGTTTTCCTGGAGCTGGGATTCTGTAGCTTTCAGCTGATATCAACTTGTATTTAGAAATGTTAGAAACACTTTTCTTGCTTCTTTTTTTTTTGAAGAGGTTACAAGAACAATTATCAAGTACAAACTCAATTACAGTCAATACAGCCAAATAACTATAACTAGAATCAAGAATACAAAGCACGATCGGATTGATAACTGGAATATATCCAACCTAAACCAGAATAAATTTGGATGGGCCCACGCCTGGTGGAACTGACCAAAATAAATCTGAACTAAGATTCCCCACATGATTTACACAGGGTGAGACTCAAACTTGGGATCACAAAGTTCTTAGGGCCTCAACCTTGCCATTAAGCTAAGGCCTCATTGGCCACACTTTTCGCTTTTCGTAAATGCTTCGTTTTTTAGACCTATCATCTGGTTGTTGATCTCTGAAGGAGAGCATTGTTTTTAGAGGACCTTTAACTGAATCCTTCCCAAAAATTCTGGCGTTTCTCCGTCATATATAGTAGCTGAATCCTTAAACATCATTTTTGAAAAAGAACAGTGCTATAATTCGCTTTTACAGGCACAACAGATCCTTCTTTCCTTAAAATTGTCAAACTGGAATATTTATGTTTTATCTCGGTGTGCCTTTGTCTTCCTTTTGCAAGTATGTGTGTGTTTGGACCAGTGATCATTGTCTATTTATTAATGCATGTTTGGGAATATGGATACTAACTGATTTGGTTTACATGCTGCAGCAAAGGCATGAAGTTCCACCAAATTTTAGAAGGTTACTAAGTTCAAGGCTGAGAAGACTTGTTTCACAAGGCAAACTGGAAAAGGTAATTGTGACTCTATAATGAGTATTTCACCTTCATGATTGATAGTTTCGCCACTTTTTTCCATTTATATGGTCATTTGGAGTTTGCTAAACATGATGACAAATTCGTTTCAACAACTGGCATTTTCCTATACTAATCTAAACTTTGCAGGAAAGGGAAAATAATATAATAAGTTGTTCAGGTTTTAATTGTTTTCTGCACATTCACATCAGTTGAACTGGATAAGAATCTCTAGACTGACCTCCAGAATTGTCATCTTATCTTGTTAAAGAAGACAAATTTTGACTCCGCTGTTGAAGCTCTCCTACCTTTGATGTATTTAAAAGATGACTATTAGCAGATTGATTCTGGGGATGACTTGCTAGCAACCTCGGGTTTTGATAATTAGTTTAGATGCAAGAATTTGATGTTGTATTACATTATTGAATGATTTAATGGAAAAGGGGATTCTATGGTGGATGCTGTATGCATCTTAATGTTAAAACCATCCAATGCAGGTACAAAATTGCTACAAGATCAGAGAAGATACCTTGATGGGAACAGAAACACCTACCCCTAAACAAAAAGACGTACGCCTACGGCAGAATTCTGGTGCAATAGGTTCTGGTGAAACAGTAGAAGAAGCAGCCATCACAACAGCCTATAAAGTTGCTGAAGCTGAAAATAAATCGTTTTTAGCCGCTGAGGCCGTGAAGGAGGCAGAAAGAGTCTCCAAAATGGCTGAAGATACCGATTCAATGCTTCAGCTAGTGAAAGAAATCTATGAACAATGTATGTGAAATTGCACATTTCTACTCTTTTCTTGGGCATATGTTTTTTTTCCTTGTACCCAGGAACTTAATTATGAATTCTTTTCATGTTCTTGCAGGTTCACGAGGGGAAACTGTTATTTTGGTTTGAGTCTTTAGCTGCCTAGGATGTAAGTGATAGTTGTCTTTTTCTTTATAAATTTTGGAATCTGTGTATGTATGTGAATTGTGGATCCATTGATCTTGTTCAATGAATCAATGCATGGGCATTGAAATGCATTTATGACCATTCAAAGATCCATGATGAATCATGTAGTTAGTATATTACAAGGTATTATTGTACAATTAGCCCGTTATAATTAGAGTGGAAACCAGTTTTGACTTTTGGAAGCAACATGTAGACAAGGGGAATGTACATTTTAGAATCATAATAATGAAGAAACTCTTTTAGCCCCATCCCATGGCATTAGTGACGAAAAGCCTACATTTCTATGGATACTAGGGGATGGGATCTATGATATTTGGGCGGAATGTTGGGTATGCGTATGTGTATGGTATTGGGGTATATATATTTCAAAGTTATTTTTACTATATGTATTTATGTGGATTCTATTTAATGAGGTAACAGTATATAAATTCATAGATGATCAGTGAATTATGTGATGTAACAATTAAAAAGTTTAATTTTTTATGTACCATTGTGTTAAATACATCCATGTTTGAAAATTTTTAATGCAATTTTTTTCTAATATTCATGTTTGAATATGTATTAAATAATGGATATTTTGAAATAAAAAATAAAAACTCTGGTAATGAAACGAGGATTAAGATTAAAATTTTATAAATTATTTTATAGAATTGTTGTTTCATTGTTTTTATTGTTAAAAGATAAAAACTAAATATAAGAATGATTTTAGAATATTGGCTTTAATAGAAATGGTAAAAATACATCAGTACTTGTGTAAAAATATAATTAACTTTAAATATGTAAAATTAAATTAATAATTTTCTAATTAAATTGGTGTTTTGGTTAACTTACAACATGAATTTAATTAAGGGTTTAAATAATATAAAAGTCGATTAAAAACAATATTGTAATTTTTTTATACTTTTAATTTATGTAGGTTAAGGGCATCATGCAAAAACTTTTAAAATTTTGATTTTTTTTAAGGAGATAATTTATCATTTCCCCTAAATTTGTCCATTTGTACTTAGGTGTTCTTAATTTTTTTTTGTTTGACTTAATTGATCCTTAAATTTTATTCTGTCAATTAGGATGGTACCTCCATATTAACATCATTAGTTTGT
This sequence comes from Gossypium hirsutum, assembly GCF_007990345.1. Classification (NCBI taxonomy): domain Eukaryota; kingdom Viridiplantae; phylum Streptophyta; class Magnoliopsida; order Malvales; family Malvaceae; genus Gossypium; species Gossypium hirsutum. The sequence goes on along the minus strand of NC_053441.1, from coordinate 11,994,130 downwards.
ACTAATGTGGCACTACTAACTAATTTGGTGGTGCCACATGGTATCTTGAGAGGTTGCCATGTGGTAAATATAAAATTTAAAAATAAAAAACTATATTTATATTTTTCATGTGGCATTTTAAGTTGTGGTACAATCAGATTGACTAGTAATGCCATGTCAACACAAACTAATGATGTTAGTGCGAAGGTACCAATTTGATTGATGTAATACAAATTTAGAAACTAAGTTAAAAAAAATTAAAAACTAATTAAGTACAAATGGACAATTTTAGAGACCAAATTATATATATTTTAAATGATAGAAAATGAAAAGATATGCTATATTAATTAATATTAATGATCACAATGAATCAAATAAATCTTTTGATAAAACAGTAAAGTGAAATTTTTAAAATTTATAAGGTTTGATGGTTCAAACCCTACTATTGTAAGGTTTTTTCATTTATAAAAATACGAAAAATAAAAAAAACTCTTTCTAATAATATAATTTCATTTATAAAATATCAATAGGCTGTTGAGTGCAATGATATAATTAAGAGTAAAATTAGAAAATTTTATTGAGAATCACTATATTTTTATGATGGTAAAAATGTAATTTTATTATTTTAATGATCTATATATTTATAATATTTAAGGGATTAAATTAAAATTCCATTATTTTTAAGAGAAAATGTATAATTTTATTATTATTAATTTTAAATTTTATAAATCATAAAATAATTTAAATAAAAAAATTAATTATAAGGGCTGGACCCTGCCAGCCTCAGATTTTACCATCGATTACAACAAATTACTTTTCCAAGAATGAACCCTCAACATCATTATAAAACGGATATAAAGAATAAAAAATATTTAAGATTATTCTAACTGACTTGATTAATTGGAAATATAAAACATAGGAAATGACAAATATACCAACAATTCTTGGAAATTTTATTCCTTAAATTCTTAACTAAAATATTAGGACCTAGAAGATCGTCGCTCCGCTTACACGCTTCTTCTATTATTTCCAAATTCCCAATGCTCTCTCACAAGCCGAAGCTTCAAAATTCTTAGATCTCCGCTTCAATTTGAGTTGTTTCCTGGAAATTTTTTAAAAATTTCCATCTTATTCATTTTTACAGTATCAGGTAATTTATTTATTTTCTGTTTGGTTTTCTGGATTTGCATGGTTTTCACATTTCATTTTCTAGGCCATCTTTTGTTTGATGATAACGCGCAGGCTTACACACAAGTAAAAGAAAACAGAATTGCATCATGATTTATCTTCAATATTCTTTGTTCACTTACCATAATTGGATTTTCCATCTATTTTTCCCCATTCAGTTGGTTTGCTTGGAAAGAGGGGAAATAAAGAGAGATAGGACTGGAAATATTATTAGTTAGTGTGTTTTAATATCTTGGATATGAAAGCTTTGTTCTCTTTTCTTTGAACAAAGCAAGATTTTATGTTCTCTGTTTGATCAAAACAAGAATTTGATTCAATTTTTTTTATGTTTTTTCTTGGTTATGTAATAGTTAAGGTCGTTCCTATCTCGTTTATGCTTTAGTAATTTACTACCAATTATGCAACATCAAGGAAGCTTAATCAATCTTCGTTATCATTTTTCGTAGAAGAAAAAGAAATGTAAAATACACATCTTATTTACTTTGACTTTCAGGCTGCCTTTGAAGTTAATTCATAATGGTTGATAGCAACAAATCTTCTGGTCCACCTGAAGAAACCCCAAGCCATAATCCCAATGGAAATGTACCTTCAGAAAGTGACCTTGCACTCGATGAGATAACTGAGAAAGTTCAAGAGTCCCTTGGCCTCGAAAAGAGACACAAGTTTTGGGAATCCCAGCCTGTTGGGCAATTCAAAGACTTGGGAGACACTAGTTTGCCTGAGGACCCTATTGAAGCTCCCACTCCTTTATCGGAAGTCAAGCAGGAACCGTACAATCTTCCAACCATGTATGAATGGATTACATGTGATATTGACTCGGACGAAATGTGCACCAAGGTTTATAACCTTCTGGCAAATAACTATGTGGAGGATGATGAGAATATGTTTAGGTTTAATTACTCGAAGGAGTTTCTACGCTGGGCCCTTCGTCCCCCTGGTTATTTTAAGAGCTGGCATATTGGCGTCCGTGTTAAAAGTTCCAAGAAGTTAGTTGCTTTCATTACAGGTGTTCCGGCAAGAATCCGGGTTCGAGATGAAATTGTTACCATGGCAGAGGTTAATTTTCTGTGTGTTCATAAGAAGCTCAGGTCAAAAAGGCTTGCTCCTGTTATGATTAAAGAGGTGACAAGGAGGGTTCACTTGGAGAATATCTGGCAAGCAGCATACACTGCTGGAATCATTATTCCAACACCGATAACTTCTTGTCAATATTGGCATAGATCCTTGAATCCAAAGAAGTTGATTGAAGTTGGGTTTTCTAGACTTGGTCCAAGGATGACAATGAGTCGGACAATTAAGCTTTACAAGTTACCTGAATCAACAGTCACTCCTGGGTTCAGGAAAATGGGGCTACATGATGTTCCTGCAGTCACACACATTCTCAGGAATTATTTGAGTCGGTTTGTGGTTGCACCTGATTTCAGTGAACATGATGTCGAACATTGGCTTCTTCCTACTGAGGGTGTTATTGATAGTTACGTTGCTGAAAGCTCCAAAACCCATGAGATCACTGATTTCTGCAGTTTCTACACGCTTCCCTCATCTATCCTAGGAAACAAGAATCATTCGACTCTGAAGGCAGCATATTCGTATTATAATGTATGTACAAAGACCCCTCTGCTTCAATTGATGAACGATGCTCTTATTGTGGCAAAACAGAAGGAATTTGACGTTTTCAATGCATTGGATGTCATGAATAATGATACCTTTTTGAAGGAACTGAAATTTGGGCCAGGTGATGGAAGCCTTCACTATTATCTTTACAACTATAGGATACGGCATACACTGAAACCATCTGAGCTTGGCCTTGTACTTCTTTAGGTATGTTTTTTTTTCGAAAATTCTTGTGAGAAAGTTTAGTGTTGAGTGTTGATTGGTTGAACCATGGCAGTCCTTGGTTAGTGTTTTAGACCCTATGTTGCCATATAAACAAACCTGTTTTTGTGACTTATTTTGTTTGGTAGATAATAGGCAATGGGTCATCCTTACGCCTCAAATTCTAGGAGCTTGAAATAGATGAATCTCAACATTGATTGCAGTTTCTGGTTTTCTCAGTTGTGACACGATTGTCTTCTTGTTTTGTCATCAATCATCTTTTCTGTATAATACAATTATTTGGTCTCTTTTTCGTTTTTCATTTATGCATTTGTGTAGTTTTTTAAGTCTGATTGGATAATCTTGGGGATCCTCTTCGTTTAGTGGATCCAACATGTTTCGAGTCCTTTGCTCTGTAAACTCATGGACTTTGGGTTTCAAGTTGATGATATTTGGGCTTAATTCAGCCCATTTTTGCAATTTAATGAGCATTCTAAGAGTGACATCTATTTAAAGATCTCATTGGATGATCATATCAAGTAGGATTTGTATTAAGAAATAGGAGTTTACCTTTTATGTAAGTCAACTGGTTTCAACACTAAAAATAAAGAGAGAGAAATGGGTTTTCAGTGAAAATGAAGTATTTAACAGATTTCAGGTTACCATAATAGTTTATGACGTGATTTAATCAAATGGTTATAGTCTTTTTATTTTTATGATTTAATCAGAACCTGTTATAATAATAATATAACTAAGTTTTATTTTAAGTTAAAAAAGAAGTTTAAAAATTCTACAAAGTTAATCATTGATTTTTAAAAAAATAAATGAAATCTAAATTGATGAAATAGCATTGGTTAATATGGTGAGTGTGATGTTGGATTAATCTTCGGTTCCCTCTTTTGGTTTCTTGGTTTAGAAGAAATGTCCATCGCTATCTGACTAATCAAATTCCACTAACAAAACCCGAAATGGTAAATGGTGTGTGTGTCATAAAGCTGATACTTTAAACATTATCTATTGAATTTAGACCCCCAAAACACAAGGTAATCTTAAAAGAAATAGTAGAAATCTACTCAAAACCCAAATTGCAAGTGTTCGATTATTGCTATTTTTCCTTTAGATTTTTTTTTTCTGTCTTGTAAAGTAAATTTGAAAAGTATGGGTGGCTTTTTTTTCAAGCTGTGGATTACCTTTCATTGACTAAGGGCCCATTTGGTTTCAATTTTACCGCCAGTGAGGTGCGTTTATAATAAAAATTTGCTACCAAACTCACTGCAGCGTTGTTTGTTTGGACTATCAGTGCAGTGAGATTTCTTTCCTACCACACTGGTCAGCTGATTTTCAGCTGGAGGAATCAGCAGCAGTGGATGAATTTCTTAAGCTGTTGGCACTGTAGCAGACAAAAACACCCTTACTTTTATTTATTATTTTACCATTTTATCCTTGAAAATTAGATTAATATCTTCCCGAATCTGCAGAAAACCCTGCTCTTCAACTCCTGCTCTTCAATTGACACTCACAGCAGACTCAAAGACACTCACAGCAGACTCAAAGAAGCTCTATTTTTCGACTCATATCTTGTTCTCAACTTTGCTCTGGTAAGTCAAAACTCTTCTTTTTCTACTCTATATATGTGTTTGAATTGTATCAAAGTAGTTTCTGTTTTTCCTTCTCATCTTGTTCTCATCTTCTTCTTAGCTAAAAAAATAACAACAAATAAATATGTCCTCACATGGAGGACAAAATCTTAAAGCAGTTAAGTAATTAGTAGAAATGAAAAAGAATTTTTGTGTTCATACACAAATCCATATGTTTTTTCTCCATTATTTTTTTACCTCTACTTGCCGTTAAAGAGATTGAACATAATTGATGATTTCATCAAGCATACCAGCTTTGCTTGTGATTTTGTTACATCCTGGTATAAATCTTGCAGATACTTCATTCTTTCACTGATTTTCTCCTTTCCAACCTATATAAATCAACATAATTAAAACATTATTATCTAATGAAAGAGACCTGATAAAATAAGAAAACAAATCAGTAATAATACCATCCATATTACCGAGTAACATGCCAACAACAAAAAAAAACATGCAAATTCATACTCACTTTCTCAGCTAAACTGTGGTTGGTTTGGCTCGAAAACACCCCACAACTTAACTCACTGAAATAGCTTTGCTGTTGTTGTTGTTGCTGAAACTGTTCCTCTTGCCATTTCAAGTAAGCCCTTTGCCTCTCGAGCACTACTTGCAGCAAGAAGAATGGATGCTGATTCAGTTGCTGACATGTTGAATGCAAAATAAAATGGCTTCAGACCAAACTTCTTTCAGCTAGTCAAAAATATTCAATAAGAACTTAGTTTTAGATTACTTTTTGGCTTTCTTTCATAATCTGAGATCACCAAAGACCATTGCTCATATTTCAAAATTTAGGGCTATTCTAGGAAGCTGTTAAAAGTTCAAACTGATTCAATCAAGTAAACAACCAACCAAGAAATAACAAAATAATACTTCAGAAGCATGCATGTATAGCAGAAGTTTACAAGTTAAAAACAAAAGTACTTAACTTAGAAACAAAACATACCGATCTAATATATGGTTGCTGGAACAACCAACCAACAATAGGTATCCTCTGCAAAAACACTGCCAGTGTTGGCCAAAAACCACTGCCAAGTCAATAGACTAAAAGATAATCTCATTAATTCCATCTTCAACGTCCATACCTCCTCATTTGCTGCTAAATAAAATTAAAGCAAAAGCCATGTAATTTAAAAGTCAAACATGCCAACACTAAAACTTTGACTATACAAAATTGTTATTCTATATGTTGTTCGAATATGAAATGGAACAAGAGAAGCAATCAAAGTTCTAATAATCTCCCTCTTTGACATTTTGACAAGATCAACAACAAATAATTAACACACAATCTGAACAAATCAACGAAAACTAGAATATATCTCCCCCTAAGAAATAGAACCATGCTCGACCATACACTTCCCTTGTCAATATGATTGGTCATCACATTGTCCACCAAGCATACACACACTTTCCAAAGTAATTTCAAGAAATATAGAGCATGACAAATAATCCACACAAGTCCCATCTAGTATCAACAAAAACCACAAAAAGTAGCATAAAGAGAACACGAGATAAGCAACAAATCAACATCTATCGTATCTACCGTTTGCTACACCAGATCGACTCTGGCAAAGCATAAAGCAACAATCATTAACAATCACTATCCTCATTTTGAACATTTGCTACTACTTCTCCCCCTTTTAGGCAAAGATGTCAGAGGAGCTCCCCTTACAGAAATTTTCAATTTTCAGGACAAATCTTTCAATCAAAGTCTGCTACTCTGTTACATCCTTCTCTATTCCATTTTTTTTTGTTGTAACAGGATTAGAGACATAAGTATTTTCTTCATTAGCTGACTCATATTCCTCATGTACTTCCATTCACTACCAAATTCTATTAGAAACCAAATAAAAGAACTTGCCAAAACAAATCCAACCACCATATCGAAAATCATTCCACAAGCATAATTAAAACAACTATAATTAGCATAATCTAGACCGTGCAGCTTACATGTCCATACAAAAATGGCGATGCAATGTGTATTATGGTTGACGAAGGGTTGGGAGTGTGTATAGCCGAGAGTACAATAAACCCATATGCCTAAAGAGCAAAATTAATAGAAGCCAAGCATTTTTATTAAATCAAAGGAATGAAAAATTCAAACCTAAAGAGCACAATAAACCCATATGCCTCCAATACCATGCCAATGATAGGCCATCCGATGACAACGAAAAAGAAGCCAACACCAAACGAAATTGTTCCCTGCATTCAATAGCAATAAATTATAATGAGAACAAGAGATGAACACACAATTGCGTCTGTTGATGTGCATATGTGTGAGACAAAGAGAGAGGGAGAAGATAAATCAAACCAAATGAAAAAAAGCGAAGAAAGCACAAATTAAATCAAATGAAAAGATTCAGAGATTCGTTAACCAAATGAAAAGAAGCAAAGAAAGCACAAATTAAATCAACAACAAGAAGGAAAAAAAAGAGCTCACTCTTTCGGTCGTTCATTTCAAAGGAAAAAACTGTTGCATTCAACACCTGGATTGGGAAGTTTCCCATTCACTTCCCAGGATTATCTTCACTGCTTTTTCCTCAATTTTGACCCAAATTTCCCCAATCATCTTATTTCTAAGAAACTTACAAATGCAATAAATTATAATGAAAACAAGAGATGAACACACAATTGCGTCTGTTGATGTGCATATGTGTGAGACAAAGAGAGAGGGAGAGGATAAATCAAACCAAATGAAAAGATTCAGAGATTCGTTAACCAATTGAAAAGAAGCAAAGAAAGCACAAATTAAATCAACAACAAGAAGGAAAAAAAAGAGCTCACTCTTTCGGTCGTTCATATCAAAGGAAAAAACTGTTGCATTCAACACCTGGATTGGGAAGTTTCCCATTCACTTCCCAGGATTATCTTCACTGCTTTTTCCTCAATTTTGACCCAAATTTCCCCAATCATCTTATTTCTAATCATTTTATTTCTAAGAAACTTACAAATGCAATAAATAATTATAACTACAACCAAATTAATACAAAATATAATTACAACTACAAATTTAAATTCAAATAAACTTGGATAGGTTCATTTATACAAAGCTAGAGTAAAAAATCCATTTAGGCGAAGTCAAGGATTAATGTTGAAAATTCTACATTATGAAAGTTAAATTTAAATTATTAATTTTTAGAAGGGTAAAAGTATAATTGTCTCATCTAACAAAAAGTTCTAAAAATAAAAAACTTAAATTCATGCTCCGTCTAATAAGAGTATTATTATTATTTACTCATGTGTTAGTAAATGAGTCAAAATAAATTAATTTGATTGATAATATTTAGCCATTCTTATAACTTATCTTTGATAAAGAGATAAAATTTTCTGCTTATGTAATTTTTTTGTTTATTTTGAAAAGATCTTATTTTTTTACAAAATTTTTTACTATCTTTCTTTTTCAAGTGTAAAACCGTATTAGCTATTCTTTATTTTATACCTAACTATTGTAATGTATGTCTGCATTTTTCTCGTATTATAAAATGGTCTAAATTCTCCCGTTTAGCCAAGAGAGATTAAGGCCACTATCTGTCCCAAATAATTCTAGTAGTGAGCCACATATATAGTATTTAAATTAGAGGATTCGAACTTAAGATTTTAAAATTCTCAAATTTTTAACCTTATTAATTCAATCAAAATTAAAGGATTCGAACTTAAGATTTTAAAATTCTCAAATTTCTAACCTTATTAATTCAATCAAAATTAGAGGATTCGAACTAATATAACATTATTTGTCTTATGTAACAGGCCAATTTTATTCGGCCCAGAGAAAAACAAACAAAACAGATAAATTAAAAAATAAATAAGTCCATCTTACAAGCCCAAAAATACAGGGAAAATAAAAATGAATATTATGTAATATATTCGGCTATAAAAGCCATAACAACACATGTATCTATTTATAGACAATCAAAAAAGAGAAATCCAGAAAGAAACTACAACAGTTTTTTTTTTCCAATTAAGGTGCCAGTTTTTTTTTGGGTGTGGCTAGATAAAGATTAGCATTGGGAGACGTCTAATATAACTTATAGACTATATATTTGCTCTATGCTTCTTGGTGAATGCTAGCACATTGACTGAATTATATCAATGACAATAGATGGTAAAGACACGAAATTTTGTGGAAGGAGATAGTAGCTTAGCAACAAAAGCTGTTTGAGATGATGAGCTGACATTGATATTTTGTGAACTTTGCGTGAATGAAGTCAATGCTGGTAATAGACCGACAATTCATCTAAACTCAAAAGGATGGGAAAATGTCATTGCTCTTTTTCAAGCAAAAACACAAAAAAATTATAGAAAACCTCAATTGAAAAATAAGTGGGATACATTAAAAAAGGAATGGAGGTTATGGAGGGAGTTGCTTAAGGAATCTACAGGTATTGGATGGTGTCCAACTAAAAAGACGGTCGATGCTACCGAAGAATGGTGGGCTGCAAAAATACAGGTTAGTGTTCACTTTATCATTATTTTAATGCATAAAGTTTATTGAAATTAATAATTTACAATTATAAAAATCTTAGTATAACATTTAATATTTAGCATTTTATGTAGGAAAATCCTGATTTTAAAGGATTTAAGAAGAAAGGAATTGAGCCACGATTGAATGAGTTAATGTGGCAAATGTTTGGTGGCATTGTAGCCACCGGAGAGAACGCATGGGCACTTTCGTCTGGTGTTCTTCCAAGTGGGGTTCCTATGGGAGATGATGCACCTAATGAGGGATTTGGTGATTCAGATGAACATAGTAACGAGAATGAAGGTATTCCCCCTGATGAGGTACCATCAAACCCTTCTCATGAAATCCCTAATCGAAGAAAGCAAACACTTGGGGCTGTACACGGTAAGGGAAAAAAATCAAGTTCAAGTAGAAAATCATCAAGAAATACATTAACTACTCAGATTGAGAAATTGTGTGAGAGTATGGCTAGTCCAATGAAGTCAGTGAATGAAATTATTTTTCCTCACTCTCAATATACTATTTCAAATGCAATGGATGCTTTGCGTGCTTTGGGAGATGAAATTCCAAAAAGAGATGAATTGTACTATTTTGCCACCAAAATGTTCCAAATATCGGTGAAACGAGAAATGTTTTTGAACTTAGATCCAGATGATAGGGTTTGGTGGCTTCGACGTGAGTATGCTGAACAAAATCCAATTGCATCATTTTCATCCTTGGTAGCAACATCCTCATTTCCCTTCCAACCATACCATCAACCACCTCCACCATCAGCTCCTTAGAAATATTATTGTAATATAACTATACTACTTTTTTATATGTAAAACTAATGTATGCTACTTTTTATGTTTGTTATTTTTATGTTATGCTTTTAATCAAGTTTTTGTGTTGTATAGAATGTCACGAGATTTTAAAGGATTTATTTTCATTTGATTACTTTTTCAGGTTATGGATGAATTTAACAATATGTATAATAGTTTTGATATGAATTATGATACCTCTGAATTAAGTGAAGAGGCTCAACGAAGAATAGCCACAATTGTTACCCAAGTTGAGCACAACAATTATCATAATGAGGAAGAATATGTGTTAAGCAGTGTATTGGTACACCATGAAACTTATTTCACTATGCAACCGCGTATGGATTCAAATTATACTGGTCAAATGTGGGTGGACGAAGTATTAAATGGGCACGATGATCGTTGCATGATTAGTTTTAGGATGCCAAAAAATATATTTCACAGATTGTTGCATGATTTGCAAACAAATTATGGCTTAAAGAATGGGAAAGTATCGGCGATGGAGAAGTTAGCATTATCATTGTACATTCTTGGAAATAGAGAATCAAATTCAAATGCAACAGAGCGATTTCAACGATCTGGGGAAACTGTTAGTCGAATTTTTACTGATATGTTGCATATATTTACTCGAATGGGAATAGACACGATTAAACCCATTGAAGGTCAATTCGAAGAAGTACCGAACCATATTCGACATGATACAAGATATTGGCCTCACTTTAAGGTAAAATTTACACAATCTTTATATTTTTAAAACATAAATTATTTCTAACTTTTATCTCATTACTTGTATTTATTTTAAAGGATTGTATTGGGGCCATAGATGGAACACACATAAAAGCAAGCATTTCGCCTTCTTCTTAAATACCTTATATCGGACGGAAAGGTGAACCAACTCAAAATATTATGGCAGCTTGTGACTTCAACATGTGCTTTATTTTTGCATTTCCTGGTTGGGAAGGAACAGCACATGATAGTAGAATTTTTTTGCAAGCACTTAGAAAGCAAGAGTTGAAGTTTCCACACCCTCCACCAGGTCGAACTTTAATTTTTAATTACTTTTTACATAAAAAATATTAAAATTTTTAATTTATTTTTAAACTTGATATTATGTTTTACTTTTTTTGCAGGAAAATATTATCTTGTGGATTCCGGATATCCACAAATGGCAGGTTTTCTAGGTCCATATAGGGGGAACGATATCATTTACCTGATTTTCGTCGAGGTAATCATCAAGTATCTGGAAAAAAAGAAATCTTTAATCATGCCCATTCTTCGTTACACTCTGTGATTGAACGAACATTCGGAGTGTGGAAAAAAAAATGGCCAATATTAAGAGATATTCCAAGTTATTCATTCGACAAGCAAGTTTTAATAGTTATTGCAACAATGGTTTTGCATAATTACATTCGAAGACATGCTTGGTCAAATGATGAGGATTTTCAAGAATTTGAGAATATACTGGACATGTCAGTCTCTTCAAGCCAGTTTGACAGATGTGAATCGAGTTCTTCTAGCAGAGAAAGTGACCTTGAAATCACAATGTTAAGGGAAACCATTGCAACTAGTTTAATGAATCAATATTTGTAAACACATTTTGTATCATAACCTAATTTCTAGTAATAATGAAACTTGTTATGTCTTATGTTACTATATTTTTTTTATTAAAAATCATCCGTTTAGATACTTCAAAATTAGATCCAAGTATAATGTTATTATTTGTGAAAATAATATTTATCATTGTTATAAAAAATATTTAATTATAACTATAAAAAATTAAAAATAATTATCATTTTATCTAATAAATAATTTAAATTAATTATATAATTCATTAAAATATTGGAAGATACATTTTAATATTTTATTAAATGAATTTGCATATTTTAATAATTTTAAAAAAGTAAAATAATTTAAATAACTTCTATTATATATCAATTCTAATTTGATGTCCTTAATAGTCATTTTTCATTTTCACCTCACCGCTACAGCTGCGTTTGAATCCAAACACACACCCCACCATTGTTTCTAATCTCACCGCTACAGTACCCAATCTCACCGCCACCGCTGTTTTTAACCTCACCGGAGGTAAACACACCGCCCATCCAAACTAGCCCTAAATATAAAAAGTGGGAATAGATATGCAAATGCAAAAGCCAATGTTTTAAGGGTGTCCCATTCGAATTTGAGAAAAATGATTCGTTGTTATTTTTTAACAACCAACCCCTGTTAATTGTAAAACTTTGCTAGATCATAAAATACATTTTATTTGGTACACTAAAAACTTCACAAACAGAATCAATGGTTGATAAGTATTTTATAGAGGTAGAATAAAATATTAAAAAAAAGATAAATATGTCAATTTTTTAAGTCTGCACAGTGGAGTTTTTAGACTCTACGCTTAGGGAGTTATCAAGTAACTTATAGCAGTATAATAAAATATTAAAAAAATATATTTAAGAAAGTTTGCTCAAAATTTTAAGGTTGGTGTGGAATAAAAACACACACTTGTAGTTTATCAAATACTCAGTCTTTATTTAAGGCATATTATTTGACACTCCAACTTTTTTAAAAAATCATTTTAGTCATTTATTTAATTTTTCATCTTTTTTACCAATTAAATTTATATATTTTTTTCAAATCACCTCAAAATGGATGGAAAAATTAATATTTATTAACTTTGCTAATGTTACGTACACATGTAAGCAATTAATTTTTTAAAATTTAAAAATTCAAAAAATATGAAAACTATTTTTAAAAATGAAAAAAGAATTAAATTTATTTAAAATTATAAAATTTTTAATGTTGTTTAAATTTAAAAACTAATTAAAAGCTAACGTGTCATCTATGTGGCAATCTACATGTATGCCACATCAGCAAAGTGAACAAATATTAAATTTTTCATCTAATTTAGGGTGATTTGACAAAAGAATATAAATTTAATAATTAAAAAAGAAAAATTAGATGGGAGACTAAAATAGGATTTTCTATTAAATTGGAAGTTGCCTTTATTTAAAGCATTATTCATCAAAGTAAAAAGAAAATTGGCCAAAGAAGTAAACAGTTGCTTTTTCTAAAACTTGAATTATATATGTTGAGAAAAGATCAGATATACTCTTCATTTTATATATTTACTAAATAAAAAGAATCGTATATGTTGAAATTGCGATTAGCATATATTTTAAATTAAAAACAGTTTGAAAAAAAGCAGGTTAAGTAACATAGAGCATTAAAATTACAGATACGGTATTAACGGTTTTAATTGCATCTTAAACTGATGTTCAAGTCCTTAATTGTAATAAATTAAAAAAAGAAGGGCAAAGAGGGAAAATTAGGGGAGAAAAAGAAGAGGATGTTGGATTAGAAGTTAGATCCTTGTGGAAGTAGTAGGATACGGCTAGTCCACTAAGGAGAAAGAGATATCTATCACATTAAACCTAATAAAAGACAACTCAAAACGCTTTTATATTGCTGCTTTGCTGCTTTGCGTTTGCTATCAACACTTCTCTCCTCTCTCAAAACTCCGCGGCGCAGATCCGAGGAGTTTGGGAAACCCTATCTCTCTCTAAATATCAACCGAAAAAAGCTCTCAAAAAACTACCCTTTCTTCCCCCCCCCTCTCTCTCTCTCACTTTCTCTCATTCTCTTTCTTTCCAGCCTTTCTACACTCTTTTTTTCCCCATCGCTCCTACTGTTTTCATCTGCTTCAAGGTTGCTCTCTTCCCATCTTTGTTCTTCTCTTTTTGTCTCTGTGTGCGGGGTGATTAGGTTTGATTGATTGTTTTTTCTTTTTCCTGTTTTGCTTTATTTTTGTTGAATTTATTTTGTTGATGTTAATTGGATTTAGTTTTACTGTTTGGGATCTGAGTTTGATCTGTTTCACTTGTATGTTCGTGGGTTTTTGTTTTTGAGATTGACTAGTTCGTGTACAGGAATTTTCCGGTTCCTTTTTTTTCTTGCAAGGTTTATTCTTTTATATTTAGTTCGAGATTTGAGAAATGAACAAATTTGAAGCATTCCTGCTGGATTTATCTCTAAGGAAAAAGAACTGATGGACTTTGAAGAGAAAAGGCGAACAAAAAGGGTTGTTGTTTGTATTTTAGGTTCCAAAGAGTACGAATTTGGAAGGCTTTAGTTATCCGAGCTTCCGTTTATGAAAATCGTTGCTTTTTGTTATTATTGTGGGCAGATCTTAACTTAAAATTGTAACTTCCAGCTTTGGGGTTGATATCTTTCATTTAGTTGAGTGAGATGATTGGCACTTATTCCCCGAGCTACGCATATTATTGCTACTTGGTAATGGAAAATAAAAAAAATTAGGCTGTAAATGTTTGATGATAGTTCAGTTTTAAGTTACTGGTCGGTGACTTTGAGGCTGATTTTTAACAAATGTGGTATTTCTGATCTGAGTTGAAAGGTATATATGTTGTCACTGTTTGAATGGATTACAATATGGGCCTAACATTAGTATTATCTTACACCACTTTCTTTACAAAACCCTTCATACTGACCGAGTTACTTATGTCATAGTAAACCGAGGGTTGGAAACATGTTTACTTAACTGCTTACAAGTGATTATTTGGTGCTCCTGTGGACCGAGACAGTGCCATCAGTATGTGTCTTCTGTAGCAATATTTAGATATTTGGTGATAACAAAGTGTTAAACCTTACTTTTAAGCACTTGTCCCTGAGTGAATTTTGGAGAGGTAGGCAATATGGTTTCTGGTGGTAAAGGGTTTATGATCCAAATATCAGATGACTGTATGCCTCTTTGTATGGCTTCTCCAAATACTAAATCAGAAGTTAATGCTTGTGCTTCTCTTCATCTGGTGTGCAAGTTTGGCTCTTCTGTGACATCTTTTTCAATATGGAAAAGCTTTGGCTTTTAATTCCATTAAAAACTTTCAACGTTACATGTTGGAGATTATATCTTTTGATGATTATATACCGTTCAGAATACTGATTTTATCAGAATCCAGCCTTGTTGAATTGGCCAGTATCCATTTATATCTTTAAACTAAAAGCTGTGATTTGGAGGTGAGATGAATATAATAATTTTCTTCTTTCTTCCCTCTGCACAGTCATGGCAGGTTTGGCACCGGAAGGATCCCAATTTGATGCTCGCCAATATGATCAGAAAATGACTGAGTTGTAAGTTTCTTGTTTATAGACTGCATTCTTTCCTCCCTTCGCATATGTTTTTTTCCCTTTAAAACAAGAGGGAAAAAGAGCTGATTGGTTTACAATGGGCTGATTCTTACATGTGGAAATTCTAATGGGACAGGCTCCAAACTGATGGAGATGATTTTTTCACGAGTTATGATGAAGTTTATGACAGTTTTGATGCAATGGGACTTCAAGAGAATCTTCTGAGGGGTATCTATGCGTATGGTATGTATGATGAAGTTTATATCTTTTTTATGTTGGTCGTTTTTGTCAAATTTATGCTGAATTCTTGATTCTCTTGTCAATATTTTCCAAGGTTTTGAGAAGCCTTCTGCAATTCAACAACGAGGTATTGTTCCATTTTGCAAGGGTCTTGATGTTATTCAGCAAGCACAGTCCGGAACTGGGAAGACAGCAACTTTCTGCTCTGGAATTCTACAACAACTTGATTATGCTATGGTCCAATGCCAGGCTCTGGTTTTGGCACCCACCAGGGAGTTGGCACAACAGATTGAGAAAGTGATGCGGGCACTTGGTGATTACCTTGGTGTTAAGGTCCACGCTTGTGTTGGTGGGACAAGTGTTCGTGAGGACCAGCGCATTCTTCAAAGTGGTGTTCATGTTGTTGTTGGAACTCCTGGTCGTGTCTTTGACATGTTGAGGAGGCAGTCACTCCGCCCAGATTATATTAAGATGTTTGTTTTGGATGAGGCTGATGAAATGCTTTCTCGTGGTTTTAAGGATCAGGTTTGCTATTTCGTTTTTGATGTTACCTTAAAATGATTCCAATTTTGGAAAGCACTGGTTTTGATAATTTGTGCTCTTATAATGTTGATGTCTGTCAGATCTACGATATCTTCCAGCTGCTGCCAGCCAAGATTCAGGTGGGAGTATTTTCTGCCACAATGCCACCTGAAGCCCTTGAGATCACTAGGAAGTTCATGAACAAACCAGTGAGAATTTTGGTTAAGCGTGATGAGCTCACCCTCGAGGGTATCAAGCAGTTTTATGTGAATGTTGAAAAGGAGGAATGGAAGCTTGAAACTCTTTGTGATCTCTATGAGACCCTTGCCATCACCCAGAGTGTCATTTTCGTGAACACAAGACGCAAGGTTGACTGGCTAACTGACAAGATGCGAAGCCGTGACCACACAGTTTCTGCCACCCATGGAGACATGGACCAGAACACTCGTGACATCATCATGCGTGAATTCCGCTCCGGTTCTTCTCGTGTTCTCATCACAACTGATCTCCTTGCTCGTGGTATTGATGTGCAGCAAGTGTCTCTAGTCATAAACTATGATCTGCCGACTCAACCAGAAAACTACCTCCACCGTATCGGACGAAGTGGAAGGTTTGGAAGGAAAGGTGTTGCCATTAACTTTGTGACTAATGATGACGAGAGAATGCTGTATGACATCCAGAAGTTCTACAATGTGATCATTGAGGAGCTGCCGTCAAACGTCGCTGATCTCCTTTGATGAGATTACCTTTTTTGGAAGATTATTTGAGGCAAAGGGTTTTGTTGTTTTGCAAGTCCTATTTTAACGTGCGCTTTTCTTGTTTCTTTCTTTATTTTTTTTTCTTCCTTTCTAGTTTCTTAAGTTAATGTTGTTCTTAAAAACATATTTGACCATTTTAATGATATGGTTCCTGCACATTTTCTAGATAATGATTGTCCAGTTTTGCCCACTCCTTTGCTGTGGGTTTATCGTTATTTGATATTCTAATGCAGCTAGGGGTTTTTGGAATCTCCTTTTTTCTTTGTAAGTTATTCAAGCTTGGGTGGATTTATATAATGTTTGGTCACTGAGGTTTTTTTCTCTTCAGCTGATGACTCACTTGAGCTTTAGTAGAGCTTAGTTGTTTGCTGCGCCTACCGAGTTCATTGCCTTTCCAGTTGTGTTGGTCATTGTTTGTATTTTGAGTTTTGGTTTGTCTCATTCCATTTTAAAGGAAGCTTAGGTACGCCAAACTCATTTTTATTATTTTCTCTTTTCAGTTTGCTGATCCTTTTATCATGGACTGAATTAATTGATGCATTTAAATAAATTAGGCTAAAATTTGATTTTAAATTGTATTTTCTAATTTAACAACCTGAAGAGTAGTCACTTCAAACTAACAATATATCCAATCGGTGAAGAACGTTTGGGCAATGGCGTCTCCCACCAAATAATAGGTTTGCTTTCCATGGAGAAGCGTTGGGCTGGGCTGTTGGCTGTTGTAGCCTTGTCTGTGTTTTACTGTTTACTCTCCCATTTTTTTGGTTGTATGTATGTACATATGGTTCAATTCGTGAAAGAAAAGCAGATAATGTGACCCACAACATCAGCTCTGTACTCAAAACTCAAAAGTCATCACTCATCACCATCTAGCAGCGTGAGTGAGGACAACCCATCTTTTAACAGTTGCATAAAATTCACAACCCAATCAAATATTATTATTTTACACAATCTCATTACCCCTTTCTCAACTTCAATAGAAATATGCATACCTTGATTTCCTTCCATCTAGAAGACGCTCTTCATTATCAATGTCAAGGATGAACGCCATCAGACGTGGCAAGTACGCACCAATGACCATTCAAAATAAGCTGCCTGCCCTCGTGCAATGGCCGACTGCCTTGTAAGATAATATAAAAGTAGAAAATGTCAAAAGGCTCCACCAATGAAAAAAATAATAATTGCCAACACTAAAGCCCATAAGCACCCCCACTTGAGCTGTTCCCACTTAACCCCCCCCCCTTTCCTCTCTGTCTCAATCCAAGTAAAAAAACAAACCCAATTTATATTTATTTTCTCCACTTGCCGCAACTTCATCTTCATCCCTTTCCACACCTCCGCATTCATTTTTTTTGCTTTATGGAGGGTTTCAGATCCAAATCATACAGGGATGGTGAGATGCAGATGGATAGCTACTACTATCAAGCTAAAGAAGGAGGGCCAAGGAACATGCAAGACCTCAGATGCTACAGTGCCAATTATGCCAACTCTGTTCAACCACCAAATCAGCTGGGCAAGGAAATTAAGATGAAGAAAAGCAAAAGCACTTTTGGGTCTTCTTCAAAATCATGGAGCTTCAATGATCCGGAGCTGCAGAGGAAGAAAAGGGTTGCTGGTTACAAGGTTTACGCGGTTGAAGGCAAGATGAAAGGGTCTCTAAGGAAAAGCTTTAGGTGGATCAAAGACTATGTATTGTATGGGTGGCGCTGATTCTCTGCTACTTGTCTCGATTTTTCTTTTTCTTCTTTGTTGGGACTATGTCGGTGGATGGCAACTTTGGGATATGCGAAATTTCCTTGAATCTGGAATTTTTCATAAGCTTTTACAATATATAGAGCATAAAGTATACTTTGTAGAATTTTAATTATAGATTATCTGAGTACGTATTTCTCAAATTAGTGAGATTTAGGTCCTCAGCGAAATTGAACATGTTAATTCATTTCCTTAGATTGCATTCTATCTAAAGAGGGTCTTGATAATGTGCCATCGTCAATGATCTTGTTTCTAATTATTGGTGGACCATCAATTTAGATGAATGAGATAAAAGCAACTCATAAGAATTAATAGAAGATTTGAACTGTCTTTTTCAATCTCATTCTATCTACTTTTTCATAAGGTTTGAATAAAATAAAATGGAAACTCAAAGTTTTGATTTTGAATATGGCTCATTAGGTGCCAGCTAACCCCACTAAATAAATAAACAAGATTTAAAATCATAACTACATGATTAGTGTACCCAGACCTGAAATCCGAATGGTGTAGACCAACCGATTCCATGGATATTTTTTAATGCTATTGATGTTGCATTAATATTTAATAACAAAAAAAAGTAAGTGAACCCCTCTTCCCAATAATGAATATCTTGTTCAAGAACCTGCTATTTTTAAATGTTGGTTAAAATTTTCAGCAATTGTTGTATACAGCCGTTTATTATGATGTAGCATGATATGGCGACTTCCTACAGCAAATTAATAAAAGCAAATTACAATATTGATATAAAAAAACCCTACAAATAGCCTGCGGTTGAATTTTAAAATATGTTACATGATCTACACAAGTACATTTAACAGAAGCTAGCAAAGATTAAAAAAAGGGAAGCTGTATATATTTAGACAAAAGTACCGTGCCCTAGGTTTTATAATTTCTATCATTGGACGTCCCACTCTTCCTCATTCATTCTCTCTTTATTACTACTTACAGTTATAATTCTCAACTTCAGTCGTCTCGTCTCAGATTTTTATAAAAACACAATAAACAGAACAGCTTCTGCTCCAAGTATGCCATCATAGATTTTGTTGGCAGCAGGAGATTCAGGCAGGCTGAGTAGGTAGTACGCTAATAGTGTAACCTTTCTTCGTTTCTAAAATGTAGGCTTTCAATGCCCCTCACAGCAGACTCTAAATTATTTATATTTGAGGTGTTCCTACCAGAAGATGGCCGCTTGTTCTCTGATGATAAAACAGGCGAGTTTCTTTGCCCACTGGAGATTTTCTGGAAAGGCCCTGCAGTTGCATCGGTTGTACGAAAGTGAGAGCGTTCAGGGCCACTAACTGCGATTGCTGCGGCATCATGACTGCTAGAAACAGCAGCTCGCCTCGAAGATCCACTTGAACGCAAGAAATTAGAACTAGACAACTGCACAAGTCAAGAGAAAGGGCATTCAACATCAGCTACCATCATACAACAATTTTTGCTGGAAAAATAGAAAAAGGAGAGAAGATGGAGGGTGGGATTCTTCTGGTAGCACAAAGATGCAGGATTATCTTTAGAGAAACCAATTTTTCTAAATCATAATGTCAAAAACGGTATTACACAATGAGAAACATGCAAAATCTATGGGAGATCTTCCCAAGAGGAGAAATAATACTAATTATTACCATAGGATCTTTAGCAGCAGAAAGATCATTAGCTACTGGACCTTTTTGTTTAGCTAAACTTCCAGAATTTGCAATCAGGCCAGAATGCCTCCTGCGTGTAGGATCTGCTGAAGACCAACCAGAAGGTCTGGTCTCTTCACCTGTGGAAAATCTACCATATCATCATGTTGCTCCAGATAGACCATGGGGCATTATCTAAAAATACTATGTGACTGAATATACATAAATAAAAGAAATAATCAAGCAAAAAATAAACTATTGCAATATATGACCAGACAAAATCAGGAGGTAATAGAACATGCCTGACTGCCTATCAGCAATTGCACCTGCAGGAGGTAAGCCAGAGCTAGTTCCAGCACCAGAGCCCTGGAAAACATTTTAAAATGCAACATACAATCAATAAAAACTAGTCAAAGGTGGTGCAAAGAAGCTAGATACCATTGAGTTACATGGTTTTGCAAACAACTTACAAGAGCACGGGTAGGAGGATTGGCAATCTGAGATTGCTGATACTTTAGGATTGTCCAATCAAACACGTAATCAAACTGGAAACCTGAATTAAGCAGAAAAGCTAACAACTTGAGGAAAAGCTTCATAGAATATTATTTCAAGATCTAAAGTTACAGTCAAGTATTACATCTTACAGAAAGAGAAGGAAAAAGAAAGGAAGGAACAGAGGGCATATAAAAGTTTTGACCTTCACGAATGAAGAGGTCTCGGAACAAGCGCTTCAAATAAGAATAATCTGGTTTATCATCAAACCGTAGGGATCGGCAGTAATGGAAGTAGGATGCGAATTCACTAGGATAACCTCGACACAAGGCCTAAGAAAAAACCAGTAAGTTTTACACACAGATTCAAGTTGCTGAAAAAGGTATGAGAAGAACAGCTATAATCAGACAATAATTTACCTCAATAGAAGTTGATACTTTCTTTTCGCTGATCTTGTCATACTTTTGCTTCTTAGTTCCAGCTCTCAGCCCCTGCCAAGGAAGACTGTGCAGACACTAGGTTATAACTAAAATATCCCGACAGCTTTGCTCTATGTGAGATAAAAGTGGAGGGTGATAGTTACCTTCCCCTTAAAAAATACATTAGAACAAATCCAAGTGACTCTAAATCATCCCTCCGGCTTTGCTCTATAGAATGATACAGCAAATGAGTTAGTAGTGCAAGCTAGAATGAAATATTTAACAATCACTCTCCAGGTTATCTGACAAATAAAAAAAGGGTTGAAATTGAAAACAATGTCCTACCAATTCCAAGGTGAGTATTCATGCTTGCATATCTTGCAGTTCCTGTCAGATTCTTATTTTCTCTGTAATAAATACAAGCACATCAAAAAAACTTTAATCCAAATGTCATAGATTTATAATTTAGACTCACAAAATCAGTATAGTACATAAAGGTTGTGCCTGCAAAACTCTTAAATTCTTTTAACATTCAATATTAAATATTAAAGGTTTTGTTGGAGAAATGGTGAGCTTCATTTAACATTCAATTTTGAACATTAAACAACAAACAATAACAGCACAAGTATTGTAATAATTATTGATAAAAGCTCACGGATCTACATATGGAAGCATTCAACTTTAACAACTAAGTGCTCAGTAGTGATAACCTATTCCAATGAAATAACTTCTCATATCAAATTTTATAAAGTACTAACAGAAAATGGACAGCCATCTGAAAAAAGCAGAAATGATGTCGCTGAAGATTAACCCAACATCTAGGTGCAAGATGAAGGGGGGAAGACAAGAATAAGAAGTGTTAAACCTGAGGGGAGAAGAATCAAAATAGAAAAAAGCAAAAGACATACACTAGAATTGAGATGAAACAGAAAAAGATTTATATATATAGAGAGAGAGAGAGGGAGAGAGAAAAGTAGCTACTAATAATTCTAATTCATTCAAACTTAAAACCTTGATAGAAAGCCCAATATATAAGCAACCTTAAACAAGTTTATTTCAGTGGAAAGATTAAAGAAGCTCAATGTCCTAATACAGTAATATAAGCAACCTTTATAGGAAGCCAAATATCATACAAAAACCATAAACAACTTTGTCATATAAAAATTGTATCAACTGACATAACTTCAGAAGCACCATTCAACTTCAAATAATTAAAAAAAACCACCAGTTGAGAGTACTCAAATGAACTAACCTATAAGGAATATGTTGATGGGTTGAAGTATCTCTGTACTTCTTAGCCAGACCAAAATCAATGATGTAGACCTGGTTTGCACGCCTCCCTAGACCCATGAGGAAATTATCTGGCTTGATATCTCGATGTAGAAATGATTTTGAATGAGAAAATTCAACTCGATTGATCTGATGAGAATGTGCAATTACCAAAAACAATTAGTGAAGCTCTAAGAAAACATACCAGAATAAATAATGTAGGAAAACTTACCATCTGATCCGCAAGCATGAGAACAGTTTTGAGTGACAGTTTCCTACTGCAGAAGTTGAATAAATCTTCAAGACTAGGTCCAAGTAAATCCATCACAAGGACATTATAGTCACCTTCAATGCCAAACCATCTCACGTTTGGAATTCCAGCTGCCAAAGATAGAAGTAGAAAATTAATCGTAAAAAACAAATAGGCAGAATAGAGCAAATCAAACTCTTCCTATTTCAAAAACTCAACAAGCAGGAAAAGTAGTCCTTACTTCCTCCCTGAAGTATTTTATACAACTTCGATTCATACATCAACTGCGGATGCTTGGTCTTCACATTTTCCTGAGCAAAACAAAATGTCATCAATTTCTAAGCACAATCCGTGCAATTGAAAACACTATAAACAAAAGAAAGTTGCGGAATAAATTGCATTATCGATACCTTATAAGGGAAACCTTTTTTAGTACACACAACAGTCAGACGAAAGTCATACTACCTAGATTCATTCAGATGTATGATTATCATTTGATCACTAAAATATCAATAGAATCACCATTCGCTTGGAGAGTTCAACTTCAATATGCAATCATGCAGTTGAGATTGTGAGAAGCTCACAACCAAAACTGCTCAAATCTTTATTATTTAAACGCTATGGATGATAATGGCATGATTCAAGCTCTACAGTTCAATGGTATTATGAAAATATATGCAAAACCCACATGTCCTTGTTCACGACATGCAAGTGGCTTTAACTAAACCAGTAAATAAACACAAATCTAATCCCTGTGAATAGGGTACACAACGTAAACTATAACCCTAATAAAGCTTAAAATTCAAGGCAAACTATAACCCCAATAAAATAATCCGAATAACTAAAAGTCGAAGTAAGCGATACATACTTTTCTACTGTCCCTACAGAACCATTACCATACTTGGCAGTAAAATTACCATTGACAAACAATTCTTAACACTAACAGCATTAGGAGGCAAAAAGAAAAGCTATATAGCTGCTTATCTACTGTTAAACCCTAGAAGGTTTTCTTTCGTTGTTCACCAAGACACTAATAAAAAAATTGCAATGAAAACCCAAACAAATTAACATAAAAAGTCGAAGAACTTGAAAGAAGAAAAAACTTACAAGCTTAATTGCAACTTCCTCATTCGTTTGAATATTGGTACCTAAAATATAAAAGGAAATTATCATTAAAAAAAACAGTACTTCAAAAGGCAAACAAGATAATAATAATAATACGAATAAGCACAAACCAAGATAGATCTCTCCAAACGATCCGCTGCCGATCTTTCGACCGAGCTTATACTTGTTCCCAACTCGCGGCTCCATTGCAGCCGAATTTAAACAAAAACCAAATTAGAAGGAAAAACCTAGTCTCCGTTTTTTCTATCACTCTCGGTAACACTCAATTTAAGATTAAAATGGAAAAAGAACACCCTTGACTTCACAATACAATTTACCCAAAAAAAAGCAAGTAAAATAGTGGAAAGAAAAAGAAAAACAATGGAAAAAAAAAACCGAGGGGCGTGTAATAAAAGAAGGTAGGCAGTGATGGAGTGGAGGGAGAGCTGACGATATGATGTGATGAGTATCAGGAATCAACGGCTGTAAGGAGTTATTGGGGTGGAGGAAGTGGGGACATTGAGGGGAATAAAGATGAAAACTTTTCTCTCCCAACTCCGACAGAAACTTCAAATAAATTAAAATAGTAGAGAGAGAAATAGAAGGCGAAAGATTGCGGGAAGCTCTTTTATAAATATTATTAAAGGGTTTTACACACTTTAACATGTATTATTTTTGCTAATAAAATTATTGATGATTTTTATAGAGCTTTGTACCAATCGAACCCAAGCTTGTTTCCTTAGGCTCTATTGGAGGATCGAAACGTTGCAGTTTTATCTTTTTCTTCTTTTCACTTTTTTCCCTTCAATTTCGGCAGATGTTTCAACTTCTTTTCTCCTTTTTAATATAAAAAATGGAATTTAGTTTCTATTTTTTAATAAAAAATAAAAACTAAATCATTGGATATTTATGTTACTTAAACTAAATATTTGAATTCAAACTTTAATCTGAAGTCTTTAACAAAAGCTAAAAGACAGTAATGTGAATTAAACCTAAGAGCTTTATATAAATAAATCGTGTCTCACCGCTCTTACCAAGCTAAAGACCAGGTGACAATTTGTAGAATTACCAGACATTAAGAGAAGGTATAGAGCAATGTCCGGTTTGAAGCTGAAGTTACAGGCCCAAACCTAGGATGAACAACACACAGCAATCCAAATATTCTACTTTTTTCATAATCATGTTTACAGCATTAACTAGATTTTGAGAACTTCGTAATTTCATGTCAAAGTCTTAAACTATTTTTCTTATTGTCCTATTGGATTAGGTTTGGAGAACACCACATTGAAAGCTGAGACCTGTTCTTACCAAACTTCAATAAAAACCCAAACTTAGGATATAAGGTAATGGATCAACAGAATGCAAAAATATATAAATAAGGAAGACTGATTTG
This sequence comes from Gossypium hirsutum, assembly GCF_007990345.1. Classification (NCBI taxonomy): domain Eukaryota; kingdom Viridiplantae; phylum Streptophyta; class Magnoliopsida; order Malvales; family Malvaceae; genus Gossypium; species Gossypium hirsutum. Next base: position 11,969,283 of record NC_053441.1, on the reverse strand, counting down.
GTTCAAAAACCCTCTGTTTTTTTTCTTTACATAAACGGTTTCAACATTGTACATTATACAGAGTAACCCTAAACAAGCTGACATAAAGCAATGGAAAACAATGAGGAAGGAATCGACTATCTTCACAAGCTACAAACTCTTTTAATGTACATATAATAGCACTAAAGGCCTTTGTATAATGAATGTGGACTTATATGACCTAAAAAAGATCAGAAAATGAATAATAATTAAGAAAAAAACTATAAACGGCAAGAAAGACCCTAAAAAACTTCCAAAAGAAACTAAATTCATGAGCAATGCTATGATTGACGATGTGGACTCTGTATTTCCATAGACGGTTGCTTTCTTTGCAACTTCCCTTTCAGTTGCCTGATCTTTGCATCTACACGTGCTGTGAAGCCGATCTTGGTTTCTTGTCTTGCCTTGGATCGCTCCCGAGACCACATGCCTTGGTCCTCGACATCTTTCTTGTAGAACTTGATCTCTTGGATGATATGATGGTCCAATGGGTGGAAACATCTTTGGAAAGATATATGGGCCATGTAGGGGAGATTGCATGCAACAGTTACTAAGAGGGTGGCTGACCAATAGATGGGTGCCGGAGCAAGAGCTTCCACAAGGATTTGGTAGGCATTACCGGAGATTGTGGGAGATATCATGCCGTAAACAAGGAGGAACAAGTACCAAGCCGAAATGCTGCCCCATATTAGGAGGTGCTGAATCCATGTGAAGTGGCTCATTGTAAGTGCAATCTGGCAATTGAGAGCCCAAATAATGCAAGTGAACATTGTTGTTCCCAAAGCAGCCATATCAGCTGTCTGGCCACCAGCACAGAAAGCTTGGTCATAGAAGATGATAATATTGAGGAAGAAAATGATGAGGGAGGAATATAGACCGTTTCCCATCCACCCGAGTATCCTATACCAGTCGAAGAACAAATTTCTAGGTCCTTGCTGATATAATGCAGGAAACTGCATCAGAAGTAGGCTAAAGGTTATAACGAGGTCACCTGTAACATCGATGAATTGCTAATAAAAGAACTATCTGCAGACTTACCTGTAAGCAGACCTCAGAAGAAACATCTTGCTCAAACACTCCTAGTGAGATTACAGGCAATGAGGTAAGAACAACATTGAACAATAACATATACCAGTCATCATACACTGACTGTCCAGAAAAGCCTGTGAATGCCTCAAAGTAGAAGAGGGTGAGACCAAATGCTATGTTCTTGTAGAAGGAATAGCAAACCTGAACAAAAAATGCCACGCAAATTGGTACAGAAATAGAGGATGATCGAGACTAAAATAAGCACAAGAAATGAAACATCAGTGAAGACAATCCACCAATATTACCATCTGTGCAATCCTCTTATAACACCAGTGTCCATGGACAACGAGAAGCCTTTCCAAGAAACAAAATTGGGCAACAGAGAAGTCACTGGCCATTACAGCCTGCAAAAGGGAACAAGCTAGGTAATTCACCGACATGCAGAAATAAATTGGTTTAAGAAGCATTGTATCAAGATGGAACAGCAAATATAGTACTTAATCACAATGGTTAAATACATCAAGCAAGATGGAGAAGGAAATGTTTTTCAGCAGTTGATGAGGATGTAATGATGAACATTTTAGCAAGTCGGAGCTCCTAACTGTCAAAAGAAGCTTAACCATATCATGTATTCTGAGAAGGATCAAGTGAACAAATTCCTATCTAAAAGCCCAACTCTAATGAGATGATCTCTCCTTTTCTAAATTCATAAATAAGGAATATTCTTAATGAAAAACCATATAAAAGATTAATTTGCTACTACCATTAGAGGAATATACTGAAACTGCAGGAAGAAGGAGTTAGATATGCTAACCTGCATGCCTTCCACACCACTGATGCCAACTCCAATGTCAGCTTCTTGAATCATTCCGACATCGTTTGCACCATCACCAATTGCTAAGGTGGTTTTCCCGGTCCCTTCTTTTACTAATCTTGTCACCTGGCACCAAAAAAAATGTACTAAATAAATAGAATCCACAACAAGGTCTCCACTTTCAGGAATATCACTTGATTTTATCCTTTGATAACTTAGAGAAGGCTAGGAGAAAAGGAAAGGAAGAAATCTTACTAGCGCCTTCTGCTTGGGAGATACACGACAGCAAATAACAGATGCACATAAAACTGCTAAGCCTAAGAATTGCTGTTTCATATCATCCTCCAAGGCATAGGCAAGAGTCTTTCCATCAATGATCAATGCAAATGCAGCATGTGGATCTTTTTCTAGTTTGATCATTTGTGAAGCATTGGTAATTTGCATCAATATGTTTTCCTTGATTAGCTGATCAGTAACAAAAAGCAACAATACTTCAAATGAAATCAATTTCCTGATAATAAAAAACCCAGTCCTCTTTCGCAAAGAATACATACAGTTTTGGTATCTGAACTAATTGTTGTAATGCATATCTGCTTCATGCCTTGTCTTAGCAGACTGCAAGCAAATCTGCATCAGAAAAAGAAAAAAAAAAAGAAAAAGAAATGAAACTTTCACTAAATTTCTTTCATTGAGAACTTTCCATTGAGAAACCCAATTTAAGGTTCCCATCAAACAAGGTAACAAAAGGATCCCAATATTAAATGCCAATAGATATACCCTATATTTATAGCAGTTTCCATCTTGTCCCCCGTCAAAACCCAGATCTTCAGACCAGCTTGTGCAAGTTTATCTATACACTGGGGCACCTGAAATATGGAGAAGTTAAATCAGGTTGATCTAAACCAAAAAAGAAGCTTCTTAGAGAAAGAGAGCAAGAATAACACATACCCCCTTCTGCAATTTGTCTTCCACAGCAGTAGCGCCAATGAGAATCAAATCCCTCTCCATCATGTCTGCAACCTTTTCAAGCATTACCTCTCTATCAGTCCCAATAGAAGTTTTTGCTTTCTGAAATTCACTGTTCCAAGCAGAATACTCAGACTCATCGAGCTTTCTATAAGCAAGTGCCAAGGTGCGTAATCCAGCTTCTCCATACTCATTCAAATGTTTACTGGTATCTTCCTCGTAGATTCTTCCATTCTTTGCTAACCGGTCAAAAATAATGCTGGATCAAAGGGAGGAACAATATATTAGTTAAAAGCAAAGTACAATACCTTAGCTTTTAAATCTGTTAATAAATTGACAAGTTTAAGAGGGTAGAGAGACTAACCTGTCAGCACCTTTACAAAAAAGAAGAATCTGCCCATCTTCATCCCTTACAATTACTGTCATCCGCTTTCTTTTGCTAGTAAATTCCAACATGTTTAGAATTTTGAACTCCCTACAAGATGCCCAAAGGACCACTAAGATGCTAAAACAAAAGAAATTCTGTAGAAATTAGCAAAGAGACTAAAACTGTGCAATGGCATCCTCACCTATCAATGGCTTGTCCCGAAGCTGAATATCTTTCACGGACAAAAACACTTGATTGAGTTCTTTTAAAAAACTCAAAACCAAATTCTCTAGCTGCAACTAGAAAGGCTCCTTCATCAGGTGACTCTGCTTCATATGTATAAATGCCAGTCTCTTCATTCAGTTCAGGGATTGCAGTGTGACAAACTGCTAATATTTGGAAAAATAACATAATGACGTCTGCATTAGCCTCTTTCAACCAGTTCCCTTTCATGATGCGGCCATCTTCAAAGCTAAACCCTTTTATGGGAGATTTATGATCCTTTTCATCTTTGGAAGGAACAATAGTCTCAAGTTCAATTTCTTGCTGTTTACCTTTTTGCCTGGAACAAGTTGATCTTTCTGCATCCCGATCCTCAAGGTCATTCGCCATCTGTTGTGCAGCAGCAAGTTCAACTTCACTAGAGCGCACGCCATATGCGGTACCAGCAATCGAACATTTGAGAAAATCCATCTGATTACATGTCAAAGTGCCTGTTTTATCTGAAAGGATAGTATCAACCTGGCCCAACTCCTCATTTAAATTTGATGTCCGAGCATTAGCAGGAGTCCCAGTTTCTTCATCATACATTTGTATGTCTTGATTGATAAAGGTTGCTTGCAAAACCTTCACCACCTCAATTGAAACATAAAGTGATATAGGTATTAAATAGCCATAAAGAATGAGGGCAGTGACCAGATGGGAAACCCCCGATACTCCAGGCTTTTCGGGATCATAATAATCATCGGTATTCTTGGGTTGCAGATACCACCAGTCTGGCATGTAGTACTTTGTTCTCACAGCAAAGCCAATAGAACTAATCAAAGAGATAACTAGAAGAAGGCTGAAAAGAACATATATTACATAATCCATTTTCCTTTCTATTCTGCTCCTCTTTGAAGGGGACTTAGTGGCATTCTGCATCACTTTGCTATCATGACCGGTGAAAATCACAACACCATAGACAAAAGCTGTATTACGCAGCTTCGAGTCTCTAAGGAGAATTTGGCTAGGGTCAAGAGCAAAAAGTTGACGATCATAATCAAAATTCCCAATAAATGAGTAAAGGCTCGGATTAGGATCTTCACATTTAATTGTTCCTGTGAATCTCCTGAAAGCCTCATCCTCATCCAAAGGCAAGGTTATCTCCAAAGCTCGCTTTACCTTCAAGTTCGTCTCACCATCCAAATTCATAGTCTCCACATAACAAATTCCGTCCTCATAACTTGAGGACAAGAGTAGCAGATCTGCTGGAAAAAACTGATCCTTCTCCACTTTCACCACATCTCCAACCTGAAGCTTCTGCCACGACTTATTTCCGAACACACCTTCTCCCTTATGAACTTTTACTTTCCGAGAATTAACCTTCATATCTTGCATAAACCTTCTCCAATCCTCCAAAGCTTCCTTTGCCATACTAAGCCCTACAACAAAGGCCAAGGGAGCAATCATGCTCACAGCAGAGAACGGGGAAAGCGGTGTCAGCGAAAGAATTGCAGCTCCAAGGAAGTACAAATTGGCAACTCTGTGGAACTGTTCATACAAAGCTTTAGGTAAGAAAGTGATAAAATTATACTTGGTTGTTGATATGTAATTTGATCGATATTTAAAGGGTTTTTTCTTGTGCATAAGGGGTTGGTTGCAGTGCACAACTCGTGAGTGTCCATGGCCTTCGATAGAATGTGGTCCTTCTTCAGTGGCACTTGGCTTATAACAAGAGAAAGTATAGAGATGACTCCATCGGAGCCTCGCTCTTATCCTACCCCGAGGCATCTCTCAGAATCAAGCTTTAAATGAAACAAGCACACAACTGTCACAAAGAGAACACCCAGATCTAGCCTCCAGTGATGGATATTAAAGCAGCCACTCCGTCACGATTTTCCTTGCTTTATGAACTGATTTCACCAAAAGAAAACAACAGATGGCAATCAAACATAAGTATGTAACTACTATTCACAAATTGAAGCTTATATCAACTAAAGTTACATAAAAATGTCAATCTTCAAAAGTTACATATCTAAAATACATTCACTATTCTTGTATCACCCAGATTTGAAAGTCTTATGAGCTATAACAGTTTTGTAATAAAAGAGGAATTAAGAAAAAGATGAGAAGAAATCTACATTGGTAATAGCTGCGAATTTGATTTTTTTTTTTAAAAAAAACTAAAAGAACCCCAAATGTCCATTCAAAACGGGGGGAAAAAATCCTGAATTCAACATAAAATAATTAAATTTGGTAGCTGGGAAAAACATCCCATACCCAATTATACTTTTCACTTCAAATATCCAAATTAACAGCTAACCATACTTGAAATCATGAAAATAAGAGTAAACGGACAAAGGAGACAATGCCCAGCTAAAACTTTGAAAATAGGTGAGCAGATCATTGATATTTGAACCAAAAGAAGAAACCCAGATGGTCCAAGTTTCGTAAAGTTTTAGCAAAGCAGGAATTTCATGAAAAGAAGGAAAAAAAAACTGAAGAAGAAAAGGGAAGTCCCAAATGAAAATAAAAAAATAAATAGAGGTACCTTGAATGTGGAGGCCGGTTCATCTTCAAGACCAAATTATAACAACTAAAAAAAAACATTGGCGATAACCATTCGGAAAAAGTAGCCAATACAATTTGTAGATCAAGCAATGAAAGAAGAGAGAAAAACACAGAGTAAGATTTTTTTTTTTCAAAAAAAATAAATTGATTAAGGGAGATAATCTAGAGAGAGATATAAAAAGGCAGGGTTTTAGGCTTAAGCGAAACAGATTTTCTCTCTCTTTGAATCACTGACAGTAATTCCTGGGGTGCCTTTGCGGCTTGCCCTTCTATAAATAAATAAATAATACATTCCACTTTTTATTTTCTCTTTTAAACTTCTTCAATTTTTGTTTCTTTTTTTTCTTTTTCTTTTTTCAAAAATGACATGGCATTATTTTGAAACCTTGTTTCTTAAGAAACGAAAAAAAATAGAACAGACAAATACGAACCAATATTTTTTTCTTTTTCTAATTTTTGCTGTTTGTGGGCCCTTTTGCATCTTACGTGGCAGACACTTTGCTCAGTCTCACTTTTTTTTATTACTTTTTATTGTTATATACCCAACAAATTCAGGTAACTTTTGATGAGCGAAATATTTATTTATAATTAGTGTAAAAATAGTAGTAATAGTGAAATTAAATATTATAATATGAAATAAAAAGTAAGTTAAACACATTGTATTGTATTTAATCGCCCATCAAAATCAGCTTTTATATATTTTATAAGGACCAAGAAAATTATAATAATTCTAATAGAATCTAATTTTTGCAAGTAAAATTTTTGACAAGTCGATTTACCTTTACTTCATAATTAATAAGGAACGCGTATACATGAATGTTAATTTATTTTTAAAATTAAACTAAACACTGTCACTCGGACACGCTTATAGTGGTTCAATTACTCTAAATTTTGTTAACCATGCTCTTTATATTTATTAATTACATTATAAATGAAATAAATGCTATTTATTATTATACGAGAGATACTAAACCATCTCATTAGATGGTATAGATAACAATTTAAAATATAATTAAGTAAAAAGTACAAATACTATAAACTAAAGGAAAAGTTGGACAGTGGGGGTACAAATTCTAAAATCACACGTAAGTTTTGTTAAATCTGTATAATATAGATGAATATTTTTTTTATATAATTGAGAAGAAGAATGAGATGTTTTGAGATCGAACCTAATTTATCATGCTTAATAATAATTAATATTATTATCGATATAATATTTTTTCATGTTTATATATTACATACAATAATAATTATACTTATTCAATATAAAATTATTTAATTATATTCATTTCTTTAAACGTGTATAATTAAATTAAAATTAAAGTTTAATATGTATATTTCCATTAAACTAAAATTTATATATCAAATTACATATTACGTAGATATGATTTTCTTATTAAATTCTTATTCTTACAGCCTGGATTAATCCACGTGGGCATAAATGAAAATATATTTTAAAAGAAATTATTTGTATTTTTAAGCATAATTTCCATTTTATTGTTTCTTTTATAAAAACATATTTTAACTTGGAATAAATATATGTTGAAGGACAAATCACAACCGTGTTTGATATCTGTTTCCAGGGGGCAATCAATAAAAAATATTTATCTAATGGCCGGTCAAACGTGAAACATGCGAAAAATAATATTAAATCAATTTGAATTTGAAATCTCCTCCCACAAAATATTTCGTATCGGACGGCTGTGATTGGTGAAGACCCAACTGATGACCCGAGAAATATAATTTAAAAAAAAGGTACAATGTGGGACACCACAGTAAGTTCCCCCACTCTTTCCCCATGATGATAGGTTTCTGGGTTTTTTTCCTTAATTTTAATTTTTTTGATTAATTTCTTAATTTTAATTTAATCAGCTTAAATGCAGGCTACAGCCTGCATGAGAAATATGTATGTTATTATTTTACCCCGTCTTTGACTCTTTTCCATTGTTTTTTTTTTCCTTCAGACATTATTAAGTGCCGCCCTTCTAAGAACAATTCAGGTTAATTTTTGAATGAAGAAGAGGGACGGATTATAGATAAATAAGTACGAATTGTATTTTTAAAATTATTCAAATAAAAAAAAGGCCATAAGAAAATTTCTAAAATAGAAAAAAAAAATTTAATAAAAATTCTTTTCAGTAAAAGCGTGTTTGTTAGCAACATTTTCTAATACCATGAATTGATTCTTCTACTAAAAAACAAAAGGCTATTATATTTATTAATAAAGTTAACTACATCACACATTTCTAAATTATAATTTTTTGTTTTAAATTATACTCTAAATTTTAAAACATTTTAATTACATCTTTAAACTATCAAAGTTATATTAATAAAGTTGTTTTCTTATTAAAATCATCAATTTAACCATTAAATTATAGGTCAAATATTATTTGACATAATTTAAACTGAAAAATTTAAAGAAAAATAAACGTTATAATAATATTGGTTTTGAGGTTTTCGAAATTTTTACAAAAATTTTATCGCCCACTCTCTCTTCTTTTCGATTTTACTTTATTTTTAACTTTTACTTTTAAAATTTATATGGTAATATTTTATTTTTCTTTAATTTTTTTATTTTAAATTATATCACATAATATTTAACTTATCATTTAGCAGCTAAACTAACAATTTTAATAATTAATAGACCATGACTATGTAGTATGTAACATTAATAGTTTAAAGATGTAATCAAAGCATCTTGAAGTTTAAGGAGTAATTTAAAATAAAAATTATAATTTAAGGATGTTTGATGCAATTAATTCTTTTTAATAATATATCTGACTTCTCTCCATAAGTTAACATTTCTAGGTCAGCAAAGTTTCATTATTGGTTTTTTGTAACTTAAGTAATTAAGTAGGAAAACATAATCAATTTTATTATTGTTTTTTCATTATTGGTTTTTAAAAATAAAACATATGCTTTTAAAGATTTTAATGTACATTATTGTTTGGTCATGATTTTTTTTTTGTGAAGTAGGTCGTGAATTTAAACATTAATGTATAATGCATGCACGTAATATGTGTAATTGTTTTTATATTGTGAACAAAGATAATGAGAATACAAGTCCAGACAAGGTTTTTTTTTCTTTAATTTTTTTAAATACGTTAGGTAACAAAATCTGAAATTAAATTATAATACTGAGTTTTTTTTTTCATTACAATTTTGTAAAGTTCCAAGGATAAACTCTTGTCATTTTATTATGATAAATTAATTACAAATTATAATAACTATAAATGAAGTATCCCATGTAAAAAATTGATGCGAAATAAATTTTGAATGATGTAACTAAAAAAAGGATTTTATAAATTATAGTTGAATGAAAATATTTTTATTTAAAATTAATATCAAATTAGTCTAAATAGTGCAGCAGGTTTTTGTATTGATCCATGCCGTCTAATCCCTTCTTAGGCAGGAAAATGGAAAACTAATAATAATTCTACGCCACGACCCTGCCTAACCAAACCCATTCACACCATTACAAAAAAAAAATCCTTTAAATTGAAAATAATAATTAATAAATAACCTACTATGTCTAAAAAAGTCTTGAATGCTAAGATATTTTTAGGTAGCAGTGTAAAAGGAAGGCAAACGATGATTCAAAGGATTTTCAAAATAGTCAGCACACGCCAATTAGGCCTTCACGCTTTAAGCGGAGTCAGCGCTTGGGATCGGGCCAAAAGTTAGAGGGCCACTAGGGGCTTCTGTTTCCTAAATTGAAAATTTATGCTTTTTATTTCTTATAAAATTTTAAAAATTATAAATTAATATATTATAAAATTATTTTTTATTTTTAAAATAATATTTTGATTTATTTAAAATTTATGAAATTGTAAATTTACAATGAAAAAAATACATTTGGTTTCACATAAAAATTTATAATTTAGTTTCAGTTCTTTTAAAAAGACTTTTGACTTCAACCCTCTCAAACCATTCTCAGTTGCGTTATGTAAGTCTCTATCCCACTATATGTGTATGTCATTATAAATTTGATCTAATTTCTTTTTTAAATTTTCGTCCCTTGTAATATTCATATTAATTAATTTTTGAATTATAGTTAATCATATATATATTTATATTTATATTCAGGGGTGTAATTAGGGGATTGGCAAGGGCCTGACCCTCTAAAATATAATTTTTTTATTTATACCCTTTAAAATTTTTAAAATTTTAAATTAGTAAAAATAAAATTGTATTTTGATCCCTTAAAATTAATAAAAATTTAATTTAATCCCTTAAAAATTATAAAAATATAGATTATTAAAATAACGAAATTATATTTTTAGTATTAAAAAAATATTTTTGAATTTTAACCCATAACAAAATTTTCTGACTTTTTCCCGTTTATATTCCTTGTGGTCCAACTAAGAAACTACTCTAGTCTCCCCCTTGAAATAATATGATAAATATCTGCTAATTAATAACATAGTATTAGTTGATGTATAATTGGGCATTACATGATACCACATTTGCATGTTGGGCAACCAGTCCAATTCGACGGCGTCAGCGCGATGACAAGATATTTCTCTCTGATTTTTTTTGGTACGTTTCAATTTATTTAAATCTAATAGTGAACTGAATCCAGCATACGTGGATCATCTCTTTTCACATGATCCAACAAATATTTCTCTCTGTTTTCTTTTTCTCTTAATTTTGAATATTAGGTTGCAAGTCTACAATTTCGAGAGTTGTTAGATTTAAAATAGAAAATTTTGAGAATATATATGAATGTGGATGTGATTTGTGGATAAGATAATAAAATTAATACACGATAGTTATATCTCACCTATCCCATTTATCCAACCCCAAGAAAACAAAATAAGTGTTGTTGGTTTTAATTAAGATACTATTATTACATTTAATTAATTTAGTACATGACCAACTATTTCTTGTATATAAAACTTAAAAGTAATATTAAAGTGAGAGATTTTCTTTTTATCAGTTGATAAAAGGAAAAACTGATAACGAAAAATAAAGATTTTTGGAGAAAGAAACCAAGGCTTAACTGCATAAAGAATAAGCTGATACTTTACTGTTTCACGTAAAAATCAATATTTTAACAGCTGTGATAATACGTGACCCGCACATGTAATTTCAACATCCAGCTCACATCAACCAAAAGAAAGTGAGAGATTATTATCTTTTAAGCAATGTATATTTTTATTTTTATATAAAAAAATTATCTTCATTGGTTGTATATATTAATCATGCATTTGATTAAGTTTGTGTCACAAGTTAACTCGATGTGGGTTTAAAATTTATGGCAACACTATGATAAATAATTTAATCTATTTTTTTCATTTTAATAACATACATATTCCATGTTTTACTATTGATTACGTTTCATTATTTATTGTATGTGGTTTTAAAACAAATATTTATGTTATAAATTTGTGATTTGCACACGCATATACGTGTGATAGAATTTTTAGTATATATTATAGATTTATTATCAGTTTAAATCCCTTTATGTACAAGTCATATGCAGATTTATTCAAAATAGTTTCACAAATATTTTGGTTATTAGATCGTTGTGCTTTATGCAAACACCATTGTTAAGTGCTTGATACAAAAGTAAATTTTTAAGGTAACCAACAGTATATGTTATATATCTATATACTGTAACAATCCGTCTTCAATTAAATCGGAACAGTGGTTTTAGGACCACAAATTCGAGTCCGAAAAGGAAATTATTTTAATATTATTTTATAGTATGCATTATGATTGAAATATCGTAAAGAAATTTTATCTATTACATGTCTAATTAGATGGAAATGACAAAATTGCATAAAATGCAAAAGTTGAGTTCTAGTAGCTAAAGGTGTCAAATAACTATGGAGTTCAAAATTGGAGGTCCTTATATGAAAAATAGACCATTAAGAGGAGTTAGTAGATAAGTATGGTGATTCATTAATGGAAAATTAAATAAAGAAAATGACTAAATTAGAAAGTAAAAGATAAAAAGATTATAAATAATAAAATAAAGAAAAATATCATCATATTATCATCTTTCCTAAAACAAAAATATGGAAACCCTAGCCATGGAAATTGGGTTTTGAGCAAACTTATTTGGCTCAATTAGGTATGTTTTCTTATCCCGTTTTTAGTAATTTCTATATTTCTGAGATCGTAATAGCTTAATCTAGCTATCTCGAGAATTAATTTGTAAAGTTATCAAAGTACTAGGGCTTTGCATGGATGAATATAGTTGAATTATAAAATTTTATGGTAGAAAATGAAAGGTTGTTGATAGATAAACAACTTTTGTAAAGTGAATTTTGATGAAATTGTGATTTAAGGACTAAATTGTGAAGATGTAAAATTCATGGAAAAAATTCTAAATTTTGTGAAATACATGGGCTGCTAATGATATATGTAAAAATTGGTTAGGCTTGGAATAAGGATTAAATTTCATTAATTTCATTTTTTGAGCATAGGGACGAAATTGTAATTAATCAAAAGTATAGGGGCAAAGTTATAATTTTGCCTAAGATGTAAATTGGATTGAATTGAATATGAATTGTATTAAATTGAGCTAACTTTACTCATATAGATCTGGATAGACCAAATACTAAATTGGATCGAGGAAAAGAGAAAGTATCGGATTAGTAACTTTTGTGTACACGAACACTTGTCAAGGTAAGTTCGTGTAACTAAATTGTATATTTATATGTTTTAAATTAAATGTTATGTATTTGAAACGTATAAGTGCCATGTATATGGAAGTAATCACATATTCGACAATGTCCGACAAATATTAAGTCTCGTTTGAATAAATGAAATTCGATAGATATAGGGTTCCCGAATTGGTTATGGTCCTACATATGTTGCAAACACTCCACAGCTCGAAAGTGTAACACCCCTAACCCGTATCCCTCATCGAAACCGGGTTACGGAGCATTGCCGGAGTTAACAAATCAAACAGACAAAAATTTTAAACATTTCATATTCTCAAAACAAGTCATCAAAACATCATTTTACTCCAAATTATAAATATACCAAATCCAAATCAATTTGCCTAGTTTATGAGCACTTAAACATAGAATTAAATTCACATGCATCTATCTAGATTTAGTTCAATTTACCATGCTATAATATGGCTTATAAAACAAACACGTATTTATATGTAAAAAACCAACCAAAATTAAACTTATGACCTCATTTACAATCAAACCACAAAATAACTATTATTTAGACACCCTAGGTACATGCCGACACAAAGGATAAACATCACTACGTTTGACGGTTTGAGTTCAGGATCGTTATTGGATGCTGAATCGACGATCAAAAGTTTAAGCACCTAACCTGCGCACGGGAAATAAAACCGTACGTTGAGTATAAACTCAGTGATATTTCTATAATCCAAATATTTAAAGATAAGAAATTATAAATATACAATTGAAATATAAACACATATTAATATTTAATTATTACAACAATCATATCATATTTCATTTGTTTCACAAATATCTCATTTCTCATACTTACTATATAAATAGCTTTTCACAATTTATTTCACATTTCATTATACAATTGCATTATATTCCATAGTCATTTCATGAGTATATAACTCATATATTCCATATATTTGCAATATATTTCACATTCTATTTTCAATTCACTATTTCACTTCCATTTCTCATACCATACCATTTCAATATCAATTATAAAATTTTATTATTCATTTACCCCTATTAACATGACTCGGAATCGGATGGATACACGGATCCAACCAAAACACACCAGTTTGGCACCCAGTGCCTCATCGGATAATTCGAAGTAATAAATTGACACCCAATTTCTCATCGGCTAAACCGAAATAAATTGGCACCCAGTGCCTCATCGAATTAATCCGAAATAGTAAATTGACACCCAGTGTCTCATCGGCTCGAAGTCGAAAAAATCTCTAACCTATTCCAATCCTATGACATACCTTCTATATCCCACTCAGCCCGATATAGTTAATAGGGTTTCAATTCACTTTTCAAATACAACCAATATTCATTTCAATTCAAATAATCAATATATTCAATATATATACCAATTCAATCAATATAAATTCAATAAAATCTTCACATAATAAATCAACCCATTTCAATTGCAAAACACAATAATTCTCACCTCAAGACTTACCGTATACATTAAATTTAATTATAACAATTAACAACTAAATTTGGATTATAAAAATACAAACCAGAAATTTCGAGCTATTCCTCGTCAACTTTATCTTTCCCCTTTTTAGTTGAGGATTCCGGTACGATGTTAGTTACAAAATTAAAACAATTAAAATTCATCAATACAATTCAATTCAATTTCATATTGCATATTTCAAATTTTACACAATATTTGTCTAAATTCCAATTTAGTCCCTAAATTGAGACTAATTTTATTTCTTCACAATCAATTCTATATTTTCATTCAATTTCCACTTTAAACTAGATTTAACTCTCTAATTTCACGTAAATTCCTAAATTTAAAAATTGTTCACAATTTAGTCCCTATTACTCAAAATTTACAATTTATTCTACAATTTAATCCTTTTTCACTTCTAACTTAAACATCTATCAATTTAATCCCTAATACTAAAATTATTTAACATTAACAACATTTAAAAAATTAATAATTTCTAAAATTTTGACATGGGTCGGGTAGTATTTAATATCAGAATTCCAAAAACATAAAATAAAAATAAAAAATGGACTAAATTAACTAACCAATTGAACTTTGAACAATTGAAGCCCCTAAGGTCGTGGCTTTCTCCTTCCTTTCTTTCCTTTTTCTTTTTTTTCTTTCTTTCTTTCTTTCTGTTTCTATCTATCTATCTATCTTTTTATTATTATTCTGTATTTATTTTGTTTTATGATAATATAATATAATATATATACTTAATAATTAAGTAAAACATATTTTATTATAATATATATTAAATTTATAAATATCTTACCTTTCATTAAAAAATAATGGCATAATTGTTTCTTTAGTCCCTTTAATTTTTCTTTAATATATAATTCAACTTTCACCCTATATGCAATTTAGTCATTGTACCTAATTACTTTTAATTCAAGCAAATTCACTTAATCGAAACCTAATTAACTACACAACTAGCTTCGTAAATATTTATAATAAATATTTACGAGTCAGATTTATGGGAACGGAGTCCCGAGAATGCATTTTTTTAATTTGATCCTTTTTAATTAATTAACCATCAAAACTTTAAAATTTCTTAATGAAACTTTAATATCACCTTAATGACGCTCCATAAATATTTATAAAAATATTTACGGCTCAGTTTATAAAAACAAGGTCCTGATACCTTATTTTCTAAAACCACTTGAACTTAATTTATTACTTATATAACATAAATTATCAAATCAAAAACCTTTTTAAAAATCACATTTGAGTCGTAAATATTAAATAATAATATTTACGAACTTACTCATCAGATTTGGTGGCCCTGAAACCACTGTTTCTGACACCATTGAAAATCTGACTGTTACAAAAAGAGCATCTCGTTATATGGTTCTTGCGATCTTCTCGTTAATAGCTCTTTGAAGCATCCCGATTGACTGTGATCCTACATGTAATGTGGACACATCGCAGCTCTTATAAGCGTCCCGATATATGGCTTTTCGAATCTTCCTGATAAAGCTTTTTCATAAGTTTCATGATTAATGGCTTTCCAGAGCTTCCCGATATTGGCTCGCTTGAACTTCACGATTATGACTCTTATGAGCTTCCCGTTATACAGCTCGAATAAGCTTCCAATTATATGGCTCGAGAGTGAGCTTCCCGTTTATGTACTCGTATGAAAATTCCCGAATATGAATTGACGATTTTCAGTTTTGTACACTTCGTGTGTACTACCCTTGTATCCATCGATATCTTAAGTGGTTCAATGGGAAAAGTTTCGATATGAGATAATATGAATTCAAGATGAATTACTATGAGGAAATACTTGAAATACCTGGATATGTTTTATTCATGATATATGGACATATGATGTGAAGAGTAAGTATGTAGAAATTTGATTATTGTTGAGCTTACATATGTTTCTTGATGTTAATATGAAATGCATGTTTAGCATTGTCGATGAGGATGTGTGTTAAGGCTTTTGGCCAAATTGCTTAAGTATGCTTTGTATGCTTACCTTAAATGTAAATGAATGGTAAGTTAATTTTTTGTTATACGAACTTACTAAGCATTAAATGCTTATATTGTTTATTTCCTCTGTTTTATAATATTCGAAAGCTCGTTGGGTTGAAAGCTTGGCAAAGATATCTTGTAACACCCTTAACCAATATCCGTCGCCGGAATAGGGTTACGGAGCATTACCAAAGTTTACATAACAAATATAATTAATTCATGTTATTTACTATTCATATCCGAAACCAATCATATTCAATCATATTGTTCCTTAAATGAACCTTCAAGGTCTAATTTATGCATTTGAAACAAGTTGGGACTAAATCGGGAACTCAGGAAAATTTTCGCAAAATTTTACAATTTTTTCAAGGTACAGGGGACACACGCCCATGTGGTCAGGCCGTGTGGGCATTCGATATAAGGCACACGACCGTGTCCCAGCCTGTGTCCATACCCGTATAACTCTCTGAATTAGGTCATACGGCCAGCCACACATCCCGGTGTGCTAGACTGTGTGGACAATTTAATTTTCAAAAAATTAAGTGCAGAGGTCACACGACCAAGTCACATGCCCGTGTGCTAGACCATGTGACATACACGACTGAAACAAATGCCTGTGTGAGCAATTCGAAGCATTCTGTTTCTTAAAATTTAATATGTAGGGGACACACGGCCAAACTATACGCCCGTGCGCATGGCTCAAAATAAGGCCCTTTCCAAGCCTTATTTCTCACCCAAAATTACCTTGCACCTACATTAACATTTTAACACATGCCCAAATCAATTCAAAACATTTAAATCAAGCCAAAACCAATTCTTATGCTTGACATATCATCACATATTTTCAAATGACCAATTTACCAAATTGGTCAAATATTCATTTAAGCATATTTATACCTAATATGTATATCAATTCAGACACACAACACATATTAACATAATATGGTCTCATACATATATACATCAAAACATGCCATCACTAGTCATTTCAATGACTAATTACAACCAAATATTAATATGCCACCATTTGGTCAATTTAACCTATACATGCCATTATACCAATGGAAATTTTACTAATTATACCAAAATAAGCTGAAGGATAGTGTGATCTTGCTCTGACCCGCTTCCAACCTTTACGAGCTTTCGAGTACTATAAAATAGTGGAAATGAAATAGAGTAAGCATATTATCTTAGTAAGTTCGTATAACGAAAAATCAACTTACTAATTATTTATATTTAATATAAGCATACAAAATTTATCCAAAGAAATTTGGCAATTTGCCTAAACACATATCTTCTCAAGAAACTTGTTAGTCAGATATTACATATAAGCATCAATAATTAATGATGAGCTCATCATGTAATAACTTTCATAAACATATGATTTTCATATCACATTTCCATACAACATGTGCATTTCCATAACAATTCATCTTAAGTTCAGTTTAACCATGTCAGAACTTTACCCGTTGAATTTATTTGAAATATCGATGGATACAAATGTAGTACACTCAAAGTGTACAAAACTGTAATCCGTCAACTCATATTCAGAGGTATATATTAGGATACATAATCAGAAAGCACTCCCTCGAGCCATATAATAGGATGCTCATATGAGCCATGTAACAGGAAACTTATCCGGGCTATAACAGGAAACTCATAAGAGTTTAAAACAGGAAGCTCATTGAGCTTAACAGGTAACTCCGAAGAGTTATTATCAGGGAGCTCCGGATTGCCATATAACAGGAAGTTCAAGCCAGCCATATCATAAAGCTCACAAATAGCTTATATCAGGGCACTCATAAAGAGCCGCGGTATGTCCGCAACACATGCAGGATCAATATCGATCGGGATGCTCACAGGAACCATGTAACAAGATGCTCGAGAGGGCTTATAACAAGATGCTCATAAGAGCTATAGTGTGTCCGCAACATATGCAGGACTACAACCTATACGGGAAATCCTGTATCCATCGAATTTCATTTATTCAAACAGGACTTAGCACTTGTCAAACATTATCGGGTATGTGATTAATGTTTATATATGGTAATCATACATTTCACAATTATAACATTCAATTTAAACATATAAACATACACTTTACTTACATGAACTTACCTCGTTACTTACTCTCATACGATATCTACTAATCTGATACTTTTTCTTTTCCTCGATCTAACTTTTTATTTGATATTTCTGGATCTATATAAATGAATTTAACATCAATTTAACACATTTCATATCCAATTCAGTCCATAATAGGAAAAACTACCATTTTACCCCTATACTTTTGATTAATTCCAATTTCATCCCTAGGCTCGGAAAATAAAATTCATGCAATTTAATTCTTATTCCAAGCCTAACCAAATTTTTCATATAACATTTACAGCCCATGTATTTCACAAAATTCAAAAAATTTCCATGAATTTTATATCTTTTCAATTTAGTCCTAAAATCACAATTTCATGAAAATTTCTTTTACAAATGTTGTTTATCTATCAATAACCTTTCATTTTCTACCATAAATTTAAAAATTTCAGCATACTGATCCATGAAAAAAAAATTATACTTTGATAAATTTGCAAATTGATCCCCAAAATAGATAGATTAGATTATTACGATCTTGAAAATATAAAAATTACTAAAAACGGGACAAAAATTCATACCTAATTGAGCAAAAACAACTTGCTTGAACTCACTTTCTCTTAGCTAGGGTTTCCATGTATTTTAATTTGGGGAAGATGATGAAATAAGATGAAATTAGCTTATTTCCATCTTTAATTAATTCAATTTCTTATTTAGTCCTTTTCTTTTTCTAATTTTCCATGGATGAATCATCATAAATATCTACTAACTCCATTTAATGGTCTAATTGCCATATAAGGACCTCAAATTTTGAATTCTATAACTATTTAATCCTTTTAGCTATTAGAACTCAACATTTACATTTCATGCAATTTGGTCCTTTCTATAATTAAACATGTAATCGATAAAATTTTCGCAGCAAAATTTTCATACGTTATTTCTATCATAATGCAGACCATGCAATAATATTAAAATAATTTTTTTTCTGACTCAGATTTGTGGTCCTGAAACCACTGTTCTGATTTCACTGAAGACAGATTGTTACATATCTCACACTATCCATCAGCTCATTTCGGTATATGTAGCAAATCAAATTTTGGGTTATAATGGCATGTATAGACTAAATTTGGTCAATGATGACATTTATGTGTTTGGTTGAGATTAGCCATTAGAATGGCTAGTGTTGGTATAGTTTGATATGTAATTATATGTGGCTTTATCATGCTTGATATGAGTTTGGTATGGTGGAATGATGAATAAATCATAAGCATATTAATGGTTTCTTTGAATTGGCATAATAGCTACAAATAGGCATATATGTGTGATTGGGCAAAAATGTAAGTGTAATTTTTTTTTATATGTGGAGTTATGATATGTATAAAACTAGATTTTGGCTTGATTTGAATACTTTGATGAGGCATGTTGATATGTTAAAGTGTTAATGTAGGTGGAAGACAAAATGGGGTGAAAAATAAGGCTTGAAAATGGCCTATTTCGTCCACACAGGTAGAGACAATGGCCTTTGTCTTAGTCGTGTGTGACACACGGCCTTAGCACATGGGTGTGCGGTTTGGCTGTGTGTCCCCTATATATTTAAAATTCCAGAACAGAATGCTCAAAATTGTTCACACGGCCTAGCACACGAGCGTGTGGCTTGGCCGTGTAACCCAAGTCAGTGAGCACCCTAATTTGGACATAGGCTGGGACACAGCTGTTTGTCCCTATTTCGAATGCCCACACAGCCCGAGATACTGGCGTGTGTCTTGACTATGTGAGACACATGGCTTGGCCATACGGGCGTGTGTCCCCTACACCTTGGAAAAATTTTGATATTTTGCGAAAAAATCTCTAAGTACTTAGTTTAGTCCCGACTTGTTTTTAAAGCATAATTTGGTCCTCGAGGGCTCATATAAGGAATGTTATGATTGTATATGATTGATTTCTAATATGAATGCTTAATGATATGAAAATGTCTGTAATTGGTCTGTATATTTTGATAATGCTTTATAACCCTGTTCTGGCTACAGATATGGGTTAAGGGTGTTACAGATACCCTTGTTGATGTGTGGGATTAGCAAGGAAGAGATTGTTGATGTGTGGGATCAGCAAGGAAGAGATACAGAAGAAGATATGTGGTGTTTATGGAGGCCGATTTACCTTGTTGGGGTGGAGAATTAGAGAGTAAAATGAGTGAATATGGTGGAGGTGGTTGGTGGGAGTAAATTGGTAGAGTATAGGCAAGTGTATTGGAGAGTCTATTCTTTGTTCATCGTCTTAAGGGTTATTTATAGGTGAAGTCTCGTCTTGGGTGGTTTTAACGTGACAGACTTGCAATCAAACCATTATTGTGGGATACGAGGGGAAAATGTCTACAATGGGACGAAGATAGCTGTGATGGGAGTTGGGACGTATCGTGCCATTCCCTTTAATTCATTGTATGAAGTAGTTGAACTCACGTGGGGTTGGGTGACTAAAAGGATCACGTTCTCAACAGAAAGTTGGGTATTTAAAGGAATGAGTGGTGGCTTCATTTTGTCGAGCTTGTTTGAATAGTTACCTCTTACCTAACCGGGTGATTGAGTCAGTAGTGAAACTCCTGGTAACCTCTCGGCCTAAAACGGGTGAAGTATGTTCCTCGGGTAGCTTTTCATACTGTCACATTAATTTGATATTAATTTACAAATTATCCTTACATACATCCATTAAAAAAAGAAATAAGAGAACTTTTTCCAACAACGATTTGTTGTTATATATAGATATGTTCTAAATGACTCACAAACTCTTAAATTTCAAATTGATCATGTTTATAGCGAAGGTAATCAAATTTCAGATACCATGGCAAAGGTGGCGTTAAAAGGCCAGTCGGGGATGAAGGTGCTAGAGCTATTGCTTCAAGAAATTGCTTCGATGCTGGTTGAGGACGTGCTTGGAGCTAGTTTCTACAAAGAAATGCTGCAGTAGTTGATGATGTTGTCTTGTATCGCGCGCGCACACAAAAAATATTATGCATTTAATCGTTTTCAACCCTACTATATTTAAGTTGTTGTCATAATAATAATGTACCAATCAAATTTAGACTAATAATCAACAATATATATTTAAAAAATAACGGTGATATATTCTTTATTATTATTAGATTTATCACACTCATAATATGAGTGAACAAAAAATGTTTATACTAAATAAATAGATTTATAAAATTATGTTAACATATCTCTATATGAATTTATTGGTATTGTGTTTGATTTCTAAATAATATTTTTCAATTTTTCAATATTATATAAAAATATAAAAAGATAAAAATATTTATTATCTTTTAAAATAAAAGTAATTTAAATTTTTTAATTAACTCGCGACACCAATTAAAAAATAAAAATGTATATAATATTAACTTTAGAGATTATTATTAAAAATGATAATTATAATTAATTTAAGCATGACATAAAAAAATAAAAACACTATTGTTGGTCCAATGGAGTGTAGTTTCCATGTAACTTCCTTATAGACCTTCTTTTACGTTTTCCAAAGTTCATGCTTTTTGGATCTGCCGTAGACTTTGTGGAAATTTATGCAACGCGAATTGAACCACAATGATTTCCGGTTGGTGGATTTTTTTGTTTAAATTTTATTAAAACCGTGCGATATTAGAACTTAATACTGAAGAAAGTATAATTTAGTTTTATAAAAAAAGTTGATATAAACTCGAAAGTTGGATAATTAATTGGTAGCCAAACTGATTCAATCCTGTGCAAATAGATTTGTTTCCTTCTCTTTTCTTTTTGAAAATATTAAATACAAATAGCAATTAAAATCTACAAATACTGACAAGACTGACAAAAATAGCCAGAAGGGACACCACTTTAGACTTCGGTCCAGAACCGCTAGAGCTTCGATCCTTAAAGACAAAGACACGATGCTACTGCAATCGAAGGCTTCATTGACCCAACAACAAGACCTTAAGTCACTCGTGTGTTTCCACTTTTAATATTTATATATAAATATGGGCGATTTTTCAAATATAAAATTACTGAAATTAAATATGTCCGTCGATAATCCACATTTTAGAACACAAATGACCGACCAATTAAACAGCCCAAAGAAGGTGACATCCTGAATTAGGAAAAATGGAAAGAAGACATGCCCAAATATCGTATGTCAGTCCAAGGCAAAAGGGGGCCGGTGACAAGTGGTAGGTTTGATTTGAGTTAGCTTGAGGGTCTAATTAGCCAATCAACTTGTTGTCTAAGCAGGCGTAAGAGATAAGATCTTTTGAAAGATTTTGCTCCTGCTTTTAGTTCACGTTATGGTCCATGAACAAATTGGGGATGTAAACTAAGCCTAAATCCCCAAATAATTGAGCCGGTAACAGACAGAAATTACAATCCCTATCATTTGTTTGATTGATTGGATAACCCAAAAGGGCCCATTACACATTGAGGCAGGTACCACCTATGAGAACCCGGAAAGTAATAAGATAGAATTTACACGCCAAGTGCTCGGCTTTTGTCTTCATCAAGTCCCTAAATCCTCAATAACGCATAACAAAATTTTGCAATGTTTATAATTTTTTTGTTAATTTAATTTTTTATTAATTTTAATCATTAATTTTTTTAAAAACGAGTCAAATTGTTTTATTTAACAAAAATACTAATTAAGACATCAATTTTTTTTAACAATGTTGGTGTGGCAACTTTCATAGTAGTCCACATGTACTTCATGTTGATATGACACTATTTATTTTATACGTTTTATAATATATAAAATTTTAAATTAACAATTGTAAAATTACACTTTATCTTCCGAAAATGATAAAAAAATTTGATTTAATTCTTTAAAAATTATAAAGATATAGACTATTAAAATGATGAAATTACATATTTACTATTATAAAAATATACAACTTAATTCTGATACCAAAAAAAATTCTAGCTTCACCCCTAGTATCATATTTAAAAATTAACACTTTAATTATTATTTTTGTCAGATTAATAACAATTTAACTTGTTTTAAAATGTTGATAATTAAATATATATTTTTTAATGATTGAGAGTCAAAGTTAGCTAAAAAAAATAAGGGCCAAATCAATAAAATTGTAAATATTAAAAGCTAAATTTAATATTATACATAAGGAAATAAGATATAATGTGTGTATTAAATTGTTGATATTTGTAGAGAGAGATAGAGCTGGTACAAGTAGGATAGGAATATACCATACGTGTGGAGGAGCAATTCATTTACGTTGGTGTAAAATTAAAGTGGTTGTACACCATTCTGTAATTTGTTATACGATTAATATTTTATCAATCTAGTCATTAAATTTAATGCTCCAATTATATAGATTATGCATGTCAAATTTAACATAAATAAAAATTCCTAACAATTTGTTTTATGTAAAGAATTTCAACCACTCAATAAATATTAATATATACACTATTTTAAATCGATATGATAGAGATATTGAATCGATTAGAAAATTTATATAGACGACAAATACAATTATATCAATAAATTTAACAATTAAATTATTAAAATATAAATCATACAAAAAAAAATTTAAAAAAATTATTTTAATTTTTCATCGATATAAATAAATCCCACTCCGTGCCGAATTATCTGCTTAAAGCGTGTAATGTTAAACTGTGACAGTAGCTCATGTTGATCTGTTTCTTGGTGGGCTTTTTTCACTTTGTTTGAAGAAAACATTCTCTTGTCGGTATATCGTAAGTTGACAATATACATTCCCCACAAGTCTTAGTCTAAAATATTTAAACTGAAACGTGCAAAGGACTTGGACTCATCTGTAAGTAAAGCATTGCAACAAAGGCTAACCTTTTAGGGACAAATTGAATTTAGTTTTTTTTTTCCTTTTGTACAAATGGTTAAGAAAAATCACCTGACTCAACCGAAAGAGGAGAAAATATGGTTAAGTCTAAAGCAGTGTGAGTACGTGGTTTTAGTTCATGGGTTGTAAAAGGTAGGACCACACTTGCATTTCCAACTCTCAGGCTCATAATTTGCGTACTGTAAATCCACATGGATTCGTTTGCTTGTGGTAGGCACTTGAATGGCTTCACACGGGGTGCAGCCAGAGCATTTGTGTTCACAACTTGGAGGGCTTGACCCTATCCCCAGTTTACTTACCCCTTCAGCCTTTGCTTCTTCAAATGTGACACCGCTTCTTTCCTTGCTTTTAGAACTCTGCAGAGCCATTTCTTTTGAGCTAAACGGAACTTGTAATGGCTCTGGGTTCTTCTGGCCTGTGGTTGATCAAAATCAAGGAGGATTTAATATAGAATTAATGATCTAATTAAGGAATGTTAATACACATAATCATTGAAAGGAAAGCTAACCTGGTTGATGAACACCAAAACCATCAAT
Source organism: Gossypium hirsutum (assembly GCF_007990345.1). Classification (NCBI taxonomy): domain Eukaryota; kingdom Viridiplantae; phylum Streptophyta; class Magnoliopsida; order Malvales; family Malvaceae; genus Gossypium; species Gossypium hirsutum. The sequence goes on along the minus strand of NC_053441.1, from coordinate 11,944,714 downwards.
TGGTGCTAAAGGCCTGCTAGTGGCACAAGTCCATCTTACTATTTGAAGAGCCAACAGAAAACAAAACAACCTTCCCTCCATATCTTCAAAACCCTCAAATGGTGATGATGTTGATTGACTAATTATGATGGCATGTGAGAGAGGAATGAATGGTGGGGGAATATAAAGTGGTGTGGGAAATGCCTGGAAAATACTAAATCCCACTTCCCAAAGTCAAAAAAACGAAAAGAGGCTTAACAACCTCTAGTATTTCTTGGATTTTTCTCCACTCAACTCTCCTCCTTATCTTGCCATGGCATGGAAATATTGCTTCACAAGCAAATGATTCTCTTTTCTTGTCATATGGTTTAAAAAAAGAAGAAGCTTAAAAGCTTAACCAATTTCACTCCTCAAGTGACAACTCAACTTCAAGAAAACCCTATTCCCTTCTAGCCTATTGCAGTGTTGCTTCTCCTCACAAGCAAGGACACATCTCTCTTCCCTCCCCCTTCAAATCATTCCACTAATATAACACTATTTTGAAGATTGTGGGGTTGTATTAGCTACGGATAACAGCTGCCTGTTTTGGGTCTAAGAGACCTATGAATCAGAAGAACTCCACAGCTTTTGCCTAGGCTGCTGTGCCTTTTAACCTCTGATAGTTTCCTTTCCTATTAAGGGTAAAGTGAAATCGAGTGGCAGAGTCCCATTTCTGCGCATCAATGACTGAGACATTCAGAACTGCAGCAATCTTAAATAAGTTTGTTAAAAGAAAAAAAAAAGAACACGGTGACCACTTGGGGTCAACTTGTTCACAGGTTGGTAGGTGGGAAACACACAGGCTAATGTACCCCTTTGATCAAATCATGATCGTCCATTTGAACAATCATCCATGATGGCAATTAAGATAATCTTCTGGTCCCTGATTCTATTCCTTTTTTTAAAAGATCTCCAGGTGTGCACATTAATAGAGAGTAGTGAATCTTACCAGACATACAGTAAAACAGTATACCATCTTATTTCCTTTTTCTAAAGCATATCCATTTTCTTCTTCTTATGGGTGAAAAAGGCAGACCAGGGGCTACCCAGTAAGCATGCAAATATCTTAAAGCCAAAGGTCGATGATACTAATTCAATGTTATATCTGAAAAATAAACTTTGAGGTGATGGCTTTGAAACTAAGCCAAGGCAAGCAAAGCTAGAAATAAGGAAACCTTGATTGCAACACTCACTCACCGTACTTTTTTCTGATAGTCTGGGCAGTAGGCTCTCTGCTGGCTAATCTTCTGGAGCTTAGGGGAGAAAGTTTTTTCCCCCACAATCGAAGGCTGGGAATATTTCGAAGCACAAGTCAAAAGTATCATCATCAATGAAAAAGGGTTCTTTTTCTATGAAATTTTCTGCTGGACCGGTGTCTCTGAGTATAGTGATATGATCTTTCAAACTACTGTATAATCCCCAGTCAAAAAAAAAAAAAAAAACTTTTTCTATGTTGTACAAAACCGAGAGAGAGAGAGAGAGTTGGTAGACATCCTCCTGCTGTCCTGCATCATATACCATTTTGTTCATGCAATGCTGAGGAGAACTTTACATTTACTATTGCTATTACTTTTAGTTTCTACTGCTAATTGTAAAAATTAAACATGTTTAGAGTTCAGGGTATTTTTTTTATCAGTGATTTTAGCCGAGTGCACCCCCAAAGCATGAATGACTACTTCGAACTTGGTTCAACAGTTTGTAATGGTGATGTTGTTGCATTTGCGGACTTGAAATGCAAAGGTTGGGAGAAATTTAGATTGAAATGGCTTTGAGTGAAGAAGAAAGACTGAGTTTAATCATTTTTGTATTGATTGTTTCCATTCATGGTGATTGGTGAGTGTGACTGAATGTTTCCAAATATGAGCTTTACAACAAAGAGCGCTCTGCCTAGTTTATTACTTCTTTCCGGACTTTTTAGATTGAGAGCTCAAAAAGGCCCATGTCTCCCTGCCAGTTAAGGGTCCTTCCAAGTTACAGAATTTATCTTTGATTCTAAGTTGGACCATAAAATTAAAATATTTTGAGAACCAAAACTAAAATTTTTTACGTTAAAATGAATTTTTAATTGTTGTGAACTGCCGAAATAATTTTTTTATTTAACAAAAAAACTAAAAGAAATTAAATTACTAATATTTAGAGGATTAAACTTGCAACTGTATGATTTATCAAAGGGGTTAAGACCCTGCGTCCCATGACTGAGAATCGATCATAAAATAAGTTCAGGCAAAATTATTCTTTATTTATGTTGAAAATGATTTCTTTTAAGTGCATATCACACCGGAGAGTTTAAGGAATTTAATTACTGTTGTTCTATATTTAGAGCCAATGTTAATCGAGAGTCTTAAAACTACTTTATATCTAATACAAGAATCAAAACTTTAATCATTGGTTAAGTTAGGAGAAACTCTTACCATCTGTTATTTTTATGCCTTCTTGCTAATGTTTCTACATTCTAAATACAAAACATATTTTAAAACTAAACTTTCTACATTTTACTTCATTAACTCTAGGCTTTTTTTATCAAACTAACTCAAAAAAATTTATTATTTATAAAAATAACTCAGGTTGAAAAATAATTATGAGAAAAACCTGAAAGGAACAGTGTATGACAGTGCCGACACCCATGTCAGAAATTCTCTTATCATTATTTGATGATTGCTGGGGGTTTTTATTTTTGGGTGTCGACACTGCAACGGTCGGCACCAATATGTATTTTCTCAATCATATTCTTATAAGTACAGGTATTATCTCGGTAAAACATATTTTTTATTCTTTACCGACGTCCAGGTGGTCGGCACCACAAAAATCATTTAATTTTTTTTGGTAATTTTTGGTGCCTTCATGGTGGTCGACACCTGTGCCAACAATTTTTTTTTGTATATTTTGGTGCTAGCAATGTAGTGGTCGACACCCATATGAGTAAAAAAATTTTACATTATAAATTACTCAAAAAATTATTTTCCTCTACTATCGTCATTTTTTTACAAAATAAACCTAACTAATTTAATAATTTATGAAAATTCTCCAGGTGCAATAAGACTAATTAAATTTGTATTAATCAAACTACACACTTTGCTAATGTATTTTGAAAAGTATTTTTTCTAGAAAATTCATATTATGCTTAAATCAGGTTTATAATTGCATTTAATAATATTACGTTCAACCGCCCTCTATCAAATCGCAACGACTTCTATTATCTGAGCTTCCGACTAAACAACGCTGATCCGAGCTTCAAATGGCTCCATCGAGAATCTCGTTCCCCAAGTTCGGAGTTTTTGTGATACAAGTTTCGATCTGCGAAGATTGCCACCAACTTGTGTAATCCAAACTGGCACCTCCTCCCATTTGATAATATAACCTTTGCAGTTCTCGTGACAGTATATAATTCAACCCCATTAATGCATGACTACCAATACATAATAGAAATCTCCGGTTGATGGTACACTCCCTAAACAGATAAAAAAAATTAATCTCTCCCCCCAATTTTTTTCTCTTCAGCAGGACACTCTGAACAATTTTTTTCATTCCCCGTTTTATCATAACCCAAAGTGCATCCACGTCTGTTATATTTAACATATTGGTGCCGGCAAAGAAAAAGTCGACACCAAAAAAATATTTAATTTTTTACTCAGGTGTCGGCCACTACAAACACAGAACCTAAAAAAATTTACTAACATGGGTGCAGGCCACCACACACCAAAATATACTCAAAAAAATATTACTGTCACAGGTGTCAATCACCACAATGTCAGCACAAAAAATTACTGAAAAAAATTAAACTGATTTTACAGTGTTGGCCGCCTGGACGTTAGCACCTAATAAAAAAAATATTTTTTACCTGAACAATACATGTAATTTTAAGAATACGGCTGAGAAAATATATAGTGTTTGCCATTGTAATGCCGACACCAAAAAAGAATTTTTTTTAAATCCCTAGCAATCATCAGGTAATGATGGGGAAATTTTTGACATAGGTGCCGGCCATGAACGCGTCGGCACCGCCTGCACTGTTCCTTTAGATTATTCCCGTAATTATTTTTCAATCTGGGTATTTTTGTTAATATTAAATTATTTTAGATTAGTTTGATGAAAAGCTTAACTCTATTTATATCAAAATCAAAATTAATATAAAAACCAGCCAGCAAATATAATGGACTCTTAAGAAAATAAAGGCCCACTTTCTTTTCTTTTTCATGTTCATGAAAGGAACACTTGTTTTGGATTTAACTTACGCATGCTTTTAATATTTGAAATTAATGTATGGTTGAGAGAATTAAATGTAAACACTATTGTTTTTCGAAATTCAAAAATTCAAATTCCCTATGTAAATCTTCACTTCACTCGCCTTTACTTTTACTCAAAGCTCAATGTCACTTCTTTAACCTCCCAACAACACCCAACGATTCTTAAAGTTTAAACCCAAACATCACCTTTCCCGCTCCAGTCCACTTGTTATTAACATCACTTGCTCTGTTTCCACCAAACTGAAGCTTTTTTGTTTTCTTTTTCAATTCCTCAAAATGGGTGCCTCAGGAAAATGGTTTAGATCACTTGTAACTTTGAAACCACTTCATGAACCCATTAACCATGTATTTTTCTTCAATCCCATAACTAAGTTTCTAATTTTCTGGAACTCTTTTTTTTCCTTCGTGCTTTCAGTGTTTTTATTTTTCATAATTTTTTTTGTAGGAGAAAACGGGAGATAATAAGTCCAAGAAGAAGTGGAAACTATGGAGGAGCTCATCAGAAGGGTTCGGATCCTCCTCATCCAAGAGTTTCAAAATGCGGCACGTGGTAGCTGCCCCACTGGCCTCCGATTCTTCTTTCATGGCTGATGATCTGCTTGCTGCTGCCATGGCTACCATTGTTCGTGCTCAACCCAAAGATTTCAGAGCTGTGAAGCGTGAATGGGCCGCCATTCGAATTCAGACTGCATTTCGCGGTTTGCTGGTATATTGGCTTTTGTCACACTCTTTGTTATAGTTCGATAATAGTAAAATATTTTTCGTCACTCGCTCATGAGAGCACAAACTTTTTCGCATTTTGGTGAAAATTTTTGTCTATGTCTGACTTTAAATACACCTTTCGTTTTTCATGGTAGGCAAGACGAGCTCTGAGGGCATTGAAAGCAGTAGTAAGGATTCAAGCCATATTCCGTGGTCGTCTAGTCCGAAAGCAAGCTGCCGTGACATTAAGGTGCATGCAAGCTCTTGTAAGAGTCCAAGCTCGTGTGAGAGCACAATGTCTGCCGTCTTCAGAAGAGCAATCTCTGCACAAACTTGATGATCCAACAAAGGAAGCCGAGGTGTTTTTTAATTTATTTATTTTTATCTTCTGTATGATTTTACTGCCAACTATTTGACCAATGGCATAATCTGCTGAATGCTAATTCCTTTTTGTTTTTTTTTTTCAGAAAGGATGGTGCGACATTCCTGGAACTTTAGAAGAAGTAAAAGCAAAACAACAAATGAGGCAACAAGGTGCAAAGAAAAGGGAGAGAGCAATGGCATACTCTGTTTCAAGATCATATGGCAATGGCAGCCCAAATTTCAGAGCTAACAAGCAGCAGCCGCTATCTCGTAGGCATCACCAAAGGCTACATAGGGATAGCCCAGATTGGGATTGGCTAGATCGTTGGATGTCAACCAAACCCTGGGAAACCAGGACCATTGAAGAGCCTGACTCCACAGTTTCTCGGAAAAGTGAAGATAACATTGTCAGCTTCCACTCCACCTCTTCGGAGCAACGTGGCTCTCTTAAACTGAAAACGAAGAACCCCAAAACCAGTATTCTTACAAGGCCTGCTAATCAAACTTCGTGTTCATCGTCTGCCCCGAGTTCCGAATCAGTCAACGACAAGAGCTCGACGTCGACTTCATCCGCATCCGTGTCTCCGACTACATTGTCCAGCAACACTATCGTTGTGGTCACATTAAACGATAGTAATCATACTCAAAAGCCAAGCTACATGAATCCTACCGAGTCTATCAAAGCTAAACAAAAGACCTTCAAGTTTTCTTCTTCGGATAACATGCGGAGACACGTCGTTGATGATGATGATGACGATTTACAGTATTTACATAAGAAATTTACGACACTTTCTTGTGAAGACACCAAGAGCTGTGCTGATTCTAATCCATCGATTAATTTCTCCAGGGAATTGTACCGACCAAGACATGATTGCCCCAGGATTAATCAGTGGTGTCAAGGTAGACGACAATGAAATTCTTTTTAATGACTATGACAAGACATCATATGAACCCTCCAATGCTATCCTGCAAAAGACTCTTTTGTATCATGTAATTGAAACAACAATACTTTGATTATTTCCCCCCATTTACGTTCAATTTAGTTTCTTGGTTTCAAAATTAAAATAGTTGATATATCACATTACTTTTCACTTTTGGAGAAATTTATTTTTTCCTTTTTCCTTTTTGGTTTTTTCATTATTTCTTTATTTTCGTTCGCTTCTCCATTTTGTTTTTAATCAAGATTAAATATAAAATTTGTACTTAAATTTGTCTATTCTTTTAAAGTGGTGTTTATAGGTTTTTTTTTTAATCGTAGATGGATATCCAAATATTTTTTTTATCTACTATATTAATACCCGAGCCTAACACAGTTACATTTTTGCTAATGTGGCAGCGCTAACCATTCATGCGCTGCCACATGGATTGTTATTTGCAGTTTTTTTTTTCTGTTTTCATTTTTACTATTTTCTTTCTCTTTCGCCTTGCTTCTTTTTTGAACCCTAGCTTGCTCCGGTGAGCTCTCCAACCAATGACGACACCAGAGTTGCATAGAGATTTTCTTCTCCTTTCTTGTTCTACTAATAAGATGGTAGCGGTGACGGCAAGATTCTCTTCCACTTCTCCTCTTCTTTCCCTTCATTTATTTTTTTTGAAAATCCTAGTTAAAAGCTGCCACCCACCCATTTTTGTTCTCTAGACCTTTCAATTAATCTATTTTCAATTCTCTCTTTGAAGTCCAAATCACTGCTTAAGTCTATTTTGTACTTTAATGTTTAAGTTCTCTTTAAACAATAAACCCATCTTCTGCAAAGGTTGTCAGTTGTTTTTCAAGGCAGATTTTTTGGGGTTTAAAACTTGAATGTTGTGTTAAGGAACCTATGATTATTTTGAGCCAAATAGTCTTGCATGTCTTTAAATATTGAATCTGGGGTTAAAAGAAATATTGAGATAATTTTTGTGTTTTCTCTTTTCAGCCATAAAAATTGGGTGGTGATTTGATTAATTTTGTACCTAAATTGGGTTTAAGACAACAATCTTTCAACACCTGTTACTCCCAATGGTTTCGCGAAGCTCTTGACAAATTACTTGACAATTTCACCATCTCATCCTTCAATTTCAGGCCACCCTATCATTTTCGCCAATCGAGACTTCTTAAAAATGTCGGGTTATTCCCTAGAAGAAGTGATCACCCGAACCCAAGACCACAAAACCAATCAGAGAACGATGATGGAAATAATTCAACAATAGAGGGATAAAAGTTAATCCCTTTCAATTTTCCTCCAATTGATCCTTCCTCCTATTATGGGTGAAAGTTTGAAAACAATTACGCATATCGGAAAGTGGTGGTTCATGTCAATAGCGCCAAAGATGATGGGATTTTTGAGAGAAGAAGAAGAATGAACAAATGAAATAAAAGAGATAAGAAAAAGAGAGAGAAATAAATGGGGAAAAAGGAACGTGAAAAAAATGAAAGGATAAATAAATGAAAAATAAAAAAAAGCTACAAGTAACGATGTTAGGCTCGGGTTTCAATATAGTGGACACTAAACTAGGACCAAAAAGAAAATCATAAATATCAATTTTAGAAAAATAAATAAATTAAAGTACCAATTTTATATTTAACCCTTTTAATAATATCCAATCGTTTTCATTTTGAGTCATCATCGAGCAACACCAGCAACATTGATAAAAATCTTTTAAGTCTTTCCCTAATAATTTCCACTTTGCTTTTTACTAAAAATCTATTTTTCCAATTTTTCTTTTCAGGATTGAAAATACCGATTTTCTCGCATGACAAATAAAATAAATGCAAAATGCACACTTCAATATTTGAAGTATACCCCTTTTTACATTTTAATCTTTGAAGTATTTTTTAGCTCATTTCAGTTTTAATATTATTAAGCATTTCCAGTTTAATCATAACGTTATCGTATGTTCATGTTCAGTCCTTTCAACGATTTGAAAAAACAATCAGCCAATTATGTGCTGCCACATTTACATTACTACGAGATTATCATCTGAAAAAAAACCTTAAAATCTTTAAAAATTGTAAAAAAATACAAAACTACACTTTTTTTTAAATTACAAAAAAACTAATTTTTACTATTTTTTAAATTTAGAAATTTTAATATTTTTAAAACTTTATAAATCAAAGTTTACTGAAGAATGTTATTTATTATTTAAATGATTATTTAATTGAAACACTATTATTTTTTATTATTTAAATAATTGAAAAATTTTATCCAAAATTTATCACCTAAAAATTGAAAAGCATTAAAATTTCTAATATATTTTTAAAGCAGTAAATTTTTATAGTTTATATTGTTTTTGTAACTTTATAATATTTTTTTATTTTGAAATATTTTTGTATTTTTAAATAAATTTTAAATCTTTTCCATTTTTAAAGATTTTTTATGGTTTTTCGGATGACGATGATGTCATATGTGACACGTGGCAACGTATGATTGGTTGTATATCCTTATCATTAGTTTTTAATGTTCAAATGACTAAGGTGAGAAAGTTTGATAACGTTAGTGACTCAGACTGAGTGGGCCAAAAAAAACTTTAAGGATCAAAATGAAAAAAATGATGTAGTTCAAGGACTAAAGTGTGCATTAAACCTAAAATGAAACAGTACTAAAAGTTACTAATGTTGGAAGAATTAAAAAAAAGACAAATTCAACAAGTATTTGAAAGAAGTGGAAGTGGTTTTGTCAGGTAATAAGACAAAGTCCAGCTTTGGGAGTTACATTGTTGGGAGGGCTTTACGTGAACATCATTCCGGTTAAAAGAAGATTATATTAACACTATAAAATGAACGAAGACACCTATAGTTATGTAAAAAAAAAGTTAGAAAGAAAATATAAAAGGAAGAATTTGTGGGTTTATTTTTCTTAATATCTATTCTATTGAATTTTTGAAAATTTTCCATCAAGAATGCAAGATAAGTTTTGGGTAATTAAATTTAGCAGGTGTCACTTACTCTTTCGGTAAAAATAAAAGTTGTTAAAATCAGCCATGATTTTTATCTTCTAATCCATCGACTTAATTTCCATCGCCCCCATCAATAGACATTGCTTACCCCTCCAAAGGTTTTGCTGATGCTCAACAGTTTCTTTACCCTCGATGGACAGTAAAGCTAACAGAATGTTCCTTGAGGTAACAAGGCAAAGAGTTTTCGGCTTTTTGATGATTGGTTTTCAAGGATGAAGAAGATTTAGTTATTTGTATATCATAGTTATAATTACGATATTATTATTCATATATATATATTAGTAATTTATGTTATATAAAATTTGATAATTTTATATGTTTTATGTTATGTTTAAGTTTTCTTTAAAATAATTGAAGGTTAAAAATTCCATTAAAGAATTATTTCACTTATAAATTCTACCTTTTTCCTTATTAATTTTTTACTTTTTTTTCTTAAAATTTTATTTACTTTTAGAAATGATGGCTCTTAAAGAAAGTGGGTTAAAGGAAAAAAAAACCTCAAAACAACTAAAATTCTCAAAAGGAAAAGGTATAAGAATTAACTGTATAATTTGGTTTAAATTTTTTTGTCTATTGTAACCTACCTTACACCGTTAACGGTAGTTAACAATTCAATGATCAAAATGTAGTAATTTGATAACATTAATAATTATATTGTAACTTTTTAAAACTCTGATAAAATCATAATTTAAATAATACATAAATGATTAAATTTATAATTTACCCAAAATTGTTTTTAAAATTAATTTTGTATATGTTTAATAGTAGTCCAGGATTGAACCAATGCAATTATTATTAAAAGAGTTAATGTAATTTTTAGCCTATCAACTTGGTAATTAGATTTTTTTTTGTCTACTTTGATATTTGGAATCAAAAAGTTTAAATATCAAAATGAAAAAAAATTATAGATATTAGAATAGACTTTAAATAATTATGATAAAAGATAAAATTAGTTGAGATTAACAAAAACTCTTATACTTCGTAACATGATACACTTACCGCCGTTGATGAATTAAAAGATTTAAAAGTACATAGTTAAAACCTGGTTTGAAGAGTGATGGAAGAAAAGAATATTGATGAATGATGAGTAAGTCCAAGATCAGTGGACAAAGCAGAAGCTTTCGTCGGGAGAATGATGATTTACATTTTATACGACTGATCTAATCATGTGATTAGGGTTGACAAGACACGCCATATATGTAAGAAAGCATATTTCAATCATTAATGGAGTAACCTTGTTAGGTTTGTCGGCTCGTTAACGTAATCTCTCTCTTCATATTCTTTTATCAAACTCCAAAAATTCATATTTTTTAGAATAATTACCACAAAGTTGCGCTATATAATCCAATTTAAATTAATCAATTAAGCGAGGCATGAGATTAGAGATCCCTTATACATAAACAATGAATAGATAAAATAAATATAATTGTTTTGAATTAAGAAATTTCCTTTTTTAAATTTTTTTCATGTTTATATATTAAAATAATTCGATAAAGATTCAATGGATAGGAGGAGACAGGGCAATTATAAATGCATCAAATCTCCATGAAAGAGGTAGTAATATTCAAAATTCAATATTCAGGGCGAAGTGGAAGGTGATGGGTAAAGTGAGGGAGTGATGCTAACAATGAATTTAACAATAATCGGTCTCGTCCTAATTCATTACTATTCTTATTTTAAATAGGTCGCACAAAATATTGTTGACAAATCATTTAACATTTTTTTGAAATATTTTAAATGTTATTTCTCTAGACTCTCCAAACTTTTAAAATGATAATTTTTATTTCTTAAAAAAATATAATATTATCATACCCTTCGCAGCATAAAATTCTTGGTAGTAAAGGACCAGTTGATCCAAGTAGCATCTTGGTGTGGGGGATATGGCCTCTAACGAAGGCTAGAAATCAGGACATGCTACCAAAAAAGGCTTTCGACTTGAAAAAGACTCTGAAAAGAAGGGGGGAATTAAAGAAAAGGAAGAAGGTAAGGGAGATTAGCTTTCTTCAAATTTGAGTAAACAAAGTGGACATTTTCTTTCATGGAAGAGGATTGCCATGAAGATAAGGAAGGTAGAGTGGGTCTATTGGGGTCTTAATAGGCCACCTTTATATATTCCTTGTTGAATAGGGTGTAATTGAGTATTCTACACTTCACATAATTTCCATACCTCTTTTGGTCTAAATTTTGTTTTCTCAACTTCTTTAGTCCATTACATTGTACAAAGTGAAATGCTAGATGACATTAAATGAATCATATAGTTTGATGAAGTTAGGATTGATTTTTTTGAAGGGAGGTCAATTTTGGAATGAAACTCATTTCTTGTTAAGCTAGTTTCTACATACCGTGATCAAATTTAATGACAAAATTTCAAGTTATTAAACACTTGTTATTTGTGTTCATATAGTTGGTAGACTCCTCAACAAGTTTAGTATTATCTTAATAATTTTTTTTTCAATACATTAAGAGTTTGAGTGCCTAAAGAGATAGAAAATCCACGTAATGAGAGTATCTCATCACGTGTCTACAAAAATGAATCATGCATAATCACATATGGTTGAACTTAAACCCGTGCTTTATAACTTATTAAACATTTATGGGTGAGATTATGATTAGATTATAAATTTAATTGGATTCAAACTTTGTCAATTACTAATTAATTGTGAAAGAAATTCAGTTTGGCCAAATAAAAATACACTACTAATTTGTTTATTTCTTAATGTACAATTTTTGTGAACTTTTAGCTAAGCATAAAGTGATTTCTTTTGACATTTGCAAACCCCATTGTAATTCAGGTGCCCCCACCTCTCATCTTTTCTGGCTTTTATAGGACTCATCATCAAGCTGTTCTTTATGACACATAGTTAATTAGTTCAACTTGCCATACTTTAGAGAAATGAAGTTTTATAAAGGGAATTTGCCCCCCCTCCTCTTTTTCTTCTCTAATTAATATGATGCTTAAATATAGCAATCTTGGGTCATTTGAGGATCACTTAGTTTTATGAGTGAAAAAGGACATTGTTGAGGTAAATGAGTAGAACAAGGAGGAAGAGTTAAATTTAGGTGACAAGTTTACGACTTCCTGTAAAAATCTTCTCTCCTTTTTCCTACGGTTTCAGGGCATTTTTAGTATGAAAAAAGGAGGAGGAGGTAAAGTGCCTTTAAACGAATTACATTAACAAAAAAAAAGAGAGTGTATATTGATCATGTTCAATAAAGAATTTGAACGTTTATTAATAATTTAATTAACTATTTGGCTATTAAAATAAAATTTATTAATAATTAAATTAACTTTTTAATGGGACAAATCTCTCCAAATACTAATTAACTATTTGAGTATCAAAATTAAATTCATCAATAATTAAATTAACTTTTACTATTTAAATTTGTATAAAACAGTAGAATAAATTTATTTCAATAAGGTTTAATGATAAATTTGGCTATTAACGTTTGCATGTTTTGTCAAAATGACCCTAATTGTATTTTTGAGTCTATTTTGGTCATCAATCTTTATTTTTTTAATATGTTTTTTTTCTAACAGATTTAATGAATAAATTCAAGGTTTTAATTTTTTTCTTTTAAAAGATTTCAATCTTTCATACTTTGTTTACTGAGAAGTTTTTCTACTGATTTAATTTTTTTAGATAATTAGCTTATTTTCTTTAAATTAAGAGCTACTTTTTAATCTAATGTGTTATTTGTTTATTTTATTATTTTCCACAAGTAATTATTTTATTGGGTTATCATAGTAATAAATTACATCTCATTAAAAATATTCCACATATGAAATTTCACATCATCCCCGTTAACTTTTTTAACGGTACTTTCATTAAATCTGTTAAAAAAACAGATTAAAAAAGAAGAAGAACAAAGGTTGGCAAAAAAAAGTTCAAAAATACAATTAGGACCATTTTGACAAAACATGCAAACGTTAGTGGTTAAATTTATCATTAAGCCTTTCAATAATTAATCAATGGACTTTAATAAATAAAAAAATTATTGTAAATATTGCTTTCAAAATGAAAAACTATTAATTTTTCATATTTATAAATCTTAACTATTTTTCTAAACAATCTAATTATAGGTTTTGATTATATCTATTCTTTTTGACACAATATTAAAACAACCCTGAGCCCCTCCCTAACCTATAAATAGGAGGATAATACACTTCAGTGCATTCGAACTCACGTCCTCCTGTTTTGACAACAATATCTATGCCAATCGAACTATTTTATTTTTTTAACTTTTTTATATATATAGATTGTTGAACTTCAATGACTTCTTCGATGATTTATAATATAAGTTTGATATAGGTTTTTACCATGTATATTTTTTCATAAATTCATACTTTGCTATCTTCTTAATCCTTATTTATAATAATTGGGTCTTATATTTTTGAAAAAAAAAAATCCATGGTTGTCAATTTTCTGTTTATGTATTTTATTTTATTATTTGAATTTAATTTTATCATATGTAATTTTAAAAAAAACCATCATATTTACAGTTGATTAGTATTTCTTGTGTATGTAGGGTATTAAAATTAATATATCATTAAAATCAAATACAAATTATATTAAATTAACATTTAATTTACTTTTTAACCGTTTAATTTAGCAGAGTGGTATGGATCTAAAATGGTTTCATTTTGTGTAATAAAATTGTGATTCAAGTGAGGACAAAGAATTACGTAATCAATATTTCATTTGTACTTTGTTTGGGTGACTTAGGCCGCATCTTGTGACCTCGTCTGACTCAACAAATAAAGCAAACGAAGGGGTTGGGCTATTAATTGTTGCATGTGCTACATTAAAATTCAACATCCTTGTTTTCGCTCCTTTTAATTTCTTCCATCACAAGCAATTCCAATCCATTTCTCCTTTTACTTTTCTTTTTTCTTTGGCTTTTGAGAAAGCGAAATTAATCATGTAAATTTAACCCAGATGTGTGTGATTTTTAACCACAATAAAGCATTTGCTTTAAGGACTTTAAACCCAAAACCCAAAAAAAGAAGAAGAAGAAGAAGAAGAATTTTGTTTATTTTCCTATATTTAAAAGGCAGCTTTGTTTTTAATATTTGTAATTACATTTGCATGATATATATATTTTGCAACTTTTGTCTATGATTATTTCTTAATTAATATCTAGCAATTATAGGAATATGGGTTTCGTTTATTTTGTAAGATTTTAAATTATTCATAAAATTTTCAAAATTTAAATTAATTAAATCGGAAGATATCATGCTTTTAAGTGAGCTTCAACTTATAACTTCCATGTTACCAACATAATAATTTGAGTATAAAAAGCTTTTACATTTCCATTTAAAGTTTTATTCCAATAAAAAAATTTTGATTAGTGTTAACATATTGTTTGAAGGAGATAGGGCTAGATTTTTCTTTTGCTTGAGGATTTGAATATCTTGCAAGATGAAAGGCAAAGTATGAGGTGTTAGAGCTTGTGCTCTAATATGTTTTTTTTACACAAAGGAGTAGGTAGGAGAAGAAAAGGAGGTAAGAATTTATTCAAGGGTCTTTAGTTGTCGTGAGGTTATTCAAGTGCGTGGGAGTCAAGTTGTTCTTTGCATATAATTGATGAGCGTAGATGTCTTTTGATTGATAAGTTCTTTTATTGATCTTATCTTTTGACTTGTGTCATACGCGGATATTAAAAATTCATAACTATGTATATAATTATTTATCGTACAAGTAGTACACTCCAATTAACTATATTCATGAAAATTTTGAATCTCTTGGAGTGGTATAAGGAGTAAAATCTTTAATTTACCCAAAAAAAAATTATAAAAGAAGCATGTTTAAAATGGTTAAAAGACAACAATGTTAGATACAACATAATTTTTCAAAGTTGGCAACAAATATAGTATAATTGTAGCACCATCGTAATCTAGTAACCCCAAGTTCCCATTGAGTTAAAATTGGACGCCAATTACCAAAAGGAGGAAAAAACAACACAAATAATTTGGAATCCTTTTACGATGCCGAATTAACAGCACTAAAACAAATCCAAATTCTTGCATATACTAGTTGAAGATTGTAGTCCCATATTTTAGTTTTACTAAAATTAGTGTAGATTTTATACTAGTTGAAGAAATGGAATGATTTTTAAGATTGAGGGTCTTATATTTGAAAGGAAAATAGTTTCCAATTTACCACCTAACCTAGGAGTATAATTTTACCATAACTTCCCCTTGAGAAAAGGGTGGAAAATTACGTCAATGCCATTACTTATAGTTGCAATTAGACATATTATATATAAATTGCTTGTTAGGAGCAATTTTACTTGGTGAAACAACTTGTCTTTGAGAGATAATAGCCACGAATGAATGATGATAAACTTTTTTATTTTTTTATTAAAAAAAAGAGGTTTAATTTTTGAGAAAAGAGTACAGTCAATCATATTTCATAGCAGGGTTTTCATTTCATGAAAAACTGGGCAAATGTGGGGAAGCCAAGAGAAACTTCACCTTTTCAACTGCCTCACCCATGTCCAGTTCTTTTTATGTAAAAAAAAATGAAATATAAATGAAAATAGCCATCAGATCAAGGCCTTGATCATTAATTGTCTCTCCTTCAACATCCATCACTTCTGCTACCATGAATTGGCACCATAATTATCAGAACATGAAGCACACCCTATGCTAATTATTTCATATTTCACCCAAAACAATCAATTTTCCTTTTGACTTTAGCAAACCAATAATCATAATCTGTCATTCCTACGAATTTAGCTTCTCAACATCCTGAATTCCATTCAAGTGATGTAACATTTAATTTTTTTTATGGAAAGAACTAGGGTTGCAAAAGATTGATTGTCATAAATTTTCTTGTTGCCATTATCGTTTAGCCTTTTGTTTTTAAGCTCGTTGATCAGTATTCTCGATATATATATGCAGATAAATAGCCTTTTAGGATTAGTATTGTCAAAATCGCTCAACCTATATATTCGTAATAATAATGAATGGATGGGGTAAAGGAAGTAAATGGCAGGGTTCCATTCCATGCAAATCTTGTCCTCCTTTCCGTCATTTTACCACTAAAAACTGCTTGCTTAATTTGGGAAGAGGCAAGAGCATGCATTTTGTACTAGGGTGACCCCATTTTCAATCATAACACTGCCTTGATTACAAATTCTTTTGACCCTTTCATTCATGATGTGTTTTTTTTTATATAATAATGTTTGCCGGAGAATCTTCAGATTTTGTCCGAGTGTAATTTCTTTGTCGGAATTAAAAAAAAACACTTTTTACATCTTTTAATTTACTATAGGTAGAGTCCTGATTGTCATGTCATCATTGAATCCCACTCTCAGGTGGCAGTGAGCTGGTGCTCTTCTTACTTTGATCGCCCTTGTAGACTCTGGGATTTGTTCATATCACTTGACTGTATTGGTGCGCGAAGTTATTTTTTGTGCATGTGTTTCGAGAGGCTAATGGCCTTGTCGATACCTCCATTTTTGTTGTTTGTATGTAACTGGTTTTTCCAGTTACTTTTCCTATGAAATGAATAAATGATTTTGCTGAGGAAAAAAATCACAAATAAGATGTTTTTTACCAAATAAAAAGAAAAGAAAAGAAAATTCGTTTCTTTTATAACCGGCTGTGATAATATTTAGTAGTTAGTGTTTAAATTAATATATATTATTTAGGGTTTATTGTTTTTATTTATAATTTATAGAATTAGTTATCAATATAATTAAAAAGAAATCCCAAACTTAAAACCTTAAACATTAAACACTAAATTATAATTTATAAAATTATTTATCATAAACCATAAAATATTAAACCTTAAATTTATCTATAATCATAACATTGTATTGAAAAGAAAAAAGAACTGGTTGTGTGTAAGGTAAAAAGGGGAGTGTCAGACCTAGGTTTGCCAAAATTTTTAACACATAGACCAGCCGAATAGCATTTCCTGTTTTCTCTTCAGCTGATATTATAACGATTAGGACCCACTGATGGAATTAAAATGTAGATAAAAAAATTAATTGATTTCAGCATCTTTGCTTTTAATATATGGTGACCACTCATCGTCCAACTTGAAGAAATATTCGTGTCTAATCCAATAAAAGTTGAAAAAGAAGAAGAAATGAAAGTTTGAGTTAAAACAGTATGGTGTGCCCCTGGATGTTAATAAATTAAGCAATCTATATATTGTTTCCATGAAATGGAAGGAATTCTGGAATTGCTAAGGCAATGTGGTCCCTTAATTAAGATTAAATAATTACTCTACCTCTGTGTTCCATTGCTTAGATCCCAATCAACGTTTTGGTTTTCCAATTTGTAGATACACTGTTCATTATTTCAATATGATAACTAAAACCTAATAAGTAGATAATGAACAGAAGTCTTGTTATGATTATAATTGAAATTGGTAAAAGAAATAATAATAATAATAATAATAATAATAACAAGTTTTGATATAAGTTTAAAGCCACTCATTGCTTATTCAGAAACGATAATTATTAAAACATAGTAACGTCTTCAGATTTCAACCTAGTAATTGATTTACAACTTGAAATTTAACAAGAAAGAGCTGAGCTTTAATTCATGCATTTGATTGAAATGTCTTCCCTTTTTTCTTTGCATCACATAGTTGCTTGACTTGGAGATAAAAAGCCTTTACTTTATGCCCTTCATTACATGCAACGAATCAGCAGAGAATTTCAACAGCAATCTTGTTCTAGAACGTAATAATAGTAATATATGATGATACAATTTTCTCTAGCTGAGATTCACAAAGCATCTATGGTGGGACAGTTCTACGAACATTTGATATCAATCAATGCGCAAAAGAAGACGATCCATTTACATCCTAATATATTTTTTTTAAATAATTATCTCATGGTGCATCGAATTTTAATTACTTGAATGAATTAAAAGTTTACCTACACAATCCATATTATTGCATTGCCTACAATCACAACCCTTTCATAGACTCACAACCGTCTGATGGTTGTTGTAATCATGAAGAAAAATCCCAGTGAGTTTGATTTTGCATTAATTTGCAAGAGCCATATCTGAAAGTTGAGAAGAAAGAAAAATTATTGAACCAGTTTTGACATCCTACAACTTCGTATTCCTACATGAAGACAATAAGTCCAAAAAGTGGGACCCGTTAAAAACAATAAAGGGTCCCACATGCCTGCATGTATGCCACTTGTACAAGGCAAACCCATATCTCAGAAATTAACAGGGTGAGAGGGATCCCATTATAAGCCATACATCCCTTACAGGTTGACGCTGCAGATTTTAGCCTTTTGCCCTCAAACCCTAACTGGGCCACCATGGTACAGCTCCCTACATTAAATTCACGCCCTCACTGCACTCTCATCAGTCTTTTAAAATCACCCTCTTAGCACTCAGTTTGTAAGCTTTTTTTTTTCTTTTTGTTTTTCACATTTTCTTCCAAGCCAAATTCTAGGGCTTAGCTCTGAATATCTTCTGATATAGAAATTAAAAGTTAAAACTTGAAACTACCCTCTCTTTCTCTCTCTCTCTTTCAGATCTGCTCTTCTTTTTCACTTTTGAATAAATAAACAATTCTAGATTCTGGCCCGCTATTGGCTGAATGATGGGGCACGGCCACCATTCTTGTTGCAACAAGCAGAAGGTGAAGAGAGGGCTATGGTCACCCGAGGAAGATGAGAAACTTATAAACTACGTTACAACCTATGGCCATGGTTGTTGGAGCTCAGTCCCTAAACTTGCTGGTCTTTTACTCTTCTCCATCTTTCCATGGTTTCTTTTTTGCCAATATCAGTACTAGTTTTTATAAACTTTTTTTTTTGCAGACAATAACTGCAAAAACCCAACTACATTAATTTGATTCCTTGTTTATTTTCTTTTTTTTCGATGTTTGTTCCTTTTGGGGGTTTGTTTCATGATGCAGGCCTTCAAAGATGCGGGAAGAGTTGTAGATTAAGATGGATAAATTACCTCAGACCTGATTTGAAACGTGGGAGTTTCTCCCCACAAGAAGCAGCTCTCATCATTGAACTCCATAGTATTCTAGGCAACAGGTATTAATCATAGTAATCATCAATGTTTTCTTCTCTCTCTCTCTTTTTATTTTTTTAACTTTTGTACTTTTTTTTCACATTTTGTTGAACAGATGGGCACAGATAGCCAAACATCTACCAGGGAGAACAGATAATGAGGTGAAGAACTTTTGGAATTCAAGCATCAAAAAGAAGTTTATCTCCCATGAGGTTCCTGCTTTAGCCTCTTTCGCCGATGTTCATAATTTTAAACCTCCAGATGAAGCAGTTGATTTCGTCTCTCTAAATGTAAACCCTAGTTTGATCCTTAGTGATCAACGGGACCAGCTCTATCTTTCCCCACCACTGCTACAGAGCTTTGCTCAACATCATGCAGATTTCAAGTCAAACCCAAGCGGTGACAACGTCGATTTGATTCACCATCATTTCCCGTTAACCCCAATGCTCCCACCACCCCTTTCAAGTGCATCTTCCTTGGACCCTTCATGGCCATTGCCCTTCATTACATCTCAACATGATCTTGATCATCACCAAGATAAAAAACATCACGTCCCGGTTTTCAGTAATGAAGTAGTTCATGATATTTTCAACGAGAAGCTTATGAACTCAACCGCTGCCGTAAATCTTTATGATCATCCATTAATGGCAGCCCAAACAGTGCCCAAACTCTGTGAAATCCTTGAAGGGAACCTGTGCAACGTGCCACTAACTTCTGTTTCATTGGAAAACATCGACCCGTTAGGCTCGAGGCTCTCGACATGTTTGCCTATATCTGCTGGTTCATCCTATGCGCATGACATGGTTGTGGCAACCAACCAGATGGAATTTATTGATACCATCATTACATCAATGCCATCAGCATCATCGTCCTCTTCGTCATCCTTATCAGCTTTATCCAGTGGGCAATATATCACAAACCCTAATCTTCCATCAGGCGGTTGGGACCCTTAGGCACGACCCATTCACATTTTCTTACATGATTGGGGTTAGTTTTAGCTAGGTACTCCGTCTGCGGGTTCACTCGATACAACAGCAATTATTTTCCTCAAATATTATATGCACAGATATATATATTTATGTATATTGTAGGGTTCCTTTTCGACCAAAAAAAATATTGTAGGGTTCTTATATATGAGAGAAAAATATTAACCTAAATGTTACTATTTCAGACATGCAGTATGAATAATGCCAGATGATGTTCCATAAATAAATTTAGGTTCTAAATTTCACGTATTACTTGTTCTAAATATATTTGTATAACAGTATATGAAATAATTTGTTCATATATATATATTAATTTATTCTCTCATTTGTAGGAGATATTAACAATAAGAAATTTCATATATATATATATACATTTTATACGGTGACGTTAATGTGTAGACTAAAATTCATGGTAATATATTACACTCGAAATTTTGGAATCTAATTTCAATTTTCGTAAACGCAGTTTTGAAAAAGATGGGTGGAGAGCGAATGGGATTAACTGGAAAGCAAATTAGACAAGTAACTTGATAAAACTTATGTGGATTTAAAGGCGTTAGGTTTAGGATTCATCCATATGTTTGTTAATGTAATTGCTTGTAAAAAGAGATGTAACGCAGCCATTAGGAGCACATTACCTATAATTACACTTGTGCAATTAACGATCAACAATCTTGAACCGTGTAAGACCACGAATGTAAACCATCATTTTATGTTATGATTAGACAATCGTAAGATTCTAGTAAAAAGATCAAATAAAAAAAATTGCAGACCTTCTCCATGATTGATTTTAAAGTTCATTTTTTATACATGTTGAAGACTTTTAAGTTGAAAAGGTGAGTATTTTTTACAGTTACGAGGCAGCCGATTCTGGGTCAACAATAACATTAGGAGATAAATTTTAACCATTTCACTTGAAAAAAAAAACCTTTTTTACGTATATTAGAAATTGATCGGATTTACGAGCAAGGTAAAAGAAAGAGGACAAAGCAAGAGCGGGCCAAGTCCGCGGCTGATACGGCAATTGTCATCAATGCCGGACGCAGGTAGTAAAATGGACATGAACAGAGGCGGTAGGGGCCCAAAAGGTATGGTCTTTAACAGCACCGCTACTGTTAATCGCTCTTAAAATCTTAGCAGTAAAAAAATTAAAAAAAGAAGAAGCACCACTGGCTGCATCAGGCAGCTGCAGCTGCAGGCAGCCAAGCAGCTTTCGGTTTCCTTGCCTAAACAAGCAGATTCAATCTATTTTTCAATGCCTTGGCTTTTCCATACTTCAATAATTCATCGAAAAATTTAGTCAACAACAAAGTGTAAATTTCAAAAAGAACAAAAATGATTAATCATGCATGAACACCATGTCACAAATCAATGAATTTGCGGAAATAACAAGCAAGGTCGTACATACATTTAGACCAATTGCTTATTTCCTTGTATCAACAACCACCCCGAAACTTTATGGTAATTTACATAGAAAAAAGCCCCTAAGAATTTATAAATGCAAATGAGTGATTTAAGATGCTATGTTGATCATCCAAGAGCCAATTGCTGCCCTAGAAGGATCTGGATATCCAATCCAATGCAGCCTTTTGAACGTGTGACTCAATTTGCGAAGGATAAATCGATACAGGAGTTACCGCAATCTACTGTTTGAGGGGGAAAAAAACCAAATGCAATTTGAGTGACATAAATGAACCGTATTAGGTTGATTCCATGACCTTCATGGAAAACAGAAATGAAAATCAATAGTTCGATTCTTAAATGGTTTGAATAACCATAATTTCCAGGGAGAAAACGGGGTTTTAACTTACAAATCTGTTTCGAGTGCGCCAAAATCCAAATCCTTGCATGTATCTTCCTGTTCTTTGTCTACAAACTGCAAAATACATAAGCCAGCATCAACTGTAATTAACAATGCCAGGATCATTCATAGATAAGGAGAAAAACCTGAGAACAGCAAGCAAAATTGGTTTTGATGGCAATTCAGAACTTTTCTATTCCGTTGTTGGAAAATTTCCCTACCTCCATTCGGAAGTACTTTTTCGCTTTATTAGATTCAGATTTAGCTGCTTCAACAGACCACATCCACATTATTCCTTTGTGCAGTCAACTAGCGAGCAGCACCCTGAGGGAAAAAATGCACATTACCAAGATCAAATAGTGAGAAAGAGATCCTGATACTCTGTTTAAAGGGATTAATATAAAGAAATGTGGGCATGAATAAGCAGGTTTTGATGTACAGGAGTAAATGACGCAATTCCTTTTGATTAAAAGAAAATAAAAACTTACAGCAGTGGATGCATCTTGGCTAAGCTGTGCGAGTTGGATCCCAAGACTTCATTGATTAGACATGGAATATGCAGCTAAAGGATGGTGATTAGCTGAAGCACCTTGCCAACCCGGAGCAGATCTCCACATACTTTGCTTGGTCAGTTTAAAGCCCTGTCGTATATGAATAAGCAAGATTGCATGAAGGACGAAACGAGATAAATTTACATACTGAAAGGAAAGAAATGTAGCTGAATATCAAGCTAAACAGATTTGCTGAAAGAATCCAGATGGCTTAGCATTACTATATCCAAAAAAACAGAACAGCATGTTTGAGTAAATACGCGGTTTGGAACTTTGATCGTCCAAATATACGATTGTATGGAACATTCAATTTGCATGAGGAAACTTCATCCCATTGGTGAATTAAAACTCTCCCTTGTTCAATGAAGCTTCTAAAAGGGAAATTTCTATGAACAATTCCATGATTGCCAATAATTTGAACCTGATATAAATAGTGTGACTATATAAGAACTCCCCCACAAAATAATGCTATAACCTATGAACAAACAAATGAAAACGAGTAGATGAACAGATATATATATATTCCTCTAAGGCATAACAAAGATTTCCTCACTGGCTCTAATAAAAGATTGTTTCTTATGATGATAGCAACCCAAACTTTGCCTCTCCTAACAATTTAAAGAACTTCAGAGAGTTGAAAAGCAGGAAAGATCACAAACTAAGACAACTTCGTCACTATCAGCTAATATGTCTAAATAAAGATGCATATAAACAAGGTTTAGAGAGCACATCTCAAGGAAGCAACAGTATCCAAATATTAGTTATTAGGTTATGAGTATAATTTGAAGACCAAAACCGGAAATATATCTCATTTTAAATGTGATAGACGTTGGTATATATCACGTCATTGTTATCACAGCCAAATGCTCTTTATGTCCATAAAACAGGGAATCCGAACCTTGTTTGCTGAAGGAAAAGTAGGAATTTCTACACTTGGAAAAGCAACTTTTAGGGAAAACACCCTTTTCGATATCTAGGATGGCTGCGTTTATTAAAAGCAAACAAAGTGAAACTGCATCCTTAAAATCACTTTCTTGGCTTTCTTCCCCCTTCCTTCAGTAGTATCAAACAATCAGAAGAATGTTCATAAGCGAAAAGAAATTAGTAGAAACTGAATTCCCAGCACCAGTTCAGTGATATAGACAAAGATGGTACACCAACGTTAATGCTTCTCTAGCCCAGGCCACAACACCCGAGGAAAACCTGGTATATTACACATCATAAATACACTTATCATCCAAGGAAGAGCAAAGAGGATTGATGATAAATTAACATGATAAAACAATAATAACATATGAATGAAGCTGAGCAAAAGGCGTTAAAATATTCAAAGCAAAATTTATACCATCTATTAGAAGAGTGAATCAAGAGGGTAATATTCCCACCTGCTACAATCAAAGAAAATTCAATTAGTATTATCGTGCAGGCGTGTTAAAAAACTTATTATGACCATAGCTTCTCCCCCGGTTTATTCCACTAATCACCTGGAAATTTCATGAAGTCAGGAAGTGGTTAAAAACAAATTTGTATTTTAATTCATAGAAATCAGGATGAAAGCCTAACCAGGAGAGGCTTCGACCATGAGAGCACTGCCCCAGACAATGCTAAGGATACACAATCCACGGTAGTCCCTGAAATCAGAGAACCATAAATGAAAAGGATTATTATCACAGCAAATTCACACAAGCTTGCATGCATATATATTGACGTTTCTGCAAAAAGGGCAACAAATAACAGTCCAGAAGGTACTTTTTAAAAGCCATGTTTAATCATATAAATGATGGTTGTGACATACTACACTTGGCTTACTCCAATAACATGGTTTCATATCCCAAATCAAGAACACTGAGATACTTAAAATTTGAGCGGAACAAGCAAAATCCAATCACACCTCAGACTCCATAAGCAGTAGCACCATCTATTTCTGCTGGACTCGCACTGTCATGGAATGACCCGAAACAGATTTATCCCTTAAGCAATCCATTCAGAAATAAATCACAGAAAAAATTACAAAATTCAATAAGAAAAATGAAATACTAAGAAATCAATAATTGGTGAGGACCTAGATGAGAAAATGCAAGACTTACGACAAAAAAAAAGCAGAAATGAGGAAATTAGAGAAACTTTAGGAGAAGAAAGAGAGACCCACGATCGAGGGGCGCAAACATGGACATTGTAGAGGCCTAAACGGACCAAAGCTTGAACTAGATAAACAAAGCCATAGGAGTCGGTCCCTTCCCCATTGATAACCAAAACGACAGGCTTGAAGCTGTCGTTGTCATCAAAGTAGAAATAGATGGCTCAGTAGAGTCACCACTTACAAAAGAGTCATCTTCTTCTTGTTTCCTCGTTCTCTGCTATGGAGATTCTTACCGAAGTCAGGAGGTAACATGATGTTTTTTTTCAACGGTAGACATTATTTACTAATTTTTGTTGTTTTGGTTCTTAATAATCTAGAACATGGTTGAATTAAAGCCCTAAGAAAGATTAGAATACATGGGAAAAACGAGGATCTGCTGCATGAAGGAGATAGAGTGTATGTGAATTGCTATAGTACTAGAGATTTCGACACGGAGAGGAAGACTAGTAGCATTTCAGTTTTATTTTTCAAGGACTCAAAATGATAAACTATACCTTTTTTACATGTTGGTATTTCAGTTCTTTTTTTTCACCTATTTTTTAATTTTTTTAACTCATATAATATTTTGATGTATAATAAGATTTGAATAATAATTTATATATAACGTATGAACAAAAAAAATTTAGATATCAATTTAAAAAATGAATATAGGTTAAAGTTTGACTAACATATGTACAATTTAAGAAAAAAATAGTTTAAGTACTGTGATAAAAAAATTAAAAAAATAAAATTTAAATAATTTAGATATTAATTTGTAAATTAAACCTTTCCAGAAAATGTCAGCATTTATTATAAAGAGGTAGACTAATCTAGAAAACGATATTTATCCCCTATTTGTAAAGTATCCAAAGAAGAAACAAGTCATCAAAAATACTTTTCAATGCTAAAGTCGAAAATGTGAGGAAAAGAGTAATCAATGTGTTTAGGGGTAAAAACGAATGCACAATCAACGATTACATACCTCCATAAAAGAGGCCATACTGAAGGCAATGCCTAAACAAATGGAGTGGGGCCACGACCCTTGGCCATTGGCTAAAACAAAAGCTAGTGCAATGAAACCAAATTCCAATGACAACTCATGCGACTGTGGTAGCGCCTTTTCTATTTATCGGAAGCAACAAAATTTTTGTATGGATGAAAATTAAATTGTAATTTTTATGATAGTAATTTTATTATTTTAATTATTTATATTTTATAATTTTTAAATAATTAAATTAAATTTTTATCATTTTAAAGAGTTTAAAGTGTAATTTTATCTTTATTAATTTAAAATTTTAAAAGAAATGTAAATGACCAAAATGAAAATTTTTCATTTTAGGATGACCGAAGTCCTTGCCATCCCCTAACTATGTACCTACCTTGAAAGAAACTAACAAGAGCAACAAAAGAAACAAAAAATGAAACCCCAATGTTCTGACCAATAGTATCATGGTTGGCAAGAAAATTAGAATTTGAGACAAAATCCATTGGTGAAAGATCAGGGGAAGGAGACCCCTTAACAAACCGATAAAACTACTCTCACTCGAGTCTCTAGTTGATGACTCATCCTACCTCATTTGACAAGATTCGGCATGATTGAACAATTAACGTCACGTAACTCTTCGTCGTGACGTCGCGCGTCTATCTCCGGTAAGTACTTGCAAAACGTCCGATAAATGCGAGACACATCCCACAAAGTGTAATGGTCAAATTGAATAAATGTGTAAAGATTAAGGAACTAATTTATTATTATACCTCATATATAAATATCAAATTTTAATAAAATGACTATTTTATTCACACATCTAACATATATGAGCTAATTTACTCATTTATTCAGTAAATAAGTTAAAATATATTCCAAAATATAGCCCAACGAATTTTATGATACTTTTACCCAATTTATATGCATATAATACTTGATATTTCATCTCTTAAATTTTGTATACGAATATTAAAAGCAACATGATTTTCATCTTCTAATATATAAACAAATATATATATATAAACTCGGGTGAAGGGTCAATTCAAAATCAAAATAATATAAAGTAATTCCAAATACTAAACATGCAAGGATTTTTCAAATATTTTTTAGAATTCAATTTTAGACTCTTAATAAATAAATAAATTTATCGAATTTAAATGCCAGTTTGTATTTTCTTGACTTCTGCAACCAAATATATAATTAAGATGAAAAATATAATGTAGTTATCATTTAATTATACAGCCGTTGGATTGGATGAAATTGAAAATTGAAAAACTACAAATCTATTAAATGTTCTATTTAAATCAATTACTTATCAGTTGAATTTTATTAGAGTTGATTAAATCTAGAATGTTTTATTTTTGTAAAAGGAAAATGAAACAACATACAAAATTGAGCTAATTTTGAACTATTTATATTTTAGAGCTTTTAATCTTTGTTTCAACTCATAAATAATAATAATAATAATAAATCATTAAACTAAATGCCGCCAAATTTGGCCGAAGAAAAAAAAATGCGGCCAATAAATAAAATAATATAATATATTTATCCTAGAAGTTAGGGTTGGGCGCATGACTGGCCGCCCAAGGCCCAACCACGCACAACCATTAATATTTATTTAATTTGTATTCTGTTTATTTAAATACTGTGGATTTGCTTTTTAATTGTTTTTTGTTATATTAAAATTTGGGAATTTATTTCACTTTTTTCCGATAAAAATTTTAAATATAGATATTCATCTGAATTTTAAATTTATCCTCATTTAATTAGTAAAAATATTTTAAATTATAAAATTATATTATTTAATGAATTAAAAAATTATAAAATCAAGTGATATTAAAAATTAGTAAATTTAAATGTTAATAATGGTCTTTTAATTTAAGTCAGTTAATAAATAAATTTAAAATTTTAAAATGAATTTATAATCAACTATGTTTAATTATATAATTACATATATAAATTCTAAGTAACTATAAAATAAAATTCAACAAAGACAAAATATAACGAAAATTTTAAAAAATTACATATTCTAAACTAAAGATTCACATGCATACTATAAAACTCGAGAATAAATATCTATTCATCTAAATATTTCAATATTTGCTAACGAAATGCTTTTTGGTTAAAATATGTACATTTTTAAGAACTTAATTTTGTAATTTTAAAATTTTAAAATTCAGGTTTAACTATTAATGTTATTATTATTATTAATTTTAAGTTAATTATAATATTATTTTTAATTATATAATTACCAGGTGAATTTTTTTATTTGAAAATGTCACCAATAAATTTAATAGAATTAAAAATTAAATTTAAATTTTAAAATTTGAAAAATAAAAAAATTAAATTTTAAGTTTCCGAAAAATACATAAAGACTTATCTCACATTTTTATTTATTTTTAACCCCGAACCGCAGTGTTGAGATTGAATTATAGGGGAATGTTGGTTTTAAATCTGTGAATTCACGTGTGGGTTCCACGCACCGGGCCAAATGACTCAGCCATGCCCAAATCCACGCTGGTTATTAGAGCGTGTAAAGCACTTGCTGTTAAAACAAGCTGCGATCAGTCGATCACGCCGTCCAAACTTTTGAAAAAGGAGATGGGCGGCCAATGGGTCCCGCTAAAGTCGGTGATCGTGGAATAAACGGGTCCACAACCATAATTCACTACCAACTGCAATTTCGCACAAACAGAAAACCTCTGATCTTTTAACTGCTTAACCGAGTCTTGGATAGCCAACCCGGTGACGCCATACACGTATTCGCCTTTGACAGTAGGTGTACGGAAATTATTTGGGGACTCATGCATGCGAGTTAAAATCGTAATTTGTTGCCCTGCCTTTTCTTTTCCTTTTTTTTTCACCATAAATGTGTGCATTAGTTATCCATCTATATTTATAATGTGTCATTATATAATTCATAAAAGTATTTATACTATTAATTAATTAATTATTTGACAAAATTAGTGTTGTAAATCAATTCGAAATCATGAGTAATAAATATTAACATAAGTGAGTTTTTATCTTTTACTAGTTTTATGTGAAAGAATAATTTTTTTCCGAAATAGATTGATGATTGTTTAATTATAACCACTTTATATAAATATTTTATAAATATATTAAATAGAGGCATGACATAATCTAATTGTACGTTATAACTAGGAACATTGACATTCAACTTCAACTCAAAATTTCAAAAAAGACAATTATCAAATATTTTGCTAAGTATAGACTTACAATATTTAGTACAAATATAGCTATTAATCTTAAATAGATGTTTAAAGCCAAAAATAGAAGTATAAAGGTACTTGAAATTTAACTCCGACAAAAAAGATTTTAAGTAAAAATGAAAGACCTTTTTCATTCAAAGTAAAATCAAACAGTACTAATTTATATTTGATTCATTGGGAAAAATAAATCGAAAGAGAAGACCATCTTTCTAAACGTATTCATTAAAGTTGACGAAGACAAAAGTTAAAACATGCGTGCTAGTTAAAAGGAAAATACGATGCTATAAAAACTAAAGACGGAGAAGAAGAGCTTCAAAGTGCCCCCATTCAGATCGATCAAATCTATCTTTGTTTTTCTATTTCTCTTATCTGTCTTTCATCGGAATCGATCTCATCATCTTCCGAGCTTTCAATTTCAAATAAGATTCAATGGGTAAACCCTCGAATCGTTTCATCCTAATCTATTTTTTTTTCTCTTTTTGCATTTTTGTTCCTCACTATTTATAGCTTATTCAGTGATCCGTTTCTTCCTTTCATTACTCAATTAGTTTTGCGGTTTATTTGTTTAATTTCTGTAAAGTAACGGCAAAAGAAAGCGGCTGAGCAAGCAGCGCCGCCTTAATAATTTTGTTGGTTTTTTCTTATTATTATTTAGGGTGCGATGCGGGTTTTTTTTTCTTTTGGTGGAAATTTGGGTTTGAATACTGTTTTTTAGATTTCTAAAGTTTCTTTTAGTAGTGTAAATCTGCAATTCGTTGTGATGTTTGGATCGGAACCGGGGATGAATTTCATGTTTATGGTATGTTTGGTTGTTGAGGAAGCTAAGGAAAAAAAAAAACAAAGAACTGGAATTTGAATTTGAATTACCAGCTGTTAAAGCTATTTAGTACGTCAAAATTCTCTATCAAAAGATAAATAGACTTTGTTTCAGTTTAGGTATACTTAAAATGTCCTTTCCTTGATTAATTGATATAGAGAGTTTAATTTTAAATTAATAAGGAAAAATGAATAGGGCGGTTTAGTTGTGTGCATTATGGATGCTTTCTCACTTTACCTTGACATGCTATGAACATTTGATTTCTCAGCGACAAGCGATGAATGTTGTTCAGTTCAACTTATTGATGGAGATGGTTCATTCAATGATACTGGAATCGAAAGTTTTATCAAGGAAGTGAAACTTCATGAATGTGGTCTGTCATATGCCGTGGTTTCCATCATGGGACCGCAAAGCAGCGGTATGCCTTGTTATCTTTGTGACTTTCTGCTTTATACTTTCCTTTCCCTGTTACTTAGGTGTCTATTCCCAGTTCATAGTAAGCTGCTTTGTTTATTTACTTTGCACTATGTTTAATGATAATTGTACTAGAAATATGTGGGATACAAATGAGAGTAGGATAAGCTTGAAGCCTGGTCATGTCAGTTTTCAGAAAATGGCATGTCTTTCATATTGCACTTTCATGTGAACTTGTTACTACATGATATTGTTAAATTACTTTTGTAGTTAGTGTTATATCCATCTTTTGTTATTGTTATTTTGAATGTAACTCATGCCATAAATGATTTCATTTTGGCATATCTTTCATATCTCACTTTCAGGTGGACTTGTTACCACATGATATTGGTAAATTACTTTTGTAGCTAGTGTTATATCCATATTTTGTTTATTGTTATTTTGAATGTAACGCATTCCATAATTGATTTCAATTTTTAGCTGTTTTATCATTCTATGGTTGTTAAATAAGTTCTGCTTATGACATTAAAAGTTTCTCTTCACTTTCCTTGATCTTGACAGGTAAAAGCACACTGTTAAACAATTTGTTTTACACCAATTTCAGGGAGATGGATGCATTTAAGGGAAGGTAACTTTTGTTTATGTAATAGCAAATTGCATTTGTTTCAATCGGTTCAAACAATTAATGAAATGAGCTTCTTATCAGGTCTCAAACCACTAAAGGTATTTGGATGGCAAAATGTGCTGGTATAGAGCCTTGCACTATAGTAATGGATTTGGAGGGCACTGATGGAAGAGAGCGTGGGGAGGTGCTGTTGCTAGCTTGCATTCTCTCATTAACATGTTTTGTCAAAAAATTGAAACTACATTGTTTGATATGCCAAGAACTACTTTTGCTTGCTCTGTTGTTTGCCTTCCTTTCGCTTGTCAGCTTAAAGATCTTTTGCCTGTTTTTGCTAAACATAGGATTCAGGCCCCCATCCCAAAGGACAATAAAAAAGAGTATTTATGGCAATGCATTTTGATTTATTAATCGAGTGGGTAGTGCTTGCTTTGTTGGCAATTTATCAACTACATCTAAAAAATTCTAACAAGTTTTGACTGGCATGGTGTTGCTACTGAATTGTTAGTTGTAGGCAGTAGTTCTAATATTGAATGAATTTTTGTTTTACCTGATGGTAAAATGAAATTAAAGGTCGGTCATCAGTTCTTTCTTTTTCTAATGTCAAGGTTTCAGTTCTGAATGTTCCATTCTCTTTTTACTTGTTTAAACAAAGGTTCTACCATAGGTGATATTTGTTCCCTAGCATTATTTTCAGCAACATTGATTAGTAGAATATACTTGAAATTGGAGCAATCAAATCGATCATGATGAAAGTACAAAATTTGGTGATTTGCACTGGATTTTTTAGTTAAAAGAAGACTTGGTGATTTTAGACAGAGGTCTTGGTGCTCCAATAACACGTAAAGCTTAGAGTGATGTACCAAGCTGAACAAATCAATAGTGGTTTGAGATTGTAAAAGTTGATAGTCTGTTTGTTTTTGTCTGTTCCTATCTATCTTCCTTGTTTTGTGAAAAATGGAGAGGATTAGAGTTTCTTTCCAAGTTATCTTATTAATTATTTTCTTTGCATTATTCCAGGATGACACAGCATTTGAGAAACAAAGTGCACTTTTTGCACTGGCGGTTTCAGATATAGTACTCATAAACATGTAAGCGATGGCACCTACATGGTGCTGGATATAGTTTTGAATTTTCATTTTAAGTTAATTGCTGTCAGTACTGCATGCAAATAATATTATTGAGCAACTTTCATTTAGGTGGTGTCATGATATTGGTCGTGAGCAAGCTGCAAACAAGCCTCTTTTAAAGACCGTATTCCAGGTTTCACTTTCTCTGCCCTTTCTAAGCAATGCCTTGAATTTCAGTGGTCCTTTTCTTTATTTGGTTGAGTTTGGTTGCAGGTGATGATGCGATTGTTTAGTCCCCGCAAAACGACTTTGATGTTTGTTATCCGTGATAAAACAAGGGTGGGCATTTTGTGCTTAGACAGCTAGTTTTTGTTTACCTTTTTCATTAAAAAGTTCCAAGCATCTCAGCTTTATACTTAGAATTTTCTACTTTCAATTGAGTCTATGACTACTTAGCTATTTCTTGTTTACAGACACCATTGGAAAATTTAGAACCTGTTCTGAGAGAAGATATTCAGAAGGTACAGATATATTGTGCTTCTTTTGATTAACTTATGTAATGTTTTCTTCTGACCTGTTTATCATTAACTGCAGATATGGGACTCTGTTCCAAAGCCACAAGCACATAAGGAAACTCCATTAAGTGAATTTTTCAATGTATGATTTTCGGTTATGAGTTAATGCAACATAAATTTAAATGTTTAACATCTCTTTATACCTTTTTCTAATGAACATTTCTTCTGACAATTTAATGCTATTGCTGATAATGGCCAGGTTGAGGTTGTTGCACTTTCTAGTTATGAAGAAAAGGAGGAGCAATTTAAAGAGCAGGTACCGTGTCGCATAAGGATATTTTGTATGAATAGCATGTAAACAAGCTTTCACAGTATTTAGAAGTTTCTTTTAATTGAAAGAGAGAAGTTGACTATCTACATTTAGATTTGTGACATCACCCTATTGATTGTCTGATGACTCCCTTTTTTCTCATTGATGTTTTTGCAATTCTTTTTTCCTCACTTGTCCTGGTTATACTGTGTAATTTATCTTTTCTGGAGATGGCCAAAATAAAATACCTCTACTACTGTATAGTTTTGCCTGAATATTGGATATTGGTGCTGAAATATTTGATTACTTGGCATACAAATGGGCAGTTTGTCTGATTCTATTATCATTGAAGGTTGCTAATTTGAGACAACGGTTCAACCACTCTATTGCACCGGGGGGCCTTGCTGGAGATCGGAGGGGAGTTGTACCTGCTTCAGGGTTCTCTTTTAGTGCACAACAGATCTGGAAAGTCATTAAGGAGAATAAAGACCTTGACCTTCCAGCCCATAAGGTAACCTTTCAGACTTAATTTTAGCTATAACTTGAATGAATTTTGTAAATCTTGTTGATTTTTTGTTGCCTGTAGGTCATGGTGGCTACGGTACGCTGTGAAGAAATTGCCAATGAGAAGTTCACTGGTTTCACTGCAAATGAGGTATATGGATTATTCTTTACATTCATAAACATGTGATGCACACACGCACATGCACAATTTTTCTGTGCAGCTGGCTATTTTTCTAGACACTCAAACCATCCTATTACCTCATTTGACAGAACTGGTGTCTTTTAGAAGAAGCTGTGCAGTCTGGTCCAGTTGCTGGCTTTGGGAAGAAGCTGAATTCAATTCTCTGCACTTCTCTATCAGAGTAAGACTACTTTAATGAGATTAGAAGATAAGTTTTGTAGTATTTAAGTTACAAATGAGTTACTACCTACGTAGCTGAGTTCATTTAGGCAATGACCATTTGAGCATTGAAGAAATTATATAAGTGATTCATCCGGTCAAAGTGACGGTGCAGAATTATGATGCTAACAGACCAATAGGAATTGGCAACCTGTTGGCTTGTGCGTCTTGAAGGTGACCTATGAAGCATATACATGCAATATGCCCTCTTATATTGGTACCTGATACATGTTCAACACAGACACCTTTAACACGGGATTTTTAACCTTTGAATTTGAGCTATTTGAATATTAAGGGTTTTTTTTATGTTCAAAGTTTCTATACTCAAAACCAAGTTTAAAATATTAAAAAGCTAATTACATTCAAGTCTTTGATTAAGAAGTTCAAATTTCATTTTTTTATTATACATTATTTGAATAAAAATATATCTTTTTTGTTGTGGTGTCTAGCCATACCTGCTATTTTAGAAATTATTTTCAGTGTCCTACTCATGTTGTATCCGTACTGCATGTCCATGTTTCCAAGATGGTGGTAATGTTATATTTTGCTTAAATGAATGGATGGATGGAAATTTTCTTGAGGCATGGCCAAATAAGAGTCAATTTAATGATCAAATTCAAGGTTATTGTTTTTCCTGTATTTATTTTCTATTTACTATCATATCAGTTACAGCAAGTTCTTTGTTCTAATTTTAGGTATGATGCAGAAGCCACATATTTTGATGAAGGTGTCCGATCTGCAAAGCGAAAGCAACTTGAAGAAAAACTGTTACAAGTAATAGCTCTGTACTGTGTCCATATCCAGTTTTTCTTGTTATTTTAATTTTCTCAACTCATTTGCTTTTCGTCTTCTGATGTAGCTTGTCCAACCGGCCTACCTATCCATGTTAGGACATTTAAGGTCTGGAACTCTTGAAAAATTTAAGGAAGCATTTGAGGAAGCTTTGAATGGAGGGGAGGGGTTTTCTTTGGCTGCTCGCAACTGCACTCAATCTTATATGGCTTTGTTTGATGAAAGATGCACAGGTATGGTTGAATTTCATTAACCAATTAACCATTCTCTTAGCTATAAGCTGGCGTGGGAATAAAAGTTATGGAATAGTAATCAAGAGCTATGAAATGGGAAAATGTATTTTTAAAACAGTTTGTTGGTAATAAGTTATTCATATAGGCAAAATTGAGTTTTTAAACCATTACTGTGAATTGAAATTTTGAATTAAGCAACGGTATATTGATTTGCATTTAGAGAGTTTGATGCTATAGTTGTTTGTCAATGGCCTTGCTTTTTGCTCAACAAGGTGGACTGGATACATGTGGATATTTTTAATTGTTTTAGCAGATGCTAATGTTGGACTGGATACATGTGGATTTTTTAAATTGTTTTTGTAGATGCTAATGTTGAGCTGGCAAATTGGGATTGCTCTAAAGTCAGGGATAAGCTGTGCCGTGATATTGATACACATGTTGCTTCAGTCCGTGCTGCTAAACTTTTAGAGCTGACTTCATCATATGAGGTATAACAACTTATGTTTCTGTCTCTTCTAGCCATTTATTTATTGCAAGTTATTGTCATAGGATCCCAAATAACGAGAGATATGTAAAGAGAGGCCCGATTACGTCCATTCCTAATCCTAAATGGAATGTAACAACGTAAGCATCCATATATAAACATAGTATCTATACGCTCGAATG
Organism: Gossypium hirsutum; assembly: GCF_007990345.1. Classification (NCBI taxonomy): domain Eukaryota; kingdom Viridiplantae; phylum Streptophyta; class Magnoliopsida; order Malvales; family Malvaceae; genus Gossypium; species Gossypium hirsutum. The sequence goes on along the minus strand of NC_053441.1, from coordinate 11,909,427 downwards.
ACCCCTTATCATAATGAGAATGTATATAGCCCTATTCCGGTCTGGTTCGGTATGGAATCTCGTGATTCGATTTTCTCGTGCTCAACTCGAGCTAACTTGAATCTAAAAATGAGGGAGGGGAGCCTCTACTTACATAGGCAAGCCCCAAAAGATATACATGGATGGATAGTTCTATAACTTCTGGAATATTCTACGCGGATTCGGTCCCTTCGGATTTCTAGAGTCTTTCGGGGCACTCTGGGAATCTCGTGGCTTGATTTTCTCATGCTCAACTCTTTCCAGACTCATTGAAGCATTCACTTGCGGGACATGACACGGTAATTGTTGTGACGCTGGTTTTGCTAGTTTTTAGTTGGGTATAGTGTAACCCAAACAAGCTTTACTGTGTTGCTAGTTGCTGAAAATTTCACCTTATTACATGCAATGTGATTACTTTAAAAATAATAGAAGCCCAATTAACAAAGATGTCATATTAAACAGTTAGGTTATTAAACTTTAAAATATGGAATCTAGGTCTGATTAAAAAAGTTCTGGATTTTTCTAGTTCAATTCTTTTGAAGATCTTAAGTTTGGGATATTTAGTGTTTTCTTTTTATTCTAATATACGATGTACAGTAAACAACGAATTACCTCATATCAATGTTGGCATTGATGTGATTATGCTTGTCTTTTTTTTATTGTTTTCCGTGCTGTATATCGGCGAGAAATTTCATAACCTTTGAAGAATTTGTCATGGTGACATCCAGAGCAAGTGTTTATGATTAGTTTATTACCACTTGGAGTCTTACTGATAATTATGGTGCATTTGCAGGCAAAGCTGAATGAGGCATTAGCAGGACCTGTTGAAGCATTTTTAGATGGAGCTAATAATGAGACCTGGCCCTCAATAAAGAAACTTCTCCAGCGTGAAACAGTATCAGCTGTTTCTGGACTCTCCAGTGCCCTTTCTGGCTTTGAAATGGATGCAAAAGATAAGGAGAAGATGCTAACAAGTCTACAGGATTATGCTAGAGGTGTGGTTGAAGCAAAAGCAAGAGAAGAAGCTGGCAGGGTATTGATACGTATGAAGGATAGGTAATGACATATTTCAATGATTGAGTTAAAGTGCCTGATTTGCTAGGCATTATACATAATTGACGTTGACTCTAAATTTGCATTCAGGTTTTCAACATTGTTTAGTCATGATTCTGATTCAATGCCACGGGTTTGGACTGGGAAGGAAGATATTCGAGCCATCACTAAAACAGCTCGCTCTGCAGTATGTTTTTGTAAACCCATTTGTTGGATTTTCAGAATCATTCTACAGTTCTATTCTCTTTTAAACTTGTTTATGATTTATTTTTCAGTCCTTAAAGTTGCTATCCGTTATGGCTGCCATCCGGTTGGATGATGATGTTGATAATATCGAGAATACACTAACTTCTGCCTTGGTGGATACTAAAAGTAATGCTGCTGTGGCTGACAAAAGCATTACAACATTTGATCCCCTGGCCTCAAGCTCGTGGGAACAGGTGAAGTCTTGTTGCTGAGATTCTTTATGAGAGACATCACTATACAAACTGTTTGAACATTGCATTTGGCATTTTTATGGCCACATGGATTTAATATTGAAAGTCAAAAGTAGTTTGTTGTTTGTTTGATAATGAAGGTTACCATAAATGTCAAATTTGTGTGGCATTCACCTAAATGCATAATGCTGAAGCAACCCAAGGGTCTTGATACATTTCCTCTCTCTCATGCTATTAGTTCATCAGTTGAACACTGTCTTTTCCTCCATTTATCATCCATGATATATTCTTATGACTGATTTTGGTGTAGGTTCCACCCGCCAAGACATTGATCACACCTGTTCAGTGCAAATCTTTGTGGCGGCAATTCAGGGCTGAGACAGAGTACAGTGTCACTCAGGCCATTTCTGCTCAGGCATGAATTTTCAATTTCTAATTATTCCAAAGATTTCGTTTTATCATTTTCCCATCCAATATTGATTTGAATTGTCGGTCTTCAAATCAAATTCCGATGTTGCCTAAAGTGCTAGAAAAATAAGTCTTCTGCAATTGCAAATTGCAATTCACATTAGCTGGCTTTAATTAGTTGCATTATTTATTGCTGCTTGCGCCCTAAAATTCTGTCCTGTTCTGTTCCTCTGATTTGCACATGTACTGCTTCTGTTGTAGCATATATGGTATTATTGTCAAAAGTTTTATTGACCAGAATTCAGAATTAATATTGTGGCTTAGGTAGACATGTTATTGCCAATGCATTGTTTTTTTTCCCTGAGTTAACTGATGCCTTCTGCTTTCAGGAAGCCAGCAGGCGTAACAACAACTGGATGCCACCTCCTTGGGCAATTGTTGCCTTGGTCGTCTTGGGATTTAATGAATTTATGACTCTCCTAAGGTGCATGTTGCACTTGTAGCTTTGAATTAAGTTTGGTCAGTATTCAATGATATAATCCTTTGTTTGTTGCCTGCGCTTACTTACAAATATCCTAATTGCAGAAATCCTTTATATCTGGGTGTCCTCTTTGTGGGTTACCTTACTGTGAAGGCTCTATGGGTGCAACTTAACATTTCCGGTGAATTCCAACATGGCGTTGTAAGTTTTGAACTAAAATTTTTTATCCCCGGTTTCTTGGTTATCAGGCTTAATATATTTAGTTAGCAATGACCTTTACAGTACAATACATTGAAACAATGTATTTAAAAGCATTTAAAAACATCCTGGGCATGCAAACTTAAAATTCAAAAGCCTATTTACCAAACAGATTTGCTTTTCATCAAATACAGCCATTAGTAAGATCTTTGTGCTTTTTCTATTTGTTAAATATTCCATTGGTCTCCATTTTGCAGCTCATTATATGAATAAAATTATTATTGAAGTGTGTTCAGTGGCTGTTAGTAACGTCATGCATTTTTGATATATCCTGAAGAGCTAAAACTGCCTTTTGTCCTTCAAATTAGTCCAATTGTCACTGTCATTAATATGTTTCACCATTTTCCCTTTGATTGAAGGTCTAATTTACGCCTTTCTATGCTTGCAGCTTCCAGGGCTTCTTTCCATATCTACCAAGTTTCTCCCCACCGTCATGAACCTTCTCACAAAGTTAGCGGAGCAGGGGCAAAGTCCCGCAACTAACAATCCTCAGACAAACTCGGGTGCAACAGCATTCAAGAGCTTCCAAAACGGAAGCAGCAGCAGCAATACATCGTCGAGTGCTTCGTCTGGAGTAACTGCATCAGGAAACGATATCGATTACTCTAGTCCCCCTAAAGAAGACTGATTTTAACTTATCAGAAATTCATTCTTTGTGCTTGGAAGACACCTGTCTTGTACTTGGCTTTCATGGTAGGGTGTTTGTCACGTATGTTATTTCATGGTCCATGAAGTCTACATCTCTTCCAAGAATGTGACAGTCAACACATCTTGAGAAGACATTTTGTTTTTTGAGCAAGTGCCATTTACACAATTGGGGGCCTTGGCTTTCTTGCAATTGAGCCCCCCATTAAATAGTTTTTTCTTTTTTGTTTTATACTTTATTCTTCAGCATAGGTTTTTAATCATCAATTATATTTATTGTATGTCGGATAAGTTGTAAGGCCTTATTAATACTTGTTTTTACCCAATTTGGAGATTTATCACTAAAAGTGAAGGGTGCATGGGCTTGTGATGTTATGCCATGTCTGTTCATCAACGACAGAATTATTATGGGTTAGTGAATTTGGTTTGCATGAGCAGGATGCATATTCTTGTGTCCTTCCTTGGCATTTTACCAATGCTAATTTTGATTTTTGATTTTATTATTACGGACGTACGTCGAATATTTACGGCACTACGCTCCAATCTCCATCAGCCGCACAAATCTTAAATATTGTTTCACCTGTTTCTTTTGAAGTCTCGGGTCTTTCCTTCCTTCCCACCCTCTTAATTAAATTGCTAACTCATAATCTTAATGCTCATTCGTTTGTAACTTGACCCTTTTTCCAATAAGGCAGTTGAAGAAATATAAAATAAAATGAAAAATCATCAAATCGCAAATTTCAAGAATATTTACTACTAGCTGACTACAACAATCCTTCTTTTGTGCTTGTTCTTGTTGATTTACAGCTGGATGGGTAGGTATTTTCATGTGCATCGTATTAGGACACACAATTTGCAACCAGAGAAAGAGGCTGAGAACTGAACTCAAAGGTCGTGGCCGTGGATGAAATAGCTCAGAGTAATTGATTTTAGCTGTCAATAACTACTTCAATGTAAACTTGGGTTCTGCATGCTTGCTTGCTTTGTAGGATGCATTATTCAACCACCTTCTCTCCCCAATGAATTAATGTACAGATATTTTTACGGTAGATGGTAGTTTATATATTAAGATTTTAATTCTAACTTTGTTTAAAATTTTCAACAAAAAAATAATTTTGTAAATTGATTAAATTTATCTCAAATTCTAAATCAAAGGTTTTTTCTATTAAATATATGGGAATAAATTATATTAGGATCATCCTAAAAAGTATAGTTTTTAGGCACCAATAAAATAGTGCCACATCATTAAATTTTAAAGATAACAAAGTATTATTATATACTCATATATATCTAATATCTTTTCCAACTTAATTTAACTTTAATTAAATTACTTAAAATAATTAATTTTTTAAATTATAAACAAGCATCTTTTATTCTTTTACAAATTTTAATTAGTTTTTTCATAAGTTAATATTTTTTTTATTTTTGTGCAATTTTTTCATATCATTGACATAATTTTGATAACTGTTTTTATCCTAAACCCTGAACCTCGAACCTTGAACCTTAAACCCTAAACTCCAAAGTTCTGGGTTTGGGTTTGGGTTTGAGATTTAAGGTTCAGAGTTCGGTTTGAGTTTTGGGTTCAGGGTTTGATGTTACATGTTTAGGTTCAAGGCTCAAGGTTCAAGGGTTCAAGGTTATATATTATGAGTTTGAGGTTCATGGTTCGAGTTTAGGGTGCAAGGGTTCTGGGTTATGGTTTGGGGTTCTAAGTTTTTTATTCAATATTCAGGATTCTAGATTTAGGTCTCATGGTAAAAAAATTACCAAAATTATATGTCAATAACATAGAAAAAATTGTTGAAATATTATTAAATAATTGAAAAGGGACCATGAATAATGTGGTGGTAAGGGTTCATAAAATAATTTCTCTATGAATGAGTGTATAATTATAATTTCATATCTTTAAAATTTGATGATGTGACAAAATTTTATTGGTGCCTAAAAACCTTAATTTTTAGAATCATCCTAATATAAGTTATTTTCTAAATATAATAGTTATTTTATAATTTATTCTCCTTCCCTTTGCTGCAATAAAATACATCTGTCTTGGAATAGAAATTAAGATTTCAGGCACGGCTAAAGAATATATGCAACAAGGGAAAAAAATGTTGGATTTTTAATGCAAGAGTGGTGTCTCCTAAAGAATGCATCAACGCTTTTGGGATAATGACTAGAGTTTTTATTCGGTATTAAGTATAATATGGATCTAAACGGTATCCCCTCTTATATAATGATGAAAGGAAATGCAAAATACTAATATATATTTTTTCTATATATAAATAAAAAAATTTCATTATTAGAATACAAATATAAAAGTTGTATATGAATAGCTCAACAAATTGAGTCTGGGTTTTACACTATAATTACTTTCAAAGGAAATATAAATGTTTTAGGGTTAAACTTCAAGATTTTTAATTTCCTCTCCGTTTACCTCTGTTCATGTACAAAATAAACATATTTGTTAATTAAACTCGTAATATAATAATAAATTCCCCTTATAGTTTGGTCTGACCCTTTCACACTCTTATATTCTCCCTTTATATAATGTATGTTATTATATAGGAATTAAAATACGACTAGCGTAACTCGAATCTAGATCACACCACCTAAAACAGTAAACATCTTTAATCGTTAAACCATTGCATGAGATTTAATAAGATTTTTTAATTAGCCCTAACCTGCAAAATTTGTTTGTTTTTGTTATCACATTTATTAAAGTTGTTACAACATAAGACATTTACGAATTAATAAACCGACAAATTTACAATTATTTTTCCACTGTCCTTTTTTTTCTTCACCTTCCCTTACAGACAGTCTGTATATAAAATTTTCTGAATATATATATTTTTAGAGAAATATAAAAAAAAAGTTTTTATTTCCCATAAATTTCATCAATGAATCGTTTATCAATGTTTGGATAGAGTATTTAAAGATGTTGTCATAAATGGCACCCACCCAAATTATAAAACACAGATAAAAGAGAAATTAGGTTTTAGAAATGTTTTCACTTTTTAATTGCAAAGTCAATATTTAATAATAAAAAATCATTATTAAACCTAATATAATCTTATCACAATTAATTAACCTTTAAAAATGAACAATACACCTAATATAATAATAACAAGGACTACACTACACTACCATCAATTGTGGCATTTAACTAAATAACTTATCTAGTCTAATAGCTACCCAACAAATTAACAAAACCCAGCCTACCCTACGACAATTTAGATCCGAAAATGAAAAAAAAATTTGTAGATGGCAAGAGTACGAAATAATTTTAAAATTTGAACGCAGGATTAAGAATTTAAGATTTTGATATTATAAAGAAATGTGTATTAGAATATTCAAAGGTTTAAGCATTATTCTTGAATGTTCCACAAGATCATAAATATTACATCAATGAATGTAGAAAAAGGATAGAGTATATGAGCTGGATGATGGAAATGAACGTAGAGTTTGAATCCAACGGCCAATAAATTAAAAGGAGAGTCCTACACTCCAAACTCCGGCATTCATTTCAACATTAATGACTTACACCAGCCCTCGTTGCAGTGATTTTAAATACCGTTTAATATATTGTTTCCTTTTTCGATTTCATTATAATATGCGCTGTCTAGTTTGCTTGGCTACCGTATGTTGGAGTTAATTTTTATATATATTCATCATAATTGATCAGCTCGAAGCTAAGCTGTATATAGAGAGAGAGATTTAAGTGTCATATAGAACACACAAAACAAGGCCAACCAGTGAGAGCCGCAAAGAGGAATCTGTTTGTTTTTCAGGAAGCAAAGGATTCTTGCTTTGAGTTTGATAATCTGCTGCTGTTTAGCCTTTCAATGGCTGCTTTTGTTGGGGCATTGAAGAAGCTTTCTATCTGTTTGATTCTTTGGCTCAATACTCTCCCTTTTCTTCAAGGTCTTTTTCCTTTTTCTGCTTCTCTCAGCTCTTGTATATATATGTACTTGATTCTTCTGATCTTGTATGTTGGGTATATAATATAGAATTTATCTTTATTCTTGTAGGATCAATAATATTTCTCTCTTTTAGAATCTGAAAATCATCTTATTTGGATCTGTTTTCGTTTGAATAAATTTGGGTTTTTGATTAATTGATTAATGATGTACCATTGCGTCTCATTTTTCTGTACCTTATTTCTGGATCATAGATAGTTGATTGAATTAACTTGAGAATACATTGGAAAAACTGGCAACTGTTGCAGGTGGCAGTGATTATTATGAATTCAAATACCCATTCATCAAAAGGGCGAGTTCATTTTGGGCATCATCATCATCGTTCTCATCATCAAACACAGACGAAGCATCATACGATTACATAATAGTGGGAGGTGGCACAGCAGGATGTCCCTTAGCAGCCACACTGTCTCAAAACTTCAGTGTGCTGGTGTTGGAGAGAGGAGGCGTTCCCTTCTCAAACGTCAATGTCTCCTTCCTCAGCAACTTCCACATCGCCCTGGCAGACACGTCCCCCACCTCTGCTTCCCAACCTTTTGTTTCAACCGATGGTGTCATCAATGCAAGGGCTAGGGTTCTGGGTGGTGGCACTTGCATCAATGCTGGCTTTTACACCAGAGCTAACTCAGGGTATGTTGTCGACTTCTATACTCTTCAATTCATCTTTTTTACATATATTAAAAAAGAAGAAGAGATAATATTATATATAACATGTAGAATTGGGTCCTGCAATATTGAAATCTGTCAAAAGTAGTTCACAGTCTATAATAAGTTTCAAGAAAATCTAAATTATCATGTCCTCACAAATTCAACAAAGAATTAATGGCCAACAATTATAGTTCCGTTATCCGAGCTCCCATGTTCTTCCTTCAAAATAATTAGTTTTCGCTTTAAAAGAAATTATGATCATCTTTTTTAGGCAATTAAATGTTTTCATTTGAAGTTTTAGAGAATTATATTATTATTTTAAAAATATGCATACAAATACAATATTTTAAATATATATAAATTAAACATAAGCATGTTATACGCATAACCTTATTTAGATGAATAGTCTATTTATTTATAGATAGCATAAAAATAACAATAAAACGTAAAAAAACCAAAACCTAAACCATCACACTGAAAATAACACCAGAAGAGTCTCGTTATTTTTCCAACACATTTGGTCTTAGGAGTTACGTAGGGTACCATCAACAATGCACGAAAGTAATATGTCAGGTGTCAGCAAATTCCTTTTTTTGGAAGCTTTGGTGGTAAGGAGATGTCATTTCAAAAAATTAAACATCGTTTTCATTTTCACCCTAAAAACTCTTTTTAAGCTAAAAAGACAAAAAAAAAGAAAAGAGAAAACTCACAAACCTTTTCAAAACCCTTAATGAGTTTTTAAGTGATAAATGGATGATGTGATAGTTTGAAAGAATTATGATATGGGGCTAACATGAAAACATGTTGACGTGACTGTTTAATTGGTTTTTAAATTATTTTTTAAGATCTTAATTGAGTTTTTAATTATTTTATAAGAATTTTTAACATTTAAACTTGAAAATTATTAAGATATTATACAATATAGAAAAAAAATTATAAAAATTTTAAATTTATAAAAAATATAATAAATTAAAAATTGTGAAAATTATAGAAAATTTATAAAATTTGTATTTTAAAAATAATATGAAAAATATTATAAAAAATTATAAAAATTATATAAAATTATAAAAAAATATTATAACTTTGTTAAAAAGTTATGAAGATTATAAAAGAAATATATATATATTTGTTATTTTGAAGGTTTGAAATCTTTGGTTTCAGTAATAAAAAATATGAGAAGCATAAAGTTTGATGGTGATCAAGTTTGTATCGATGCTAAATAAGGGGTTTGAGTGACAATATTTTTATTGTTTGATGGCTTAATGTAAGTGATAAAAATGACTTTGGTTGAATGAAAGCGATGCGAAGGATGTTGATAATGGTGATATATGACGGAAAAATAAAAAAGGTGTATTATATTTTTTAATAATTTTCTATATTTTTTATGAATATTATGAAAAATTTAAAAAATTAAAGTTTTTGAAACTAAGTAGAGATTATATAAAATTATAAAAATTATTAAAAAATTAATAGAACTTTTAAAATTTAAAATTTTACTACTTTTATAAGTTTTGATAGTTTTAATTTTATGATAGTTTTGATATCAAAACTTGTAAAATAATTAAAATCAATTAAGTCGCATATCAGTTTTTTCATGTTAAATAATATATTAATTGTCATGTCATTTTTTTTTTATCAATTGTTACACTATCACTTAATGATCTGTTAAGGATTTTGATATTTTTTTTATATTTTAAGAACTAGGCCGAATGCAATTTTTTATTAGGACCTTAATTATTTTTAATAAAAAATTTAACCATGGAACTCAGTTGACTTTTTTTTTAACTTGGGTATTCAACAGTACAAATAAACCACAAATATGCGTAATAAATGGTTAGCTGAAATACTTCAAAATTTATGTATACCCTACTATTTTGTCATTAAGCATTGATGTTTGAAGTTCGTTGGGTGAATATTACAGTTTCATCCGGAGAGTGGGTTGGGATGAAAGGCTAGTGAATGAGTCATATCCATGGGTGGAGAAGCAAATTATTCACCAGCCTAAACTAGCACAATGGCAGGGTGCCTTCAAGGACAGCCTTTTGGATGTTGGGGTGTCACCTTATAATGGATTCACCTACGATCATATCCATGGAACTAAAGTTGGAGGTACCCTTTTCGACCGCTTTGGCCGTCGCCATACTGCAGCCGAACTGCTTGCTTCTGCAAACCCCAAAATGCTTACTGTCTTGGTATATGCCACCGTCCAAAAAGTCTTATTCGATCAAACAGGTATATCTATATACATACACCCTTTTCTTACTATCATTTAATTTGTTAATGAGATGAAAAAAAAATTGATGTCTGGTACAGGGAGGAGACCAATGGCAATGGGAGTGATTTTCAAGGATGAAAATGGGAACCAGCATCAGGCATTTCTCACAAACAATCGGAGGAGTGAAGTGATTTTGTCATGTGGTGCAATTGGAACTCCTCAAATGCTAATGCTCAGTGGTATTGGACCAAAGGCTGAACTCGACAAATTGAACATTTCTATGGTTCTGCGCAATGAGTTTGTTGGCAAAGGCATGGCTGATAACCCGATGAACTCGGTTTTCGTCCCCACTAATCGACCAGTGGAACAGTCCCTTATTCAAACTGTAGGCATTACCAAGATGGGGGTTTACATGGAATCCAGCAGTGGATTTGGACAGTCCCAGGATAGCATTCGTTGCCATCATGGAATATTGTCTGCTGAGGTGATCTCAAGTACTATTGATTAATTAACTAAGAAGAGATAAATAAATGTAAACTTTCTTGCAATGTCGATTCACAAATTTCATGAATTAGGAATTGGTTTATTCCTGATGGTTTTTGTCTTTTGTTATACTGAACCAGATCGGTCAGCTCTCTACGATTCCTCCGAAGCAAAGGACACCCGAAGCGATCCAAGCTTTCATCAAAAGAAAACGAGACCTACCACATGAAGCATTCAAGGGAGGTTTCATTTTGGAAAAGATTGCCAGGCCTATTTCCACGGGGCACCTCAACTTGGTCAACACCAACATCGATGACAACCCTTCAGTTACCTTCAACTACTTCCACCACCCACGTGATCTGCAGCGATGCGTTGACGGGATCCGCATGGCTGCCAAGGTTATACAATCAAAACATTTCACAAACTTCACAAGGTGTGACAAACCAACTGTAGAGAAGCTTCTTAACATGAGTGTCAAGGCTAACATTAACCTTATACCAAAGCATACTAATGACACCAAGTCCCTAGAGCAGTTCTGCAAAGACACTGTGATCACAATTTGGCATTACCATGGAGGGTGCCACGTCGGCAAAGTGGTGGATCCTGACCTCAAAGTTCTTGGCACCAACAGACTCCGAATTGTCGATGGCTCCACATTTAATGAATCCCCTGGAACAAATCCTCAGGGCACTGTCTTGATGATGGGCAGGTTAGCTTTGTCTACACATTTCATTAGTCATGCCAACCAGCAGTAACCGTTGAGACCAAAGCTGGTAAACAATCATGATTTTGGAGCTAAATTAACCTGGTTGTTCTGATTTTTGCAGGTACATGGGAGTCAAGATTTTGAGAAGAAGACTAGGAAAAGCTGCTCATGTGTAATAATGACATGAGACCAAGTGGTGGCATTTGAAGAGCAGTGTTTGTAGTAGTGCATAAAGTTTATGTAAGAGATTACTTTGCCCCGGGAAATTTAGCAATTGTCTATTTTACATGTTTATCTTTCTCTTTTTTTTGTTGGCATTATTCTCACTAATATAATTTCAACTGAAATATTACTAACATAGCAATCATTTGATATTTCGAAACTTTAGTTCTAAAACTTTTTATCAACTCAATATAAGAGCATATAAATTTAGCAATATATCATTATATCATATATATATATAACCATGCAAAAAAAAAATATTACTTAGAATAAAATAATAATAATTCCAACATTAAACAAAGCATATATATAATACATTAATTGTTGTTGAGGTGTCTTTACCAAATCATCACTTTTTTATTTTGAATCTACACTTTAAATGGTCTCTATTATTGTAACTTTACTATTCAGTTATTTAATCGTTGTTAACAACCTTTTTATTAATTGTTTTGTTATTATCAATATATTATTATATGATTTTGTGACAATCATTTATCAATAGATTTTTTTTATCACTAAAAATAACAATTTTAAAATGTGCCTTTCATATGATAATTTTATATATGATGTACAAAGGAAGAATAGTGATTTATTGTCGTGATGCATGCTTTAAGATCAAGGTTGAAACAAAAATTATTCTATGACTACAAATTATAAGTGTTGTCTCCTCTTTGATTACAATACAAGTAAGTGAACTAATTATTTATTTTGTTGCATGATTTCTTTTCATATTATTTGGAATACAACTTATGGATTGATAATTTCAAGAATTTAGATAAAATGATGCATAATAATATTATTAAAATATATTGACTTTGAGATGTGTAGAACACTTTCTTAAGGTTTTAAAATACATCCAAGATATAACAAAATCCTCAATATTTTAAGCAGAATAGTCAGAATGACTAATAGAAAGGTCCTTTATATTTACATCTAATAGATGTATCTTTTCATGATATACCTTTCATAGGGATATATCTTTTAATGAGACACCCTTTCACATGATTGCGTTGTTTTATAAGATAATTTTATATAAAGTTATATATAAAGTTATATATCTATATAAGATAATTTTACATACAAATGTTACATCTTTACAATACAATTATTTAATCTAATAAAATATTATAAGCTACCAACATTATAAAATACTAACCGTGGAGGATATTAAATGACAACTTTAGTCGCAGAAGATTGTTGTTGGCCAGCATGTGAGGGCTGTGCTTGAAGAACTCAAGCTCTTTGCATATAAACTCTGGCTGTCGCATGAGATTTTCATAAAACCATAAGACGATCAGGTTACGTAGTTGTCAATGACTCAATGCTATTTTAAGATATTGTGTTGTGTCATTGGTATTTTCCATTTACACGCACACACACTCGATAGACATCATTGGTATTCCTAGAATTGATGGAAACCATAACTGACATATTATATCAAGAGAAAAAAGAACAAAATTCACAACTTTTCATCTGGTGCATGCATGTAAGAGAATAAAGCATCAGTCTGGATTCTGTAAATTTCCCTGTTCTTACTCAAGAAAACAAACTCTAATTTCCCATGGAAATTATTGCAACTTCAATGAAAACGGTTTTAGCAAAATTTTAACGAGACCCTCGCCAGAATTTGACAGAAAATCCGTGTTCACTTCGGCTGCCTCTTGATAAACTTCTTATTCTCTGCAAGAAATGTCTTCTCCTTCCTGTTCCTAGGGGGGCCGAACACGAGTGCCTCCTAAATGACCCAGGCTCCTGCAGCTCAGGTCCCGGTGGGATACTTAAAAGATCCGATGAAGACAATGGTATATTGCTCTCATGGCTATAATCATAGCCAGGTATTGGGTGATAGGTATCTGAAGCTTCCACAGGCTCACTGGAAAGTCTACTAAGTTTACTATCTACAGTTTTAGGAAAGTCCTCCTGGATGCCAGCTTTTGATTCTACCTCCATTCTCTCATCAAATTCATTACATACTAGTTTTAATGCTTGAACAACTTCACCCATGAATGGCCGATGAGATACTTCCGGCTGCACGCACATTGATGCAATTGCCGCTACCTTTGCTATGCTATCAAGTGAGATATCAGATTTTATGGCTGGATCGATGACCATTTCCAGACCTTCCTTGTCTGTAAGGAGTGGACGAGCCCATGCAACGAGATTTTCTTGACCCGGGGGCTGTAACAAGTCCACAGGTTTCCTCCCTGTTAAGAGCTCAAGTAGAACCACCCCATAACTATAAACGTCACTTTTGACAAGAAGGTGACCGGTCATTGCATACTCCGGAGCCAAGTAACTGAAAAATGAGTAGTTTATAAGTTACAAATCTTCTAGATGTAGAAAAAGAAAGAATGAAAAAGTACTAACATAACTACATTTTAAGCAATTTAGACAGCTGATTCTCATGAGGCATGCGAGTATCGAATCATAAATGGTCATGAAAATAGAAAAAGATTGTTTCAGGAAAGATGGTACAGAAGTTCATACCCAAAGGTTCCCATCACATGTGTTGAGATGTATTTGTTCCCTTCATCTATTGCGGTTCTAGCCAATCCAAAATCCGAAACTTTTGGTGTAAAATCATGTTCCAGCAAGATGTTGCTGGACTTGAAGTCTCGGTGTATAACACGGGGGCTGGAGTCTTCATGTAAATAAGCTAAACCTCGAGCTGCACCAAGCGCAATCTTCATTCGAGCACCCCAGTCGAGTGGATCAGTTTCCTTCTCAGCTCCTGGGAGAACATAGATAGAGAATTAAAACAATCTCTAAGCTGTTGTAAGCAGTCTAATCACTTGCAAATGGAAAATGTGGAAAGGGGATTTTAGTTATGCTGAAGACATTCACCATGCAAATGGGATTCAAGACTTCCATTTGGAACAAGTTCATAGATGAGACAACGTGTATTGTCCTCAGTGCAAATACCAATCAGTTTAACCAGATTTCTGTGGTGCAGGCGGCTAAGCATCTCCACTTCTGCCAAGAATTCTTGTCCCCCATGTTGATCCTCCCTCTTCAGAACTTTAACAGCCACCGCAGCTCCATCATCTAAACTGCCTCTATAGACAATGCCGAAACCCCCTTCGCCAATCACCCGTGAAGCATCAAAGCTATTTGTCGCTCTTTCTATATCATTTAAGGTGAAGTTCTTTGCCAATCCTGTATATGTCATCCCACCGGAACTAATAGACATTGATGCAGCACTGGACTTGCTTCCTTGCATCACAGCTCTAGTAGACCCTGTTGTATTCGAATTTTATGATTTGTGACAAAATGAAGTCTGAACAATAATGCTTTGGAGTAATTATGACAGATTATAGAAGAACAGCAAACTGGAAATTCAAGTTGAACAAGGAAGAAAGCCTGATTTCATAACAAAATCTGGCAACAAGCTTTATATTTGAAAGCCGAATCATGTTCTATGAGAAATACCCTCTATGAATTCAGTCATAATGGAAGTACCTGACGGTGGTGGTGGAGAAAACGTTGTAGTTTGCGGTTTATGTTCCGGTTCATTGACACAAGCGCCCCATTTCCAAAGAAAAAGCCAAATGATCCCCAAGCATACAACAAAGGCTGAAAAGGATGACAGAATAATCACAGCTATCATGCTTCGTGTAGGCCCTTCTCTCTTCCTCTTGGGAACATCAACTCCTAAAGGTTTTATCGCTTGTCCATGATTGTTATGGCCAGTGAATGGCCCGTCATCAATAGCAGAAACGCTGGAACTCGCTACAGGCGGTGAGGGTGGAAGACCTTTACATGTTGGAATCATCCAAAAGTCTTCAGATCATGCCATCTGATAGTGAAATTATCCAGAAAACAACCTAAAAGAACGGAGAAACAGATATATTACCTGGATAGCGAACATAACCGACTTCATAGGGACCAAAAAGGGAGGCCTTTATGAAGACCTGTCTACTCCAAAACTTATTATAGATTAATAATGCTGTTGTATAGTCAAATTTTACTTCCCATGGTACCAAGTTGATGAGGACTGTACTTTTCTCAAGCTCCTGACTAGCTGCATTTGCCCCCATAATCCTAACTTGACTGTGATTTAGTCTTATACTAGCAGCAATTTCCTGAGCCAGTTCTGAAACCAAAGGAAAAAAGGTGTATATTGAAACACCAAGCTGAAGCTTAACTTGAATTGGCCACACACAACCACAAGGTGATCCAGGAGGTGTATATGTTAAGGGCTCACTGCATGCCACTGATGTACAATCTGCAAATGATATCGAATTTAACCTTTGTTTTCTTCTCTTGATCAGAAAACATAGATCATACAGGAGGTACTTGGTACCTTTATTAGGAGGTGGAGGTGGCAGTGCCATAACGATGGATGGTGGCGGAGCCTTCATCTTCTTCAGGGAAGAAGCAATCGGAGAAATTGCAGGTTGAAGAATGGGCATATCTACAATCATGAAGATGATATGATAGTTATTAATAAACAGTTTAAAGTTAGTAAAAGAAAGCATTGTTAAGCAAATGAAAGAAGTAAACTGATCCATACTATGAAAGTGGTTTGACGTGGCAGTAGGTGATGGTGCAGGTGAAACCCAGCTGGGAGTGGGATATTGAGAAGGAGAGACGGGAGGAACTGTGCATTTAGAAGTATTTTAAGTGTGAATACATATATATATCAATTAGTTTTAATCCTCAAAAATAACTATTAGGGGCTACCAAGGGAGAGAATTAAACCTTGCTGCCTGTAAGCAGGTTGATGAATTGAATAGGAGGGTCGAGGAGCAGAGTTTCTGAAATGTTTCCTTGCATGATGATGCTTATGAAACGGGACCAAAGGTAAGGATGCAGGACCATGCATCCAATTCTTTGCAGGGGGTCCAAAAGATGGTGCAGTAGGTGCAACCGAAATACTTGAAGGCTTCAAGGCATGGTGCAGATGGATGGCTACAAATCAAAGAGAACAACCTTTACTGATGGTTTCATTACCTTTTCCAAAGACGGAAGGTATTCTAGATTATCCACTCACCTTTAGTTGGAGAGTGATCCATGGAAGATGATGAATGATGGAATACTTTGCTAGAAGGGACAGCAGCCAACTTTCCATTTCTTGTCCTGCCAAAGCTGGGAGTAGTTGGTGTCAGAGAGGGTGCTGGATCTGTAACGTCGGTATAAAAAAGATCGAATGAACATTAATCATTGTGGATCATCAATATATTAGACGTGATCAGCAAGAACAGTGATGTTATGGAAACAGAATTAACTGGAAACTTTCATATTCTTTCTCGCAAAACTTTCTTCTAAGATCATAGATAGCACCGTGGTGTTTAAGATCCAAAAAGAAATCAAGCATTGGGATATATGCAGTCTTAGTCTATCAAAAATCCCATTTTGTGACATTCACCTGGTTGCGTCGATGGTGGTGGACCTAGCCCGATAGGATGAATGGTTGGTGCTTCTGCTGGCATTACTATTGGCGGCGTCCATGAAGCTCTTACTGCATCAAAAATACCAATGGAACAAAAACTTAGGCAGATTAAGCAGCAACATCAATAAGCAAATGCTTTAAGTTAGTAATGTCAGTGAACCTCATGATGACAACATTTGTTATATCATGACTGCTAAATTCATATATTTAATGGATATATCATGCTATAATGAGAACCTAAATACCAAACTCCATTAATGTGAGTTTGGATAGACGGTGCGTTTACCTGTTGTTTGTGTAAAAACAACGGTGAGGTGAAATTAAATACTGTAGCATGAGACAAAAAATAAGTTAAAAACAACGGTGAGGTGAAATTAAATACTGTAGCATGAGACAAAAAATAAGTTAGACACACCGCACCGCATTACTGTCAGTTTTTTAGTGACAAATCGTTTTGCTTTCCTAAACATGTGTTTTTTTTTCAAAGGAAATGATGGATTTGATGTAAGAGCACCATGTAGTAGATTGTAGATCAAAGCAATCTATTAGCTTTTGGACGACAAAGTCGCCCGTCATCATTAATCTCCACGAGCCATGGAATATTCGGACAATTTATCAATGATAAAACCCTCAGAACAACAGATCCCCAGGAAATAAACTTCTGAAAATCAAAACTATCTAGGAATCACGAAATGTGAACACGCTGATTTCAAATTCACTCATTCAGGCTTTTCTCAGTGATCATGAAATGCAGATTCCATCAGTTACTTAAATTCTCAACTGTGCCAATTTCACAACAAGCTCAAAGTACATCATCATTCATTATCCTAGTTCTTGATCACTGAAACTAGCTTAAATAACCCAGATCTTTAAAATGGATTTTGAGTACAAATTTCATGAAAAATCTCAATCAAAAAAGGCAAACAAATGCATGGATCAAAAACAGCCCGCTATAAAAATAAAAGATCAGCTTAGAAGAAAACAGATATAGACATCATTAGTACCTGATGATCCATCAACTGACATGGCACTCAAAGTTATACATATTGTCACCAGCAGGAGAATAAATTGAAACTGAAACCCCATTTTTTTTCACTTCCAAAAAAGCTGGAATTCAATCTCAAAAAAGCTCCATCCCTCTCTCAGGCCTCTTAGCCAAGCATTAAAGCAAGAAAAAGATAAGAGAAACAAAGCAGTGAAAACTGAAACAACACCCTGAAGCAAAACATGGGTATATATTTATAACTTGAAGGAACAAAAATTATACTGCTTTATTGAGAGTACAAAAGAAGACCCACTAATGGTACACCTCAAAAAAATAAAAATAAAAGAGCCAGGGATTTGGTAACCAAAAAAATCAGGTTATCCCTTTATTGAAGACTAATAAGAAGATTTTATTGAAGACTAATAAGAAGATTGACATAATTTTAATGGAAGAAAACAGCTTTTTTCAGTAGAAGTGACTAAAGGTAACTATAATTATCCAAAAAAATCAAAGTTTTACTGGAGCTGATCAAAGCAGAACAGTAAACTTAAAAGGAGCTTGGTCTAAGACACTTTTCAGTGATAGAGGGAGAATTGTTGTTGGGGGTATATTTGGCTCAACTGTTTCACATGGATTGCTTGACTGCTTTAGAAAATTAATAAACCAGATCCCAAGTATCATCATTATATTCCAGAATATTATTTGTTTTTTATTTTAATAGACACCCGGTCCACTATAGAATTATGATTTTTGACATTTCTGTGATTAGGGTTTGAACTAAATTCCAACTATTTCGACCATTTAATGGGTTTTTTTTTTTCTTTCAGAAAAAATATTAACCAATGATATTGACAAGTATTTTCAATTGATCGAGGAAATATCGAACTTATGGATACTCGTCCCCACAACAGACAATTTAGGCAGAGTTAGGTAGTAATTTTGGAAGGCAACGTTGGACACCACCACCACCACCATTGTTTTTTACAGGTTCTTTTACTTGATAAATAAAAATAAAAATCAGACAAAAGTGGCACACCCAAGACGCAAACTAAAAACTTAAATGTGTCGGTGAACTTGGTTAAATTTTTATTAAGATAAGCCAGCAGCTCTCTTTTTTTAAAATATTTTCAAAGTGTTGCCTCTACAAATAAATAAAATACATTTACAAGATAAATATAAATATTTATCAAAATTTTAGAGACAAATCAATATATATATACAAGTAATTATAACGGATGATTAAATTAATAAAAAAATACTCATTTTAATCAATAATGTCAAAGCTTTGTTAAATATAAAAATAAAATAAAATACCCATTTTATGAAATTAATTTATGAATGTAGGTAAAGTTGTAAAGTTGCCAACTCTTTTTTTATATTGTCTTAGCTATGTAATTAATAATATTATTAAAAGCTAACATAAAATATATATATATATTTATATAAAACT
This sequence comes from Gossypium hirsutum, assembly GCF_007990345.1. NCBI lineage: Eukaryota > Viridiplantae > Streptophyta > Magnoliopsida > Malvales > Malvaceae > Gossypium > Gossypium hirsutum. Next base: position 11,890,049 of record NC_053441.1, on the reverse strand, counting down.
AGTTATTATTTTTAAATCGGTTTGAAACATGTTTTAATTTATGTGGACCGGTTCATAAGTCTTTGCTTAGGTTTGATGCTCTCTAATTAGTCTTTGATTGGATATAATTAGAAGACTAAACACTCCAGTGTAAGGCATTATACATAAACCACCTTTTTCCCAGTTCATAAGTCTTTGCTTAGGTATGATGCTCTCTAATTAGTCTTTGATTAGATATAATTAGAAGACTAAACACTCCAGTGTAAGGCTTTAATATGATCATCGTCTTTGATCCCTCAACTTAATTTGCATCCATCGTTAACTGACATATTAAATGATTTACTTCATTTAGATCTTTGTGGATATTGGATTTGCTCACAATCGATTATTGATTTTTATTTGCTTTTATTCTTTTAGGAAAAATATTTAAGAAATAAAGTTTGAATAAATTAAGGTAATGTTTGAGGATTGAAATTCAAAATTTTAGCTTTGAAATTTATGATTTATGAATTTATTATTCCTAATTTATTTTTGAGAAATAAATTATTTGAAATTCAAGATTTTGAATTAATCCAAATTTATTGTTTGGATAATTCAAATTTAGATTTGGATCTCAATTAATTTTAAGCATTGATTTTTTTTAATTTAACTATTTAGGAGGATTTTGAACATTTTTGTTTGAACCAGACTAGACTGGTTGATCGGACAGAGAATCAGCCAGGATATCGGTCATCGATTGATTTGGAGGTTCAACCAATTTTTTTATGATTTTTTTAATAGAATTGAATGGACCAACTGAACCGATCGTACCAATCAAAGCAATTGAAATGGTCGAATTGATTTGTACTTAAATAAGTGGACTTACTTAGGTGTAAATTAAAAGTCGGGGATTTATAAATTAAAATTGTGGAGATTATGGTATAAATGAAACTTTTAAATATTTATACCATATTAAATAAAAAAACACGAAGCTTCATCTCTATATTCAAAGCTAAATCAAATCAACTAGTTAAATCAATTGTACTGGGCATAAATGGACTTACTTATGTAGTTAGGTATAAATTAGAAATCAAGGATTTAAAATTGAAGGTATAACTGAATTTTTTGAATATTTATACTGTATTAAATTAAATGCATGAAGTTTTGTTACTCTTTTCAAAGTCAGATCGAAAACCGATCGAGGTATCAGTTTGAAATAAAGGGTCAAATTGATTGAGTAGTGAATCGGCCGAACCGACAGTTGAATCGATTTTATATATTCTTATTAATTTATTCAATCAAACCGAATGGATCGATTGAACTAGGAATTGGTGGTCTGACTGATTTGCCTACCGGTCCAATTCTGAAAACCTCAAGCTTCGATGATTATATATTACAAGTAAAATTAATTAATTATTATTCAGGTTTGAAAGGAAGTGTGGAAGAATGGAGAACAAAAAGAATTCTCATCTTTTTTTTTAATTAATATTAGATTTTAAAATGAATTTTTGAAATCCAAAATTTAACTCGAATACTTAATTTGTTATCCAAACCAAGCGAAATCATAATTTCCAAACGTAACATAAAATGTATTTTCGAAAAGAGACATGACTTTTAAAACATGATATTTTAATGGTTAGATATTTATGGTTATTTTTATATAAAGAAAAGATAGAACCAACATGGTGGTGAAATTTTCAAACAAAAGCGTAAGAAGCCATATTCATTTTGCACCATATGTTGTAGTCCTTTTGGACATATAAAGATTTGCAAAATGGTTTTTATTTGTCCTATCCTCAGAATCTGAAAAGCATGGGTCATAACATACGAGATGGGCCTACTAAGCAACCTTACGTAAAAGATATGAGAACTATTGGTCCACTGTTCTTTCTGAATGGCGAGGCCTCTCCCGCATCCTACAATATATGGGCTCCCATTATATTATTATTTAGAGTCAAAACTTGTATTCAACTCTATTTCTGACTAAAATACCTGAATAATGAAACATCCACTTGTTTTCGGACTTTTAATAAACCTTCTCCAATCAAAATACCTACTTTATTATATTGTTTTTAAATTTTATTTAGTGATTTTAATATAGGTATGATATGAGAGCTATCCTATTTTTCTCTCTCAATTATAAAAAAAAAAATTGTATTACTCTTTATTTTTTTATATCATATTGATAATTGTTTTGGCTCTAAGGTATCATATACTCCTTCCAAAAATATATATATTTATATATTTGATTTTCTAGTTGATATTTGTAATTTTTTATTTATTTTTTATTTTAATACATATTTGTGTTATTGTAATTAATTAGTTTCAAACTATATGTTTCATTATTGTATGTTATTTTTAAATACACATCTGTATTCTAAATTCATGATTTTCATACGCATACGCGTGTCATAAAATTTCTAATATTGATATATATTCGATTTTCTCGTTCTCACACACACAAACATGTATATATACATGAAGGGGTCCATTTATATTAGTTTAAAACTAAATATTTTCGTAACTTTTTGTACGAATAATATTTCAACAATCCAAATATTTTATATTTGGTTTATACAAATAATGCATGTCAAGTGTAAAATAAATTGAATTTTTCTAACTATTTGTTTTATGTAAAAAAAAACTTTCAGCCGTTATATATATATTGATAAGCAATATTTTAGATCAATATGATAGAGGTATCAGATTAATTCAAAATTTTACATACAATATAAGTATAACCATATTAATAAAATTCAATGGTTGAGTTGTTAAAATATTAATCGAATAAAAAGTTATAGAAGTGTGTGAAACTTTTTTAATTTTATATTATGGTAAGGATATAAATAAATATAGGGGAGGAATCCATTTACACTAATATAGATCTGGATAGTTTTATAATATTTTTAAACCATTAAATTAAAAATGATTTAGGGATGAGATTAAAACACGTCTTTCCTAATTTTCCTTCATAGTAAAACATTAATTTTTTCCTATTTTTTTCATTTTGACACATGAAAACTTTCTTTCTCATTGTTGCAATTTATTTTATTATTATTATTATTATTATTATTATTATTATTATTTTGGATTCCATTGAAACAAATAGAAGAGCAAAATCGTTAGTCCTCAAAGAAATAATATCCATTTTCAATTTTTAATGTGTTCAAATATATTTTTGGAAATCATTATTTATATGTGTAAGTTTAATTCGAAAAAGCTTAAATCGTTTTTGAGTTGCAACTTCAACTTTTAAAACTATTAAACAAATCGAAAAAAAACTCAAATTGAAAATTGAAATAAAAAAAATCTTATTTTTACCTCAAATCTTAAAAATAAAAATAAAATAAAATAAAATCTAACCTAATTTTAAACCTTGAGGTCCGAATTGAGCTCAAAATGGTATCGATAATGGACTAAAGTATCAATACTTCATATCAGGATATCGATACTTAATGAGGGTATTGATACACATGATTTTGTTTAATTTTCTGAAAATATCGAATTGTAAAACGACATCGATACTGAAATGGGTATCGATACTTTGTAAAAGAGGTATCGGTACCTTATAGTACGTATCAGTACTTGTGATTTTGTTAAGATTTTTCTAAACATCAAAGCTAAAGATTATATCCGTACCTATATGGGGGCATCGATACCTATTATGGAAACTTTGAAAATATTGTAATTTGGTCATTTTTCAAGCTCGGGTTTGTAAATTAGCTTTTGTAGGCTCGATTAAGACCCGTAATAGATCGTACAAAGTAATTGTGAAATGTTTTGATTATAAATACTTGAATTATGATGTAAATTATGTATTTAAATGTATGTAACTGTTTCATTTTTTTTACTGTGGTATCTTGTAACTCGGACTCGACAATCGGGTCGAGCAAGGGGTGTTACAAACATTTCCAAGTTGGGTGTTTTTTTGCTATCATTACACATTAAGAGTTATAAAATACAAGTAATTTAACATTTGATTGTGTTCATTGAAGATTGAGAGATTAAATAACAGTTTAATTAGATTTTTAATAAACATTTAGAATTATAGATTTTACAATTTATTTTTAAATAAATATATTAATTGAGATTTTATGTATAACTGAAAAAATTAAAATTGTCAAACAGTGTCCAAGAAACATAAAATAAAGATAACTTTATCTAATTAAAGTTGAAAAGTCCAAATACAAAGACAATTTTATCTAAAAAAAGTCCAAAAGCTCAAAAACATTATGGAAACTCGAAACCTGAACTGAATTGATTTAGTACGATTCAATAATAATTGATTTCTTATGTCATTCGGTTCAATTTTAGTTTGAAAAATGAAAAAACCGAATACCCCAATCCAATTAAAAAAACCGAATGAAACCGAACTGACCTCACCCTTACTCAACATAATAGGAATGAGTATTGCCTTGTCCATTTCCACCTGATGTTGAAAATATATTGTTTTGTATCACTTTGAGATTGTTCATTTTACATGGAAACAAGAAGAAAACATGGCTGTTAGAATTAGAGCGATAGATTGACTTGAGAAATAATTGTTCGGAAGAATATTGAATCGATAAAAAATCAAGCGAACTAAATAAAAAGTTCAATTAAAAGTTACTTAATTTGAATTTAAACTAGTTTAAATATTTAATTTAATTTTTATAATTTATAAAATAAATATTTATGTTTCTATAATTAATTAGTTGTGTCTAGTATTTTTTTATTTTTTAAGTGGTTGAATTAATTAATAGTTTAACTATTGGACCACGATACGTTTTTACAACATTAGAGCTATACATATTGGTTGGGGGCGGGGAGTGTCGAAGTATTGAAGAACATTGATGGCAATTAAGCTGTTGTAATCAAATTTCCGTATTATAAAATAAAAAATTATTTAAAAAATTAGCACAATCACATGATGTGCTGTGTTAACAACAATAATAATAATACAAAAAAAAAAGGGAACAAGCAATTATTTTAATTTAATTTTTGGGTCATCACTCAGTAGGTGAGGAATCAAATTGCTGGGTTTCCTAGTTTTCTTCGATGTCCATCATTGAGCAAAATGGAAAGCCAATGAGACAAAGCTCTATTTTGGTATAAAGTTTGGCAATCAGTGCCTTCAATATTATATATATGTGTATATATATATTATAGCCTATGATAATTTACAACCATGGTTAATTTCCCATTCTTAACTAAGCCTTATGGTCGACCTGTTTTAGAGAGAAAAGTCTAAAATTAGGTTTAGGTAACATGGGAACGTCTGTGATTGTTGAGAAAATTAATTTGTTATATAATTATAAGCATTGACTTTCACTAATACGGGTTTAATTCAGTTGGAAAATGCCTGTTTAATTTCCTTCTAAACAAACACTTCATTAATTTATTTCCCTATTAGGTGTCATCTTAGGTACTTTGTCAAATTTTGACATTGCTCAATCACTCTCTTTTGCTCTTTGCCTCCATTTTGCATGTGACAGAAATATTTTGGTTTGGTGGGTTTCAATTTTAATTAATAAAAATATTATTTAAATTTATTATAAAATACACAAATATTAAGTCGGAATAAGTATTTCGGTCCCAAATGTAAAAGAAAAATATTAAAATATGTTATAAGTTTTTATACTCTTCATAAATTTAGAATTTAGTCGTCGTATTTTTATTTTTAAGAATTTAGTCCCTCTACTTTTCAGATTTCAAAATTCTAAGTCCAACTATGTTAAAATTATTTTGCTAAATTTAGGTTCTTACAACAACATTTATTAGTTACATTACTACCTAGTAAATATTTTTTTTATCCCAAAATGTCACACCAACTCATTTAACAGAAAAAAAAATAATAGTATTAACAATTGAACTTAAATTTGGAATTTAAAATATAAAAAAAAATTACTAAAAATAAAATAACTCAATTGTAAATTCACTAAAATACATCAACTTATGACATCTAAAAATATATATATAAGATTTGAAAATTTTTTTCCAAAAATTTCTTCCCAACTTACCAAAAACAGTGTTAAAGGATGAACTACATTATCCCTTCCATTCCTTTAAAACCCTCAAATTCAAATGAAATGAAAACTTCAATTAGGGATAATTTTATTAAATATTCAAGGAAGTTCCTGTTCATTTACAATCTAATTATGATACACAATTCATTAAATACAACACATATTTGATGTAGTTGAATTAATGAACTCACATGGGAGATATGGATGTAACAGTCCATCTACATTATAAATTTCTTGTGGGGACAAACAAAACTTTACTACATTTTATATTTTCGAGCTCTAATCCCATAAACTCCGCTTCATCTGAATTATTATACGAGTATAATTTTGATACTGACCATCACCACTTTTCTATTCCTATCATTTTGAATTCCTATTTCAACTGATGATTAAAAATCAACCCAACGTTTAATTTTTTTTAGAGTTTACTATAAATAAATACAGAAAATATTTTTTCGACTAATTATAAACAGAATCAAATTACATTATAAAATTTGATCTTAAATATTTAAAAATTCGAACACCATTTTTTATCCAACTACTAAAATATCATTCATAATATGACGACTTTAAATGATATTAGAGATTCAATCACACAAAACACAAGCATTTGAAATGGAAATATTTTGATGAATTGGATGATTGTATGTCTAGGAAATTAAGTAAAAAGCAAGCAAAAACAATTAGAGTTTGGGGTTAAGCTCAATTGTGTGGCGACATTGATGGAGAGAAAGTTTGCAAAAGTGATGACAAGAGATTGCAGGTTTGACTTATTTTAATCTACGCAATCCTATGAGATATTTTAGATACGTTGGGTTTTTCATTCTATCGGGGCATGGTTTTGTGATGAAAATTGGTTTATTGTAGAGGTTTGTTATCATTTAGTTTAAGGTGTTTGGCGATGAGTAAGATGTTTTAATAGGTATTTATCATTGTAATCTCATAAGTTTTATTTTTAATAAACTCAAATTTGATTGAGAAAACAACATTTAAAATACATATGGGGTTTTAAAATAGCAAGGTATGATTTGAAACTACTTAATGACATATGAAATGTGTACGATATTAAAATAAAAAATTAAATAAAATTGTAAGTAAAACAAAATTGAAACACATTAAGAATCATATTAAGAATACTAAATGAATACAATTTGTTTATCATGGTGTTATCATCAATCCTAAGCTGGTGTCGAGTTAATTTGTGACACCAACTCAGTCAACAATATTATTTATATATAAAATTAATAAAGGTACTAAAGTATGCATAATAAAATTAAAATGTACAAAAGAATTAAAGTAGAAACTTGGTTGAGTGATAAAATTAAGGTTTTACTAGTACAATTGTAATTACATGTATTTAAAAAATCAAAATATTATTATATAATAATTTATTTTAAATATGAAAAAAAAAATTAATGTGAGCTCAAATTAAGAAGTTAAATAAGAGTATAAATAGAAATTTATTTAGGACTGAAATCAAATTTTGTTAAATTGAAAAAAAGGAAAAAAGAAAGCCTTAACTACCACTACATGTCAATTCCACGTCCCCAAACAAGAGCGTCGAGATAACCTTTCGTTGGTTCTAGTTACGGCATTGCTGTCACTCCCACCTTCCTTCTCCTTAGTCAATATTACCCTTATCACAAAGTCACCCGACCAAAACAAAGAGAACACGAGATTATTTCCCTCGTTGGCTTGAGTCCAAAACAATTCCCTTTTCTTCCCTAGCCCACTCTCCCCAAAATACGCGCTGACAAGCACGTTTAAAATGTATAAAGACAGGGCAGTCAGTATTTTCTCCTTCAAGTTCGAAATCCAAAAGCAAATTAACGCCTTTTTCTTCTCTTTGCTGAGCTCTCTCCCCCAACATCACCATGGCAGATAGGATATACCCTAAACAAGCGACAAATGGCACCGCCGCCGCAACCAACCCTTCTTTTCCAGCCACTAAAGCACAACAATACGGAGCCTCCCGCCCTGTCTACCGTCCACAACCCGAACGCCACCGCTACCGCCGCTCTTGCTGTTCTTGCTGCCTTTGGACCACCATAGCTATCCTCGTTCTCATCCTCATAGCCGCCGTAGCTTCTGCTATATTGTACGTCCTTTACCGCCCTCACCGTCCGACTTTCACAGTTTCCTCCCTCAAAATCTCGGCACTTAACGTAACCTCAGCTTCCAAGCTGATCACCAACATCAACCTAAACGTCACAGCCAAAAACCCAAACAAGAAAGTCGTCTACAGTTACAACCCAATCACCGTAGCGCTTGTCACAGACGACGACATCGCTATTGGGGAAGGTTCCTTCGGTTCCTTCGTGCACGGAACTAAAAACACGACCCTCTTGAAAGCTGCCATAACTAGTAGCAACCAAGAACTCGATGACGCGTCAGCTGCCAAGTTGAAGAAAGCTTTGAAGAGCAAGAAGGGGCTGCCATTAAAGATAAAGCTCGATACTAAAGTGGAAGCAAAAATGGGAGCATTGAAGACACCAAAGGTCGGGATAAGGGTTGTTTGTGAAGGGATTAAAGCTACCGGCCCGAAGGCAAAATCAGCAACCACAGCTTCAACTTCTAATGCAAAATGTAAGGTTGATTTGAGACTCAAGATCTGGAAATGGACTTTCTGATCGACGAGAATATTTTGAGAAAGAGAAACAATGGAGAAGAAAAAGGTTTGTTGTTTATTTTATTTTATTACTTTTGTTATGGTTGTTTTTTTTTTAAAGTTGTGTCGTTATTTTTTTAGGGAGGTAATATGTTTGCAAATTGGGTGATTTGATTGTATAGGGTATAGAAAAATGTAATGTATACGTTATTTCTTTTCTTTTTCAATATATATTTTGGATTTTTCATTTTGTTGTTAGTTCTTGTTGATTAGTGCACAATTTCTCTTTCCCATGTTGCAAACAATTTTTTTTAATAAAATAAAATTGTTCATACTTGTTGGCATCTCATCGATTACAATGTATTATAGCATTCAGTAATAATTCTTTACAATGTTTTTCCCAATAGTTATTTTCAAGAGGGAAATGTAAATATAAGCTTATTTTACAGAGAAGAAGTTGTGTGAGCCAAATTTTGTAAATTAGTAGTAGCCGTGGAAATTTATTGAGTTGTTTTATCCTTTTGATTTATCACGGCTATTGGGTTAAGGTTAGCATATAATTGGACCAATGAATTTTGATTTCCATATCTGATTTTATCACTTCTACTTGACTACCCAAGATTTATATTTTTACTTTATCCTATAGACCATTAGATAAACGTTTAAATTATTTTTCCTCAAAGGGCCCTCAAGTATATTTATTTTTTTCATTTTAATATTTAAACTTTTATTTTATTATTTAATTTTTTTAGTTTGAAAAAGAATAAATATCATTTAGCAATTAAAATAAGATTCGATACATAATATGCTCGTAGGTATCATCTATAAGTAAATGAAATAAATATATAGGAGGATCAGCACACACAAAATAAGTCATCAAGAGAAAATACTTTTTGAGAATGACTCAGTTGTAAACTACTCCCCATATAAGCTAGACCGTCTCTTAGAGCTCACAATTCAACCTCTACACTCATTGCTTTAGGAATGTGATGAAAAGAACCGATCAACCACCCACCATGATGATCGCAGATAATAGCACCAACATCTGCCTTTCCCGAATTACCTGTAGAAGAACTGTCTATATTCAGCTTAACCCAACCTTGCAGAGGAGATTTCCATGCAATTGGGATGGTGTATGGAATGCTAAATTTTCTCACAGTGACCGAAAAAGCAAAAAATTCCCCAAAATTAGTCAGAATACGCTGCAAGAAACCTCTTAGAGGCCTATTCTTCGAGAACACTAGAGCATTGTGGCACAACTAAATTTCCCATAAGGTAAAGGAAAATATAATATACCAGGGAATCTGTGGGTGTTGAATCCAATTTTTGGACGTGATATTAGTCAAAAGCCATTCCTCCTAATTAACAGATGCAATGGATTGAAACGACAAAGGTGGAAGACATCAGTCAATAAATTTCAAGTGGTGTAACAATCCCGTACGAGGTGGTCTATAGTTTTTTTTATTAGAACAGAAGGGGTAAAGATAAACACAATTCATACCTTGACGAAACATGCGAGACTTGGTGGGGAGAGCTTTCAACCCAAATTTCCATGAAAAAGAAAAAAACTTTGGTGGGAGGCGAACTTTCCATGTCATCCAGAAACTTTGATGTGACAATATCGGGATCACTACGGGAGAGAATGAAAGAGTAGGCTCTACCTAAAGAAAAGTCTCCAGATTTAGAGGGACCCCAACAAATAGAATCCATAACCGACGAAATAGATGGTATGGCAGTACTTAAGAGGTGCAACACCGCGTTACCCAACCTGATTGTCAAGTCTGAGTTACGAGGTGCCATATTTATTGCCAAAGCAATTACGGTCGAACTACATTCATTTACAAATCGTTAAACACTCACATATAACTAAAATGAGTAGGGGTGAGTATTCGATTGAGTCGAGTCAAATCAAGTCAAAAAATTTTGAGTTAGTTGAGTTGACGAATCCTATTTTAGCAACCGAACTCAATTTGAATTTTTTTCGAATCGAGTCAAAAAAATTTGAGTCAAGTCGAGTCGAATTAACGAATCTTATTATTTATACTTAATGTTCCGTTTACATAGACCGATTATTTTACTAGTAGACGAAATACAATCTTTTAGATTAATTTTGAGAAAAGGAAAAAAGGGAGAGTGGGGCGATTCGGGAAGGAAAGTAAGACTAATGGGTAATCATTTATCAGAACAACATAGATTTGCCTTTTAACTTGATAGTTTTGACTTTTAACTTTAGAAAAGGTAAATATTTATCAAAACAATGTAGTTTTGCCCTTTTTATTTGGATTTTTTTGATAACTTGAATTAGGGGTGAGCATTTGATTGAATCGAGTGAAACTGTTTGAGTTAAATTAGAAAAATTAATAATGTTAAATTAAAATCTTGTACAATATAACTATTTCCATGTTAGAACACAAAAATTTGAAACAATATATATATTTGAAAACTTGTTTAAAGCAAAATAAAAAATATATATATTTTATTATGATAAACTTAAATCATTAATCACTTATTTAGATACCAAAATTATTATTTTATTAAAATTTTTATATATTTTTTAGTTTTTTTTAATTTATAATTTTTTTAGAATTTCTATAAATATTTTGAATTTTAAAAAATATTTTCAAATTTTGAAAATTACTTTGATTATTTTGTAATTTTTGTTAAGAGATAGACCAATTTGCCCATTTTCAAAATTTACAGGGTCCAAAATGGTATTTATACTAATCTGTTATTCGAATTATTCGAGTTATTCGAATTGTAAAAATTCAACTCAGCTCGAACTCGAAATCCAAAATTTCTTATTCGAGTTGACTCGAATAACTCGATTCAATTAACTCAAAATTTGAATTTTTTTTTATTTTTTTGAATCGAATCGAATTTTGCTCACCCTTAAAAATGAGTATATAGAGCGATACATAATCATTTTCGGGTCTTATTCAAGCTTATGAAAGCTCTTTTTCTAACCCGATGTCAAAATAGGGCCAAAATTTAAAAATTCTAAAATTTTAGATTGACGTCGCGAATAAGACGTAGCTCTTTCTGTTCTACCTCACTCCAACAACATTGGTAAAAAAGAAGGTGTAAGCCATCTGATTCAAGAGCTTTAGTTGGTTTGAAAGACCAAACCACCTTAGCAATCTCAATATCAGAAATTTCCATACATGTTAAAAGTTTGTCAAACTCAAATATCTATGGCCAAACATTGTCTCCGCCAATGATTTGAAAAGAGGAGGAAACCCCAAAGGTAGTGAACAGTTTAAAAAAATAGTTCGAAATAATTAGCCCTTCAATTCTGTTAACAGTTCTTTGAACTAGAGTAGATAAATGGAATAAACGACTGTTACATTCCCATTGAATTATCTAATTTGCTCGAGATTTTAAGACCCAAAGGAGTTCTTGATCTATCGTAATTTGATACGTCAAATTAGGTTCTCCAATACAATTGATAAGCTTATTCTTAAGCAATTTAAGTATCTTTTATATGTTTTTGTCAATTTTTAGTTCTAAGCATTAATAAACGTTTTTGTTTATTTTTATAACCTTTTGAGAAGCAAATGGTTAGACGCAACATGGGGGACCTAACAATATGATTGAGTGTAGAAAGTCGATAATGATCCAAACTTGAAGAAATCATCATTCAAAGGTGGGGTATCGCGACACTGAGGCATGGAAGTCGTGATACCCCTAACAGTGCTGAAGTGAAGAAAATTGGGCCTAACTCCAGTGATGTCGCGATACTAGAGCCTAGGTATCGCGATAGTGAGACCTTTATGACTTCGAATTTCAATACTATTTTGGATATCGCGATACCAAAAACTGGATATCGCGATACCACTGCCTAGTGAGGAGAAAATTGACTACAGGGGTGGTTTTTGTCCAACACCAATAAGAAAAACTTCTAAGGACATTTTGGCCCAAAATTTTAGGTTGTAAACAAATGAGAAAGCCACTTTTGATTGAGAGAAGAAGAAGACTGCTCACTTTTTACTTTCCTTTCCATATTTTTAGCTTTTAGTTGTCGTTTTCTTCATTTTTAGGGTTCAGTTTTAAGCTTTTTATGGTTTTGATGATAGTTAGTTAGTTAGTTTTTACTATAGCTTGGTTTTATTTGCATTTTAGTACTCCAACTCTACTTGTATTTTCAGTTTAATTCTTACTCATTAATATAGCTTAGCTTCATTTCGTTTTCTTTGGCAAAAATATGAACTCTAGTATTATTTTTCACCACCATTGTTGCCATCTTCATCTTCGCCAGCAACCATTAAGAAGTCACTAAGCTTTGTTAAACCCTACTTTTCTTCTTAATTTAAAGCATGCTTTGAATTTTTTTTGGGTTGTTGTTTATATTGGAATGATGATCAGTAGTTAAATTTATGGTGGTTGGTTGATGAAAATGTTGTTTGGTGATGTATTAAAGAGACCATATAAATAGGTGAGACCAAGAGGAGATCCTAATTCATTTAGCCTGAGTTAGTTCGACGAGGTTGAGAGATAAACTGGACTAAATCATCTAATTTAATAAATTGGTGTCCGAGAGGTAAAAATTGAGCCAATTAAAAGTAGAAGCCTTTTAGATCCCTAATCCAAAGACTAATCAACAACCTGGAAATCAACCAACCATTTATTTTTCTTGAATTGTTAATTGGGTAATTTTCCTTGTTTTACAATTTGGTTTTCCGTAGTGTTAGGTAGCTAATTAGTGTAATTAATCCTTGTTAATAAATTGTCGTAATATGAAACTTAATGAGTAGTTAGCTAGACTTTTTAGGAATCACTTTGTACTCGAACTTTATTAGGTTCGATCCTTGGAATACTTGAGTGTTCCATTGTAACACTAAAAATATTGCAACTCGACCTGTCACACTTGCAATATACTACCTTATTATTAATTGTTTTAATGTTGATTATCAGCCCAATGCACACACGCCGGGGTGCAATTAATTCTTTTTCCCTAGTCACAACATTTAAGTTTGTGAGGGTGACTTTACGCAGGTTGATGAGGAACAAATAAGGGGTTTTAACTAGGGCTTTCAAAGTCCCTATGCACCATAAGTCGACTCTTTTTCTTAAAAATATTGCCAAAGGTGAATTTATTTCATTAAGATAAGAGGCTCGTAAAAGGTGTTATGGTGTCTAGTAAAAAGAGACTCAAATAAGTCTAGAAATTGTTCAAAATATGTTTAAAGTCTAGGTGTTCAAGTCACATTGATTGGAAATGAAATGAACTATTTCGTTTTTGCTAGCCATGATTATAAAGACAACTTAGTAAAGAGCAATGATATGATAGGATCTGAGGGAGATGTGTAATCAAAGCATTAAGGTACAAAAGTTTCTCGCTAGGATTTGCAAACACATAACGAATTCCCTCTTGAATAAATTTCGAGACATTCGTGAGATTTGTCCAAGCAAGCCTCGGACATTTAAATTAGTGGTGAAATTCAAGGGGGCTGGCAGGGGCCCACCCTCCCTAAAATGGAAAAATTCTATTTAGGCTCTTTAAAATTTTAAAATTATAATGGTAAAATTACATTTTATCTCCCAAAAAATAATAAAATTTTGATTTAGTTCTTTAAAAATGATAAAGATCTAGACTATTAAAATGAAAAAAATTACATTTTTACTATCATAAAATTATACAATTTAATTTCAACCCCCCTCAAAAATTTTCTGACTTCATCCATGCTTTAAATCCAAGATCAATCATATCATGTAAAAAAGAAAAGAACTCTGATCAATTAAATAGTAATAAATTTAATACTCTTCCATAAAAGAATCTTCCTAAAATACCTCTTATAAAATTTAAGATTTACATGATTTTTCGATATATATTAAAATTTTATCGTCCTAAGTAAAAATAGAAAAAGAATAGCTGTTTATAAAATTTAAGATTTACATGTACAATAAATAATATGATTTCTATATATATTAAAGAGCAACTATTTGATGTAAAAATTGTGGAGTTCTTATTAAAAATGTGACAAAAATCTTATTTATATCTTTTACCATACTCTTAAGACAAATGTCACTTTCAATCCTTGTGTGAAACTGAAGCTATAAATGAGATAAATTTTCACATATTAAATATAGTATTTAGTGGTTGCGGAATATTAATTTTTCTTGATCTACCCCTTTAAATAAATGCTTTTATTGAGAAATAAGAAATGATTAAGTGCTTGCTTGTAATTCGCAAAATATGAGTGTCGGTGGGTATTTTAAAGTATGGTCTCAATTCTCAAAGCTTCACTACCATTTCTTGGAAAAACACCCCCCCAAATATATATGTACTACAGCATGTGGATCACACGAAACAATTGGAGTATATATTTTAGTGGTTTTAATATAAATTACGCTCAATTATAATTTTAAGACAGAATCAAGTATAATACTAACAAATATATAAAATAATTTATAAATGAAAAAAAATATCAAAGGGAGGGGCTCTGTTCATTGAAAATTTTACAATCTAGCTTCACCATATTTGGCCTGTATTCCATGATTAATTTATCAATTTCACAAAAATTAAACATTAAGGTTGAGGGAAAAGTCTTCAACTGAGTTATTAAAAAAAAACTTTTAATTAATATAGAATGAATTCAAAGCATTTTTAGATTAATTTATGAGTAAATATTTGATATCTTTTTTATTTCACAAGTAATTTAAAAAAATGTAATATATTTCTGTTTTAAAAATATTTATTTTTGATATTTTATTATATCTCTATAAAACACTTGTCAACTCTATAACCCTACTGATAAAGTCTAAAAATTTAATTAATAGTGTACTGAATATTTTCTCTAAATTGATATTGTAGATGAACTTAAACAATTATAAATTATAATTTTATATTCATACGTTTTTATTTGAGAAAGTTGACACAAACCAACAATTCATAATACTTTAAAATTTAAATAGTAAACTGGACAACCATGAACGAAGGAAAATTTTGTTTTCCAAAAAAATATTATGTAAAAATAAAGTGAGTTTACTTTTTGCATTATTTATCTACAGTAAAAAAATTCTATAAGTAGGTTTAAATGATGCTACCATAATAAAATAAGAGAAAATATTTAGTATACTGTAGCATTTTTAAATTTTATAAATAAAGTCAGAAAATTGATAAGTCTATATAGTGATATAATAAAATATTAAAAAAGAATATTTAGAAAAAAAAATGACAAGTTTTTAAAACTACTTGTTAAATAAAAAAGTAAACTGCTTATGTTAAATATTAACCCCTAAAATAATGATAAAATAATTAAAAAGGGCATTTAATATTTTTCTAAACCAGATTGTGGAGTTTTTTTACTCCACCACCCGTGAATAAGGTAATTACCTTTTTTTTTTAGTTGTTAATTATAATATTTTAAAATAAAAACAAAAAATATTATTATTATTTTTTGCAACAGGCCCAAGACCAAACAAACCCAAAATTTGGGTTAGAGATTGTCCATTTAATCAGTTCAGTGCATTGGACACTCAAAATCTGGAACAATCCAGATTCAATCTTCTCATTCCATTTTTGGGTTAAATATGTTCTAAGTCCATTTATTTTTTATATTTGTAATTTAATCTTCTTTACTTTTTGGAAAAAATAATCTTTTATTTTTATTTCTAAGAATTTAGTCTTACTTTTTCAGATTTCATAATTTAAGTTCAATTTTTAATACTGTTAAAATCCTATTTTAAAATTTAACTATATCAATAATTGAATTTGCATTTTTACATTGAAAAATTAAAGGATTAAATTTATTGAAATAAAAGTAAAAAACTAAGTTCTAAATATGCAAAAACTATAGGGACTTAAAAGCAGATTTTAACCTTTTCTTATCTTTCAGATAGAGTGACGGGAAAGCCCTCCACTGTAAAACCCCGGAGCTAAAACCCTACTCTTTTTTAAACCTGAAATTGGAAGCCTTAAGAACTCCATTGGAAGCTCTCTTTTAAGTCTCTCTTTTGATCCTTCTTTTCGATTGCTCGCTGTGTAAAGTAAAACCCGTCTCACTCATGTATCGAATAGCTTCAAAATTAGCTTCATCTATTAGGTAATGCTTCTAATAGATCACATTTGCTTCCTTCATGTCAATTCCTGCCAGTTAACTTTTTTTTTGGTTTATATCTGATATAAATTGTCGTTATTTTGTTTTACAGTTCCTTGACTTCGAGAAAATTGGTAAGAAATCATAATGTATTACTTGATTTCTCTTTCATTTTGATTTCTGTTTGTACGGTGAGGGATGTGGGAAATAGAAGAAATGAAATGAAAAAGTCCAAAAATTTCTAGGAACCAACAGCTGCATTAGGTTTATGTAAATAATGCTTTTATATTCTTTTGCAACAATGAAAATTTCGAGGTGGATCACGAAATAGTTGGAAAGGTTTTCTATGGTAAAATTATATGTTCGTTAGGATTGGTTTTGATGAATATGAATGAATCTTAAACTTTATTTTCTTTGGTTGGTTAATTATTTGAATTTGACAGGTTTGTAGTAGGATAATTTGCAATAGGAATTATGTAGCGAAGGATATCAGTTTCGGGGTTGGGGCACGGGCGGCTATGATGTTGGGTGTGTCTGAAGTTGCAGATGCCGTGAAAGTCACAATGGGACCAAAGGTAACATATATAAAGGACTAAGAGCTCAGATTTATGCATGCTATTATGCTTTGTCACAGTATTCATTCTGATCTATTGATTTAGGGTCGCAATGTAATTATTGAGAGTAGTCGGGGCTATCCTAAAGTCACGAAGGATGGTGTTACTGTTGCCAAGAGCATTAAATTCAAGGATAAGGCTAAAAATGTTGGTGCTGATCTTGTAAAGCAGGTTGCAAATGCCACCAATAAAGTTGCTGGAGATGGTAATTTCTTATTATTTTCAACCTTATTTTATTTAGGCGTTGTAACTGAACATTGATTAATCAGTATACCAATGATTTATGGTCAAGGCATTCTGGTTAGAAAGTAAAAAAGAATAACAAAAATCTTAAGAAAGCTCAACCAAGCCTTCATTCCAAGCTAATCCGGATGGGTGAGCCTTTGGATAAGAACTTGCTGTTAGAAAACCTTCCTGGAAAGTGTGGCATAAGTGCTTTGGGTTCTTGGAAATTGTTGTTTTTTGGTCTTTGACTTCATTTAGAATTCAGAGTCCTAGATATGCAGTGCATATCTGTATGCAATAAGCGAGTATTTTCTATAGCCCTCAGGTTCAAAGCATGGATCAGTTCAGTTGTATTTGTTGCATGATACATGAAGAAAGCTTTAGTTCTTGATTACAGATATGGCATTTTTAAAATAATTTCTCCCATCATATTTGATAGTCTTAATGCTGAAGACCTATTAACTATTATGCATCTCTTCACAGGTACAACTTGCGCAACTGTCCTAACTCAGGCAATTCTTTTGGAAGGCTGCAAGTCATTGGCTGCTGGCGTAAATGTGATGGACTTGAGAAAAGGAATTAATATGGCAGTTGATACTGTCATATCTGACTTGAAAAGCAGGGCAGTAATGATAAGCACACCAGAAGAAATTACACAGGTTTATTGATGTGGGCTCTCCGGCTCTTTACCTCTAATTCTCCTTAATTTACCTCGTGTTAACTTGTTTTTGGTATGTTTTGAATAGGTTGCCACTATTTCAGCAAACGGAGAACGTGAAATTGGAGAATTGATAGCAAGAGCAATGGAGAAAGTTGGGAAGGAAGGGGTCATTACTGTCACTGTAAGCCCAAATTTGATTTTTGTACATTTTTAATTATTGTTAGATTTTGAGTAATAATGATTATTTCTTAAACCATATGTAATTTGGTGTATCTTATTTTTACCTCAAATTTTAGGATGGGAATACTTTAGACAATGAGTTAGAAGTGGTGGAAGGAATGAAGCTAGGCAGAGGTTATATCTCTCCCTATTTTGTTACCGATCAAAAGACCCAGAAATGTGTAAGCTCAGATTTGCATCTTTTTACAATAATTTTTACTCAATATGGTAGGGTACTTGTTCGTTGAGCAAAAATGGGGTTTCCAATGTAAATCCTATGCACAAAATTCAATTTTCTTCTCTTATTTAAATGTTTTGAATTTGGAGGGGGCTCACAGTGAAATCTTGTCATTCTCTTATTTTTCCTTAATGTAATTTGAAGATCATATTAGTTCCATCTCAAAGTTTTAGTGTACAGTTCATGGCTTTGCGTACACAATAATTTGACCTGCCTTATGTCCTTAGTTTTTTCAGTTTTCTTTTCCTGTTTCTATTGAATGTAATAATTTCATAAGGATGTTGGATGGCTTTTGATGTAAAGAAGGTTCAATTTTATGTTGGCAGGAACTTGAGAATCCCTTGATTCTCATTCATGACAAGAAAATTTCAGATATTAACTCACTTGTGAGGATATTGGAGTTGGCTATAAATGTAATTCATCTGAGGACTCTTTTACATTTATGATTGTAAGTGAAGCATGTTGTGAGCTTGCTCATTCTCTTCTTCAATTTGAACAGAAAAACAGACCACTTCTTCTTGTGGCTGAGGATTTGGAGAGTGATGCGCTTCAGTTACTTATTCTCAACAAGCATCATGCTGGTTTGAAGGTGATTAGCTATCTGGCTTTGCTTTAAATTTACTTTTGCATGCATCAAAGAGTACGAGATGCTCTTAGTGTAGATGACACCTCTGGAACCTTTCTAATAGTGGAATCTTATGTACTTAGGTTTGTGCCATCAAAGCTCCTGGTTTTGGGGATAATAGACGGGCAAATTTAGATGACCTTGCCATTCTTACCGGCGGAGAGGTAATAATATTCTTGTTGCTCAGATTTCATTCTTTATAAATGGAATCATTATTAATCGTCAAAACTACAGGTTATCAGTGAAGAACGTGGCTTAACTCTTGACAAAGTCAAAGTTGAAATGCTTGGTACTGCAAAAAGGGTACGCATGAAACTGTGCACATGCTTGAATTTCTTCTTTATTGTGTAAGTGACTTGATTTATGACAGGTCACTGTCTCACTTGATGACACAATAATTCTACATGGGGGAGGGGATAAGAAGCTGATCGAAGAAAGATGTGAGCAGGTGTTTTGATCCCCTATTTGGTTGTTTCTTGATATTTTTCTCTAATAACCTCGACCCATTTTAAATGCCATATACATGTCCTCGTTGCCCTTTATAGATTAATTTTTGGGATTTGGGGGGGAGGGGTTGATACAAATGGATGAATTTTTTTGTTATCCATTTGTTCTCCTGTTATCTACTTTTAGGGTGTGCTTGGTTGAGTGGAAAATGAGAAGGATAAGAGGAGGGAGTGGAAAAGTGGAAAGAAACTAGATTTTAAGTGTGCTCGATAGGGAAGAAAAGTGAGAGGAAAGAAAATAGGAGAGATGATCATTTTCCATTCCCATGCAGAAAAACCAATACTTCCAAGTTGGAATGATAAGGGGATAGAAAATGAGAGAGGGATGTGTGTTAGTTCAAAATTATGCATTTTTCAAAAGTTTCATATTCTTTTCTTTAATTCTTTTTCAACTCTACCAAACAATGGATGGACAGAAAATTACTTTTTCTTTAAATTTTTCATCATTCCTACCAAGCACACCTATGGAAAGAAAAATTATATTTTCTATCTTTTAATTTTCTACCACTTTAAATTTCCATTTTTCCAATTTTCTTTCCACCCTACCAAGCAACGCCTTAATGTTGTTAACTTTGTAATAAAGGCTATTCTGATTTCTTTTTCCTCACGATTCTTGAAAACTTCTGCAGCTGAGGACAGCTATGGATAAGAGCAGTGCCATGTTTGACAGGGAGAAAGCACAAGAAAGATTATCAAAACTATCTGGGGGTGTGGCTGTTTTCAAGGTTTATGATCCCTTTATCTAAGTTCCAAATGCAATGTGCATCTTATGCTGCATAAGGTGAGTACTTATTGGTGTTTTTCTCTCAGGTTGGTGGAGCTAGTGAGGCAGAAGTTGGAGAAAGGAAAGATAGGGTCACAGATGCTTTGAATGCCACAAGAGCAGCTGTGGAAGAGGGTATTTTGCCAGGTAAATAATTTCCCCTTTTTTGGTTTCAAATGTCAATGTTTATTTAGGTCATAATATAATGGATTTTTTTGGGTCAGGCGGTGGTGTTGCTCTCTTATATAGTACGAAGGCTTTGCAGAACCTTCAAACCGAAAATGAAGATCAAAAAAGAGGCGTTCAGATAATTCAGGATGCTCTTAAGGTTTTGTTTGTGGCAACTCTCAGCACACCTCTTTTGATCTCATTATAACCTATAGTACCTCACAGTAATATGTGACTCTATTTTAGGCACCTACTTTAACTATAGCTTCTAATGCTGGTTATGATGGCTCTCTGGTTCTTGGGAAACTACTGGAACAAGATGATGATAATTTGGGTTTTGATGCTTCAAAAGGTTTGTTCCTTTCAATCTTATGAAAATGCTCATTTCAAGCCATATATTTCACTCCTTTAAAAACGATCTCTCTTGAATTCACCAAGTTATGCTGCATGCATTCTCTCTATCTGTCACGGACACACACTTGTGCCGTCATTGTTTTTCTCAAAATGCCCTGCCACAGTTCTTTGCTTTTACAAGGAGAGTCAGTCTGCATACCCTCTGCCCTGATCATTCTCGTTTGATGTGCAAAAACAGGTGCATATATTGATATGGTGAAAGCTGGAATCATAGACCCTCTCAAAGTCATTAGAACAGCCTTAGTCGATGCCGCCAGGTGAAGAATCTAGTCATAAGCATGTAATACGTGGTTGTTTTACGAGTTTAACTGAATAAATATGCTTTTCCTATTGCAGTGTCTCATTGCTATTAACGACAACCGAGGCATCTGTCCTCGAAAATCCAGATGAGAAGAAACCACCAAGTCGTATGCCAGACATTGATAACGACTACTAGGTGGACTATACCAGTTGGAGTACTTAACACTTTTTGTCATCCTGCTTAAAATAGCAGAGAACTTAAATTGAGAGCTGAGGTTCAACCCTGATGAACTCTTTTAAGAGGAATACTTGATGATGGTAACCAATTATAAAAGAAAAGATAAATAGGATCATGCGTATTGATGTCATTGCAAAATCAGTGATCTGGGATTTTTGTAGTACAAAGAAAATTAGTTGACTCGTTTAGTGCAACTGTTAATTTTTTTTCTTTGGAATCGTATCTATAGTATATTACTATATAAAATTTCATTCCATTAATTGGTCTGGCCATCCTCAAAATTATGCGGGTTTATTATTAGCTTTCCAGGAAATTTCCCCCTGGAATGCAAGGTCATCGGTATTGCTTTCTTTCCCTTGTTACTCGGAGTGAATGTTTACAGGGAGTTTTGAACGACCACCTTATTCTTTTTAAGCTAATTAACAAAGAAAAGAAATGTAGTTTTTCAGAAGGCAGTCCTGGAGCTGCAGATGAAAATTGAACTCTGAAAACTTGGTTTGGTAATTTCAAGGTTAGAGAACAAAATCTTACGGGACAGGTCAGGTCCCCTGCAAAAATGAGTCTTTGTTTTAACTATGGCATCCTTTGAAGCTGGAAAGACAAACAGCGATGGGCTAGGGAGTATTGCATTTCATCAAGGATATTTGTGAATCAAAAGGTGAACCCATAGCATATTCAACAATTGTCATAAATTACGCACACATGATCTAGTAAATAATCCAGTAAAGGAAGTTAAATGAGTAGACAAGGATTATCAATCTTTTTCTTTTAACTATAGACCTTAGAAACATGCAGCCCCCAGGGCCCAGCAATAATAAAACTCAAAGCTCCATGATATTAGATGGCACTAAACAATTATGAAACCCAAGATTGCATTTGAATATAAACTAAAGTTTGATATAAGAAAAAGCTAGGAAAAGAAACAACTTTCTACTTGCTGAACAAGATGAAACTGTTTTACTTCATTCTATGATTACAAGTTCTCAGGGTTTCCTTCCCATCTCTCAGAGTTAAACATGGGAGCTCTTGACCTGAATACAACAAAGCCAAAAAGATAGTCAGAAGCTGCAGTTCAAATTTGCTGAAGAAAAAAAATCATCAATCTTACATAATCAAAGAGCAAAACAAAATATTAATGGTTTCATGGGAACAAATATGCACTTTGAAACTGGTATCAACTAGATATAAAAACAGCAGAAAAAAGCAATTCTATCATACATTAAGTGCAAAAACATACAAATCTAATTCAATGGCTCTAGAATAGCAGTGAACAATTTTCTGGGAAACTAAAGAGTTCTCCAATGACAATAGTACAAGAATTTGAAGTCCTGTCTTTTTGATTCGTACCAAACTTGACATGTTCTGCAGATGAATAATATGATAACATCACAAAGTTTGAACCATAACAGGTGGAACCACCACAAATAGATTTTCCTAGAGGCAAAGTAAGTTTCATCAATGCAACGTAAACCTCCAAAAGAACAGATTCAGTCCAAGTAGCAAAGTTATCTAATAGGTAGGCTCTCTCAGAAAAATACTGCTCACCAAAGTACAGTTTTGCTGTTTGCTGCCCAAAAACTTGACAGACATTCAATTCGTTTTGCTTTTCTTATTCTCATGCAAGATAAATACTATCATTTACATAGTTGTTCCCTTGCATAATCTCGATATGCCCTTACTGAAACTCTATGACAAGGTGGCATTCTACCATTGAATTATATCCCTTCCCTGTGTCCCCATCAAGAAATATTACTAACTAGTCCACACTACTATTCTTGAACAACATGAAGCTAAGCTTTCTGCACTATTACAGATACAAAACCAATGAAACAAGTTGGATTCAATTTCAACTTCTCCTATAGGAAATAGGATTGACTACAAATTCGGGCCATATACACATGGTTTCATAAAACCATACTAGTCTCCCAATCTATACACTTTTTTACTTATTTGACACAAAGTACAAAAACGCAACGCAAAATTCCTTCTTTGAAACAAGATTCTCTATGAACAAGTATCATAAAATTGGACATTAAACTGACATGTTAAAGTAAACAACAGCAAACTGCAACTATTTATCGACAATATTTGTCACTCATATTCTTCTGTATGCATTTTTTACCTGTGCTTAGTAGCATGAGAAACGACTATGGCTCGGTCTTCAAAAGGTCTTCCACAGAGCTTCTATACTTGGCTATCAGATCCCTAGAATTGAAGAATATCAAATGCAGATATTCAATAAGTAGAAAACTTAAACTGTAGAAAACACAAGTTATGACCGACAATTTACCTCCTTTGGTTTAGCAATTGTTCACTTTCCTCCAGCTTTTTCTTTTGACCTTCAACAGTCTACATCCGGCATTGAAAAATTTGCAAGTTATACAAACAACTTCCAATAAAACAGAAAAAAGAAACACTGATACTAATATGTCAGCACATTTTTAGAATTTATCATCATTGAATATGTATATACATCT
The DNA here is from genome assembly GCF_007990345.1 of Gossypium hirsutum. Taxonomy (NCBI): domain Eukaryota; kingdom Viridiplantae; phylum Streptophyta; class Magnoliopsida; order Malvales; family Malvaceae; genus Gossypium; species Gossypium hirsutum. The sequence goes on along the minus strand of NC_053441.1, from coordinate 11,866,054 downwards.
TCCAAAAATGATGGAAAAATATTAAAATTTCATATTTATTTTGCAGAAGCTTGCATCTTTTTTTTTTTTAGTACTTTCATGTTTGTTAAAATTCATGAACCACAGGAATGCAACTTTATCAACATCTCATAACACATAAACGGGAAATTACAACTTAAAATAACCAAAGCAAGAAGAGTAGATAATTTACCATGGATTTAGAATTAATTGATGCAGCAATCGAGTTCAAAAGCTGCTGGCACTTCTCAAAGTGATTGTTCAGTTCATTAACCTTACCAAAAACCCAGCAAAATAAAAGTTCAATAATCTTCAAAAGGAACCCTAAATCCAATCTTAAAATTGAAAAAAGAAAAAGAAAACACAACAAACCAAAGCATCAGAATGTTGATCCCGACTTCCATTATCAATAGCATCAGCCAAATTCTCCACCAACTGTAACCCCACACAAACAAACACATAAAAAAAAGAAGAAGGCAAAACATCAATTTTTTTATAGTGTAAGACAAACTTTGTTAAGATTGTGGTTTAAAGGATTACATGTAAGAGATGGAAGTGAGAAGCTAGTGACTGTTGTTGCTGATTCTGCTGCACTTGCTGCTGCTGCTGTTGTTGTTGTTGTTGCTGCTGCTGTAACAGACGCTGCTGCTGTTGTTGTTGGAATTGTTGTGGATGAAACTGTTGTTGTTGTGAGGGTGGAGGAGGGGAAAGGTATAGATGGTCTTGATTGGTGGGTGTAGATACGTTGCTCTGGGTTGGGATGCTGGGGATCATAGTCCAGCTTCCTCCTAAGTACGGATCCATCGTCTTCTTTCTCTCTCTCTCACTTCTTCTCCTTTCCAGCGGCGCACAGTTAGACAGTGAAGATGAGGGTCGTTGCTATCCTACGCCTTTTAAAATGTTTTCCAATAAATTTTTGCCACGTGTGGTAGGAAAAATGGGAAACGTGTCCAAAACATGAAACTTAAAAAAGAAAAAAAAAAGTAAGAACAGACCTCGTTAGTATTTTACACTCTCTCTCAACTATTGGCAAAAGGACTCAATCGATAAGATTTTCTCTTCGAGGTTCGGTTTCTCCTATCTCTTGTATTGCCTGTTATATGATCTGGGGTTGTTTCTCTTTTCTTTTTTAATTATTATTTCTATTGCTGTTTAACCTGAAGTTTGCTAATGAAGAGGAAACAGAAAGGGAAAAAAGGTAAACTTTTTTTAGCTGGGTTGGGATAGGGAAGGCATTACAATTGATTTGATTTTGAAAAAAAATGGGTTCTACATCAGAACTGCTTTTTGGGATTAAATTTTAAATTATTTTTCAGGATTGTTGGTCAAAGATAGAAGTAACAGCTTTTAGTTGTTTTAGAAATTTTCCAAGGAAAAGGAAGATGGATTTTACGTATCTGAAAATGAAGCTGAGATCGTAGAATTGATCTTACACTGCTTAAAAGGACAAGATTTAGCTTTTGTGTTTTTCATTTATTTGCTTCTTTTGTCGGATTGTTTTGAACCGTATCTTAGATATTGTTTTATGAGGCAATTTAGCATTGTGAAATGTGTGCTTCAGTTATGGGGATGGATGATTGTTCAATATTCTGTATGCTTGTATGCTGAAGAGGCTCTTATTTATTTTTTAAGGTTATCCGTAGATAAATAGGGTTTCTGTGTTTTATACTCAACAAAATACTAGTGTTTCCAACACTTAACAACAAGAATAACATGTTTGGTCTCTCATGGTATAAGAGACAGGGGCTTCCCAATGTTACGAATCGGTAAATATAGTCACAAAGGTCTTCTTGAGTTCAATCTTTCAACGAAGATGACATGATTGAGATCATCCAGAGTCAAGGGTGCTTTAGATGTGAGTCAAGCTCGAGTTGTACTAAAATGAATGCCAGTATCTATAAATTGTTCAGCTCAACAATCTAGTCGAATGTTTCAGTCTTATGGGTATTTGGTCTCAATAAGACTTGCTATTCAAGTTTAAAATCTGTAGTCCCATGTACCAGTCCATGGATTTTTAACACATGTTGAATTTTAGCTTCAGTTGATGTTTGGAGAGGGAATTTGAATCTGTGGTTGAAGTTTACTGGTTAAGAAAAGAGTGAAAGAATAAATAAATGACAATCACTGTGATTCAACTCTGTTCTGAATTCAGGCAACTGAACCAAAATTTCTTTGATGGGTATGAGCTACAGTTGTATTGCAGTTTAAGGAACATGGTTCTTATATAGTTCTTTGAATGAGAATACAGATCTGAATTTTTGTGATATTGGATTGCAGATACTTAAACAAAATGGCCGTGAAACCAACAGTAGCTTTGAGGGCTTTTCTTGTAGGAGGGGTAGCTGTTTTTGCAAAAGTAGCAGGTGCAATGAAGGCTGCTGGTGGTGCTAAACTGGGTGCAGCCGCGGCTGCTATGACTGTAGCGGCTTCTGCTGCAATGACAGGATCAAAACAGGAGCAAAAAGATGGGTCTAAGCAACCTCCAAAATGATCTTCCTTTTCTTTCATTCTTTCTTTCAGCACCTTGTAGGCATTTGTAATGTAGGTGAAGTAGTCAGTTGCTCATGGGAGCTTGTCTAGAGAAGATGACTATGTTTGGAATTCTATTTTGGTCATCACGGAGTTTTTATTTTTAAATGACTTGAAATAAGAAAAACCTACACTTTTGATTTGAATTAAACTTAAAGAAGATGGTATATTGCCATTCAAATTCAGATGTGAATGTCTTTTGTTATACAATATTAGATCCAATGGCATAAAATACAGCTTTTGTTTCAAGTGATAGTAATGTTATTTTCTTCTACACACTTCTTTTTGGCTCATCTGCATACACTCAAAGGCACATTTCTCTGTGGAAATTGGGAACACTCTCAAAAAGTACGCAGCCCTAGTGGATTGGATGTTAACAGTGACGCACTAGCTTTGCCATCTTCATTTTGATGCACACTTGCTTGTCCTGGACCACAAGTGAAATCTGGCTGATCAACCGAATCTACCATGAGCTCAGGGTTCGATGATTCTAACTCGAATATCACCTACAAAGTGACGAACCAAACCGGTCAAGGAAGAAATTTTCATTGAGATGGGATAAATACAATCATTTAATAGATTGCACAGGCATTTCATACCAAAACATTTTCCCCCTGCCGAAGGATTGGAGCAGGGATATAAAGGTTGCATTGAGGTCCTGAAGTCTGCAAAGAAAATCAGTTAATTTATTTTCAGAGGTGTATGATTTATTCACAGAGAGAAGGCACTTACCGGCCAATATCTTCCAATGTTGAATTCATTAACAAAAGCAATTCCTTTTCCCCAGCCTCTAAGTGAAATGTATGTATCAGTAACTTCATTCTTCGTATCAATAGAGAAATGGCCAGTGTAGAATGATGGTCCTTCAACACCAACTGCGTGAGGCAAAGCAAGTTCTTAAAAGATAATTATATCGCATCATAGTTTATGTCCATTGGATTTACTTGGTAGTGAGGTATATAAAAGAAGTGTAAGATGAACGAAAAACTGCACAGTAGGAAGTAGTGTACGACCATTTGATACAGCATGCTTCTTGTGTTCTTGAGACATACCTGACTTGTGTTCTAGTTTTTTGCCGGCTGATACTTTATGGAATTTGGATGTAACCTGAATGACGGGATTAAATTTTGGCACCTCATTCAGGTTATGAAAAGGAATTGAGATCATTTTCCATCTTTTCAGTACACTCCCGTCCACATAAACAGAAGACAAAATACCCTACAAAATTGGAGTCAAGAAGGATGATTATCTGTTAGACTAGAAAAACTCGACAGCAGACTATAGGTACTGATGTTGCATGGTAAAGTGGTGGTTATAGAACAGTTTTCATTGATGAACAAGCTTATTGAAATGTAGTTTCTCTGACTAAGGAGCATTAAGGAACCAGATAACCATTTTAAATATTTCTCCGTGCTAATAAGCAATGGATTGATGATATCACCAAAAATGGCAATTAGATCAATATACCTTTCAAATTTACTAGCACAATTGCACAATTTTAATGAAAGGGAATGGTTTAGGATTTGAGTGATGCCAATAAAAATAAAATATGACCATTGGCCTTGCATCATTTCAGAAATAAAAGAACAATTTTCAGCTTTACAGGCAGTTTACCTTCCTATCAAAGATGTATGGCCCATAATTTACACGACCCATGTTTTCAACCTGCAAATGTGTCGTAGAAACAAAGATGTGAAATAGATGAATGATATCTAGTTTCAACTTAAAGATTAATCATATAATTTTTATTTCTGAATAAAAACAAAAGGTGAAACAAAAAGTAAAGCATGAAACTGAGAAGGCATTGCTGCTCGGCCTTAGAGAAGCTTAGTTCATAGGGCGCATTTGTTAAGTGTGTAACTTGATAAACTACAGTACTAGCAAGCTTAACGATACCGCAAGCCAGAATACTTTCACTAAGCTATCATTTAACAGTCACAAATAACTAATTGGCAAATTGCATAAAACTTTAAGGGTGATATGCTGAAAGCATGAGGGCAGTCGGTTACCAAAATAAATAAGCTGGTGCTAGAAACACATTTAACATTAGGAAGGTTAATTGCTTGATTTGACCATCTTTCAATTGTACCAACATATGATACTTGCCCACCATTAACTTCAGGAGAGCACGATATGAACACTTGAGCTCTGTCATGCACCTGCAAACATCATATTTTAGAGAAGATTTAAATTTTTAAGAATTATTTGTCAACAGATATCAAATGAATTATTTTTCAACAGAGATCAAAATTCTTTGAATTAATTGTCAATAATGAAGTATGAGGGAAATATAAATTAGTTATCTTAACTACAAAATGAGGAAGACGGCATACCTTTGGTATAACTAGCTTACTTCCACCAGTTTTGGCTGCATATTCAGATACATATAATACAAATCCAAACATCTGCATGATAGGAAAGACAACAAGAGAAAATATTCAGCAATCTTAGATTTTTTAAATTGCTAAACATAGAAGCTAATGAGCAGCAAAGCCTCTAAATTTTGCACACCTGGTTTAAATACTCCATTGCAGTTGGAGACTCAGCCTCAACAATGTGAAGAGGATCAATCTCATCAAGTAAATCAAATAAAAATGCTGTTCTTTTTAACTGGATGGATCCATATCCAGTCTTTTTATTATTGGGAGGAAGTGAAGGTAGAGATACTGAACTAAATTTCCCCACCACTCTCCTAATGGCTGAAATTGGAACAGATTAGTGAATGGAGTATGCATATAGACACCATTTACAAGAGAATATAGTTTGATGCTGTTTATCCCAACTATTAATTTGTACACTAGTATCTTCGGTAAAATTATCACCATGCAAAAGACCAAATCAGTGTCACAATAAGATTGCCGACTTCAAAGTTCACAAAAAGCAATAAATAAACAGCTTATCACAAAATAAATAAATAAAATAAAGTGATGACAAGGCTTGTAGCATGCCTTTTCAATAAATTGAGAGATGAAATACACTGAAGCATTCTCCTCGGTGCAAATTTACTCATATTCTCTGCGATAAACAGTAGCCATTCAAATGATACTGTTCCCGTCTTTTTCCAATTTCCAAAGGTTGTAGCAATCAGGTTATAATGTCCATCAACATGCAGAAAGTATGGATTACTTAAAACTGTAATTATATCGCAAGCCACAATATTCATATACAGAGGTAGAATTCCCATGAATATAAGCAGCAGCTATAGAGAAAGCTGTTTCCTTTTTAACACCAAGTGAAGGACCATGCCCATCTCAGTAAATTGAAGTCAAACAGGTAATCAGCTTCAGCCATTGGTCAAATCCATCAACTTAAATCCTTCTATCTCCTATCTACCTATCTACCATATCACTGTAACTAATGTCTATTTTTGGATAAATGCATCCACTTATTCATTTAAGACAATATGTATTATTCTTGGTAAGCAAAGTTGTCTGTAAGTTCTTCAAACTATGCAAAATTTCAACATACTATCCTTCTAATCCAGGTATATTCAGCCAGCCAAAGTAGGATTATACCTTTGAATTTTGCATTGTCTATATCACCAGACTCTGTAATTGGTGCGTCCTGGGGTAAAGCAGAACCAATTTGAAGCTTGAATAATATAAATTAAAAAAACTAACTACAAGGAAAAATCCTCCTCACGTAATCATAGGATGTTAGATCAGGCTTGTAATCTGACTCATCCGCACCAGTATTTGCTCCATTATAAAATCCAAAGTTCGTTCCACCATGTGCCATCTGGAACTCAAAGGCCTAAATTATAGCATGACCATGCAGATCATAACTAGACAGCAACAGAAGTAGGATTGAAAAACATACATAAAGCACAACAGAACCATTTTGTAACATAATTTTTTCCAAGGCAGCCGCAGTAAAATCTGCATCTGTCCTTGCCATCTTCTCACTCCAGTGTGTAAGCCAACCTGTGTAAAATTCCCTGAAACAAAAGCACTATTATGATCATAGAGGTGTCAAATGGATAAGTCAATTTGTCTTTGGATCATGGCATTAGAGGTCAAAAGAAATTTGGATCATCATGGATTCAAGTCATCTGGGTTTAAGATCATTCCAAATTTAGGTCATTTGGGGCATGACACTCAAGTTATTTCGATTCATGTCATTTGATTCTGGTCATTTAAGGTTGAAGTCTTCAAGTTTTAAAATCCAACAATTGGATCGTGAATTAATGGTTAGAAGAAATCATATTTTATTAATTGTACTAAAGTTTTCGTAGTTGCTTATAGTATTATTTTTTACATTATAACAAAATCATTTATGGTACTTAATAATTGTTAAAAAATTATTTATGGTCCAACTATAATTCGCATAAATGAATTTAGTTATATGATGAAAAATAAATTCATCTTTCGTACTTTTTTAATCATAAAGATAATTCTCAAAGCTCAATTATAAAAATACACTCACGAAGAAAGCGGTGGTGATTTCCCAGGGGAATTGAACTGCTTTTGTAACTTGAATATGGGCCAAGGGTTATCACCAGTAGTGAAGTCAACAGCTACAAATCAGAAACGATTACTATTAACTTAGGAAATTCTGTGTGCCTGCATATACATGTATGTCTATCTTTATTTCAATGAAAAGCTCCATTTAAAGTATGCAGTCCTCTGGCCTCAGTACAGCACCTAAACTCAGAAATCTACCATCAAATTTAATGGTCAATTGAATTCATCTTCTAGGAAAGTTCGAGCATAAAAGCAGATAAAATTGTTGGTGATACACTATACAAAAGCATAGATGAATACGAGGAAATAAAACAATAGTTTTATTTTCTTTGTTGGGGGGAGGGGGGTGGAATTAATATTACCAATGGCTGATAACTTACCCAGAAAGCGTTGATGAATAGGAAGATTATTATGTGTTTCTAATGTCATGAGATGATCTGTTATTTTCCTAACTTATCAAATAAGGACATGTTGATCTTGAGCAGTACCTGCAAAGACACCATCTCCCTGAATGGTCCCTTTTTCAAGAGTTTCTCGAGAGCCTCCATCAGTAGTGTACCTGAAACCATCATAACTCATCCAAATAAGTAAAAGATAATCAAATAAGAATACAATACTGTACTTTAAGTCATTTGATCAAAGCATGTCGCTTCAATACTTACTAATTCTTAATAATTTCAAGAAGTAAAATTGAAGGGAGGATATAAACTCTTACTACCATGCTCTATGCATAGAAACAGAATCGGTCAATATATATGCAGGCTCAAGTTGAGTCCTTTTACATCTAGTACGCAATAAACATTCTTTTAATATAGTTATCAGCTCTCAGAGAGAGTTCAAAGAGAATTCCAAGAGGAACAGTATCAAAGTCCAATGCAGATCTGTCTTTCAAGTCCTTGGTACTATAGATGACAAACATTTTAAATCAGAATGGTTTGACAAGCTCCATTAACAGTATATAATGTCAACGTGGTTACATAGCAGTGTCAAAAAAAATGAATGTTCACAATGTAAAAAACATGGTACCAACTATAAAACCAAAAAATTTCTTACCTAAATTTCAGAAGCTATTACTTCAACCTTCAATGATTATATGTTCAATAACATACTTCAGTAAAAGATACCAGTATAGGCTGTATAGCCCAATCAGCAATTTGGAATGCATGGTAAATATGAGCAAATTGGTATGTTCTTCTGCACATTCAGTTGGCCTTATTGTAAGATTGTATTTGCAGTAAATTTTAGTTTTCCTACCTATACACCTGATTTATTTGGCTTCCATTGGGCAAAATCTTAGAAATGCAGTACAACTTGATAGAAGTTCATGTTTTCTCAACTAAAATCAACTCAAGGAGGTTTGAATATTTCCTGAAGAATTAGATTTTACATTATAAACTGAAGATTATCTAGGGTGTAACCAATAAAAGGGAATTAAGGAAAATATCCTCTTACAAAATAATGTCTTCTCCAAGATGCCCTCTAGCTAACTTCACCAAGTGACTAAGATAAGCTTTATCATTTCCATATGACCCAAATTCATTTTCAATCTGAAACCAAAGTATAAAATCACATTATAGTTGAAGATTACTAGCATAAAATGTTGAAACTTTCAGAAAATGACATTCAACAGTATAAATAAACATATTTTATTGGAAGGAATGAAATATGTATTTAAAGAGAATATCGCTTTCTTTTTCCCTGTGTCATATAAAGAATTGAAGGCCAAGAAACATGTGAAAAAAGCAATTTTTTCAGGCACACGATATAATCTTTCAAATGGTGAGCTACAAACTCACATAACAGGAGGGCTCATAACCCTGAGTTAGCTATCTAGACTCGTACCAGGCTCATTGATTTCTTTGTTTAATTATTTTTCACTCTTAGCCAAAAAGGAAAAAAAAAACCTTCAAATAAAATGTAGTTAAATATTGGCTAGTCTTTTGTCTCTTCTTCTATATTTTATTCTAGCATCTTCAGTGTTCCTAGTTATCTCAGGTTTTTCTTTTTTCATCAAAAGAGGCTCTTCTCCACAAGTGCCATAGTTGGTAAACTTTGAAATCACATCAACCACCCAATTGGCCTTAACTCTAGACAGTTAAATTCAGCAACATGAAGCAGCTGGAACAATTATCAGATGGAGAAATTTGTTTTGATAAATAGGCACATCTTTCCTATCATTGCATAAAATCCTAGGAGATAAAACCAAGTGGCACATTAATTTTATCAAAGGAACCCTAGCAGCTAATAAAAATATTCCATGCCCGTACCTGAACCATTATGATAGGGCCTCCATTGCCATAAAGAAGAGGAGCTACTTTTGGAAGAACGACTCCCCACCATCCTTCAACCTGTAATATCATATTCAAAACATAATCCAGCAAATACAAAATGCCAATTAGTGCATCAACCAAGAACATGTTAAGCAAACAGAAACTATACAATACAACTCCAACATAGAATTTGTGCCAAGCGTGAAAACTAGAACATTCCGTCCAACACCCATCTTATATACTTAAAAGTAAGGACTATATGAGATCATACCTTTTGAAGGTAGGCAGGATCTGATGACCTTAATCTGACATCTGGATGTATGGAAAGTAACCAAGCTGGGAAACCTCCAAGATCCCACTCTGCAAGAGACATATGTCCAAAAAAGGAAATCATGTCACTATCAACCCTGAGTTATCTATTCATTGCCACAAGAACAACTAAGACATCTATTGTCACAAGAATATATGCGATGAGATACAGTCCAAGATCCAACAATTATGTTAGTAAGCATTAAGCACAATGTACAATCTTCTTCTCCCCCCCGCCCCCCCTCCCCCTCTCTTTCTTATGCCCCTTTAGTAACACATGCAACAAGAGGGAAACTGTCTCAGATAAGAATACAAGAAAACAAATGCTTATTGTTATAAGATTAAAACTTTGAGAGCACATCAATCCCTCATTTCTAGGAATATAAGAAGCAACCTACTAGGAAATAGTCTGGACCCATTTGTAACCTATAAAGTACATGACTAAAAATTATACACACATGACAGAAAGGCGAACCTGCACAAATATAAGGCCCAGCTCGAAGCATAACAAGGAGACCTAGTTTCTGGCAAAGTTTGAGAAATGATACCAAATCTGCAATGCCTTCAAAAACAAGTTTGCCAGCCTCTGGTTCATGCAAATTCCAAGGAATATATGTTTGGATGGTATTCAACCCCAATGCTTTTGCCCTCAAAAGCCTATCTTCCCAGTACTGCATCCATAAGATAGTAGGATAGTTATGGATAAAAGGAACAACCAACTCCCCACTTCTAACAATATCAGAACTTACTATTTTTTTTATACCCTCTTAATGCTGAAAACCTTAAGAACCTTTCCACAATCTTCTCAATTCCGCTTATCCCGTTAAAATAACAATAGCAAGAACGAATAGTTCTGGAAGATGCTAAGTGCTAACTGCTAACAGAAAGAATAAATACCTCAGGAAGAACCCGGAAATAGTGCAAGTCACCACCAATTATCTGAAAAGGCTTCCCATCTTTCCAAAACTTATCCTCCGCAATTTCAAATTTTCTAACACCAATCTGACTTGCGATCAAACACAAAAAAAAAAGAATATCATTCAACATTTAAATCCAAATAAGAAGAAAAAAAAAAACAGCTACCATGAAAATTTTAAATTTTTTGCTTCCTTAATTTTCATATTGTTCTCATGATTAAGAAAATAAATAAACAACAACGTCAGTAACTAAAATTTCATAACTTCATATCATCATTAATTCTTCCTTTGGAAAGGCAACAGAACTCAACTATTTATACATCTAATTCCCTTCAATTCGAAACAGAAAAGGAGCACACATATAAAAAAATAAATATAAATTTGAAAGCTACTTTGAAGTATAGCTAAAGCATTTGTTGTCAGAAGATACTTTACCTTTTGGCGGCGATGCAGACGCTGATGACGAGGAAGATGAAAGTGAAGATCGTGAGAGTGAGAGTAAGAGGGAAGAGAAGGGAGAGAAGCGAAGACGGGAAGGAAAGAAAGGAAAGCTAAAAGGGAAAGCAAAAGGAAGAAGATCAACATAGTTTTGCTGCTTCGCTTCCTCGCCATTGCTGTAATTGATTTGGAGGTCGCAGCTAGGCTTTTACTTCGATTCATTTACTTTGCCATTTCAGCTATAGTGTCGCTTGCTTCCAAAGTATTGTTCTTCGGGTTAGTGAAATCATTCATTTGACTGTAATATTTTCTTAATAAAATTAAATAAAATCAAATGTAATGCTCCAAAATGGGTTGTCGTGTTGAGTTCGGAATGAAGGAAAAGAACCGGCTCACCTAACGGTTTTCAGAATTTCTTATTTGCTACATTTGCCTTATCTATTTATTTTTAAACTACTCAAAAAGTACGTCAGCCAAAATGATTAAATTAGTATTTAGCACATGCAATGTAGTAAAAAAATTCCAAGTATTTCGATGAAAAAATACTGGCTTATCAAAAAAAAAAATTTTGAATGAATTACAAAACTAGGGTAAAGTCTTAATTATGCCCCTATTAAGTCACAGAATATCTTAATCATCAGATTAATATATTAAATTCTATCAAAATAATTTTTTAAATCAAATTCAAATAATTAATTACGACAAAAAAATTCAAATAATAAATTGAAAACACACAAATATCAAACTAAACATTGCAGTCAAATTTTAAAAAAAATTAATTATTAAATTCAAATAAAATCTTAAACTTTAAACTCTAAAATTTTAAATCTGGTTTAAATTTTTTATAATTAATAGTAAAATAAATAGAGCAAGAATTTTATTTATTCAATATGGGATCCATGTTTTTCTTAGAAGTTGGAGGCAATAGGACCGGAGGTCCGAAAGTACACTCTTTTCCGGGCTGATAGTTTGGCTACGTGATGCTGCGCGAGGATTAGCGTTGCCGTTGAATGTTGTTGGAGGTTCCAGTTAAACTAAAGGGGAAAGAAGTGAGTAGTAAAACATTGGGCCTTATATATGAAATTGAGCTCTTGGATCTGGACTTGGCTTTCAAGCCTGGTTTTAATACCATATCCTATTTTTGTAGTTTTTCTTTAGCAAGCACATAAGAGAAAATCCTCCTACATGATTTACTTTACAAAATTATTCTTTCACAAAGAATTTTGTGTTAAGAGAGGAAATAAAAATAAATTTTTTTGAAGGATCAAAAGCATAAATTTTATATAAAAAACCTTGAATTAAATTATAATTTTTTTGGAAGGACTAATATAACAATTTAACCATTTGAGTTGTTAAACTTAAAATAAAATGGTTTCATGGATTTTGAATTATATACATAGACATGAAATTATCCCTCTCAATGAAATTTGTTAGCACTACAAAACAGGATAACACGTATCCTTTAAGGTATACATAAAAAAAATGAGTTATAAATAAACATCTAACCTTTTCTTCTTGATGGCATATAGTTAAACTGAAATCAACTCTACCATGTTTTTTATTTTCACGATGCGGCCAATGAAGCTTTCATATTTGTTTCATCTTATACTCTTTGAAATTTTAGATTTATGTTTTATAATGAATTTAATATTTTAAAGTTACATAATTATATCCCATTTTGTATATAATTATATATGCGAGTAATGCGCGGATGTGATGTAAAAAATTTGCCTTTGGGAAGGAGAAATTCTCTTTTTATTTTTGGTATAATTAAAACATTTTTTTTATATCTATTTCACAATTTATAAAAATTAATTTTTTCGTCGTATCTAAATTTTGAAGTCTTTAATATTTATCAGTGAAAAAGTAAAAAGGGGAAATCAACATAGAGATCAAAACCATGAAAGGCTGTAAAAATCCAAGGCGTAGATGGCAGAGAAAAAAGAAAAAGCGAGGAATGACGAAGAAATGAAAATGGTGGGGATGGAAGGCAAGTCAATGATAAAAGGCATGTGATTCATAATAATTAATTAACTAGGGAGCATTTTTACAATGACGAGTTAAGTTGGTGCTTTTACCTCTCATCATATGCTTCAATGCCCACGCCATGAATATACTCTACAACAACACACAAAGCCCCCCCAATCATTGGTTTTTTTCTACCTACACAATCACAGCTTTGATAATTACCATCTTTTCTGCTATGCATATCTAACATGTATAATGGTAACCACCATCTAATCGAGGTGATATTTAAAAAAAAAATTATTAACCAATGTCCTTGGATACTTTTACATTATTCATAGTAATAATATTATATTAACTGCACTTTATTTTGCTAAGCTACGTTAAATGCAATAATTACAATTTCATTGATCATTTTCAGTAAATATATTATATATGTATTGTTATGCTCACCTACTTCACCACTCTTTTTATCATGTGAGTATTGTTTGATTTCATTGTAATTTATTTAAGTTGATTTATGCGTAGATATGATTATCCATAGTCATTGAAAATACGTGTCTAAGAATTACCATGACTCATCAAACCTATCATTTAAAGAACAACAGGTAATATAATAACTATATAAAAGACACATGTACAAGCAGGCAGAAGCCCATGTAGAGGGCCCATGTAGAGGGCGCATGCAATACTCTCTATTGTCTACAACTTCACCAACTCTTATCATCTTTTTTTTTTTAAATTTAACGTCCCTCCATACAATCACTATGTAAATTATTGTGAATACATTATCTCTAACTCATTGTAGCACATAAATATATTATATTAACATTAAAAGAGTTCTGTTAAGGCATTTGTTAACAAAATGTTTAAATTTTGTAATTTCATGACTTGAATAAAAAACATATTAAATATAAAATAATTAAATAAGTACTTCTCAACTTGGGCTTATTATCCCCCTCTCTTTCTCTTTTCATATTTGTATTAAGATATCCATCACTAGTAATAATAATTAGTCTCTTCTTCGTAGGTGCTCCAAAGAGATAAACAATTTATTATAAAATGTGTTATATTTTCATGGGTAGGAATCCAACTCCCAATCTTATGTTGAGTAACCACCACATTTTAACTCATAGTTGAGACATTACATATGGGAAATAGGGGATTGTGCTTTATCCCACCATGCAATGCTCATGCCATGCCCATACTATAATACCATGCCTGCTATAATATATAATAAGAATATTATTATTGAGCTGAGCGAAAATTCTGGGTGCAAATGACAAAACATGCCAATCTTTTAAACTAAAGTTTCTTAAAAGAGAAACCATATATATATATATAAAAGCTAGCAAAAAGAAGGGGATCAAGAATGAATCTGTGGTTATTTGAAGGATGAACATGCATGCCTTACAACATAGCACATGAAATCAAAGGAAAAGTGGGGAATATAGATTTGGGGTTGATTTGTTTTCTTTTCTTTTTAAAAAAGAAAATATATTTTTATATATTCTTAACTTTTTGTTCCTTTTTGGCTAAACCAAAATGAAATGACAGGTGCCATTGCCACTATTAAAGTTAGCTCATACATCTGTTTAAATTGACCTAACATAGCAATATTTCTTTGGGATAAGCATCTTTTCTCTATTTTTTTTCTTTTAATTATTATTATTATTTGTAAAGGTTTACATCACTTTTCTTATGATAGGTTAATAATACCTTACTTTGACAACATTCTCACTTGATCACTCAACACTACTCTCTATTACAAAAGCTCTTCAAGGACAAAAAGCAAAGGGCAAAAAGAAAATTTATTGGAAGAATAAATGATGCACAACCATGATTTTCCTTTATTTAGCATTCCTATCCAACTTTTGAGTAATTATTATGGAACCTTTTTGGGTCTTATTGCGATACTCACTGTGGACACCTTTAGGGTTTGAATTTGAAATCAGAGATATATATATTTACTGAAATTAAAATAATTTATATAAATTACAATTTCTACTCATTGCCCTAATGAAAGTTACTAAGCACTGTTAACATTTATTAATGGAATAATATTATCATGACCGTGGTATAAAATATAAATCAAAGCCAAAGGAGGGCTTGTTTGAATATGCATTTATTATTTGCACTAATAGTGATTTCTAAACTAAAAGAAGCAGGCCAACTTTGAGGTACAAATATTTTTATTTTTATTTTATATAGAGCAAAGATTAAACTTTATTACGCGTGAGTTTGGTATTTGTATAAAAAAAATGTATTTTTCTTTGTTAATTCGATATTTTAGTTAGTTGTTTTTTATTAATATAATGTTGAGAGAAGGGAACACGTGTGATTTAAGTGCCTAATGACGAAAATTTAATTAATTATTTAATAATGTATGAATGTATTGTTTTATTATAATTGTATTTTTTTATATAAATTATATTTCAAAATATAAATACTTGTTCGTATGTTCCTTAGAAATCCATTAAAACCAATTAACTTTACTCAACTAAAAATATTAAAAAATTAATTTTACAAAATAAATTATATTATTGTGGTGTTTTTTATTTTTCTTTATTTTTATAGAAAAACAATAAAAACTTATACATTATGAAACTTGAACCTAAAACACTTCAACTTTACTATTTCAACCAAAATTTCATTTAATTCTAAAATAACTATACTTTTACATAAAAAAGAAAAAGAAAAGAAATCACCCACATCATAAATATGTAATAATCTAGTGTATATATAGTTTTTTTGTATGCATATACTTGTTTGGCATTATTATGTTTTATATGCACTAGAGGATAGTATTTTTATGACAAAACATGTTTCCATCTACTAGTATAAGTTTTTTTACTACTACATTAATATTTTAATTATAAATAATACATCAAAATATTTATACATAAAGTCAACCATGATTGTATTAATAAACAAAATATGTTGAAGACTTAAATCATAATAAATAAAATTTCAATATCTTTAAATTAAGGCTCATTGCTGAGTATGCAAGTTAAATTAAGTTGAAGCAGCCTAAGATTTTTAAGTGAAATAATTTCTTAGAAATAAAAAAAACTTGAATTGAATGTAGCACGAAATGATAAAACTCACAGGTTACTAAAATTGTATAAATTAAATAGAAAAAAGTATATATGAAAACGGGAAGTGTCCTTTTTTATTAATAATTTTTTTTTAATCTGAAGAGGCCAAAATCCAATAAACACAAAGGAAAGAGATCCTTTTTCTTGGGATTGAATCCCCATTTGCATCCACACCTGTGTCAGACAGCATCTCTTTTTTCTTCATTTTTTTTCGGAAAGAAAAAATAAAACACTAGCTAACTTGCCCATTTCTTCACATTAGCCAACTTAACTAATTTGTTTGTTGGGAATCCAATGCATCACTTAAAACTTTTACATATGCGTTTATATTTAAATTTCAAACTCTTTTTTTTTTAATATATCACTAGTAAAAATAGTCGGATTATATTTTGTCATCTTTATTAAAAATTAGATAAATTAGTTTATTCACGTTAGATCAAAGAATAAATTAATCATTTTGTTAAACATTCCATTCACATCTACTAGTGACAACTGGTTTCTACACGTCAGTATGAGGCCATGTGTAACTAATTGATTATTCCATCAACCCTGTTAATTTTCAACAATAAAATGTAGACGAAAATTCTTAACAGAAAAATATTAGTTTACTCTTTAATTCAACGTACGCGGATTAATTTAATTATATTTTGAATAAATGAGAATAAAATATAATCTGCCTCATAATACAAAATTTTCGTGATTTTTATCATATATCAACGTTCCTTGATATTCACATTATTAAAATAGAGCAAATTAAAGAGAAAGGATATTAAGTGAAATCCAAGGAGGATAACCATGAGTATGGACATATATAGTTAGTGGGAGCATCATCAGTTTACTTATAATGGAAAGTTTTGCCTTCACATCAACTAAAAAGTCAAAATAATTGAGCAAAACTACTTTGATGTTAAAAAAACAATGTATTATTTTTATATAAATATATATCATTTTATTGCTCAATCATGTATGTGTACAGTGTCAATTCAAAATACAAGTTGAGAAATAAAATATCAATTATTCTGGTTGAATATGTTTGGCTCGAGTTTAAAATTTCCCTTAAAATTTATCATATTAATTTGAGGTATTAACAACTTTATCCTCAAAATATTCTTTATAAAAAAATTTATCGATAATAGAAAATATAATTTTCATACCAATTGAAATGACTGGTGTAAATAATCAACTGGCAAGCAACAATTATAAGTATATTGAACTCGTTAGTGTAAATTAAATATTTTAATATAATTTTTTTTCCAACCGCAGTGTTAATTTTTAGTTGGTTACCGCATGTTTTTTCTCCCTCCTATTAATTTTCTCTTCTTCTTTTTTTTTCTCTCGTTTCCGTTTGTAAATTTATTTTATGAGTACTTTCGCTACATCCATAAGTTGTGATGAACATATGACGGTGTCTATCATCGCTAAACTTCCATCGACCACCAAAATTTCTCTTAGAAAGTAGGTTGGTCATAGATACTCGAATGGTGGCTTTTCTTCGGCTTCTTAATTTATTTCCATTTTGATAATATTTTAGAATAATAAATAATTTCACAAGTTGGTTTGGACTCATATTGTCTTTAAGTATTATATTGTGATGAGCTGGTTATCAACGTGCCATAATATTCTATTGATACTAAGACTGAAACTTTTGTCATGTTGATGGAGCTTGTCCTTCACCATCAACGACATATATTTGATTTTTTTTTCTTTCTCCTAAATTATATTGTCCCATTCATACAATAAATTAATAAATTTTCTCTTTAAAAAAAACCTAAACATAAAACTATTTCCACTTTATATGTGATTTAATCGACCTTTTATTTAAAAATGAGGGGAAATGGTTAATAGCTTTGTAGATCTTGCATTGTAAAAAAAACATTTTTCTTTTTTTGATTTATCAAGATATCTATCGGAACAAGTCTAATAACAAATCCTTCACATTCTGTAGGCCCATTAAGAGATAGATGTTGGCCACGAATATAATGACATAGTATGCTTTTATGCATTATTAATTAATTAGATGCTATTTAATTTTTTTTGAAAAAAATATAATTATTTTTATATAATCGTATACTATTCATACCTCACATAAATTAGTTTAAAATGAAAAAAATGAATATAATCATACTTTTTAAAAATATATATATGAATAAAATGAACAAGACTTGAAATTGAAATTTTATAAGAAAGCATTTAGATTCACTTCCCAAAATGATGTAAAATAGAAAAACCATGATTACGCGTTGAAAATCATAATAGCCCAATTCTGTTTTTTCTCATACTTAATCATGACAAATGTGATATAAACACAGTTTTCCGACATATAATAAATCATCTAATTATTACAAACTTATACTAAGATTTCTTGTGCATGAACCATAATCATAACTAAAAACTAATGATTGCATAACCTGATAGTATTATTTGGATTCGAAATAAAATTTTATAGAAAAACCTGAATATATAAAGATGATAAAACAACCATATGGCGAATTAATTAAGACTAAGCCAACCTCATCAATTTCAAAATTAATAATCATAACTTATAAACTGGATTTACATTGGGTGCTTAGTTACACGTAAGGCACTTAAGAATTAAAAAAATCACCTAATAAATATGATTAGATTATAAGACTAAACCCACTAATTGGTGTCATATTCATCATCATGTTCCTTTCCTCTGGAAGCTGCTATCATTTATCACCCAATATATTATTAACCTTAGGGTTTTGCTTTGCAGGTCAGCTTTTATATGAATATACATACAGATATGTGTGTGAATGAAGAATATACTACTATTAAAGTTAAACAAAAAGGTAAAAGTTTGTAACATGGGCTACACATATATGAAGATGAAGAAGAACTGATATTATTATATATATCAGTATTTTTAGAGGT
Source organism: Gossypium hirsutum (assembly GCF_007990345.1). Classification (NCBI taxonomy): domain Eukaryota; kingdom Viridiplantae; phylum Streptophyta; class Magnoliopsida; order Malvales; family Malvaceae; genus Gossypium; species Gossypium hirsutum. The sequence continues at coordinate 11,847,173 of NC_053441.1, read as the reverse complement.
CCTTCCCTTTAGAAAGATTGTAGCAAAAGGTAGAAGGAAATTAATTAAAGATAAAGAAACAGAATAAAATACGAAAAAGGTGCTTATAAAATTTAAGATATAGCATTTGAACAAAAAAGAGTTGCTATATTACCTAACCTTGCCATGGTTTTTGAGACTGGTTGTGTTGTTCTTGCGAAGTGTCGATGCAGTAATTACGACCAGGACCGGCAATGTTGAGAATATCGGTATGAGAGAAAGCTCGAAGACCCAAGAAATCTCTTGTCAAGCCTTGATCACCACCCTGAGTGGTGGTGGTGGTGGTGGTACTACCGGCAGTACTTCCATGGTGATCGTTTCTAGTGCCGTTTGTCGTCGTGGGTACTGTTGGTGTAGTTGTTTTCGAGAAGGATTCGTTGATGGAACTGCCACATAGCTTCTTTGTTGCGTTAAAAATCCCACCAAATGCAATGTCATCAAAGGAATTAGTGGCGTCAAATCCAGTGGCAGAAGACAAAGAGTTAATCATGTCTTGAAGAAGGGAAGGAGTAGCACCTGAGCCAGCAATATTATTATTATCATCATCATCATCGCCTGCATTGGCAGCAGGTTTACGGTTCCCGAAAGGAGCCAAGCCGTGGATAATGCCACTGCTGCTACCCACATCTAGTTCTTCACGTGAAGGCAAGTCGAGTCCAAAACCAGCTGTTGTTGTGTTGTTGTTAGTGCCAGCAGAATCGGGAGACACGTGAGTTTGTTGGTGGGGTCTCATCAAAGAGGCAGATGCTGCTGCTGCAACAGTGGACGGTACTGATGATGACCCAGATTTACGGCTCATGGTCGCACCCATATGAGCTGCTTTCTGGAGCAATGCAGTGGCTGACATGTGAGGGGAAGGCAGTGCTGTGTGATGGTATGGAGGGAGTGTGGGGACAAGACTAGGGTTAGCGCTGGGGGTTCCATGAAGTGTTAAATCTTGATGATCTAATCTCGGGGAGAATATTGATGATGAGGGGGAGGAAAGGTCGATAGGGTGTGGTGGGCCAGGACCAGCCCCGAGCATCGGTTGGCTAGCCAGCCATGGTGGAATCTCTGGCCTTAGAGGCGTGAAACTTTGCTGCTCTTTCTTAAGTGAAAATGCTTGGAGTTTGATGTCATGGGGATTGAATTGGGGCACTTGTAAATTCATGTGAGATGCTGCTGCTGTGCCTGGTTGATGAGGGGAGAGAAGTGGGTTTATTGCTCTTGCACTCTCCACTGCTAAAGCATCACAGAAGGCTCTATGGGTGATGAAACTATCCCTCCTGGAAAAAGAAAAAAGAAAGTTTTCAAGTAAAAAATTAAGCACAGCAAAACAAAAACAAAAACAAAACCAGTCATAAAGTGCTATGACAATGGCAGATAAATACTTTCTCTTCCCTCTTTTCTGTATCCAATTCATTTTCTTTTTTCTCTTTCACTGTGAGTGCACTGCATAGGACAAACTGTCCACTCGAGCTAGTGCAAAACAAAATTTCAATGTTCATTCTCTCTATCTCTCTCTCTAGGGTGTGAAAACTAGGAACTGCTAGATGTATATATTGCAATGAATTCTTCAATGTACAAAGAATGTAAAGCTTACAGTCTAAGGACCCCCTTTTTTTTTTTATTGTTCAAAGTTATACTCAAGTGCATGCCTCAATAAATGAAGATTTGTTGGTTCATAATTGTGTTCATGGGGGGAAAAATGTTAACTATTTATGATACCGTGAGAAGAGGGTTCCACAGTCACATCTATATTCTCTGGTGCCACAAGTCTTGGAGTGAGCTTTCCAATCCGATTGAACCGCATACTTCTTCGAACACTTTTCACATTTCCACTTCTTCTCGCCATGTTTCCTCGAGAAGTGCTTCTTGATTCCAGTCAAGTCCCCCAGCGCCCTCGACGGATCATGGTGCACACAGTTTGTTTCTGGACATACATACACCTTCTTCCTCACCTCTTTGTTTGTTCTTTGCTTTAACTTCCATGGCAAATTATGCCCTCTTCTATGAAGCTGAAGGTTCTGGTCTCTTTGGAACCCTTTGTTGCAGATCTCACACACGAATCTATTTGTCGCCATGAGTGTCTTTGGCGACAAAGCGATCACTTCTGCATCTGGGTATGATTCAAAATAAAAAATAAAAAACCCACCAAGAAAATGCATTAAAAATTGAGTCCCGGACAAGGAAAGTGAAAGTAGGAAAGGAAACGAACAAAACAAGTAACAAAAAAGAATGGTGTTAAGGTAAAGAGCTTTTTGAACCCAAACCAAACCTGGGTTGCCTGGTAGGTTTCTCTTTCTCTTAACTGGCTGAGTTTGAGGTTGTTGACTAGTGGTGAAGTACTGTTGAGGATAATTAGAACCGGCTTCAGTTCTATTCCCAGATGAAACACTGGCTTCACCAGATGCAGAAGCTGAAGTCAAATTAGACATATTCTCTTCCAAAACTTGTTGTTGTTGTTGCTGTTGCTGTTGTTGTTGGTGGAACATAAAGCTTTTCATCATCTTCTCTTACATAAACCAATGAACTTGACCACCTCCAGAGTTTGCATATCATGGGCCATGGATCTTGGTTTTTTACAAACCAAAAAAGGGAAAAAAAAAAAGGAAAAAAGAAAATCCAAAGACAAAAAACCCAAAAAAAAACACCAACTAAGTGATAAAAGAGAAATAAATTGATACTTGATTAGCTAGGCTTAATATACATGGGTGAATATATAAAATAATCATCATCATATTGGATTCAACCCAAGAGACAATGTTTTTTTTTTTTAAAGAAATTCTCTCAAAAGAAACAAATAGAATAAGCAGTGTTGTAAGTATTTATAACTTTCTCTCTATATATAAGTAACCAGATATAGAGGTTTATGCAGATCCTCGATCTCTATCCACTTTTAAGCTTCATGTTATGAATAAAAACCTAAAACAACATCCAACAATAACCATACAAAATTATGAAACTGATCAACTCATAAAACTCAGACAAAGAGTGGGAGAGAGAGAGAGAGAGAGAGAGAAAGAGAGATGTGGATGAGGAGAAATGCTTGTTTAATCCTCAAAGCTGTCCGAAAACAAGAACCCAAAACCACAAGCCAAAGGGTTGTGGGGAGCCCCTCTGATGTTGCACTTTCTGTCTTTTTCCTCTTTTCTCTTCACACTCCCCCTTGTAATAATAATAATAATAAAATAATTGTCTATTTGCCTTCTAAGAAGCTAAAGAAGATGAAAAAAAAATCAAGGAGTGTTAGCTTGTATTATACCATATCAGAAAATATATATATTGACATCATGATCATGGGGTAGTAGACTTTTTTTTTACATTTACAGTGACATGATTGAAGCATTGATTAAATATATGTAAGAGGCATGGCTAAAAGCTATTTTCCTCTTGCCTTTCTTTTTTTTTCTGCTTTTGTGCGTTTCATACCCATCATCACTTGACTATATTGTTTACTATTTGTTCATATATTATGAAAGACTTAGCTGCAATCTCTGACAATTTTGCATGGCACACCAATTTCTTATATAGTAATAATAACTATTATCAACCCCTTTGGAGTTAGGGGTTATCTATATATAATAAATATGTAAGTGTGGACCAAACTCTAGATTCCTAACTTAGATTCTTAGGATGGAGACTTTAATTTTGTGAATGGAACTAATTAGGTGAAGTTTTTTCTTTAATGAAAAATAATTTTTAACTTTATTACTTACCAGTATAAAAAGTTAAACATCTATAGTAATACTGTATATAGTTGGTTTTTAAGAAAATAAAAATAGATGGAACGAGTATATCCTTGCAAAATTCAATAGAAAAAATCATCTCACTTATCCCTAGTGAAAGTTTCAAATTTTACAGTATCTATGTTTATGTACGTAGGATGGTAAAACTTAAATATTTAAATAGATTATTAATAGAATATTCGTTCTGGATGAAGTGAATAATTTTCTAAAAAATGGATGCAATGTGGGATGGATAAGTTTTTTTTTATATATATCCTATCATGCTTTATTTTACCGCAGGAAATTACAATTTTATCTTTAAACGTAAATTTATTAAGAGGGAAAAATCTAAAAAGTTTGTTATAGAAAAATATTTTAAATTCTTTTATCTTTTTCCAAATCTAAAGAATAAATTGAGACTATCAGAAATATATTTTTAAATAATTATGTTTAAATATTTGTTGGCACTTTAAAAAGATTAAAAATATTAAAAAATAACTAATAAAAACCAAATCAAAGTGAAGCGGAATGAATATATCTAACATCCATATAAGTGATAGTGATTTTTAATACGGAAATGAGACAAAGCATATCAGATATGAAGCAGTGGTGACTTTGAAGACATCTGTTCTACTTCACTATGTATCCTAACTCTAAGATATATTTTAAAACAAATATACAAAAAAATCTTCACCAAGGATAACAATTAAGATAAACCTCTAAGGCAACCTAACAAGTAAGTTTGTCTTTTCCAATAATGCACAATTTTTTTTTTTGTAGAATATAGAATATTTTACACCTTTTAACATCTTGTGTTGATAAAGGAGGTGATTGAATAATTAATTTATCAATATGGGATTTAATATATAAATATCTCTCATTTTAAGTAAAAGAAAGTTTTCGAAGATTAGATTATAACATGCTTATCATCTAAGTAAAATTAATTTGTTTGCTCCTCTCAGGAAGGAAAAAATATATATAAATTTACGTTTTAATTTCTTAGTCGGTTCTTGAAAGTTTGAAATGGGATATTTTGGTGGATCCAAGCCTGGAATTAAAAACAGTTAGAATACGCTTTCAAATTAATTTCTTTTTTCCTTTGTTTTGGGTGCAGTATATCCGAAAAAGAACAAAAAAGATAAGAACAAATCCACGTAATTAAGGCAAGAAAAGGTAGCTAACAATTGTTGACAGCTCGAGATTATGGTGTCCAAAAGACAGCATTAAACATATCGTAATAGTGCAAAAGCCAGTGTTGAAGTTGACTACCTCATCCTCGGAAACATATTTGCTGTTGTCCATAAAACTTGTTCCACTTTCCTATTTTCTTTAAAACTATTAATAGGGTTAATTCCAAGACATGCACAAACTATGATTACTATTATTTTAAATTGGTCCCTAAACTTCAAAACTACATTTTTTAAACTATCAAACGTTATATCAAGTAGGTCTTTCCATTATTGAAACCATTAAATAACACGTAAAATCTTATGTGACGTAATTTAAAACGAAAATTTGAAAGAAAAAAATGTTGTCCCATAACTTTTAAAATTAAAAACTAAAAAAAAAAGAGTAAGATTGAAAAAATTAGAGAGTGAACAATGGTTTTAGTAAAAGCTTTGAAAACCTCAAAACCAATATTTTTACAATATTTATTTTTCTTTAAAATTTTCATTTTAAATTATGTCATGTAAGATTTAACGTCTCATTTAACAGTTAAATTAAATATTTTAATAACAGAAGACCCTTATTGATATATCATTGATGGTTTGAGGATGTAATTAAAATATTTTTGAGTTTAAAAAATACTTTAAAATGAGAATCATAGTTCAGAGATGATTGATACAATTAGCTCTTACTAATACTTTAATACTTTTTTCTCTCTCAATCAGATGATTTAATTTGAAATTTAAAATATTTCTTAATTTCATGGGAAACTATTATTTTTCTAAAAAATTAATAAAAAAATAAAAAAATTGATTAAAATCATAAATAATTAGATTACTCTGTTGTTATTTATATTTTTATTATAATTAATCTCGCGTGATGATAATTAGAAAAAAAGTGTGTGCAAATAATGTGCAATATTTGAATTCTCTTTTCATGTTTCAAACTGCAACTTTTTTTCTGATAAAAGAGATAGTAATTAATTAAAACCTTATGGGAGCTAATATTTAATAGTAATAGCTTAGATCAAAGCTAGTTTGTTTAAGTGTATTATAGGTCAATTGTTTTGATTTGATTTGGCAACAAACCAAGGATGTATTGCCATTTGCCAGCCTAAAAGTGGAAGCAATTTCAACATTTTAGTTATTAAATAATAAATTTTGATATAAAATTCATTTTGTAATAATATTTTTGTTTTCTCCCTTCCCATAAATTTATAAATGCTATACATGTTATTTGCATGGCATTTTCACATTGTAAACGGTTAAAATTAGAAATTTATTTCATTTATAAATACATACCTCTATATATTTTAATTTTTTTTAATGACTCATATATTTTACTTCGGGTCAATTTAGGGTTACTTCCAAGAAATATTTTTGGGACAAAAGCACTTTTAAAATAAAACAAATAAGGTGTATTTGAGTTTTTTAATAATATTTTTGGGATCAAAAGTACTTTGCAAAAATATTTTTTTAACCAAAAGTAGAAGCAAAAAATTTTTAGTTTTTGCTCAAAAAAGTAATAAGCAATGCTTTCTTTGGTACATAAAAAACCATTAATTTGAACTCCGTGTATTGACATGATGATCCGCATTAGATGTGATATGAATTTGAATTACATTAATCGCGTTTCCATTAAGGCTTTATCATTCTCTTATAATTCACAAAAACACTATTTCTTTTCCGTCTCCATGTCCTCCTTTTGTATATTGCAGATAACGTGATTGTATTTTTTTTTTCTTTCAAAATGGTTTTTGAGTATATTTTAATTAAGAATAATATTTCCCTTGTTAGTAAAACGAGTTTATCACTTTATTCCTTGCGTTGTCCCCCGCCTATTATTGTTTTTGACTTTGAAAATGGTGTTTTAGGCGTAAACGCAAACACCAAGGAAAACGGAACTTTTTAAGCACCGTTTTGATATAAAAGTAAGTTGAAAAAAATTAAGAAAATTGAAAATCAATCCAAATATTTTATTTAAGTTTTTTAAATGATTAAATGTAGTTTCAATTTTCAATTTATAAATTCCGAATTAAATTCTATTTATTTAATTTATAGGTTATAAATCTTTATAACATAAAAAAAAGTAATTTATTTAAATTCCAAAATAAAAATCCTTCAATTATCTGACTTAATTTGGATTTGATTTTAGGAATTTTTGAAAAAATGTATAACATTGATTGAGAATTAAAAAATGATATATATGAATCACTAAAAATAAAATTAATGATTAGAAACAAAAATTATATATAATATACTAAGGTTAGACATAAATGTAAATAGAGTAAACATGAATATCCTTCGCCAAGGGGACCCTATTAGTCCTTATTTATTCCTTATATGTGGTGAAGGATTGTCGACTCTTCTTAGAAGGGCTGTTTCAAGGGGAGTTCTTAATGGCTTTCGGGTTAGTAGGCAAACCCCACGAATCACCCATTTGTTTTTTTGCAGATGATAGCCTTATCTTTGGAGATGTGTCTGTCAATGGAGCAGTGGTGATCAAAGAAATTTTAGAGGCCTATGCTAAGTGTTCTGGTCAGGAAGTCAATCTTGACTAGTCAGGGTTTTTTTTCAGTTCCAATGTTGATCAATTTAACAGAGAGGAGATTTGTAGGGTTCTGGGGGTTAATAGGAATCTAAACCTGGAGAATTACCTTGGTCTCCCATCAATGGTGGGGAGTAACAAACAAAGGGCTTTTAAGGAACTTAAAGAAAAGCTAATTAAAAGAGTCTCAAGTTGGAGCTCGAGATTACTTTCCATAGGGGGAGGGAGGTCCTTATCAGAGCTGTACTCCAGGCTATTCCACTGTATGCTATGAATTTTTTTCTGTTACCGTCAGCAGTTTGTAGGGATTTAGAAGCGGTCATGGCTCGATTCTGGTGGCAAAAGAAAGCAGGGAAAAAAGGGTTTCATTGGTGTTCGTGGAAGAAGCTGTCTGTACCAAAAGAGGAGGACGGGATGGGCTTTCGAGATTTGGCCGAATTCAATATCGCACTTCTTGCTAAGCAGGGTTGGCGGCTTATAGAAAACCCGTGTTCTTTACTTGCGCGTTTGCTCAAAGCAAAGTACTATAGGGGATTAGATTTTATGGAAGCCTCTTTAGGAGCGAATCCATCATTTGTTTGGAAAAGTATCTGGTGTGCTAAAGGCCTGTTAGGGTCTGGTTTGAAGTGGAGAATTGGGTCTGGAACATCGGTGTCAATATGGAAAGATCATTGGTTGCCAGAAAAAGCTCAACGTTCTATTTATGCTGATAGGGTGGCTGGTTTGGATTGGGTGGCTGAGTTAACTCTGAAGGAACCTAATTGTTGGAACAGAGATCTTATTTACTCAACTTTTTCTGTGGGAGAAGCTGACCAGATTATGAGTATAGCTATTCCCACTACTGATCAATCAGATAAAGTAGTTTGGTTTAGCGAAAATCCGGGTATCTATTCTGTAAAGAGTGGATATAAAATGTTACTGGATAACTCTAATGTGAGCATCAACGAGCAAAAAATGTTCAAGCAGATACGGAGTTTAGAGTGTCCTTCAAAAATTCGCATCTTAATCTGGAAATTTGTTCAAAATTATGTGCCTACTTTTCAAAACTTACATTATAGGAGATTGTCTTCTGATAACTGTTGTCCGCATTGTGGCCAGGGGTGTGAATCTTCTACTCATGCTGTTCGGGATTGATTGTTTGATGCACAAGTTTGGTCCAAGTTAGACGTCCAGTGGCCGAGGTCAATGATAAATTTTAATGAGTGGCTGAGTTGGCTGTTAGAGAATTCTGATAAGAACAGGAAAGGGGTAATTGTTGTTACTATCTGGGTGATCTGGTTCTCTCGAAATAAATTTATACATGAAAGAAAGGTGCAAAGTTTGGAGGAAATTGTTACCTTCATTAGGAGTTTTGGGTTGGAATATCGTAGTAATGCTAAGAATTTGAAGCATCCCCAACTGAGATCCATGGTAAAATGGTCGCCACCTCCGCAAGGGTGGTTAAAAATTAACGTTGATGTGGGATTGTCAATTGCCAAAAAACGAGCAGTGTCAGGTTTTATTATTAGAAATGATGAGGGATTTATAATGGGGTCGGGATTTCAAGGACACAATTTGGTTCATTCGGTGGCGATTGCTGAAGCACTTGCTGTCCTTCATGGGCTCCAATTTGCCCTAGATTTGGGTTTTTCAAATGTTATTCTTGAGAGTGATTCGAGACTGGTGGTAAATAATATTCAAAAATCAAGCGAGGATTACTCGGAGTCTAGACCATTTACCTGGGACGCGAAGAACCTGGCAAGGAAGTTCCAATGTTGTCGATTCCAGTTCATTGCGAGAGAAGGGAATAGAGCAGTGCATGTAATGGCTGTTGAGGGTATGCGAGCTGAAGGAGATTTGTTCTGGGTGGAAGATGTGCCTTTGAAAGCTTTGGAAGTGGCTGATTCTGATCGTCGGAGTGGGCGACCTCCATAGCCCATTTTCTATTTCAGTTATGGAATTGAGAAATACTGATATAGGGTGGCCATTCTCAACTGCTTTCTTGTCCAGATGTTGCATTGTTGGATTTGGAATATATTTTTTTACCGTTTATTTTTTTTGAGGTTTGTTGACACACACAGCACCTGAAAGATTTGTTAGATGGAGAATATGGTGTTTTGTTGATCTTCTTTTTTAATTATTTTCTTTTTCTTTGCTTTTTTTTCCCCGGTTTGTTGTTTGTTTTGTTTTTACTTTGGTTTGTAAGTTGTTGGTGGACTTCTCCTGTTTGTTGTTCAGGCCCAATTGCTATAAACGGATTTCTTTTCAGAAAAAAAAAATTCAATCATACCCAACTTTTAGGAATCTTAATTACAACACTTTAACCATTCAAAATAACTCTTTTCAACTCATTTTAAGCTACACATCAAATATATTTCCATTTCTCTAAAAAATAGTGAAATGATGTCGTTTAATTCCATAGATAACTTTTATTGCAAATTTGTAGATTTACAACGATTTCTCCAAGTCCAGACACGTTTTTTTTCAATTCAATATTTTTTCAAACAATAATAAGAAACCGATGGATTCACGATATTAGAAAAATCAATATTCTATAAATAGAAGGGGAAAAGTAGGCCCCGCACTAAATGATTGAGCAATCCTCCCCTCTAAAATCCACAAGGCAAATCACCACCTTACACGTGGAAGATAAGATCAATCACCTTCCTTTCTCTCAACGGTTATCATATAAAGGTCGGGTAATAAAAAGGCAGCACACAGGGAGAAATTACAAGGGAAAAATAAATTAATTATTGTGACCGCACTTTCACGGAATGGGTTTTCAAAGCACACCCGTGAAAGGGACAAACGAGGACTCAATTTGACCTAGATGTACACGTGACGGAATATGATTGGGTGGACATTGACAGACCCCATGCAAAGTGCGTGACTTAAGACTTTTCCTCCCTCACTGTTGAGTTCGTTGTCAGGCAGCAAAATTCCTTTCCCACATTGTCTTCCCTAATTTAGCCTCCTTTAAATAATAAAATAAGATAAAAATACTACCGTTTGGGTCTCACTCGGACACTGCCACTGCCCACTTACCTAAGTGCCAAAATCACCCTACAAGAATACAAATTTTTCATTTCAACCTTATGATATATATTTCTTCATAAGCAACCAAATAAAATAAATTATTTCTTCATTTCTCATATCTCAACATTAATGTAATTTGCAGTCGCCATCGTTTTGGGTTGGACCACTTTTTCTTTTTACAAGTTTTGAAAATTAGTTCAAAAGGCTATCTTACGTCGGAGTTTGGATTTTTTTTTAAGAGGAATTCATCCGAGTTAGAATTAATTTTGTAGGATTGTTTAATAGTAATAATAATAAGTTTAAGAGTTTCTTTTTGAAAAATAATATTAATTAATTAAAACAAAATTCAAGTTTAATTTTCAATTTCACATTCAAATTTGTTAATACACAGGTGGTAGGGCAATTGATATTGGTTAACACGATAATTGTGTAAAGAGCCAAGTTAGTTGAAAATTCATAGAAGAAGCTTCTACCGAGTAAGAGCATGTTTAATGGGTTTACATGTATCTTAAGTACATGGGACAATATACATAAGTTTGGCTAGTTTAGATCTGTTCGGGTTGGTTTATTTGTCTAAGTTCAAAGGTCCACTCGAAATTTAGGAGGGCTTTGACAAAGTTATTAGGCGTGAAAAATGGGTTTGAGTAAAAAAATTAGACTCATTTAAAATATGGGTCAACCTCAAGCTTGAACATTTAAGGCCCAAGCCTGGCCCAGTCCACTTTTAAGTTTGTAATATTTTATATTATGATATTTTTATATATTATATAGTTTAAAACCATGGACGAAATTAGGGGGTTGGCAAGGGCCCTACCCCCTTAAAATGAAAAATTTTTCATTTAGGTCCTTTAAAATTTTTTAAATTTTAAATTAGTAAAGGTAAAATTACGCTTTGCCCCATCCTAAAAATATAAAAATCTTATTTAATCATTTAAAAATTATAAAGATATAGACTATTAAAATGGTGAAATTACATTTTTGTTATTGTAAAAATTATAATTTAATTTTGGCCCCTAAAAAAAATTGTGGTTTCACCCTTATTTATAACATAAAAATTAAATTTATAGTAATATATAATATTATTATAATGTAAATATTAAAAAAAGTTAAGATATTTACCAAAAAAAACTTGTTAAGATAATTATATATAAAATTTTAATAAATAAAAAATATAAAAATATTCAATATTAAATTAAAATAATATTAATAATTTTTTATTTTTTAAAAATAATATTAGCATGCCTAAAATAAGTTTGGGTTAACTATTTGCAAATATGTGCAGACTTAGACAAAATATTAAGTCTATATTCTGGGTCGGACGAGCTTGGGCGAACATAAAGTGTGTTAATATAATGCTTACTCCCAACCCGAATCCGACCCGACCCATAAATACCTCTAGATCAGTTGTGGCTAGAGAAAAGGCTTGTTAGCTACTGAGTCATAGTGAGCTCTTGACACATGCCTATGAAGTTATCTAGGATCTTTTCTTCGCAGATTTTCATGCGATTGATAAACGTGAATGACCACATGAGGCGAGGTGTGATCTCAACCGAGGTACTTCGAGGAGGTGAGTTTCGTTGATCAAAGCAAGGTGACTTGGTGAGATCTCCATGACACCCTTTTGATGGTTGGCCTTAGCATTAAAAAAGAAAAAAAAAGAAAAAACTGTCATAATCAGAATCTAGATTTTAAGTTTTGAACACATAATTTCAGTGTATAAAAACCAAACTCACGTCCGACAATGGGATCTCCTCCAAAATGTTTGTTGGATATGCTTTGAGAGTGAGGACTGAAGAGGGGCCTAAATAATAATGGAAACACCCATTTTTTTTTTCTTTTTCGGGTGAAGTAAACTATCTTATCTGCAACTTAGGAATGTTACTCTCAACAAGCTCGTGACATGTTGTAAAATTACAAGGTCTTTTGTTGTTTCTGAGCAAAAATTATTACCAATCTATTTCCATGGAAACACTGGTTTTCGACTTGGCTTTTAAAGGGTATTCAGCAAATACGACGTGTCGCATGGTGTAGAAATTCGAAGACTAAAAATTTGCATTTGAGACTGAAATAATATTGGCGCTTTAAGATTAAACCAAGAACTAAATATGGTGGGTGCAAGCATTTAGCAGAAATAATTTGTATGCCTTCTTCAGGACTTTATGTATAGGGGACAGATATTAAGCATCATTTCATTATCAAATTGCTCTACCCATTTCATCTTGCTCCGTCGTAGATATTTAAATTTAAAGATTTTTATTACATCAATAAATGTTGGATATATTTAAAATCGTCTCATCCTATCTCACTCATTTAAATCAAAGGAGAATAATAATAAACAAATAAATAAACTTAATCAAATGTCTCATTCAAAATCCAAGGAAATTTTTTGTTCAGCTATTTTGAATTCAATTTTGACAACCTTGTCCTTATAATTATTATAAACACTTTGATAATAGTAACCCATTTTGGGTGCTATTGTTATTTATAATAATTTCAATATGTATTTGATATAAATAATAATTTACATGTCGATTGAATTTTAGTTCGGTTGACATGATTATCAGTGTCAATGCAAGAATATGTGGGTTTTAGTACGCTTCAGCGTACTATCCTCCTATTTATGAGTTGAGATAAAATTATTAAAAAAATTAAAATACGTTCTTAAATATTTTAAGGTTTGTTGCATAAGAGAGTCATGCCTTACCTCTATTACTCAAAACAAAAGATTAAAGCAGACCGATTCTTAAATCCATTGAGTAGTTAAAATTTTTCATAGTATCTTTCATATTTATAGATATGTTAAAATACAGTCAATCGCCCTATATAAAAAATAGTATTCTTTATAACAATCACCTTCTATAACAATATATATTTAGTTATAACAACCAAATTTGTAATATAATAGATTTTTTTTATCTTTTATTTTAATTTTTTCTAACAACTTTTCACTTATAACAATATCAATTATAGTTATGAAGTGCATTGCTTATTAAATTAGTTCTCTATAACAACATACTGTCTAAAATTTTAAATAAAATTACAGTTTTGATATCTTTAATGTTTATTTTACAGTCCATATTCAGGATTTGAAATTGTCCCTCTCAATAATATAATCTCCAAAATTCACACTTGTGTCTTCTCTTAGAGTATAATATATCTTTATCCGTACACCAACCCTTATAATTTTTTAAGATAGAGAGAAGAAGTTAAAAACAACACAAATAAAGTGATAGTTGCAGTGTTGTTAGAACTGAATCGGTTGGTTAAATTGGTTAGTTCAATAGATCAATTCGAGCAAAGTGATTGAACCAATTTTTACATGAATTACTCGAAATCGGTAAAAATAAAAAATCAGAACAAAAAAAAAACTGCAACAAATTGGGCAGTTTCCTAGCGATTTCCAGGACTCAGTTTACTACCAAAATGAAAACAGGATTTCACTGCGGTTATCCTCTGTTTAAGGCTAGTAGGCTACATTATTAATATTACTACTATTCCCCCCCCCCCAACACTTTATATGGTTTCAGCTTCTTTTTCTCTCAATCTCTTGAACTTTTAAAGTTGAAAAAGAAAATATGTGTCTTTCGATGCGAAAAAAAGTTCCTTTTTTTGGGTTTTTTTGGAAAGCTTTGGTTGATTGAAGAACACGGCAAAAGCTCGCCATAATTTTGCCTTTCGCACTTTTACAAAAGCAAACGCTGTCGTTCCGTCGTCTGAGAGATGAGGATTTGGGCTTATGTGTATTCGTACCTTTGGGCTTTTACGACTAAAATTGCAATGTTTTTCGGGTTGATCAAAATACACAACAAAAATTAAAAGCCCAAAACCATGTGCAGTTTTCGAATCTATTTTTCGTAAAAAGACCTCTTCAGTCCCTTTCACTTTTGATATTGAGCAAATTGGTCATTCTAAAAAAAAATCAAAACAATTTAATCATTTTCAATGAAAATTAATCACAACTTTATTTTTTTGTCGATTTTACATAAATCTGACTGGTATATTATAACAAAAAATTTAGCTCTCATAATTTACACATCCTATCAGTTTAGTCATGATTTAACAAATTTAGCCCGCAATGTTTTTGTAAATGTGTAAATATTTAAAGCTAAATCTATTGGATTTTTTTTAGAATCAAGATAAAATTAACAAAATATGTAAACATTGAGGGCCAAAATTATTATATCAATCAAAATTGTGCACAATTGAATAAAGGTATTAATGCCATGATTATTTGTTCGCTCATTTCAAAATTAAAAGAGATTAAATTGTTTTGATTTTGTTGAGAGAGACCAATTTATTCGATTTCAAAATTGAAAGGGCTTGGAGAGGTATTTTTACCAAATTTTGTACAAAGAACTTATTTTTTAGGATTAATATATCCAAATAATTATTATCGTAATTAATATTATAAAACCAATAAGTGATCGATGTAGTGGTAAGTTTAGTAAGTCACATTGCACTCTTAAAGAAATAATACAAATTTGAAATTTAGAAATAATATTATTAAAATAGACAACCACAAACCCTGAACATAAATTATAAAACTAATTATATTTGATAAAAAATTAATTAATAATATAAAACACAATAATAACAATAATCAAAATATATTTAAATGTAATATAACCAAACTTGAACCAAAATAAATACACATAAAATTTACTAAATTAAAACACATCATCCCATAACATTAACAACATTGGTGACATTGTCTCTACGAGTTGAAAGGATTATATGAAACTATGATTTCATATTATCCCTATCCCTTTCCAATAAGAAAATGACAAATCAGATCTTTTCTCCTGATTTTTAGTATTTTTAGTTGAATTTGAATTTTGTTAAGAGGAAAAAGCTGAAAAAAATCTGACTTGTCATTCTTCTATTAAAAAGGGATAGGGATGACGTGGAATTACAGCTTGTACAATATGTTTTCATTATTTAAAATTAAATAATTCTGTGACATCTAATTTTGGTAGTCATGGCAGTAAAATCTTCTACACTACCGACATGTTTTTTTTATATTATATTCTTACTCTTTTTTAAGATTTTAATTAAAGAATTATATTTTATTACATTATTTAATACGAGTTTCAATATGTTTATGTATTTTGATTTTTTCTTATCTCTACATAGCTTCGTATTTCATTTATTTTTATTATCTTATAATAACAATTGCATCTAAAATTATAAAAATTCGGCATGTATATACGTATTCTTTTTCCTTTTTTCCTTTATATTTATCGTATAAGAAGTGGATTTTAATTTTAATTTTAATTTTAATTTTGATATCTAAATCGTGGTACCAAGTTAATATGACACCTTTGAACTCATTTAAATCAGGGTAGTGTAGCATAAGCATCAACTTTACTTCTAAACTAATTTATGCCTGTGCAGTTGGGAAAGAAAAAAAAATATTTGATACACAATTGCATGAGTTGCATATATCTTATCATTAAATAAAATAAAAAAATTTGTGAAGAACCTATAAATAAATGTTTAATTAAATATTGATGAATTACAATTATAAATTTTTTTTTCTTTTATATTCTTTAAACTTTCCTCTCTTTTTTTCATTCTCTTCTGTCTCTCTCTATTTTCTTACCTTCTCTATTTCTTTTAACATATCAGGAAGTCAAATTGGTAGTGAAGAAAGTAGAAAGTTAAAAGTCGAAAGCCATCATTGCCTATAACCAAAACCCATATCATGCTTCTTTCGTCACTGCCAATTCGACTTCCTGACATGTTAAAAGAAGGTAGGAAAATAGACGGAGAAGCAAAAGAGAATAGAAAAAAAAAAGAAAGAAAGTTAAAAGAACATAAATGAAAAAAATTAAATTGTTGAAAATAAAAAATATATAGAGATCAATTGTACAATTTAACCTAAAATTTGTTGCACAAACGTTAGTAAATAACAGTAATATAAAATACTTATTTAAAGCACAAGATCGAACCAGAACAATATATAGATGTACATATATATATTTAAACAAAAAAGAACAGAAATATAGATTGAATCGAAATATTATACTGGTAGTTGAGGCCTGTTTTCACAATCTCCTTAAGATAGATTCGGCCACTCTTTGGTGCTAGAGAAATATTGGTCGGTTATCTCCCAGGATACAACAACAAGATGAATACGACAGTAGCACATCTGCAGTTATCAACAAACAATAGCCTTACCTTCATCTATCACCAGAAACCAATTTGAAAAATATGAAGGGAAAAGGATATCTCGAAATTTTGAAAAATTTTACTGTATCTCTTTTCCTGCTGATTATTAAGTTTTAAATAAAATTCAATTGAAGAACTTTTGGAAATTTTTGGACAGCCAGTAATGTGTACGTAAATTAAGGAGCCATTAAACCCTTTTAATTCCAAAAATATAAGCTCTGCTGAGGAGGAGAAAAAAAATAGAGCTATTAAACCTCAATTAATGTTTGAATTAAATGAATCATTAAACCCTTTTAATTCCAAACAGATAAGCTTGTTGAAGAGGGAAAAAATGTATTGAGCCAAAATTATCCGTAGGTCTAGAAGGCCCAATCGATTTGAACAAAAAATGCATTAGGCCAAAATATTCACAAGTTTAGAAGGCCCAACAAATTTAAACATTTTGCATCATTCCCATCATGCAAGTGTGTCCCCAACCTTGAGCACAAGGAAGAGTATTAATTGAGTCATTTAATAATCATTAAGTTGGTTCACATATATAAACATAGTCCACACTTGATATCTAACTAATGTGGGACTAAGCTTTCCATTTTTATCAACATAATTCACAAGTGACTTATTTTAAACATCAATTTCTCATTCACCACTCAACCATTTGAGCATATGATATACCGTTATAAAGATCTTATGGAGTAGAATATAAAATCATAGTTTTATGATTCAAATCTCTACCTTTACTAATTGAGATTATGCCTCAAAGCTTCCAATAAATCAATTATTTTCCAACAAATTTTTTATTTGAAATGATAATTTAACGTGCTATATCAATTTACCGCTACACTGTTAATGATAATTACGGCTCTGACTAAAATGTTACAATATGATAACATAAGTAACTAAAACATAACATTTCAAACATAAATAACTAAAATATAATTTATCCATATTTATAACATAAATAAAGTTATTAATATTTATTTTTACATCATTTATTGTTTTTTGTTTTTGCAGCAAATCAATATACCATTTTACTTTTTACTTGTTTAATAAAGCTGATGTTGCATGTCGTACACAAAATTTACTTCTAAACTAAGGGTGAGTTTGGAAGGGCGGTGCGTTTACCTGCGGTTAGTGTAAAAACAGCGGTGGTGGTGAGATTAGATACTGTAGCGATACTGTAGCGTGAGACAAATAGTAAGCTAAACGCACCGCACCGCACCCAATCGCGCATCCAAACCCACCCTAATTGTGGTTGGGAAATGGGAACATAAATAAATATCATCCGTCAAAGCGTAATTTGAGAATTGAAAAGCATAGTACAAAGCAAAAACAATGACAGGCATTCGGCTCATCTCCACCAGCATTGTTCAAGCTGCAAATCCCAAGAACCAACCTCCAAACATCGACTTAGGGCTTAGTTTGGATGGGCGGTGTGTTTAGCTCCGGTGAGGTTAAAAACAGTGGTGGCGGTGAGATTAGTTACTGTAGCAGTGAGATTAGAAACAATGGTGGAGTGTGTGTTTGGATTCAAACGCAGCTGCAACAGTGAGGTGAGAATAAAAAATGACTATTAAGGACATCATATTAGAATTGATATATAATAGAAGTTTTTAAATTATTTTACTTTTATAAAATTCTTAAAATATGTGAATTTATAAATTAATTTAATAAATTATTAAAATGTATCTTCTAATATTTTATTATAAATATTTTAATAAATTATATAATCAATTTAATTTATTTAATAGACAAAACGATAATTATTTTTAATTTTTTATAGTTAAATATTCTTTTATTACAATGATAAATATTATTTTCACAAATAGTAACATTATACTTGGATCAAATTTTGAAGTATCTAAATGGATGATTTTTAACTTTCAAGATTGGGAAAGAAATTAGTTTAACTTTCAAGGATAAAATGGTAAAATAATAAATAAAAGTAAGGGTATTTTTGTCTGTTAAAAATACCAACAGTTCAGTGAATTTCAATTGCTGCTGAAACCTCGAGCTGATTTTCAGCATATCAGTGTGGTGGAAATGCCTCTTCACTGAACTGGCATGCTGAACCAAACAGCATAGCAGTGAGGTTGGTTGCAGATATTTACCCCAACTGCACCTCACTGGCATTAAAAGCCAAACCAAATGAGGCCTTAATCCCATGGGATCTTCAGTTCCTCCTGTCAGATTATATACAGAGGAGTGCTCTTTTTCCATATTCCTCAGTTGAGCCAAGACCAAGAATCTGAGACCTTGTTGGTTCACTACGTTAAATCCTCTCTGTCCAAGTGTCTGGACCACTTCCAACACTTGACGGGTCACCTCGCCGCAGTCGAACACGATGACAACACCACTTCCGTTTTCTTTGACTGCAACAATGGCAGAGCTTTGTTCGTTCACGCTGTCGTTGATGAGGTGAGCTCTAGGGATATCATCGAGCCTGTTTATGTTCCTTCCTTTGTCGACTCGATTTTTTCGTTGCGTGGAGTTAAAAACTGCCAAGGTACTATCGAACCGTTAGTCACTGTTCAAGTGACAAAGCTCGTCGATGGGGCTTTCATCAGTATCTCCATCAACCATTCCATCATGGATGGCGCATCCTTTTTCCATGCCTTCAGCTCCTGCTTGGAAATCGTTAATGGTTCCTCTAGTTTATCGAAACCCTGATTTTCCAACGTTGTTTCCTTAATAATAATACAATCTACAATTTTCATACCATTCGTATTCCAAATTCTTACATCAAGCAAATTGCAAACGAGGCCGATGATGTTCCATCAGACGCCAAAGTGAAAGTTTTTCATTTCACCAAGGAGGTTATAGCAAAGCTTAAAGAGAAATCCAATGTTGAGGTTGGCATTAACGACGAGATCTCCTTTCTTCAAGCTCTACCCTGTCACTTATTGTAACAGCCCGATTTTGACTCTAATTGGACATAGTGGTTTCGGGACCACAAATCCGAGTCTGAAAAATATTTTAATATTATTTTGTGTGTTTATGATGTGTGAATTTAAATGTGTGAAAGTTTCGTGAATTAATTTTGTTGTTTATGTGTTTAATTGACAAAAGTATCAAATTGCATAAAATGTGAAGTTTGATTATTAAGGTGTAAAGTGCTTATTTGATGGTGGCTTTTAAATATGAGGTTCTTAAAGGGCAATTAGCCCATTTTAAAAGATAGTGGACGGCAATGATAGTTAATATATACTTTTTATATATTAAATATAAAAGTTATAATAGTAATAGTATAATATTATATTATTATATCATTAAAACATAAAAGAAATAAGCTTTTTTTCTTTCTTCATTGTTTGTATCACCGAAACAAAAAGAAAGAAACTTTGTTCTTCAAGCTTTAGCATTCGGCCATCTTAGGGATTTCAATTCAAGGTTAGTTTGATTTTAGTTTTTGATAATTTTTACGTTTTTGAGATCGTTGCTTTGAATACTTCAAAACCCATGTCTTAATTTTGTGAATTGATGAATATTTTGAATTATGCCATTGATGAATATTTGTGTTTTGGGATGTTTGATGATGAATAATGGAAGATATGTCTTAGATTAACATGTTTTGTATTGGTATTTTTGATGAATTTAAGTATTTAGGGCTAAATTGTGAAAATAAATTTTTGAGGGACTAAAATGTGAAATAAATGCAATGTGTGGACTTGTATGAGAACCATGAATATTCGGCCCTTGTGTGTTATGGGCAAATTTTGTGTATTTTGTGTTTTGTGCAAAAAGGACTAAATTGCAAAAAGTGTAAAATATTAGGGGCAAAATGGTAATTTTCCCATTTATGTATTGTTGGACTCAAATGAATGTTTTGATGAATAAAAAGGTTAAATTTAACTATGTTTAGATCAAGGAACGAAGAAAACGAATTTGGATCGGGGGAAGTCGAAGATAATCGAATAGTCGATCGTGTTTGCTGATATCCGAGGTAAGTCTATTAGCTATTTAATGTCATAAAATCAGTATATAAATAAGTATATGAGCTGTTTTTGGATGAATTATAATTAAAAATATGATAGTTGAAATAATTAAAAGTATGAGTGAATTATATATATATTATGCAAATCTACATCTATATGTTCTCGTATTGAACTTAGGTATGCCATTTATACAAGTTTATAAGGGGTTCGACTATGCAACTATGCATGTATATGTTCTTGTGATAAATTTAAGTATGAAACTTATATATGAAAAAGGGAGATTCGATTAGGTATGTATGTTCTTGTAAAGGTTCTTGAACGGGGTTGAAGAGATGAAATTATTAGCTTGGATTATCTTAATGTGTTCGAAAGTACGATATTAATAGTATGCTTCAATGTGTTAAGTTATATATATATATATATTCGGATGTATAATTTAGATATTGAGTTGAATTTGATGACTGAACTTTTTATATCGATGTGGGTTAAGGATATAGTTTATAAATTATTGAGCTGAATTTTTATGTGAATTCTATATACCATTATGATATACAACTCCTATGAATTGAGATTCTTTTGTTAAAGCTCAGTATCATTCGGTTTATCGTTAGTGACATAATTCAGACTATAAGTCTAGCAGGCTTAATGCCGGTGACACATTTCAGACTATAAGTCTAGCAGGCTTAATGCCGGTGACACATTTCAGACTATAAGTCTAGCAGGCTTAATGCCGGTGACACATTTCGGACTATAAGTCTAGCAGGCTAAGAGCCGGTGTATTGAATCAGGTTTTAAAACCTAGCAGGCTAAATGCCGGTGAATCCGTTTAAAGCATGTGATAATATACAATTGATACCTCTATGATTTTGATTATATGAAATCGATGTATACATAAATGTTCAATCACATGATTTTAGTCATATTAACTTGATGAGCATATATATATACATATATTTGGTCTAAGCAATTGATAGATATGTATATATATATATGTTGCATTCGGCATAGGTGGATATATTTATGTGTATGCATTCGGCATAGGTGAAAATAAGTGTATGTATCTATGCATTCGGCATAGATGGGTATAGGTGCATATGTGCATTCGGCATTTATGGATGATAAGCATAAAAATTTGGTTTTTGATATATGTAGTTGAATAGTTGTATTTAAATGGATTCGATGAAGTGCGAACAATAAGTACTCTAGAAATCAGTATATGCTGTTAAGGATTATGCTAGTAACTTGATTATATGCATATAATGTATATACATTTGTCCGTTTATGTGTATTAGATAAATATACATCCTTTTAGACTTAAACAAAATGACTCAATAAAGTAGTGTTTGATTAGTAATCATATTTGATGATTGTAATTTCAATAAATTTACTTAAAGAATTATATGATTCTTTTATATGTATTATAGATATGCTGTAGACTTACTAAGCTATAAAAGCTTACTTTGTTTGCTTTCGTTCATTCGTTTTTATAGATTTTTTTTTGGAGACGCGTTACGAGCTCGGGGATCATCAGCACCGCCCATCACACTATCGACTTCTTTTGGTATTTTGTTAAATATTTGAACTCGATCTTATGGCATGTATAGGCTTGATAATGTTTTGGATAATTTTGAATCCTATTGTGTAAATAGCAATGCGAAAAGAGTTTAACTTCCATGCTTGAATTTGATTATATATGTTCATGAATTGGACTTGCATTTGGAATTAGATATTAAAGTTATGTTTATGTGAGCTTGGTTTCGTAATGCCTCGTAACCCTGATTCGGCGACGGAGACGGGTTAGGGGTGTTACATTTTATTGGTATCAGAGCTACGGTTTAGTCGATTCTCGGAACTAGCGTAGCGTGTATGAGTCTAGCTATACATGCCATATTTTTATATCGAGATAGTGTGATGACTGCTGACGTCTAAAAATGTGTTTTCGTATAGTAATGGATCCCGAACGAGCCGTAGCTGATGATGTTGAGAGTATAGCGCCTGCTCCCGCGCAAGGGACAGAGCCAATAGATTCTCGACCAATCTCGAGTAACCAGGAGGGAGAGGCTAAACAAGCCTTCTACCAAATGATGAATGACTGGTTTACTCATTATGTCCGAACTAATCCGGTTACACAACAACCTCCACCCCCGACTAATCCATCTTCGATTCCTGTTATACCCCAAGTAAGTGATCCGATGAGATTACTTAAGCCTCCGGTTGACAAAATTCGAAAACACGGGGCCGAAGAGTTCAGAGCTACTGATGATGATGATGCTGAGCGAGCTGAATTCTGGCTTGATAATACTATTCGAGTGTTTGATGAGTTGTCTTGCACCCCTGATGAGTGCTTGAAATGTGCCATATCCTTGCTACGGGACACTGCATATCACTGGTGGAATACACTAGTATCGGTGGTTCCGAAAGAGCGAGTGACCTGGGAATTCTTTCAGACTGAGTTTCGTAAGAAATACATCAGCCAGAGATTTATTGATCAGAAACGTAAGGAATTTCTTGAACTGTAACAGGGTCGTATGACAGTGACAGAATATGAACGGAAATTTGTGAGACTTAGTAGATATGCTCGAGAGTGTGTTTCAACTGAAGCTATCATGTGTAGAAGATTTGAAGATGGGCTGAATGAAGATATTAAACTGTTAGTTGGTATACTTGAGATAAAAGAGTTCGTAGTACTTGTTGAACGAGCTTGTAAAGCTGAGGAGCTCGGGAAAGAGAAGAGGAAAGCTGACTATGAAACTCGAGATTCTCGTAAAAGATCATTCAGTAAATCATTTCAGTCGACCTCAAGGAAATTCAGAGCGGATCATAGCCAATCTAAAGCTACTGCAGGGTTTCCTAAGTATGATCGAGATCGACCCCCTGTGAGTTCACGAGCTACTTCAGTTGCTAGCGTTGGTAGTGTTCGACAAAATAGATCAGAGTGCAAGCATTGTGGGAAATGGCATCCTGGGGATTGCAGATTCCATGATCGGTCTTGCTTCAAGTGTGGTTCAAAAGATCATTTCATTCGAGAGTGTCCGATGGTAGCTGAGCAAAACACTGTGCAGGATACCAGACCGAGTAATGTGCCAGTCCGAGGTAGACCGCCGAGACAATTGAGTAATGTAAGTGGTAGTCAGAGAGGAACCAGGGACACAGCAATTCGATCTGAGGCCCGTGCACCTGCCAGAGCTTATGCCATCCGTGCTCGAGAGGAGGCTTCTTCTCCAGATGTTATTACTGGTACTTTCACTCTTTATGATACTAATATTATTGCATTGATTGATCCTGGTTTGACTCATTCTTATGTGTGTGAGACTTTAGTATTCAGTAAGACTTTGCCTGTTGAGTCTACTGAGTTTGTAATTAAAGTATCGAACCCCCTGGGCCGGTGTGTTTTGGTTGACAAAGTGTGCAAGAATTGTCCGTTGATGATTCGAGATTTATGTTTTCCAGCTGATTTGATGTTGTTACCATTCGACGAGTTTGATATAATTCTGGGTATGGATTGGTTAACTCTGCATGATGCTATTGTAAACTGCAAACGGAAAACTATTGATCTACGGTGTCAGAATGATGAGATTATTCGGATCGAATCTAATGATCTGAATGGTTTATCAGCAATAATATCCTCGATGTCGGCTCAGAAGTATGTGAGAAGGGGTTGTGAAGCTTACCTTGCATTTGTTCTTGATAGTAAAGTGACCGAAAAGAAGATTGAATCTGTACCAGTAGTGTGTGAGTATTCAGACGTGTTTCCCGAAGAATTACCGGGTTTGCCACCTATTCGAGAGGTAGAGTTTGGTATTGAGTTAGTACCAGGGACGACTCCCATATCGATAGCTCCGTACCGTATGGCACCGACCGAATTAAAAGAATTGAAAGTACAGTTGCAAGAGCTGACTGATAAAGGTTTTACACGACCGAGTTTCTCTCCTTGGGGTGCACCAGTTCTATTTGTGAGAAAAAAAGACGGAACGATGAGAATGTGCATTGATTACCGGCAACTCAATAAAGTGACTATAAAGAATAAGTATCCGTTACCACGAATTGATGATTTGTTCGATCAGTTGAAAGGGGCTATTGTGTTTTCAAAGATAGATCTGAGATCAGGATACTATCAGTTGCGAGTTAAAGACTCTGATGTGCCAAAGACTGCTTTCCGAACGAGGTACGGACATTATGAGTTTCTTGTTATGCCTTTCGGACTTACTAATGCACCTGCTATTTTCATGGATTTGATGAATCGGATCTTTAGGAAGTATCTGGATCGGTTTGTGGTAGTATTTATTGATGACATTTTGATCTACTCTCGAGACGAAAATGAGCATGCTGAACATCTGAGACTTGTGTTACAAACTTTGCGAGATAAGCAGTTGTATGCAAAGTTTAGTAAATGTGAGTTCTGGTTACGTGAAGTCAGTTTTCTGGGCCATGTTGTATCAGCATCGGGTATTTGGGTTGATCCGAGTAAAATTTCAGCTATACTTGATTGGAAACCTCCGAGGAATGTTTCGGAAATTCGAAGCTTTCTGGGGCTCGCTGGCTATTATAGACGTTTTGTGAAAGGGTTCTCTATGATTGCGACCCCGATGACAAGGCTACTACAAAAAGACGTTAAGTTTGAGTGGTCAGAAAAGTGCCAGAAAAGTTTCGATCAGTTGAAAGCTCTTTTAACCAAAGCTCCAGTCCTAGTTCAACCCGAATCGGGTAAAGAGTTTGTTATCTATAGTGATGCATCTTTAAATGGTTTGGGCTGTGTATTGATGCAGGAAGGCAAAGTTGTAGCCTATGCCTCGAGACAGTTAAAGCCGCATGAAAAGAACTATCCGACGCATGATCTGGAATTGGCCGCTATTGTATTTGCGTTAAAAATATGGCGTCACTATCTGTTTGGCGAAAGATGTCATGTTTATTCCGATCATAAAAGCTTGAAATATTTGATGACTCAGAAAGATCTGAATTTGAGACAGCGTCGATGGTTAGAATTGTTGAAAGATTACGAGCTCGTGATTGACTATTATCCGGGAAAGGCTAATGTTGTTGCTGATGCCCTAAGTCGAAAATCACTGTTTGCTTTGCGTGCAATGAATGCACATATGGTTATGTCTGATGATGGTGCGATAGTAGCTGAGTTGAAAGCAAAACCGTTATTTGTTCAACAGATTTGTGAAGCTCAAAAAGCCGATGATGATTTAATTACAAAACGAACTCAGTGTGACTTAAATGTTGATTCAGAGTTTCTAGTTGATACTGAGGATTGTTTGAGATTCAGAAACCGATTATGTGTTCCGAAAAATCCAGAGTTAATTCAGATGATTTTGAATGAAGCCCATAATAGTCGATTTTCTGTTCATCCGGGTAGCATGAAAATGTATAATGATCTGAAACAACACTATTGGTGGCATGGAATGAAACGAGACATTTCTGACTTTGTTTCGAAATGTTTAATATGTCAGCAAGTAAAAGCCGAGCATCAGGTACCTTCTGGATTGCTGCAGCCGATCATGATACCTGAATGAAAATGGGACAGAGTTACGATGGATTTTGTATCCGGTTTACCGTTAACATCCAGCAAGAAAGATGTAATTTGGGTTGTTGTTGATAGATTGACAAAATCGGCTCACTTTATTCCGGTTCGTATTGATTATTCGCTTGATAAACTTGCTGAATTGTACATTTCTCAGATTGTAAAATTGCACGGAGTGCCTATTTCTATTATTTCGGACAGAGACCCGAGATTTACATCGCGGTTTTGGAAGAAATTACAAGATGCTTTAGGTACGAAACTACATTTTAGCACAGCTTTCCATCCACAAACAGATGGTCAATCAGAGCGAATTATACAGATACTTGAGGACATGTTGAGATGTTGCATTCTCGAGTTTGAAGGTACGTGGGAACGATATTTACCTTTGATTGAATTTGCTTATAATAACAGCTTTCAATCTAGTATTAAAATGGCACCTTATGAGGCTTTGTACGGTCGTAAATGTCGTACACCACTGTATTGGACCGAGCTCAGTGAAAATAGGATACACGGGGTTGATTTGATTAAAGAGACCGAACAGAAAGTGAAAGTGATTCGGGACAGCCTGAAATCAGCATCAAATCGTCAGAAATCTTATGCGGATTTGAGAAGAAAAGATATAGAATTTCAGATCGGCGATAAAGTGTTTTTGAAAGTCTCACCGTGGAAGAAAGTACTCAGATTCGGTCGTAAAGGCAAATTGAGTCCAAGATTCATTGGACCGTATGAGATTATAGAACGTGTCGGACCGGTTGCTTATAGATTGATGTTACCACCTGAGTTAGAAAAGATTCACAATGTATTTCATGTTTCGATGCTCTGTAGATACCGATCTGATCCTTCACATGTGATTTGTCCGACGGAGATTGAAATTAACCCTGATATGTCATATGAAGAAGAACCGATTAGCATTCTGGCTCGTGAGATCAAGGAATTACGAAATAAGAAAATTCCGTTAGTTAAAGTATTGTGGCATAAACACGGAGTTGAAGAAGCAACTTGGGAGTCAGAGGATACAATGAAGGAGCGTTATCCAAACCTATTCACCGGTAAGATTTTCGGGGACGAAAATCCCTAAAGGGGGGGAGAGTTGTAACAGCCCAATTTTGACTCTAATTGGACATAGTGGTTTCGGGACCACAAATCCGAGTCTGAAAAATATTTTAATATTATTTTGTGTGTTTATGATGTGTGAATTTAAATGTGTGAAAGTTTCGTGAATTAATTTTGTTGTTTATGTGTTTAATTGACAAAAGTATCAAATTGCATAAAATGTGAAGTTTGATTATTAAGGTGTAAAGTGCTTATTTGATGGTGGCTTTTAAATATGAGGTTCTTAAAGGGCAATTAGCCCATTTTAAAAGATAGTGGACGGCAATGATAGTTAATATATACTTTTTATATATTAAATATAAAAGTTATAATAGTAATAGTATAATATTATATTATTATATCATTAAAACATAAAAGAAATAAGTTTTTTTTCTTTCTTCATTGTTCGTATCACCGAAACAAAAAGAAAGAAACTTTGTTCTTCAAGCTTTAGCATTCGGCCATCTTAGGGATTTCAATTCAAGGTTAGTTTGATTTTAGTTTTTGATAATTTTTACGTTTTTGAGATCGTTGCTTTGAATACTTCAAACCCATGTCTTAATTTTGTGAATTGATGAATATTTTGAATTATGCCATTGATGAATATTTGTGTTTTGGGATGTTTGATGATGAATAATGGAAGATATGTCTTAGATTAACATGTTTTGTATTGGTATTTTTTATGAATTTGAGTATTTAGGGCTAAATTGTGAAAATAAATTTTTGAGGGACTAAAATGTGAAATAAATGCAATGTGTGGACTTGTATGAGAACCATGAATATTCGGCCCTTGTGTGTTATGGGCAAATTTTGTGTATTTTGTGTTTTGTGCAAAAAGGACTAAATTGCAAAAAGTGTAAAATGTTAGGGCAAAATGGTAATTTTCCCATTTATGTATTGTTGGACTCAAATGAATGTTTTGATGAATAAAAAGGTTAAATTTAACTATGTTTAGATCAAGGAACGAAGAAAACGAATTTGGATCGGGGGAAGTCGAAGATAATCGAATAGTCGATCGTGTTTGCTGATATCCGAGGTAAGTCTATTAGCTATTTAATGTCATAAAATCAGTATATAAATAAGTATATGAGCTGTTTTTGGATGAATTATAATTAAAAATATGATAGTTGAAATAATTAAAAGTATGAGTGAATTATATATATATTATGCAAATCTACATCTATATGTTCTCGTATTGAACTTAGGTATGCCATTTATACAAGTTTATAAGGGGTTCGACTATGCAACTATGCATGTATATGTTCTTGTGATAAATTTAAGTATGAAACTTATATATGAAAAAGGGAGATTCGATTAGGTATGTATGTTCTTGTAAAGGTTCTTGAACGGGGTTGAAGAGATGAAATTATTAGCTTGGATTATCTTAATGTGTTCGAAAGTACGATATTAATAGTATGCTTCAATGTGTTAAGTTATATATATATATATATTCGGATGTATAATTTAGATATTGAGTTGAATTTGATGACTGAACTTTTTATACCGATGTGGGTTAAGGATATAGTTTATAAATTATTGAGCTGAATTTTTATGTGAATTCTATATACCATTATGATATACAACTCCTATGAATTGAGATTCTTTTGTTAAAGCTCAGTATCATTCGGTTTATCGTTAGTGACATAATTCAGACTATAAGTCTAGCAGGCTTAATGCCGGTGACACTGTAATAGCCCGATTTTAGGCTTAGTCGGAACAGTGGTTTCGGGACCACAAATCCGACGAAAAAAAAATGTAATTGCTTGAATTTTCAGAGGTGTCGGAACGGTGATTCGAGATCACTAAATTCGACAAATGGGTAGAAAATATTATTAATTTAGTAAGTATAAGTTAAATATGAAGTTAGGAAAATTTTTGAAATAGTGAATAGTGCACTAGAAATAAATATTAAAATAATTAGAATCGAAATGAGGTATCAAGACCTCGGGGATTTTAAACTGAGCCATAAATATTTTTATAAATATTTATGGAGTGTTAAAAAGTTAGTATTAAAGTTTCGTTAAGAAATTTTAAAGTTCCGATAATTAATTGAACAAAAAGGACTAAATTGTAACAAATGCAAAATTTTGGGAAATAATTAAATAGCTTAAATGATAAAAGGAAGAGGGCTTAAAAGGCAAATAGACCCAAGGTCTATTTGGGCTGGACGGCAGAGGCATGAAATCAGCAAGAAAGTAAGGAGAATTAAGGGCAAAATTGGAAAATTGCAAAATTTGCTTAATAAAGTTAGGACCCAAGTGGAATTATCTAGATTTCTCTTCATTTTTCTGAATTCTCATCAGCTAAAACACCATGGAAGGGCTTCTTCAAGCTGGTTCTTCATATTTTTATTACAAGTAAGTTCAATTCTTGACTATTTCTTGAAATTTTTGTATTTTTATGACTTTTACAACTAGGTCCACTTGTTAAATCCATTAGTTTTGATTTTATGAAAGAAGTTGAAAGTTGATATGAATATGTGCTGGAAGTATATGATGATTTAGCATGAAATTAGAGTTTTAAATTGTTCATATGCTGATTTATTGAAAGAATTGAATAGAAAGTGAATGTTTGGGACCTAATAGTAAAAGAGTTTGAAGATAGAGTTATATGTGGAAATTCTGAATTTCAATAGTTGTGTAACAACTTATAATGTCTAGTAAAGTACTAATTGAGAAAATTAGATTAATTGATGGGTTAATTGAGAAAGGACCGAATTGTATAAACTGTGAAATTTGGGGCAAAATGGAAATCAACATTTTGCACTAAAGCAGTTTTGGACAGCAGCAGTAGTGTAACTTTGAAAAATCACCAAAAATTGTAGAGATTGAATTAGAGGATGAATAAAATATGAAACTAAAGCTTATTGAGTCTAGTTTCTTATAAAAGAAATGATGTGAGCAATGGAATTGTAAATCATGAGATATAATAGATTTTGTGAGACAAGGTCAGAATGAATTCGAGTTCCCCTGTTCTGACTTTGGAAAATCATTAAAAATTGTACAAAAATGATTATGAGTTATAGTTTATATGGTTAGAATCCTTAATGAGTCTATTTTTAGAAGAAACAAGCTAAAACATCATCCGAATTCTGTACAATGAGATAATTAATTTTTAGTGAAGAGTGGTCAGAACTGTCAGACAGCGAAACAGGGGAAACTTTAAAGAATAAACTGTACTATTTGGCTGAACCAAAAATTATGAAAATTTTATGGTATGAAGATATGTGAGTCTAGTTTCAGGGAAAATTAACAGATCTTAATTTGGAGCTCTTTAGCTCCGGATAAAAATAATTTAGTGACTCTGACTCGGATAAACAGCTTTGAATATACATGTTAGTGAATATTGAAATTATGGTTAATGTTGTTTAAGTGTGTTATACACATTAAGGATGTGGAATGGAGAGGAGGAGGAGGGAAATTGGGAAATATATGATTTGGCATGAAATAATACCATGAATGGTTTATGAATTAACACATGTTGGTAAGCCTGATATATGAATAAATGATCAAATTGAGCGGAACGCCGGATTTGAGTACTTCTGATCAAGTGACAAAGTGATAAGTGGTAGCTTTAGCTACACTTATCTGATCAAGTGACAAGTGGAAAGTGATAAGTAATAGCTTCGGCTATACTTATCTGATCAAGTGACAAAGTGATAAGTGATAGCTTCGGCTACACTTATCTGATCAAGTGACAAGTGAAAAGTGATAAGTGATAGCTTCGGCTATACTTATCTGATCAAGAGACAAAGTGATAAGTGGCTACACTTATCTGATCAAGAAACAAAGTGATAAGTGGCTACACTTATCTGATCAAGAAACAAAGTGATAGGTGGCTACACTTATCTGATCAGGGACAAGTGATAAGTGATCATACGTAAGACCATAGTTATACTATGGCAAAGTGAAAGTGAAGTACTCAATTTTCTGTGACCGTTCCGTAATTTGATTAAGGATGGTAAGTGACAAATGGGCCCAAAAGAATTAAAGTAAATGGATAAGTGGTAGTGTATTTATATCGGGACGATGTTGTTATTCAAACTAAAGTGATATTTTCATTGCTAAATTGAGAATTACATAAATGTGTTATTGAATGGTATAATCAATAAACATTGAGTTAAATGGTAAATACGTATTAGTTTTGAATTTGATGTCATTGAATTGTACGTGAATTAAATGGAAATTGCTAGTGATATGATTTAAATTATGAGCATGAGAAATTGCGAATTGAATGAAATGGAAATGAAGCATTAAATTGCATGAGGATGTATCGGGTCTCGCAGGCCCTAATTATTATGACTATAATATTTTGAGGATATATTGTGAAAAGTTATAGAAACATGTTAATTATTTTGAAAGTTTTAATTTTGATGAAATTTTATAACTCGGTTAAATACGTTTACAAGTGTATGTGTTTTGGTAATGCCTCGTACCTTATTCCGGTGTTGGATACGGGTAAGGGGTGTTACAGACACATTTCAGACTATAAGTCTAGCAGGCTTAATGCCGGTGACACATTTCAGACTATAAGTCTAGCAGGCTTAATGCCGGTGACACATTTCGGACTATAAGTCTAGCAGGCTAAGAGCCGGTGTATTGAATCAGGTTTTAAAACCTAGCAGGCTAAATGCCGGTGAATCCGTTTAAAGCATGTGATAATATACAATTGATACCTCTATGATTTTGATTATATGAAATCGATGTATACATAAATGTTCAATCACATGATTTTAGTCATATTAACTTGATGAGCATATATATATACATATATTTGGTCTAAGCAATTGTTAGATATGTATATATATATATATGTTGCATTCGGCATAGGTGGATATATTTATGTGTATGCATTCGGCATAGGTGAAAATAAGTGTATGTATCTACGCATTCGGCATAGATGGGTATAGGTGCATATGTGCATTCGGCATTTATGGATGATAAGCATAAAAATTTGGCTTTTGATATATGTAGTTGAATAGTTGTATTTAAATGGATTCGATGAAGTGCGAACAATAAGTACCCTAGAAATCAGTATATGCTGTTAAGGATTATGCTAGTAACTTGATTATATGCATATAATGTATATACATTTGTCCGTTTATGTGTATTAGATAAATATACATCCTTTTAGACTTAAACAAAATGACTCAATAAAGTAGTGTTTGATTAGTAATCATATTTGATGATTGTAATTTCAATAAATTTACTTAAAGAATTATATGATTCTTTTATATGTATTATAGATATGCTGTAGACTTACTAAGCTATAAAAGCTTACTTTGTTTGCTTTCGTTCATTCGTTTTTATAGATTTTTTTTTTGGAGACGCGTTACGAGCTCGGGGATCATCAGCACCGCCCATCACACTATCGACTTCTTTTGGTATTTTGTTAAATATTTGAACTCGATCTTATGGCATGTATAGGCTTGATAATGTTTTGGATAATTTTGAATCCTATTGTGTAAATAGCAATGCGAAAAGAGTTTAACTTCCATGCTTGAATTTGATTATATATGTTCATGAATTGGACTTGCATTTGGAATTAGATATTAAAGTTATGTTTATGTGAGCTTGGTTTCGTAATGCCTCGTAACCCTGATTCGGCGACGGAGACGGGTTAGGGGTGTTACACTTATGGCAATCCATCGTTTGCAACAAGAAGATTGACCCCGATCAAGAAACTAGCTATTGCTTGCTGATCGATGCTAGGAAACGGATTCGGGGTCTGTCCGAAGCATACTTTGGGAATACTTTGCAAATCGAGACTGTAACTATGAAAGTCAATGAGCTGCTAATGTCACGGGGCTAGATCTTTTGTCTCGCAATCCATGCGCCCTTAGGCGATCCGTTCGTCCAAACTCGCCTAAGTCAGCATTTACTCAAGTGATGATTCATTAAGAACTCCTCCAAGGCACCAAGTTAAAGAGCGGAAGCGAATTATGCCAAAAGAAGCTACAAAGAACGACAAAAAAAGCGCACATGCACTAAGTGTTTGAGTAAATACTCTCAATATTCTCTTATTCATAAAGAATAATGAAACAATGAATGGAGTGAGTACAAATGAGGGAGAGACTCTCTATTTATAGTTGAGCTCCCCCAAAACCGACGGTCAAGATACGTTTACATTTACGGACGAGATTAACCATATCTCTTGATTTTAGGGATTTACAAGATATGTCATATCAAATCTAATCTAATATTTACAAGATATGATTCCCTCAATCTTCTAAGATTAGTTACCAAATTAGCCTAAGTTGCCAAATCTTCATTATCGGGCCAACCAAGCTTCAATCTGACAGGCTTCTCCAATAGCTTCTTGAATCGGGTCAGTTCTTGCGGGCCAAATGATTCTCATCGAAACAGTAGACCTCCATTGGATGCATTTGATGCGATGGTCACGGGCTTTGAACTGCGGCCCGTGACACTAGACAATGGACTCGGCAACGCGGCGTGGCAAATGAACAAGTTGGTGGCTTCCTGCCACGAGGAAAAGCTTAGAAGTTTCTTTGAATGTTGGAAACGATGTCCTAAGCTAACTAGATTGAGCAATCTAGCGCCAAATATCGCTGTGGTGACGAGCGGTTCACCTCGATTCGATATCTATGGGGGCAACACCGGATTGGGAAGGTCGGTGGCAATACGGAGCGGGCCAGGGAACAAGTTCGATGGGAGGGCCACGGTGCAATCTGGGAAGGAAGACGGAAGCATTGACATTGAAGTTTGCCTTCCAGTGGAGACATTTGAAGCCATGGAAAAGGATAAGGAGTTTATGGATACTGTTAGCATCAAATCTTAATTAAAGTCGTAACAATTCAAGGGTGTTTCCCTCCATCGATCATACAGGATGATATTTTGGGGCATGTTGTTTGTTAAGACGGGGGTGACGTATATGTGTTGGGCTTATGGAGTGTTTGGTTATAATGATTTTCTGTTGTGTTCAATGTTGGGAGATTCATGTTGCATGACTTTAATCTGCAGCAAACTCATTCCCTACGATCCTTTTGATGACTTTGTGGTAAAGTATTCCTACTTTTTGGGGTTAATAAAAAGATTCATCCTATAAAACATTAATAAAATGTGTGATATTTATATTTTGATAGTAAATATCGGATAGGCCGTTATGTATTGTTTGTCATAAAATGGTTCCAAGTAATCTAAATTTTATTTTCATCAAAACTTTGATATATTTTTTAACTAATATCACCTTATACCGGCGGTGCATACCAACTTATACATGTTAATACAATTTTTAATATTTTAAATCATTTTTTATCTTAATCATTTCATTTTTTAATTACATTTAAAATTAAAATATAATTATTAAATTAAGTTATTGTCTTAATTAATAATTTTAAAATTTATTATTTGCATATATATATGAATATAATTTATATTTTATTAAAAAACTAAAAATTAAATTATAAATATATATGAAAAACCTTTAAAAACATTAATAAATTTAAAATGGTACACCCAACACATAGATACTAATATGTACTATAATACTAACACGAGGACAAGAGCTATACACCCACGAAATTGATTAATTTGTAATAAACCAAAATTTATGTAAGAAAAGCAAATGTTTTGTTTTAACTAAAAATCTTATCACACTCGTATATGTGTAGAAAACCACAAATTTAAAATATAAATGTGTGTTTAAAAATAACATACAATAAATAATGAAATGTATGGTTTGAAACTAATTAATAATAACACATGAAATTTGTACCATATTATTAATATATACAATCGAATGAGGTAATAAGATATATCAAAATAAAATTTTAACTAAGTGGTAGGTTAAAAGTTTTACTTACTTGATTGACATATATATTAATAAAAAGATTAAAATACTCTCAAATAATATAATTTATTAGAATTTCGAAAGATATTTTTATAATTTCTATAATAAACTGGATAAAAAAAACTTAAATAATAAAATAAATATTAGAATAAGATAAGAGAATGTTTTTCATCTATCAATAGATAAATGTGACATTATATAAATTCCTCATATTATATGGTGTCAACTTTAAACATTTCCTTCCAGGGGAAAAGAGATTTTGGTGCCTAACAAATACAAACTTGAATGATGATTGGACGGACTATATCTAATTTGATTTATTATATTTTTTTTCCAAATGGGATCGGTTAAGTAATTAAATTATAATTATCGATTAAGTCTTAATTTGATTAGTATCAATATTGTTGTCAGTGTAGAAAAACATGAATTTGAGCATGCTAAAGCACGTTATCTTTCTATTTAAAGGGTTGAGGGAGCTATAAATAATTTTAGACATTGTATAAAAAATGTATCAAAATCTATAATAATATGGTTCAAAAAATAATAACAAAAGTATATTGGATTGATGGGTCCATAAAGTTCCAAATATAAAACATATAAATCCCACTTTGGCATGTGAAAAACAGAGTAAAAATAGTAAAGCAGCTTTTTTTATTCTTAAGTCTTCCGTTATAGAAACTAGATCTGATCTCTAAGAAGCGTAGTAGGGACTAGGGATATAAATCTTGAATGCTATGCATACATTGCTTGTCACCTACTTTTCTTTACCACTGATTATTGTTCTAATGTCACTTGTTAAGGTTTTCTTTAAGGAAATAAACTAAAAAAAAAGCAACCGCAGTCACATATTTATATAATATTTAACTTATTTTAATAATATTTTATGTATTAAGTATTTTTTTTATAGAAAATTTGATTAAGTTAAAATCCAACTAATGTTTTATTGATTGTTTAACCATTAAATTTCATTATTAATTTATTGGGATAAATTTAAAAATTATATATAATTTTTTATTTGATGTGTATAACTTTATGAAATTATATAAATAATATTTTGATTTGATTTAATTTTTACAAATAACTAATATCACTATTCATACAAAATCATTTTATGTTTACATATTATATATACAAAAAATTACACTTATATAATATAAAATTAATTTGATTAATTTATTTCTTTAAATATATATAATTGAATCAATATCAAAGTTTTATGTACACATTTAAATTAAAATCAACATTTAATATGTATAAGTGTATATTGAATTAAAGTTCATATGTAGTTTTGATATTTATCCCTAATTTATATTATATTTAAGTATTAATTGAATTGGTATTACGAATTTACTTAAAAGAAGATAAAAATATATTTTTTAAATAATAAAATTTATTATAAAAGTGCTTATATCTTTCAGTATTTTGTAAAATTATATTAGTTTAAAGTACAAATTTAAAAGAAATCTCAAAATAAATTAATTAGGGAGTCAGCATTTAATATTCGATATTGATATTAATATCGTATTTTTTTTCTTTCGTTTGGATTGGATGGTAAAAGAAGGGAATGAGAGGAATGTTGGTAAATACGCCACATTCAAAGAAGAAATCATTCCTGGTTCGCCCACATTCACTATTTCAAAAATCCATGAATCGATTCAAAATTTACCCGATGGTTTCACACAGACACGTGATCTAATTTTAATAAAGCAACGCCTGATTTTAGGAAACCATTTAGTGGAAGAGAATTACAGCAGTAAAATTGGTTGAGAAATAATAATGCAGGGTCTTGAATTAGAAGACAGTTTGATTCTGTGTCTCGCCAATTAAATAGGATTAGGAACACCAATAAGGTTGCATTTCCTTTGCTCAATTATTAAACAGAAATTGGTAGAAGCTCTGGTGCAGTATTTCAGTACGTATACCATCTTTCCATCATTGCTTGGTATAACAGTTTCCAAAAGGCTTTATATTATCCAATCTCTCAAACTCTTTCAACTCTCCTCTATCTCTCAAAGAAGAAGAAGAAGAAGAAGAAAAATGGGTACCAAAAGAAAGACTCTTTTCTTCGCTTTTTTTCTGCTGCTATCCTCTGCTCACTCCTTCTATCTCCCTGGTGTTGCCCCTCGCGATTTCCAAAGGGTACCCTCTTTTTCTTTTCTCCACCTCTCTCTGGGTTTATCTTTGCTCTCTTCAATCGTTAGTGTTCGTGTTGATATGTCGGTCATTTTTGTTTTTCGATAATGAGGATGGGAGTTGTTGGATCTAGTGTTTTTGAGGTCTGATCTGATGTGTTTCTGGTTCATTTCTTCTAAATCGGTTGTTTTATATTTAGATTTAGAGTTGATTTTTCGTTTTACTGGTAAATTTGCCTTTGCTTTGCTTTTCTTTTCTTTTTTTTTAAATTTTGATTCTGAAATGTTGGGCTAGTTACAGCGTAAGCTGAGCAAAGCATTTCAGTTAGAGAAAATCACTGAAGTTAAATTAAAGAGAAATTCGACATATGTGCTAATACCCTTTGTTTATTTTTGAATCTTAAGGCTTAGAGAATCATAAAGTGCATAGAGATTTAGCTACTGTGTCGGGTTTTTGAACAATGTTGAACTTATTTTTGGCTTTAAAGATGTAATGCCAATTGCGGTTAGTAATTGTGCTAGTTCAATCTACATGTTTAAGTTGCGCAGATGTATGATGTCCAAGAAGCACCATGTCTCCTGAGCCCTGATTGCTTAATGTGAATAGCAACTATGTGCAGATACCTAATGCAATATAGTTTTAGATTCTTAGTGTAATTCACTGTGATGCATTATTATTTTTGAATATGGCTTATAGCTTTAGAATTTTGACCCAGGGGAGCTTTTAGTGTGGGGTTAGAAGCTGGTTGAGCTCTCCATTTCAATGATAATGATCACTGATATGATACGAAGAAATGAAAGCGATTTCATTCTTTGTCAAGATCTTACTTTTTGTGTTTCTTAATATCTTCTGAAATTAAGGATGTGCTCCCTTACACTGTATTTCCTTTTTGCCAATGAATTTCCAAAACTATACAGAGGTCATAGTTTTTCAAGTTCCAAGAGATTAATGACTATATGGCCAGAAACATAAAAGTGTATTTAGTGTTAAAAATTCACGTGGTGCTTGGACGACCAGTTCATAGAGTTTAAAAATTGGTGAATTGGTTACAATTTTGCATGCTTCTCTAGGGTACTATTACTCCACCTTTATAATTTTTTGGGGCAAGGGATCTGTGGCAGGGTTATTTGGATTATATTGTTCGGAATTTTTTTAATGATCTTTTTTCTTATAGTTTTCATCTCTTTGTTATTCTTAATTGTCATACATCTTAAAATTTCCTTTTTCTGATTCTGGACAGGGTGATCCCCTTTATGTAAAAGTGAACAAATTGTCATCTACAAAGACTCAACTCCCATACGACTATTACTTCTTAAATTATTGTAAGCCACCCAAGATTGTGAACAATGCTGAAAATTTGGGTGAGGTGCTACGTGGTGATCGCATAGAGAACTCTGTCTACACTGTGCGCATCTGTGACCTTTTGTGGTGTTGTTTCCTTGTTGTTGCTGACAAGTTGTATTTAACTAAAAGCTTTTTAGATTGTATCTGCAATTCTTATTTCATTGTTTATCATGTTTTTGCTTTAGTTTGAAATGAGGGAGGATCAGCCTTGCAAAGTAGTCTGTCGAATAAAACTTGATGCAGAATCTACAAAGAACTTCAAGGAAAAAATTGATGATGAATATCGCGTTAATATGTAAGTAACAAGTAACGGTTCATGTTTCCTTGTTCCTTTCCCTCTAGGGAGATGCATTTGTGTGGTTTTACCTCTTTTTGTTTTAATGTTTGGTTCCCTACCACTGTCCTTTTTCTCTCCATTTGTGGCTAATACGTTTTTGATGCTTGTTTATACTAAATTATCTGAACTTGATGCTCAGGATTCTTGACAACCTTCCTGTTGCTGTTCTTAGACAAGGAGAGATGGAAGTCAGTCAACGACATATGACATGGTGTGTCAGATGCTGGTAAAGCTATGTTATGTGTTTTTTTTTATCTCAACCATCTATATGCCTTTGCAGAGCAAAGAGGAGAAGTATTTCATCAACAACCACTTGAGCTTCAGGGTCATGTTTCACAGGGATACTGAGACTGATGCTGCTCGAATTGTTGGATTTGAGGTTACTCCTAACAGGTTCTTTTATCAATTTCTTTCTTTTTGTTCAGTTTTTTTCTTTTACATTTAGTTGAACTGTATTTATTATTAGGTAGGACAAATGCCAAATCGTGCAATTCAATGTTCTACTTCTATTGTTTTCTTTTTGCTTCTGAAAACTCATCATAATCAGATAAAGGATATTTTCCGTTGGTTATTAGAGGACTGACTTGTTTCATTATTGTTCACTGTGTGGCTCTTATCAACAGCATTAATCACGAATACAAAGAATGGGATGAGAAGAATCCCCAAGTGACAACATGCAATAAGGATACCAAAAATCTAGTTCCAGGTAGCACTGTTCCACAAGAAGTCAACCTAGGGAAGGAGGTTGTCTTCACATATGATGTAACTTTCAAGGTATTCTGCCTCCTC
This sequence comes from Gossypium hirsutum, assembly GCF_007990345.1. NCBI lineage: Eukaryota > Viridiplantae > Streptophyta > Magnoliopsida > Malvales > Malvaceae > Gossypium > Gossypium hirsutum. Next base: position 11,807,588 of record NC_053441.1, on the reverse strand, counting down.
TTTCTCTTTCTTAATTGATCTTTTTACACTGCATATCCTAATGCATAGGTTGACTTTTGGTTTTCTGCAGGAGAGTGATATCAAATGGGCTTCTCGTTGGGACACATACCTTCTGATGAATGATGATCAGATCCACTGGTTCTCCATCATAAACTCATTGATGATTGTTCTCTTCCTCTCTGGCATGGTAGCCATGATCATGATGAGAACATTGTATAAAGATATTTCAAACTACAATCAATTGGAAACCCAAGATGAGGCTCAGGAAGAAACTGGATGGAAACTTGTCCATGGAGATGTCTTTAGGGCTCCAAGCAACTATGGTTTACTCTGCGTTTATGTTGGTACAGGTGTCCAGATCTTTGCTATGACGCTTGTAACAATGATATTTGCATTGCTGGGTTTCTTATCTCCTTCCAATCGTGGAGGGCTTATGACTGCTATGGTTCTCTTGTGGGTTTTCATGGGAATATTTGCCGGTTACTCTTCAGCACGTCTATACAAAATGTTCAAGGGCACGGAGTGGAAGAGGAATACTTTAAAAACAGCATTTATGTTTCCTGGTGTCCTATTTGTCATCTTCTTTGTGCTGAATGCACTAATTTGGGGAGAGCAATCTTCTGGTGCAGTGCCATTTGGGACAATGATCGCTCTTGTTTGTTTATGGTTTGGTATATCAGTTCCATTGGTCTTTGTTGGCAGTTACTTGGGTTTCAAAAAGCCAGCCATTGAAGACCCTGTGAAGACCAACAAAATTCCCAGGCAGATACCAGAGCAGGCATGGTACATGAAGCCACTCTTCTCTATACTCATTGGAGGGATTCTTCCTTTTGGGGCTGTATTTATCGAGCTCTTCTTCATCTTGACATCAATCTGGCTGAACCAGTTCTATTACATCTTTGGTTTCCTTTTCATAGTATTCATTATTCTAATAATCACCTGCGCGGAGATAACAATCGTGCTATGCTACTTCCAGTTGTGCAGTGAAGACTACTATTGGTGGTGGAGATCGTACTTGACCGCTGGCTCCTCTGCATTTTACCTTTTCCTGTACTCGATTTTCTACTTCTTTACCAAGTTGGAGATCACCAAGCTAGTTTCAGGCATCCTTTACTTTGGCTACATGGTAATCGTTTCATATGCCTTCTTTGTCCTGACAGGAACCATTGGTTTCTATGCTTGCTTTTGGTTTGTTAGAAAGATCTATTCCTCTGTGAAAATTGACTGAGACTGGAGATGAGAATGTAGAAACATGACCAGACCGATGCGAGAATTTACAGGCTGTATGAGACGAAAGCATTTTGCAGAGATTATTTTGGAAAAAAAAAACAAAAAACAAACATATGCTACAGAAAATTTTCATGTCCTATTGTCTCGACAGTCTCTTTATATTTTTGCTCATTTTAGGGTATCTTAGCTTGTTATCTTGTCTACACTGTTAAAACTTATGTAACCATACTCTTTTATGTAGTCTCTGCAAGGAGTAAAATTTGTTATCTAGTCTTTAGATATTTTGATACTTAAATAATAATCTCAACAGAAAAAAGAGGAACTTACGAATTCATTTTAAATACAAATATGATAAGTTTAAACTCATGTTTATTACACTATTTCTTTTTGTTGTTGTTGTTCGATATGTTTATTGCACTATATATATATATATTAATCTAGCTTGAACCTTGACCCCATTTCCATTCTCCTTTCTGGGAAATCTCGCAGCATAATAAACAAACAGGTTAGCTCAAATTAAATGCATTTATCAACTCCCTTTAAATACCAATTTCCTTCGCATTCAAAATTTGTTTTCATTGTTAGTGCCAAAGGCTTGGGACAAATTTAAGTCTCATCGTGGGAAAATTATACGTGGACTAGCTAGTTAGTTGTAAATTCCTTTTTCAAAAAAATATTATTATTTTTCAAGTTTGTAAAAATTCACAATAACACCAACCCTTATATTCCACAGGCTACAATATTGAAAGCAAATTGTTTGAGCAAAATAGAATAAAGCTATCTCGAACCTTGACTCCTTACCAAGAACAAGTATACCCCCAACAAATATCAAAGATATTCCAGCACACATTGGTGTTAGAGGGTCTCGAAAAGTGGCGACCATTGCTGGTGGATGGCTGAATATCAGCACATGAGACTCTTTGGCAAGCTGTGCATCATGTAGGGTTGAATAACTTCAGTTGGAGAATGTTACCATTCATTGACTAGTTTCACTTTGATAGGCCTTTGAAGGGCAGAAAATATAAGAAATACATCAGTGAGCATAACGGGTAAAGGAAAGTTACTTGAGACAATCTTGAAATACTAGATTTTATTGCATTCTCAAGCTATTCTTACAATTACAAAGTACAAAGCAATAAAGGGATTGCTTCCCAAGAAGTTAAAATAGATTACAACGGCAATAGATTTTTACTACAAACCAGAGGCTTTCAATATCCTAAACAACAAAAACCTTTGCACATGGACTCAGTATAAACTGTCGTCTCAATGAGCTTCTACTGGCTCCGATCACTGCTTCCTTCTGTATATCATGCAGAACGAACAAATTGTATATATACATAGAGCTTATCTCCAATCATTTTTCACAATTTATATAAGAGCTTATTATACCCAGGGGGTGTGTTGTGCATTTGTACAACTTCACCTGGGAATGCCAAAACAAATGGTTGGTGTTGTGATCTGGGGATTGTGGGCTTATTTATCCAAAATAACCCGAAAAAGTGCAGAATGACATGTTGGATTGAGAAAGAACAATGAAGAACCATGTTTATTTCATGTACTTTCTGATGAGCTCCATCAGCTGCAAATGACCTCCACTGAGAGCTTCTTCATGACACTAGGACACGGGTCTCCTCCAAACATTTCAGGAGCTACGGTCACTGTGCAGAAGTTCTGTCCTAAGCAAAGCTGCAAGGACAAAGACACAGGTCAATGTTCAAAGAGCTATGACACGAAACAAGAGCAGTAAAGAGTGGAGACAAAAAGTTAACATGGTTGGAAAATGTAGATGTTGAGATTTTCAAGTTCCTTGGTTGTTAGTCCGCCATTAATTTGCTAGTAATGTTATTTCGGGATGGAATAGGTGACTCAGATAGTTTGGTGTATATATCCGAAGGGGGAAGGAAAACCAATCAGAATGGGAGAATTCATAGACTTGCATTGCTAGTAAGGATTGCCAGAAAAAGCTTAAAATCTGAACATGTAGCAAAATCCAGAGTTTTCACAACTCAATCAAGGGTTTATTATCCGCTATTCCAACAATAAAACAAGATGAAAAAGAGTAAGCGAATGGAACATACCCTATTAAAAGCATCATATGAGTGGTGAGCATGACAGCTTCCTTCACGGTAGCTTCCACAGACCCCTTCAGGAGTTCCAAAGCTAGCAAACTTTACAGCCGAGATTTTCTGCCCTGCATCACACTCTAAATGGACTTTTGGCCTTAGGGGTTTGTTGACTTTACCAGAGGCTTGCATCTCGTAATTCATTAGGGTTGGTTGCCACTCATAGATATCAGCACAAACACTGTCAGTTTCTCTGCGAACCAATGAAATTCCATTTGGATCTCCACCCGATTCCTCAAACACAACCAACAAGTTCCCAGTCGGGTTGAGCCATGAACGAGGAACATGATACCTAAATACAAGTTAGCAACCACAAGTCAGTCTCTCAACAACTCCTTTGCTTGTAAGAGAAACTGTGAAGAAGAATAATTTGTTTCTCTTACCATCTTTGAGATGCCTCTCCACAATTAGTTCCACATTTGTTCTCCCTAAATGTTCCAGCATAGTTACAGGCACCACAATTTCCAGATGCTTTAAATGCAGGCCAGTGGCGTCCAATGCTTTGTCCATTTATCCAAATCTGACCTTTTCCCATACTATTCATATCTAAGGCCAACGGAGCATTTCCAGCCGGAGCATTGAAAGTTGTCTGCAATATTTAATAAGAATGTCAATAAAAGCTTACTACTATAAGGCACTGTCAACTCTAGGGCCAATAGATCCAAGCTTTAAGAAATGACCAAAACGATATTCATGCAACGCTTTTGCAGGAATATATATATGATCTTTGAAAACACTTAATAACCATGATGACATTTGCAGTAATGCAACTCTAGACAGCAGGTCATAGACTCTGATGTTCGGTTGTATTTTGAGATACTTACTTTGTACCATGTCAGTGGTTGCCTCTGTGCCACTAATGACCCCTTTGCCCACTCCACTGAGGAACTACCACTTAGTGAATGAAGACTCAATGCTTCTCCCTTAAGGCCAATCTGCAAAGGGATAAATAACCAAACAACCCCTTAGCACATAAGAACAACTTGAGAATAAATACTAGCATGCAAGAAAAATACCTTGTAAGACCATTTCTGCCATGAGAGATCTCTCCTTCCCTCATTCAGACCATTCAATGTAACAGGGCCAAGAATACCAGCATTCCATGTCTCAAAATGTGGACCGACATTCTGCATTCAAACAACAAATTCAATAATCTGTAGACAAATTCCATAGGTATGAAGCTTTCAGCAGAGAGAGAGAGAGAGAGCATACAGGGAGACCAACAGCAATGCTTAGAAGTGAAATTGTATTGACACCAGCTCTCAGATTAACACCTTGGTTGAATGTTAGTTTGGGGAATTCTAGACTTCCATAGGAACTTCCTGATAAAACCAATTAGGGGCAAAGAAAAAATGTCATAAATGCTAATTGTCCTTAAAGCAGGCACCACAAGCCAACACAGTAGAATCGACCTACATAAGGTGGTCCACTAGATAAACAAATACACACACATGTATAAAACCAACAACAATCTGACCTGATAGTTGACCATTGACAAAAACATGCAAAGCATGGCCAGCTGAAAAGATAGTGAGAACAGGAGATTTTCCATTCTTCAAGAATCCTTCCCTGGGGTCAATCTTAACACTGCGAATGGAAACAGAATATACAAAATATTACTAAGTCAAATAATGGAAATTAAACAAGATTTTAATGGAATCTTGCTTTTATTTATCAAGGAATGAAAAGAATGCTTTGAGATAACTAAGTTGAATAAAGACAGATGATGCAAATTGAAATGAGGTATTGCTATTCACTACTTACTTTGTTGTGTACCACAAATAGTCAGTCGCATCTCTAGTTGTATTTATCTGCTCCAACAACCCAACCATCGTGAATGTACTGTCAACATCTGAAGCCGTCTCGTCATTGCATGCCTGCCAAGAGAATCCTCCATGCATGGGAACAGGAACCATCTTCTTCCGTGAAATTTGGGCACCAACCTATTACAAAAGTTTGTATAAATGTCAATATCATGTTTCTTTCATATTGTCAACAGAGGGAAAAGAGAAAACATTGGCTGATTCCTCTTGTATTAATTCCACAAAAAGAACTTCAATGTGGAAGCCATCTCAAAATAAGCAATAGGACACACCACAAAAAATAGAATGTGTGATATTAATTTGGATAAGCTTTCTTTGCAAGATGCTTGGCCAGAAATCATCTTGATAAAATATTGCTAAAAATAGAATAAAATCATTATGAAGTTTATTAGATGTTTCTCACCCTTGCAGTGTTATACACAGTATTCTTGCAGTCAGGAAGAATGCCGATGGACCAAGGAGGTAGGTTGTAGTGCATGTTCCTAAAGGCAACTTTTGCGTAAGAATTTGGGTTGTAATTCGCAAGGAAGGCCGCACAACCTCCGGTCTTGTAATTAAATACATGAGCCTGAATGGTTCAAATGGAATTATACATAAGTTTCCCATACAAACAATTTACAGTATTATGACTAAGGTTCTTAGAAATATAAGTCGTATTAACCTCCTCATAGTTTCCAAGTTGAATCACAGTGGGATCTCCATTTACTAAAGCTGGTTCACAGAGCTTTATAGCCCTATGCAAATCTTTCAAATGGCCCCACTTTGGTTGCCTCTTTAGTCCTGCATGACAACAAAACGGTTCTTCTTCAAATCAATATCGAGGAACTAATTCTTAAAATATATTTCCGCTCACAATGAAGGCTGAAAACATAGACTGCATGGTTTTAAACTAAGAAAATAATAGAAACTAGATGTAGATGATGCAGGGTCAACTACAAAAGTGCACCATTGATACTCTGTACGTACCATATTCATCAAGAGGAGCATCATAATCATAGCTAGTAGCAATGAATGGACCCCCAGCAGTTCGGCCAAAATTTGTTCCTCCTTGATACTGTTAAGATGAATAACAAGTATATATGAACTTACTCTTCCCCAGATTGAACTTGGTAAATTGGAAAAGCAAGTTGATTACCATATAATAATTTATGAAGGCTCCTCCTTTCTGTATAAACCTCGCAACAGCAAATGCCATGTCTTCAGCAGGTCGGTAAGGAACTGCCCCTCCAAATTCAGTATACCTACACCATAAAAAGTAAAAAAAATAAATAAATCAAATGAAATTATCATCCAGGAGACATCTTTATATTTTTTAACTTGTAGTTTTCGAGCAAAGGAGTCAAAAATGATAATCCTCACAAAAACAATAGGCTTACCAGCCTGTCCAGGCTTCAGTCCACATCTTTGGTTTGTAGGCCTTGTTAGGAGAGAAGTAGTCACAATAGAAACCATTGCAGGTGTTAATCTGTTGGAAGAGATAGAAGTTAAGGAACCTCGAAATTATTAACTTAGAATAACACCTCCGCTTGAATAACCATCCATGATAAGACTAGATTATTCAAGAAGTCAAAAGGTTATATCAAAATTTTATCCCTTATGTCTATGCCATTGGGAATCAACTTAGAAATAGTCAACTGTTTAGACATCTCCGACCATTGAAAAAGAGACAGTTTTCTTCACTGACACCACTCACTATGTAAGTTCAAACAAATGCAATAATGATTGAAAGGAACATGCTCACCGTATATTATAACAAAAAACAGAAGTCCAGAAAGGATAAAATAAAAACATTCTTAACAGATAGGACTAGGAAATTGCAAAGCTGAGCCATGTGCAGTGAGACAACTGTGTTCATTTCAACCATGAGCAACAAGCAGACAACACACTATCCACTAGCAAACTCCACTAAAGAAGATTGAATATAATATGATGGCCATTACAGTTGGATATGGAATTTTCCATAAAAAAGGTTGAAGAATAAATGGCAGGGTATGCTTACAATAGGATCAGGTGCATCATCTTGCTTGCACATGACCCATGGGACACCAGTGCCTAGTCCTACAGCCATTTTAGCTGCCCAGTCACTGTAAGCTTTACCAGGTGCTCCAAGTTCGTATTCCATGGGCCCATATTCATTTTCAATCTGTCAAAAGCAGAGATTATATAAGGCACTGTTTCTTAGTTCATCATTGCATTCCAATGAATATCCAATCTTAAACTGAGAAGTGAGAATACTCGGAGCAAAGTGCCAAATCAAGAAATTAATTATAACTACAATGTACTGAAATTGTCTACCTGAGATAGAATAATAGGACCTCCTTGAGACTCAAACAACCTCTCAGCTTTCATCATACCAACAATCTTCTCAGTAAATCTTTGCATTTGAGCCTTCATCATAGCAATTAAAGTATGTGAGTATATTGGTTTTTTAAAAAATTCAAGAACAGCAAGGCGGAAAATTCATTTTTTTCTGATATTCAATCACACTATTAAATTGAATACAAAGAAACCCTTTCGATGGACGGAAACTGGCTGACAATCACACTACTAAATTGAATACAATGAAACCCTGTTGATGGACGGAAACTGGCTAACCTTGAAAGGTCGGTTGTTTGTCCTGAAATTGATACCGGGAATGTACTTGAGCCAAACAGGAAAACCCCTGTAAAATAAAAAATCATTGCTTGAACTACACTTTATCCTGAATATCTTTATAACTTTTAGAAAATAAAATATTTAGCATTACCCAAAGTTCCATTCAGCACAGACATAAGGTCCAATCCTGAGATGAACATAGAGGCCTGCTTGCTTCACCAGCTTAATAAATTTGACCAAATCATAGTTTCCTTCGAAGTTATACTACAATAACCAAAAATAGAGACAAAACTCAGAATTTAGTAAGCCATTTGATAAAACAAAAGCTCCTCTAAACCCAAAAAAAAAGGCTTTTTTTTTTCTTTAACAAAATGTTGCTTCTCATTACCATGCCAGGTGCAGGCTCATGGCCATTCCAAAAAACATATGTCTGAATCACATCTAACCCTCCTTCTTTAGCCTTCTGTATAAGATCTGGCCACATCTGTAAAAGAACAAGAAAAACCCAGATATTTTTAACAACCAAACAACTTGCAGAAAACTTAAACATGCTACATTAACATAAAAGAGGAAACTTTGGAAACACTCAGATGAAAAAGAAATGCTTCAAAAATAGTTAAACTTGGGGGTTAGTGGAAATAAAATACCCGAACAAGTACATTTTGGAGAGAGAAAAAAAAAGAATGAAGTGAGAAAGCATACCTCAGGCGAGCTTCTTGGGTAGTGAATGGAACCAGAAATGAGGATCCTCCTTTGGCCATTAATGGTGATGGCCTTTCGGTCATAGGAAACAGAAGCAGTAACTGAACAAACCCAGGAAGCTAACAGAGCAACCAAAAAAGCATTCCACATTATAGGAAGCTTGAAATTAGAATTGATGGCCATGGCCAAAAAAAGAATATGAAGAAATGACCCCTCTTGTTTTTAAACAAAGTAACGAATGCCCTTTTTTTTGCCTTATTCGTTCACTTGAGCACTTTATTCTATTCTTCTTTATCTAGGATTGTTTTTAGGGGTGGGAAAAACGAATGGTTTTAGAAAGAAGAGGGACAAGGACAAGTAAACCCAAAAAAAAAAAAGAAAAAAGGGCGCTAGCTGGTTATGTCTTTTGTTTGTACAATTGAGCTCTCCTTTTTTCTTTTTTCTTAAATGAGAGGCATTGAAAGGGGAAACATAAGCTAAAACCTAGCACATTACAATGTGTTTACTATAACTTGAATAGGGTTGTTCTTTTTCTTGGAGTTTGTGAATCAAATGAGAAGCGAGAGGGTTTGAGTTTTTGCCGGTGTTTTGCAGCTTCATTTATAGACCCTCTAAATCACGGGGTTTGAAAGTGAAATGTGTGGGTGGGACCCTTTTCTGAAGGCCTTCTTGGACCCCTGATGTTCACACTTCAGTTTTAATCAATTTAATTAATAATCCACTTAACTTGGTTAATTTATCCGTTTTAAATTAGGTTTAGTTTTAGTTGATTGTTAAGCTATCAATTGAGGTGTTAACATCTGAGTTTATATAAAAAAAATATTTATTTTTAATTCATTCATTTTAAAATTAGAAGTTTCAATTTAATCAGTGATGTTTTATTTGTTTATTTAAATTTTAATTAAATGAATTTGAATGAGCGATGCGGTGCATCTAACTTCATATTTCATGTTATAGTATTATTACAGTGTCTACTCTCACCATTACTATTTTTACACTAACTACAAATAAAAGTATCGTTGATCCAAATTGATTGATTAATCTTTCTAAATATAAAGTTGATTTACTTGTAATAACTACACTTATACAGTTCACCTTTCACTAATTTGATCATCTTCTTTTTTTACACCCCTATTTTCTTCTATTTTGGCTTATTAAAGAAACACAAAGATTCTTTACATAATCCGAGGATCAGTTCTCATAAATTTATCTCTGTTTTTTACTTCTTATTACTTCCACTCTCCACTAATGCCGTGATGAATGAAAACTACCGTGGAAAGGACATCATTGGCAGACTTGATGGGCAACTTTGGCAACGCCAATAATTATTGGCAGTTGCATGCACGTATGACATAAGCGCGTGAAGGACGTTATATGCCATCTCGATAATTACAATAAATTTTTGGTGGGAAGAACTTGTGCAGAATTACCGCCAAATAAATTCAAACAAAAACACAATCGTCTATTTTCAAACTCTTTTTAACCTTCGGATGGAAATATATTTTCAACTCTTGTTCCGACGGATGGTTAATAACATCAACTCGATTATAATTATTTTAAATGATTTGATTTTGTAATTTATTAATTAATATAATAGAGAGGTTTGTATCTTTTGATTTACTATACAATATCTTTTTAAAACCATAGATTATGCATTTAAATTTTATAGTTTACATTTTTTATATTTTTTGAAAACTATTATTCAATTAAAAATATATTGTTTACATGTTTTTTCCTTTACCTACATAATACGTGACGTAATATAGTGGTTTTTTTAATTTTATTTTAATATACTCCTTTTATTCATTTTTAGAATTTATATTATTAATATTTTTTATAAATCCAACTTTAACATTCTCAAAAAGAAAAATGATGATATAATATTAAATGGGGTTTGCAACCAGCGGGAAATGTTTAATTATAATGAATGGTGTAGTGCAGTACCAGCAAAAAGAATACTATAATCCGACTGCCATAAGATAAGCTATAAAACTTCATGTGAATACTGTTGGTGTCATAAAACGCCCATTCGAGACATTTGCTTATCCCAATCACAATTCAACTCATCCAATTCAAATTATTCTTCTTAATATTTTATATTTAAAGTTAATAAATATTCATATAGAATTGATTCAAATTTGTTATCGTAAATTTAATTATGGATCGAGTTTACATTGAATTCAAATATTTTAGAATTTTTATAGAATAAATGTAGCTCGAGAGTAATGTGTCTTTTTTTTTTCCTTGAAAAAGAGAAAATAAGGTAAAAGGATGAAGATAATACCTATGACCTCACCCTTTGGTCTAAGATTAGTAGATTACCTCTTATTTACTATTGTTCTTCAAGTACGTTGGTTTTGTAGTATGTTTGTTTATCTTGACGATTAGCATAAGAAATATTTTGATTTAACAAAATCATTTTTTTAAGAAAATAAAAGCAGTGAAGTAACTATATTTATTAATGTTGCCTCTTTTTATTTGATTAATGGATTAATGAGTTATGGGGTGTTTTTAAAGTAAAGATGTTCTTGGATCACTTTTTTTTTCTTTTTTTTTTAAATTGAAGCTTGGGCTTTAATTCGTCTTAACCAATTAATAACTTATTTTATTATTTAAAAAAATAAAAACATTAGTTTATAATTTTATATTGATATTTTTTATAATTAATTTTAAATGAAATTACTTAATTTAAATTTGGGTTAGGAAAAAATGGATGAAATACCCGGATCATTCATCATGAATAAATTTTTCCCAATTTACTTATTTTACGTTTAGAATAATTCAAATTTATCATGTGATATAACAAATGAATATGACACTTGAATATTTATACGATAAATCACGTTTAAAATTCACATGTATTTGGTATATAACTTGTGCAAGAAGCCACATCACATAATAATTTTGATAGTAGAATGAAATATTTCATGGAAAATGAAAATAAGTTTTCTTCCTTTAAAGGGAAAGGAGGTGGGACGGTGTATTTTTCATTTGTAATTACTAATTACTAATACATGTTATATAACATGTTTTCTTTTAAGGGTGGGTAATGGCGTGTAATTACTGCATTTGTTCAATTTTTATTTTTTTTTGGTACACATAAGAACGATTAAATGAGGTTACAAACAGCAAATATAGGAAGAGATCCAACTCAAATTTTGCACAGCATCACTTTTAAGTGTTACTTTATATCAACCAACCCTAATCTTCTTAAATATACAAAATGATATAACAATATTTTTTTTATTCTAACTTTTAAATTTTCTATTACTTTTAATGGCCATTTCCTTGAAAGCACTCCAGGGCCACTTAAACAGTGATTCATATATAAACAAATTTGATTGGGGATTTTCGTTGTATCATAAAGTCTAATAAAGGAAATTTAAGTGTATAGAAGGTTTTTCTTTTCATTCTTATTCGGAGAGAGCGTGTTAAGTAGCCAATGTCTAATGACAGAATTTTTGTTTTTAACTGTAATCGATTTTGCCCTCTCCTTGTTGATTTAAATCTCCCCCATTCCCTTCTTAATGGAGTTAAGCGATAGGCTTACTTTATTTTAATGGATATAGAGACACTCTTTTTTTAAAAAAAAAAACTAATTTAAAAATGAGCAGATGGGTTTTTCTTTGGCCCAAAAAAATGAGGTGGTGGTTTGAATTACTTAGATTAAATTAGTAGTTCACGCTTCTAATATAAAAACATTAATAAAAGATTCCATGAATAAATAAATGAAATTGGCATTAACAACAATCTTCTTTTTTTTATTTTTATGTACAGTGCATGGATTGAAATTTGCGCATGAACAATGAACTCAAGGAGGGGTATCTTTGAGACGCGTTTTGGATTATTATTATTTTTTACTTTTTCATTTTTTTAAATAAAAGAAGGTACCAAGAAATTAACCAATTTAATAATATGATTGAAGGATTGAAGGATTGAAGTGATTGGATGCCATGCTCAACCTCCACTATTATATGAACACTAATTGTAGATGAACAACCTTTCATTTTCAAAAATCATTAAGGAATAAGATAGTTTACTTGCCGGAGAGAGGAAGGCAGAAAAGTTAAAAGTTTTTTTTAATGAATTTGGTTAGCAATTTCGGTTAGAAATCCTATAAATTAAGCAAAGATAAAGTAAATAAAATAAGATAAGATAAAATAAAGGATTACTGTATTGCATGCACAATTCCTATCCATCCACTCGAAAAAAAATGCACTCATTGATTACAAACAACCGCCTCCTCCAAACCTCCATACATATATGTTAACCTAAGCTAATCATGGTTTCGTGAGATAGTGGCATTTCTTATATTTAAGCAAAAAAAAAATGTCGTCATGAAATGGATGAGCCACGTTGTTATAGCTTCCATATATTATTGTATTCATATAACTTCCCCGTGGTTTTAGGCTTAAAACACCAAGTAAGGAAGATGTTAATATAAACATTTACTAGACATCTATTACGCATGCGGTCTAAGTCATACCCTTAAATTTTGTTGGACTTTGTGTACTTAAAAGGAAAAAAGTCATTGGTTAATGGATTTAGCTTCTTCTTCCTGCACCAGCTTTAACGATGAAAGAAATCTTATTCTCTATAATCATTTTCTAAACTCCAACTTCAAGAGAGTGCAACTCACGCGTGTTAAAAAAGGAGAGGAAAAGTCTCCTACCAAACCTCGTACAAACATGAGGAATTATTGTTACAACATTTTAAAACTATATGTAATTTTTCAATAGTTATAAAATTTTATTTTCATGAAAATACATAAAAATCCTATAAACAACAAAATATTTCAATACCCAATTTCTAATGTCTTCTAACACCTACAAATAGGGATGGTCCCTTCTTTTTTAAACAGAAAAACAATATAATAATTGATTTAGGAAACGAGGAAGCAGCTAATTAATTTAGGGTAAATTATTAAAATAGTCACTTTTGTTTGCCTTAGGTTACATTTTAGTCATTTATGTTTGAAATATTACGTTTTAGTCACTTACGTTATCGTGTTGTAACATTTTAGTCACTGAGTCGTTAATTGTCGACAATGGTGTAACGATAAGTTGATGTGGCACGTTAAATCATCATTTCAAATGAAAATTTTAGGTTAAATTCTACAATTGGTCCCTATATTTTTCATTTTCAACAATTTAAAATTTTTCTTTTATGTTCTTCTAACTTTTTTTTTTCCGTTCTCTTATGCTTCTCCCTCTATTTTCCTCCATTCTTCATTTCTTTTAACGTAGTTTTTCTATGCTTTCCATTTGTAACTAGTCCACAAGCTCGCCTCACTCGAAAAAATTAAATTGTTCAAAAAAAAACATAGAAAAACTACGTTGAAAGAAATGGAGAAGGGAGGAAAACAAAGGGAGAAGCATAAGAGAATGGAAAAGAAAGAAAGTTAAGAAAACATAAAAGAAAAAAATTAAATTGCTCCAAACGAAAAAATATGGGGACCGATTGTATAAATTAACCTAGAATTTTTGTTTGAAATGATGATTTAACATGCCACATCAGTTTATTGTTACACCGTTAACAAAAACTAACGGCTTAGTGACTAAAATGTTACAACGTGATAACATAAGTGACTAAAACGTAACATTTCAAACATAAGTGACTAAAATGTAACCTGAGCCAAACAAAAGTGACTATTTTAGTAGTTTACCCATTAATTTATAATACATTTCTCAACTATAATAATTGATATGAAATTTTCATGGGCAGATCGCAGTGTGATATTCAAATATTCACCTTAAAAAAATATTGAATTTGTCACATACACAAAAATCCAAACGAAGCATTAATGTATAGTTTGGTAGAATATTTTTTTCCCAATGTTCCTGTAGTTAAAAAAAAGAAGGTTGAATCTAAATATAGAAATTTGTACTTACGATTGGTTTGACCTTATCCAATTTACTATTTATAATAATAAAAATTAATAAATATAAAATATGTGTATTTGAATATGAGTAATTATTAATATAGTGTTATAAAATTCATAAATCGATTAAAAGTGTAATAAGTTATAAATGTTACATCTATTTATATATTTTTATTTTTTACTACATCTTACAATATAGTTATCACGTCCCTATTTATAAAATTTCTAAAAAAATCATGTAAACTAAGAAAGATTCTTACAAGTCTCTACTAACTAGCTATTCGGTCATAGTAAAAGCCCAAAAAATCGTGATAAAGTCATTGCAATATTTCATAAGGAGGGGGCTTCGAGATGATTCAACGCAGTTTTTTCCTTAAGACAAGTTTTTGAGATAATTTATCTTTTAATATAGTGTTAAATAATGTTATGAATTTTTAAAATTAATTTTGATTTTAATTTATTTTAAACCGATAAAAAAATCTTGAATTATTATTCGACCCGGTCCATGCACAGATGCAATTTGAGAATCAAGCTTTTCTTCGCTGTTGTGATTTATCGGCTAGGCCGAACAAATTGCCCTCCCTAACAAATTTTTCGGAGCATATCAACATAGCCAGCTCATTACTATTATGATTTCAATCTAAAAGAAATTGAAGCTGTTATCAACGAATTCAAATCATTGAAAAATACTAGACTCGTAATTTAAAACATCACACGGAAATTTATAATTTTCATTTTAAACATTTAAAGAGAAGAAGTAATTATTTAATACAATATAAGGGTAATTTTTAATTTCACGAGTAAGGTTAAATAATCATAATGTATTTTTAATTATGCTGTATCATTCTATCATGAAGACACGTGGTAAGTTCAAGCGATATAGTTGACTCTACAATGACTTATTGAGCATGCATCACCCATGCCTATTATCTAGGTTTAAAGATGAAAACTATTCTAATGTGAACACACTTTCAAGACAATAAGAAGTTTATTTAGACTTAACTAATTCATATTGTTATAATATCATAATATCATGCCATAGGACAATGAGACATTTCCTATAAATACCTTGAAAAATTATGAACAGGGGATGAGCTTTTAACATCCTAAACTTACTTTGAGCACTTGTCCTCTCAATCAAACCAGTTATATCGTCCTAATTTTGACTCTTAGTCTCTATACGTGAACTGATTTCCATTACATCACATTAATCTTCTCCTTACTCCTTTTTGTCTTTCTCCATTATTGTATTTTGTATCAACAAATTAAGTAAAAAATAAAAAATAAGCAAAAAAATTATAGAAAATATTTAATTTCATTTTTGAAGTGTATCCTAAAATCATTGTTATTTATTATTTTTTTCATAGAAGTTTCTTTAATGATGATAGCTTTAACATGGACGCTAAATACCAGTCATTATTATATTTACATATAACCAGTTGCAACGGGTATAAGGATACATATCATACTTATATCTTATCTGTTTGACAAAATATGAATGAATCCAAAAGCAAAGCCAATTGCGGTGAGAATAGGAATAAAATTGGTTTTTGTCATCAAATCAGACTACTATTTGCATAAGCTGTCGTTGAAAATTCAAGTCTTCAATAATTAATTGGTTGATTGTTATATAATATTCAAATTGTCACATCTCTTAACGACGTGAATAAATGAATGTACAATGCATGTGCATGTCCGCCGTTCCATCGTAGTTATTGTATGCCGGCAAGGACGTGTGTCTATTGCTGGATTTGTTTTTTGACTGTACATATATATAACAACAATCTGGACCACAACGGTTTCATAATTTTAGGTTTTTTTTTCTTTTTAATTACTTTGTCATGCTCCATCTCATGCTTTTACGTTTCTTAATATATTTAAATATATAAAAAATATTTAAAATACGATATTAAAAAAATAATATAAATAGATAAAAGTTTGTAATTAATATATTGTCAGCGAACGATAAATATGTTGATGTCTTATTAAAGATGATGGCAAGATTGACACATCAGAAAAACTCAATCCATCGAAACAACTTGATGTTTGAAGAGAGATGGGAATTGTGGCTACCTTTTATTGATACCAATTTATAGAAAAAGAAAAAAAGGGGGAAAAAGGAGAAGAATTTCAAAGTTATCTGAAATATGGATGAGTTTGCCACATACTCAGATTTAGCTAACCATTGAGGTCTACATCATTCATTGGAACTTAATGGGTCCTTGTCAATCCGTTGAAACAGAGGCTTCTTTATGCGCTTTATGTGGGTCAAAAAGTGACTGTGTGGGTCTAAAAAGTTCATATTTATATATTTAATGGATTTCATCGAATAGGCCAATTTTTGTTCTTTACGGGGATACTCCATTTGCTATTATTAGCCAACATGGCAGCGTTTAAATTTTATTTATTTTACTTCTCTCTATATATACCCACACAAGTTTGTAGATTCCACAAATGCTGAGGATGGGAAGCATTTCATAACTTACACCTTAAATGATTTGAAAATACAAAAATGTATAATAAAATATTCGTTATATTTTCAATCTACTCATAAATTTTAAAAATTATACAAGTTATGTATCAAATAATTACATTCATTTAATGCACAATTTCAAAAGAAGAAAAAAAGTTAGAGCCATCATTGTCAAATTGCTTCTAATTTTTAATATGATTGTTGACAAGGGATATCAACAATGGAGGAGATAAGAAACAAGATGTGGTGGTGCAAAGCGGATCGGTTCACCTAAATAGGCGGAGAGTTGAAGAAGTACAAGACGGGAAAAAAGGTTGCTATGAAGGCTAGGAGAAGTTTATGCGGAGAGTAAGAGCACAAGGTTTGTTAATATGGAAGAATATTATTTTTCCTTCGTTCTTGAGGGTATTTATAGAGTGAGTTCTCTTGTCTGGTAGTGATGATGTGCATGGTGGTTATCATCATGAAGCACGCGAAGAATGTGTGCAATGGAACCCATTTTGTTATTCCTTTCAAGGGACTATGAAGTTGTTATGCATAAGTGGACCATAATGATCACGGGAGAAAATGTTTACACTTAGAGGAGTGTTCACATTGAAAAAAGGTGGCTTGACTATTGAAGCAAGTAGCTTGATAAGAGGGGACGTTTCTTTATTAGCGGGTGATCTCATGACGAATGGCTAGTTTAGGAGGTTGAGCAGTTGAGGACGAGCCAACTAACAAAAAGTGAAGAACCATCTTTAAGCATCCACTTAGTGTCTTTTGAAAGTGTCATGTGTCTAACCTGAATGAGGTGTGACAATGAAAATATAAAGAATTGTTTGATTTGTAGCATATTGGAAATAAAATGATTGACAAAATTTTATATTTGATTATTGTGGTACATTTGGTTGTTTTAGATATATGCTTAATCTCCTTCACTTATATTTTAAGTTATCATTCACTTTGCTTAGACTAATGTCAGTTCATACAAGCACATAAAAATTTTATATTAGGCATGATTACCATAGGTTAGTGTTGAAAAAGAAAATGTAGGAAAGTGGTAGACAAAATATCAAACAATCAACTTATAATCTTTGATCATCACGCCAGTTAGTTAACCTTTCAACTCTTCTTCTTTCTTCTGTTATCAATTATAGAATCATTTAATAGTTTTGCATGCTATTCATCAAAATCATTAATAACACTCAAAGCTTTCAATAAATTATCTCATAATATTACATCTTATCCAAATAAATATATTTAAAATGAACATACTTTTTTCTCAATGTCATACAAATTGTTTTTTTTAATAAACCGTTGAATTAATTAAACTTGAATAAACTTAATTCTCTCTTTCACTAACAAATAAAACAATGTTTAAGGGAAATCAAGTAATAGTTGTATAATATTTCTCATTCTTTATGTTGATTAGGAAGTGAGCAAGTTAAAATGAGTTAACCGTAGGTTGTTAACGTGGTGCATTAGGTCAATGTCATAGCCAAGCACTTTACCGCCCAAACCGAACTCCTCCATCAGGTCAATGTATCCATTAATTAATAGCCTACGGTGCTGAAGTTTAAAAGGTGGACAGAGTTGGGCAATGGGTGGTTCAGTGGTTGAGGCCCCGAGGTGCCCCTTGGCAACAATGAGGGGTCAACACTCTTCCCTTTTACGCCTTGGACAACCTCACCAAATGGGTCCACTCCCACTTCCGCTATACAATTAATCAAATGGACCTTTTTCGATGATCTTGAGAGAGACGTGAGCTGATCATAAAATGAGATTTAAAAAACAAATATATATTTAAATTAATATTTAAAAATAATTACAATATTTCATTTAAAATTATTAAATAAAAATTAAAATAAAAAATTTACTATAATTATACAATTAAAAAAGTTGCGATAAATATAAAATATAGAGAAAAAATCATGATAATTATAATTATAATATAAAATACAATTAATAGTTAAAAAACATTTGAGGTACAAAATTTGTTCGAATTTTATTGATGGAAACAGAGTAATTAATTGAATAGAATTTCAAGCATCTTTATTATCACTTAATTAACATTAGAGTTATATACCAATTAAAAAGTAAGTTTAGCTTTATAAATAACATTATGTAGTTAGACATATTTAATCATGTGGCATCCAAAAAAAGAGAGATGGTAAGCATTAATAAGTTAGAATTATATATATATAGATAATATTGAATCGTATTCAAACTATAAAAGCACCAAACAAAAATTGAAGATTATTTTATTTATTATCGAGATAATATGATATTATATATATTTTAATTATGTTGTATGTTGTTTATACTATGTGAAGCAAATATTCTTAAAATCGTTTTTTTATTTGTTCGTTATTAAATTGACACATATGAAAATACTTTATGAATTTGTTTTGAAGAGAAAGTTAACTTCCAATAATTATTTTTTAAATTATTTTTAATATAATTGAAATCATGAGAGATTAGAAATTAGTAATATTAAAATTAGGTTTAATAGAAATAGAATGGAATTAAATTGGAAGGACAAGTTGAGGGTGTTGTATACTCTCCTTTTAAAACTTCAATTTGATTGGAAGATGATGAGGACGACAACTCAATCATCTTATCCATTGTAATGTTCAAATATTTGCTTTGCTTCGTACGGCCATCACAATTCACCATTTCTCTTTATTTTCCTTCCCTTTTTCTGGCTACGTGAATTTAGCATTTTAGTAGGTATCTTTTAATGGTACCCCACGTTAAACGATTTGAAAGATAGGGAAAGCTTCGTCTCTTGTCTACACGGGACCCTAATCAAATTATTTGATCCCACCCATCCCATTTTATTTTCTTACAAACATATTAATGATTTCCCACGTCATATATAAATCTTTATTTACATCCATAACCATGATTAAAGATGTATCTTTATGATTTAGTACTAACATTATATTAGCTTTTAGACATTGTACATTAATTTATTTTGACAAGAATGAATATTTTACAATAAAGTTATACTTTGATACACTCTAAGGATGAGTTTGGATGGGCGGTGCGTTTAGCCGCGGTTAGTGTAAAAATAGCGGTGGCGGTGAAATTAGATACTGTAGCGTGAGAGAAAAAGTAAGCTAAACGCACCACACCGCACTGAATCGCCTATCTAAACCCACCTTAAATTGACTTAAAATTTAATGTAGTAGTCAAGACTCCCTTGAAGATTGGATTGCCACAAATTGCACAGGAACCTTCACGAGACCTATGTCCAGATATATAATATTGTAAAAGGAGGTCCTACATGTATTTGCGGGGAAATTTTCATGGTAGAGAAAAAGGGTTTTTGTTTGTGGAAAAAGCTATTAGATTTGCATTCCTCCAATTGACTTATCTTTCTGTATATACTGGCATGAATGCATGTTCACTTATCTGCTGCAAAGGCTTCCTTTTGAGGTTGCCAATTGGAGGAATAACGTAGAACAGCTTCTAACCAGAAACTTCCTTTTATTGCTTGCCCTTATCTCTTATTGCTCAATTATTGTCTCCCCAGCTTTAGATATTCATGCCAACATGCGATTTGACTTTCATCTTTGATGCACAATAAAAGTAGTGATCAGTGTTTGTTGTGGCAATTAATTACTAGGCTTGTTTGATGGTATGAATATTATTATACTGTGCTAATTAATAAAACGTTAGCTGGACTAAATTATTGGGAACCGGTCATTTTGTTTCGCTTTCATTTCTTAAAATGTTGATTAATTGCTTCACTTTTGCCAACAATATTAAATTTCATCAGTTTTCTTTTTAAATAATATAACCAAACAAAACCTAAATTGTATACAAATTGAAAGCACACTGTAAAACGGATAAAAACATCTCTAATTCATATTTAAAAAAAAAAAAAAACACAGAAACGGAAATCCATTCGAAAATGTTGGGACCAAATATCGACGGTTCGGCCCTCTGAGAAGTGAGTTATAAATTAAAAGGCAGTAGGATAATAGAACCGCTTAGTTTTGGGCTTAGTAGGATAATCAAATAGCCCATTTGTTGTTAGAATTATTTGGAGAATGCTTTATTGGTGGGTTCAGAAATTTTCATTTATTGGGCTTCTAGACCCACCTCAACCGTTATAAGCATGATTTTTTTGGATCGCATTTGAAGTTGATGATTTTTACATTACAAAAGGAAAACAATGATAAATAGAAAAAAAAAGCTCGAAAGTACAACGTCTTACAGCAAGCAGGAGGGTAAGAGGCGGTGGCCATTATTCCACGTGTCAGTTGATTACTGGCCTATTTATCACTCTACGGGTAAGTTTATGAGGGAAGGGCATTTTTTTTCTAATATTCTTCTTCTTCTTCCTCCCAACTAATCCGTGGAATAAAAAACCCTAACACTTTAAAACCCTTAACCATTAATTCTTAACAGAGAGACAGAAGTCGATTACTAATTCTTGTTTGTTTGTATTAATATTTACTAATTGTTTATAATCTCTCCGATAACAGCACCGAAAATGAGTCGATACGATAGCCGTTCCGGCGATCCCACCTCTTACCGCGATCGTAGAAGGTAACTACTAAAAAAATTTGCATTACCCAATTAATTTTATTTTATTTCTCAAATTCTTTATATGTTTATTGGTTTATCATTCTGGGTTTTGTTGTATTTTTTTTCCCTTTAATTTCAGTACTCCTCTTTGTTGAAACAATAGTGGATTGGAACTGATTTGCTCATGATTATTTTTAGGTTTATCTGTTATATATATACGGGGTTTGCGTTTCTCTATTTTAGCTTGGCTCAAAACTGAAATTGATGAAGTTTTGTTGAATTTGTCTATGTTATATTTCAATGAATTTTATGGTGTTTTAGCTACACATTGCACTAGAATGATTGAATTTAGTTCCAACATTGTGTCGATTCATTAACTTTAACACAATGGACACTTGGCCTTTGGCTACATCTCTTATCAAGTTTGTAGTACCATGGAGTTTCGGTTCTCCTGTCTAATTTTAGTACTTGGATTTTTTTTTGTTCGTTTAACTTATATTTTGGTACAGTGACTCAGGGTTTGGTGGGGCTTCAGCTTATGACGGTTCAGTGTGGTCCTCATCAAGCAGAAGGGATTATGATGGTGCTGAACCGCCTAGGAAGTTGGATTTGGATGGGTTGACCCCTTTTGAGAAGAATTTTTATATTGAGTCACCATCAGTGGCGGCAATGTCTGATGCGGAGGTTGAGGATTATCGGCGGCGAAGGGAAATTACGGTTGAAGGTCGTGATGTTCCAAAGCCTGTGAATAGTTTTCGTGACATCGGGTTTCCAGGTAATTTTCTTGGTTATTTTAATAATTCAGCTTATTTTGTCATTTAAGTATCCATTTTTCCTTTTCTTTTTGTTATTTTTTGGGTCTTTTTTTGTTTGAAGAAACAGAAGCTTTAGGGCAAGTTGTTTTATGACTTTTTGTTCTAAGGGTGTGATCTTTACTTCTTTTCGAGTATATTAGATGGCAGGGCTTTTTATCTACTCATTGCTCTGGATTCCGATGTTCACTTGATGGATAGTTGATAATTTTTCACATTGTTGCAATTAGAAGAATTTTGAATAATTTTCTCAAAAAACAATTGAGCCTTTGTTCCAGACATAAATGTATAATATATTTGATGATTTTTCTGCTGTTATATCACGATCTTTTGATCAGTAAAGAGTGTGTTCATATATTAGCGTAGTGAAAAAAAAAAGAATTTCATTTTGATGTTAAGTAATTGTTACGTGTGAAGTGTTCGGGGGTATTTTGTAGCTATATAAAATTTTTCTTCAGTATTTTAAAATTATTTTGTTTAGAAGTATTTTAGGTATCTAATATCTTCATTGATTTTTCTGCTTTGTTAATTGGTGTTCTTTTTTTTATTCCAGACTATGTACTGCAAGAAATCACAAAAGCTGGATTTGTTGAACCAACAGCCATACAAGCTCAAGGCTGGCCGATGGCTTTGAAGGGCCGTGATCTCATTGGTATTGCTGAAACAGGGTCAGGGAAGACTCTTGCCTATTTATTGCCCTCAATTGTCCATGTCAATGCACAGCCAATTTTAGGTAAAAATTCAATTCCTAATCATGATTTATTACTCTGCATGTTTCTAATAATTGCAATGGAATAACTCTTAGTCTTTTTGTATATATTTTCAGCTCCTGGAGATGGTCCTATTGTACTAGTCTTAGCTCCGACACGCGAGCTTGCAGTTCAAATACAACAAGAGGCTGCTAAGTTTGGTGCATCATCAAGGATCAAGAATACATGCATATACGGAGGGGTTCCAAAGGGACCTCAAGTCCGTGATCTCCAGAAAGGTATGTGGTAATATTCCGTGGTTGTATTTTCTTGTTCCTGACTTGCTTGTATTCTCTTATACATGAATTTTCAGTTCAAGATGCTTTCCAGACTATTATTTGTAGTTCAAACAATCAGTTATTGTTTTGTAATTGCTTATAATTGTTACTAATGAAAGGGTTAATATTGTTTGTTGGATTAGGTGTTGAGATTGTTATTGCTACACCAGGGAGGTTGATAGATATGTTGGAGTCAAATCACACAAATTTGCGAAGAGTTACATATTTAGTGTTGGATGAGGCAGATCGGATGTTGGATATGGGGTTTGAACCTCAGATAAGGAAAATCGTTTCTCAGGTATATTTTCACACCTTTCTCTTTCATTTTGTTGTCTTTATCTTCCTATGCCCTTGACTATTACAGTTTCTTAACTCATTTAGTTCACCGTGGACATAATAGTTTACTTTTCTGGACTCTCTTATGTATTCTTCTTTATTAACCTTTCTATGCTACTCAAATATTGCAAATCATAACAATGATATTAAGATTTTTGCTAGTTTTAATCCAAGAGATAAGTCAGACTTTAACTTTTAGGATAATATGAGTGTTAATTTCAAAAATCTAAGCTAATGCTTTCAGTGTTTATGAAAGATTTAAATTTTTTGCCTTGGTCAATACAGTGCATCCTTGCATCCGCTAGAAGAAAAATATGAGTGTTAATTTCAGGAAATGGTGTTAGTCTCTGACTTCACCCTGGATTTAGCTAAGAATATGTGCTTGTGTAGCACGTATAATTTTTGTATGAGTGAAACAAATTGTCAGTCTCACTCAATACATTAACCTCCCTTACTCTAAGTGTTACTCATGTGTTATGTATTTTCTTTTTGGCAGATCCGCCCTGACCGTCAAACTTTGTATTGGAGCGCGACTTGGCCGAAGGAGGTTGAACAGTTGGCAAGGCAGTTTCTTTACAACCCATACAAAGTAAGATGCTTCATAATTTTTGTATTATTTACTAATTGGCTTCTCCTGTGAGATGTTCTCTCTGTCTGTGTCTGTTTTGAAATTTGACTTCTATTTAATGCAGATTTGATTTCCACATATTATCTCATTCACTTTATCTATGTTAGTTTATAACTCATGAATTTCAGGTCTTTCATAATTTAATTAATGGTTCTAGACGTGGTAATATGATACATGGTATAAGTACTTTTAGGGGTCTTTGCTATTCTCTGTTGTCTCTTATGCTCTGTTATTAACTTATTTATTGTTTCCTTGGTCTTTTTGCAGGTGGTAATTGGATCTGCAGATTTAAAGGCTAACCATGCAATTCGCCAACATGTTAACATTGTTTCAGAGAGTCAGAAATATAACAAGTAGAAAACAGTTTACTTTGTTCTTTGGTTTTTAGTTGTTTTACCATTTAACATATAGTATTGGGATTTATGCTTTTATATATCTGTCTTGATGTCCCAGATTGGTGAAGCTGCTCGAGGATATCATGGATGGCAGCAGAATTTTGATTTTCATGGATACCAAGAAGGGTTGTGACCAAATCACTAGGCAACTTCGCATGGATGGTTGGCCTACTCTGTCAATTCATGGAGATAAAAGTCAAGCAGAAAGGGATTGGGTCCTTTCAGAGTTTAAAGCTGGCAAGAGCCCTATAATGACTGCAACAGATGTTGCAGCTCGTGGTTTAGGTATGGATATTCCTTTGTTCTCTATTCTGTGCCTTTGTTGTTCTTTCTGACTAGTACACTGCCTTTTTACTTGTAATGGAACAGGATTTGTGCCTAATGTGTCTTCTTTGTGAGATTTGTCCAGGTTATTGTTATCATCATTTTCTCTTCAGTTTTCACACACATTTTTTGGTTATATAACCAATTTACCAGAAACTGCTTTCTGTTGGTGTTCCTTATTCCTGTATTCTTCTGTGTCTTCTATTTGTAACTTCACATTGTTAGACATTTTACTGCTGTTACCTTTTAGAACATTTTCTCTAAAGATGTCTAACATGGCAGGCCTATTTGAATTTGCTTTTTCTTATGTTATTTATATTTTATTGAATAGCCATCCATGTTCATTACTGTTATTTTTTTGGTTAAACATTCAGGTAGCTTACCGTTGATGCATGTACAGTATGCATATGCTCTATCCTGGTTTTGTTTGCATAGTATTTTTTCTTCACATGTATATCTTTCACGATCCAGGGCTAGTCTCCTTAACTAATTAATGATCATGGTGATGACTCGCTGATTTCTTAGGTTCCTACCTATGTTGGTGTCCGACATTAAGATTTTAGCATGCCACTCCTGATTGCAATTTTTCTGGCTATTAAAAGTGGTTTTGGTTCCTTCTGCGATATAGAATGTGGCATGGTAGTTTGTAGAAATTAGCTTATCTTTAGGATGGAAAGAATCATTTATATGTTTAGAATGCCAAATGGGGTGTTCGTTTTGACTTTCAACACCTTTTGGAAAGGGAGTTGTCAATTCTACTGGCCTCAGCATCTGGATTACTTATTAGGTTTGGTTGTTGGCAGATGTGAAAGATGTGAAGTATGTAATCAATTATGACTTCCCGGGATCTCTCGAGGATTATGTCCATCGCATTGGTCGAACAGGGAGGGCAGGGGCAAAAGGAACAGCCTATACTTTCTTCACAGCTGCAAATGCAAGATTTGCGAAAGAACTTATTGCCATACTTGAGGAAGCTGGCCAGAAGGTCAGTCCTGAATTGGCAGCAATGGGACGCGGTGCACCTCCTCCCCCATCAGGTTAGTTTACTGTAGTTCTTTGTACAATGCAGATACATTGACACAATATGGCAAACATCAAAACTCAGTGGATTTCAATGAAGCTCGAGTTTGTTTTGATAGCTTTTGCACATCTCAATACTTGATTCATGAAGGGGCCATTAGAAAATGATAGGGCATGCCCATCCCGAGTGCTACGTTGTCATCTCAATATTTGATGAATCAGGTCATGGTGGTTTTCGAGACCGAGGTAAGGGATACAGTGGCGGTCGCCCATGGAGCTGATTAACGGAAAGATCCCTGTTCCCCAGAAGAGGAAAATTAGAAATACTATGAGGGTACAGTGTAGTGTAGGCATACTTTGTTTAACTGTCACTACCCGCAGGAAGGGCAAGTAGATGGGGAACTTGTAAATTGACAGTGTATGTACTCTCAGATTAGAAGTCCGATTCCCCCTTAAGCTATGAGAACTCAACTCGTGAATGAAAAAACAAAACAAAAATGAGTTGCATTTTTCCACTTCATTCCAAAGCTGATCATGTTTGGGGGGGGGGGTTAAATTGTTATATTCGATGCATATTTGAGAATACGACTATAAAGAAAAAACACTTACCTTTTCGCGGATATTTATATTTGGTATTTATTTTGAGTAAGGCAATTTTGCCCGCAAATAATATTGGTGTAATATATACTAAAGAGGGATTCATTCATATTGCTGTAAAACAATCTTAATACAAAAATAATTAGTACAAAATTATACTAAGTGGATCTCTCCTAGTATGTAATTATTCTTGTATTATATAAAATTCGATGTATTCCTAGGGAAAAAAAAATAAGAGAAAGCTAAGTAAAGGGAGGGAAGGGGATTCCTTTCCTTTGTTTGCTTTAAGTTATTTTTATTAAGAGAGCCAAAGTAAGGGAATTGAGAAAGCCTCTCTTTTCATATATTTTTCTCCATTTTTTAGTTCCCCAAAGTGGGAGAAAAATTAAAGTAAAGGAAATGTAAAAATTAACGATATTTAAAATACTATTTTTGTCCTTCAAGTATTTTACAATTAATTCTTTATTTTTTAAATTTATTTTCAACACAATAATATTAACTCTTCATTAAATATTTAACTTCGAAGAAAAATGGATGAATCTCAAAATTATAGTAATTTTATACATGAATTTTGAATCTTTGCAATTTTATATACGATATCTTGATTTCATCAAATTCTTATAAATTATTAACTCAACTACTGAAATAACATCATTTTATATTTATATATTTCATACAAATAATTATATTTGTCTCATACAAAAATTAATTGATGTGTTTATTTCATTAAATGTGTATGATTGAATCAAAATTAAAGTTTCATTTATATATTTGAACCACAATCAAAGTTTCATGTGTATAATTACACCAAATTAAAGTTCATGTATCATATACACATTGAATCAAAGTTTATGTATAATTTTGAGATTTATTCCTTCAAAAATGATGGATCTTTATTTTTTTACTGTATTATTAGATTTTATATTTTAGATTATTATTTTTTAAAATTGTAGCAATCTTATTTTTAAATTATTAAGAGATTTCAAATTTAAAATTGATCGATATATATTTAATTATTAGATATCAATATTTTTATCATATTATTAAATTATTATCAAATTTGTAAGAACCTTATTTTGCTTTTTTTTGTTAGATTGTTAGGAGTAATTAATTTGTAATTTCCTAAGATAACCTTTTTTGTAATTTGATGAAATAAGTTTGTTTTAAACAAGGAAATGTTGATACTTTAATTATGATTTTATAAAAAAAAATTGATATAATTTATATTATATATCATTTATGTAAAAATTAAAATCGAAATATATACAAAACAATTCACTTTTTTCTTTTCACAGTTTAACTAAAATGTTAGAATTCATTAAGGAGTAAATATATTCATTTCTTTTTCTTCTTCTTTTTTTAATCTTCCCCTACTTTCTTTTCCTTCCCTTTTTTCTTTTCTTTTAATTATATTTATTAGAGCGTTAAGGCAATATGCATAGTGATAAAAGGGAAACACAGAGGACAATCAAAGAAGGTTTTTTTTTCCAATAAGGACCATCATTTGTTGTTTAAAAGGTATCTCATCTAACAGTAAGCGATGGGTCAAAGCTCTAAATCCATGATTCTTTTTGTACTTCAGAAACCCTTTTTTCTTTTCCCTTTTGTTTCTAAACAAAGGAAAAAAAATGTTACGATGAATCATCTTTTCTAAATTTTTGCCTCTGCTTTCTTTGCTTCTTAACTAATAGACTTCTATGGGTGTTTGAAATTTGTTGTTTTTTTTCTTATTGTAAAAGAAAAAGAAAAAACCTGCAGCTCAACTGAAACAATTTCAAGAGCAACATAAAGGAAAAGATTTGGCTTCAAGCATCACATAAAATGGATCTGCCACTACCTCAGCCTCCAATGGAATCGTTGGCAAAGGCGTTACAAGTTTCTCTCTTCTCTTCTCTTGGCTATCAGCTTTACTGTTTGAGGTCATTTCATTCTTTTTAATTTGTTTTTTTAATGCTTAGGAGTTTAATTGGTCTCTTCTTATTTGGCTTGAATATTAATTTTTTATGCTAGTTTTGCATGATTCTGTTTTTGACGGGTCAATGCTGTTAGAAAGAAGTTTATGGCTTAAGTTATTGATTTGACTATAATTCAGTTTGAGATTCAATGAAATACATATGCTTCGTTGAATATGGAATTCTTTTATTGGCTTGGTTGCCAATTATTGCGTTTGATTGTTATTCTTCACGCACAATGAGAATGATAAAACTTCAATGTGGGATGTGCACAATTTGCTAAGGATTGGCAATTTAAATAGAAATGATAAAATCCCAAGCATCCAGATCCATGCAGGCCTATGTTGCAAGCCTTCAGCTTGGCATTGGTGAATGGTCTAGAATTAGCAGACATACCCACAGGAAAAGTTTGCGTGGTAGTTTAACATTAAATAAGTGGTTGCATTGCAAGAAATGTTTTCATAGTGAAATATAAAAAACATGGCAGGTCTTCTGATTAACATTCTTCTTTGTTTCTTTCAAATAGCTTTAGGGGATTGCATGATCTTGTGTAACTTTTTTTAATAGTCAGCTATTTACATATCCCCCCCTCCCTCAGCTAATAACATTTGTTCTTGGATCATCTGTTGTCTCAAGTGTTTAGTAACAATATACCTGCATGACACCTTAAGTGCTTATGTTGGAAAACTGACCCTAGGCTGAGTTTGCTTAAGGTGGTCTAGAACTTGCTCGTAAATTACTGGTTTTGGCATGTTTGAACTTTACTAATGCGTCCTAGTTCTTAACTGTTCTCTTTAGGTATTTGTTGCATATGTTGAATGAAGTCTTATTTGCACTTGACATTTATCTAATAACTGTAGGCACCAAGATATTTGGCAGATGGTCTGTCAGTTTCGTTGCCTGAGGATCAAAGTAATCTTGTTAGGCATGATTTTTTTATTGAACTATATCTCAATAATAGAGTAGCACATGATAAGGTGTGTCTGCTTTTTGAAAACTTCTATTAGGTGTAGACTTTGTGTAGTGTGTTCAGGAGCTGTAATATATTTGCGTGTGTGCTCCTTCACTATACTCTTAGGTTATTATCTTTCTACTGCAACTTTCCTAGATTTGAGCTTGCAAAGTTGCATTGGTTCATGTTGTGTTTCTCTGCATGTGAGGAAGGCAAGAGTTTATAATACAACCTTCAAGGAACCTTTAATTATGTTTGGGACTTGAATTGGATATCATACTTTTAAAAGTTGAAGTTTCCTTTCCTTGTATACGTAGATTAAGCATAGCATGATGTGTGCCTATTGCAGGAAGCGCAAGAGTAATAAGCTCGCCAAGTGCGGGTCTCATATGTGTTAAGATTTAATTTCCTTCCTTTTGTGCATAATTGGGAATTATAATCTTCAAGTGATAGCTTAACTCATAATTAGATCTGAAGGTTTTTACTTAGATATTGAATGACTTGGAAAGTTAATGTTTGTAAGTCATAGCTATCATCATAATCAGATCTGAAGGGTTTTACCTAGGGTACAAAATACTTTATTGTTATATTTGAGTGTAAGCATGTTCTAAGCATGGAAACTAATAACATAAGTATATTTTTGTTTTCCTTAAAGATATATTGTGGAATTGGTCCAATATATGATTGTAAATACCGTATATTTCCCTTCTGTGATGTGGATGATGCCATGTCAAAGACATAATCTGGATGATCTAAATGTTGTTGTGTAATGTAGTTGGAATCTCCCGAGGATTCTAGAGGATACCGTTAAAGCTCAATACTTTTAGTAGTTTTCGCTATTTCTTTTCTGCATCGTCAAGCGTTATAAAGCAAAAGCAAACCATAGGGAATAAAATCATACTTTCATCTAACTGAAAATTGACTTTCTTGTACTTTTATGAGCATTAGAGAAAACAAGAAGCAGATCTTGAGTATCATTACCATTTGATGCTGCCATCGATCCCTTTCACGATCTAGATCTTGCACAACCTAGTAGATGATGAATCTTAATTATGAAGCTCTGATAGCATATTAGATTACTAAATTGAACGAATGAAAGATGTTTGGGTACTGAGAAAATGTGATAAAATAGTAAGAGAAAGTAAAAAGATAAAACTGGAGCAAGGGATTTCTGAATTTTCATTCATGAAACTTAACTTCTCAATACTATAAATTTTGTTTATACACATGTATCTGACTTAACTGACAGTAACAAAACGTAACCAACTTCAACTACCTTCAGCTCAACTTAGCTTATATACCGAGCTTACTCTAATATGGATGATGCCATGTAAAAGACATGATCTGGATGATCTAAATGTTGTTGTGTAATGTAGTTGGAATCTTCTGAGGATTCTAGAGGATACCGTTAAAGCTCGATACTTTTAGTAGTTTTTTCTATTTCTTTTCTGCATCTTCAAGCTTGTTATAAAACAAAAGCAAACCCTAGGGAATAAAATCATTCTTGATTAAAAATCATTAAATACTTAAAATGTACCACCAATTTTAACATAATTATTTCTGATCGTGATACAAGAAAATTCACTTTGAATTTTAAAATCTTCAAAACTGTTACTTGCTTTGTATCGGAATGCTCTTTCAGGCTTTTCTTGGTGCCTTTGGTTTTTGCCATTGGTCTCTTGTTTTCAATTCATTTTTTTATCATTTGCTTTACAATTTCTATTGAGAAAAGCAAAAAAGCAAAAGCAAAAGCATGAACCTAACAGAGCCTTAGTGTTTTTTTTTTTTCTTTTCTCTTTGGAAGTAAAATGTAAGTAACAAAATCAACAATCAAATGGAGCATAAGAATGTTAATAATCTAATTAAGATAAATTTGTAGGTTCATCTCTTTCATGGAAAACTTTTTGTCATGACCCAAATTTTGGTCCATTGATCAGCTGTTGCTTCTTTGAAGAGATTTAAATATAGCCTAGCTTCAGTGGCTTTTAGTTAAAACTATAAGAAATTTTGTTTGCAGTTATTTCTCTGTAGTGTGTTGGGTATAACATGTCATAGATATTGATACACATTGCATTTTTATGCTCCTTCTGTAAGATAATTTCTTGTCTGATCTCCGCTGTAAGATTATTCTTCTAAGTAATAATTAATCAATCTTATCTGCATACCACTTTATTGGATAAATATATTGATGCTACCTATCTTATGACATTTTAAGTATACGTTTCAAGTTGCTGCATGGTTTTAATGTGAAAGATAAGAGAATGATAAACAATTTTGTCATCCATTGTACCTAAGCTTTGGAGATGTGGTGGAGATGAAACCTTGAAGCTCTAGTAAAATGAAAATGATTTGGGTTGTATGCAACTTTGAGTTCCTCTCTTGTTAATATCGTAACACAGCCATAATCCCTAATGCTCGAGATTTGCTGTATGCTTATTTGTTTATTCTGCTCCATTTGGAAAAATGAATAATCTTGGTTGTGCCATTTAGCACCAATGTATTTTGGTTATATTTTGGTGCATGTAAATGAAAAGAAAAACCTACCACTTCACACGTCTTTGTTGCTTCTCACTGATGAAATTTTCTTGTCTTTACGCTGTAATGCAATTCCCATTTTTTCACTTGATGTTTTCCATTACTCATTATTGTCAATATCAGCATATTCTCTGCAATAACTCTGATATTGGTTTTCTGTTATGTTGAAAAACTTTTGACATATGAAACATTTTCCGCAAATAATATATTGATGGGAATCTCCGGATGAAAATTTTCTGGTCTGCTGCTAGTAAAGTCATCCCAAGAAGTCTGAGTTTGAAACTTAGTGCTGTCAATCATGGAACCCTTAGTGCATGTCCATGTGATAGACTAGTTTATCTTTTACTTGTTTAGGTGACCAATCATGCTCTTTATTCCTTCACCTAGAATAAATATTATGATAACTAAAAGAAATTTTCATTGGGAGTAGATATGATGGACTGGCACATTCTATAATTATGAACTATTCAGAGATATAAACTAGTAATGCATAATTTGTTTAGGTACATTCAGAGTCCAATTTGTATTCGTTTGATGGAGGTAAATATTTTTAATAAAATTTCTGGAATTAGAGTTTCATTTTGATGTTAGTAAAACTTTGCATTAAATGCCATGTTATGGTATTCTCTTAAATGCATAGCTATACATTCCAAAGCCAAGCATTATGGAGTGATTATCTCCATATTCATCCTTTCTTATAAAGATGATGACACGTGAAATGATCCACAAATCTTGACCCTGCTCACCCACCAACACAATGACTGCTTGAAAGATGTTGATTGATTTGATATGATATGCCATCAACATTTTAGTAATAAGGTGTAAGTTATATCAGTCATAAATTAACTAAGGGGAGATTAGTGGAGTAGTTGATTGCTTCAGTGTTCATACAGCAATTGCAAGAAAGTTGCACTGAATAGCCTCCAATCAGTGAAACCACTTACGATTAATGAGGTAAAATGAGCAATTGCTGATTGGTAATAAAGGATGTATTGATGCGTTTTTTGGGATCTTGTGACTTTTGTGTTCTGATAATGCAAGTGTTAGTGATTGCTTTTTCTGAAAATTGAACTAGTTGTTTTTGATAAGCAACAAACGGCTTTTTCTTTTATGTATATATGTTGTGTAGTTGAGGAGCACATCTTGATTGCTTTTTGTTGTCGGGTTGTAATAATTAGCGATCATGTTTGGTTCTTTGATCATGGTTATTCTGGTTTTTCCTGTGTTGGTATTCTGACAGTAACCAATAATTAATGATAATTACCTTTGGATTCAAACAGAACCAGTTGTTCTTAATAAGCAATAAAACATTTTATATATTCTCTATATGCTGTTTGGTTAGTTGAGGTCTTGAGGAGCAGCACATATTTGTTGCTTTTTGATGTCGGGCCGTAATAATTCGCATTAATGTTTTGTTTCTTTAATTGTGCTCTCTGGTTCTATCAACAGTTTCATGTATTATATTGTCTGAGAGAATCTTATATTTGTATTGTGGTCCACCCCACCAAGTTATTACACTTGCTCTTTCTTTCTTCCCTCCACTCCCCATTCTCCTGGTCCCAACTCAACTTTTTACCATAAGTTTCTTTTTTAAGTTGTCAAAGTGAATGTTGGAGTTGTAGGTTGTCCCTGACAAGGTAACTTTTTCAGAAACATGATTTCCTACATGTCTGATGGAAATTTTTGTGATTGATGCAGCTTACCTTCTCATGAGAACAAAGAAAAAGGATGCAAGTATAACAGAAGAAATTGCTGGTTCAACGTCTGTTTCAAGTTCAACTACAACTGGTACTGCTCCTCCAGTTATGGACAACCTTAGACCGATGATTCCTGAGAACCTGCAGCATGGACCTTAAGCATATATTGGAAGAGAAAAGGAATATGAAACTAAAAGCACCAGTGGAGAAGCAGCCTCGATGAAGAGAAAGCTATACTTGAAGCAATCGATTCTAGTAAAATCCATTCCTAAGATATGACAGTTAGCCTTTACTTTGATTTTAACTCTTCAAAGGTTTTTGGTTTCCTTAACATGTTGGTTTAGTGAAATCTGAAAGAAATTGTATTCTTAAGATCTACATTGTAGATACAATTATTTCCCTGTAAAAGGGAAATGTTTATGACATTATTGCTCCACTGTGCCAACCTTACTTAAATCTGCAATGCATAATTGGAGATTACTTTTGGAGTTTTGAGACTGCAGTTAAACCATCATCAGCTGGCGTCCACCTGCAGGCTTTGAACTTGGAAGAGCAGTTTAGGACTCGAGAATGGTCTGTGTGATTGACAGTGACCTATATATATATCATTCAACTTAATGGCCTGTCTGAGTTGAAATAAACAAAGAATATAAATTGTTTTGTAATAATCTTCAACTGCACCGTTGCCTATAGATTACTTGTAAAAGGAGTGATAACTCTAATATCTTTGTTTCTTACTTTAGTAGGATTTTTAGTTTGTTTTTATAAGTTAGTTTTACTAAATTGTGGCTTTTCATAGCTACATCTGTTTTTTTTAAAAGGATGAGTAAATTTGGGTTTGAATTTCAGGCATCTAAAACTTATATATTTCTGCAGAGGTGACCCCATTGGAGTAAGGAGGAAGGCTTAGTGATCAATTGCGAAATTTGCTCCAAAAAATATACAATCTCAGTGCTTTCTCAACTTTAAACCCATGTTTGTTTCCATTCAATTTCCAATGTCAAGAAAACTCATGCAAGTATATATTGAACCTGAAAAACTCATAATTTCATATTGAAGTCGTCATTTTGTGAGGACAGGCTAACATATCTGCGAATATAGAATATTTTTTCAATCTCCAGTTTGTTTTAAGAGAAAAAGGAAACGTGGAAATGAGGAAGCATATTATCCGACTTTGAGGTGCAGAGAGAGATTGACGTTGGGCCTAATGCTACAATGTTAGCATTTGCACAATTTCCCAAGAGGATGTGGATGCCCCAACCCTTCCCTTTATTTGCTAATTTCTCAAACTTCCCCACATCCTTCGAACCCAAACCAAATATTCTACTTTCCAATACCAAACCAACTACAAACTGCATGCCTAACTGGCTTCTTGTCCTTGTCCATGTTTTTGAGTTGAGCAAGTTTTTGGACTTGTTCCAAATTGAAAATATCTTGTAATCACCAAAAAAAGAAAATTAAGGGAGTTTGGAAGTTATTTTCGTTGACATATTTCGATGATTATAAATTAGTGAAGAATTGAATAATATTTAAAGAATAAACTGATAAACCAATAAACAAATATTAATGTGGATCGTAATCTAAGGTTTTTTTTATTCTTTACTCTTATTTTACCAATATATATATAGCAAATATTATAACAATATATTTGTTGTACCCTATATGGTGATGACATGTGGCACCACGAGAAGTGCTTAAGAGACGCTCATGGGTGGCCCTTTGCTCGCTTTTTATTTGACATTACTTGGTCAGTTCTTCATTTGGAGATTGCCTAGACGGTGCCCCAACTTGCAACATCCAACTAGGCATCGGGTGGCCAACTACTTGGTCTCCTCTTCCTCTATGCCACCCGTTTTTTAGTGTAAACATTCTTTCAAATGTAAACATTCTTTTAGGGATCACTAGGACCCACTTGAGCATAATAATCTCATACTACCTCAAAAAAAAAAAAGATCTCATTACATACATCCCCACACACTCCAAGATGACAACTCATTAGTAATGATTTCTCATATCACCACTACCAGACAAGAGAGCCTCCCCTATAAATACCCTCATAACGATGGGAAAGGGGTCTTCTTCTCCGTTAACAACCCTAAACACTTATTCAATCTGCACTCAGTTTCCTCTATCTTTACATTGATTATCCTCCTTTAACTTTATGCCTATTTAGGTGAATTAATCTCTTTTACTCCACCCCCTCTTCTTTCTTGTTTCTATTCTTATTGATACATGTCATCAACAATATCAAATATATTTTTTGGGATTCTTCAAAGATATGGTATAGTTAAACAAATACCACCGCATTAAAAAAATAGGGAGGAAGAAGAATGATTGGAAAAGCAATTTGAGGCAATGATTACATGAAAAATTAAAACAATAATTAAGTAAAGAAAGATACTTGATCATATATAATTAGTAGTTAGGTTGTTTAAACCAATGGGCAAAAGGCAAGCCATGGAAATGGAGGTGTTGATTAGGAGAATTATTAAATACTACATATTTGTTGTACATGGACATTGGGGAGGGGGCCATATTCAAATGAAATTATACATCCAGTCAAACGGAGATTGTTTGAAAGTTATAAAAGAGCTAGGATGGCTAAATACGCATTTTATTTTATTTTATTTTATTTTCTTTCTTTCTGCATAGTCAAATGACAATTAGGCACTTCTCCAAGCCAAGCCCAATTGTGCGATGATTGCTACTAATTTGAGGCAAATTTTGACCACCCATTTCCTTTTTGATTGAAAAAGGTTTGGGTTTTTTGTGTATTTATTCTCTGGATTGAGGACGCAACCACGACGTTGGTCTATCATGATCGGTTATTGGAGAAATGTGGTAGAATTTAGTTGAGCGATAATGAGAAGAAAATAGGTTGGCCGAACCATGCAAACACTTGTCTTTGGCAAAATAACCTTAAGAAAAATTTGAAGCATCTTACCTACAAGTTCTTGAATCCGTAATTTTAGTGAAGTAATGCTCTTGGTGAGATTGAAAGTGGTCACATGACGAGATACCACTCTTGGCAAGGCATTGTTAGGATATAATGGAAAGATAGGATAATTTTAAAACTACTTTTAGAATAGAAAGACGTAGCCACATGCATGTGGCCACTAACATCCCCCATATGAATTAAATAAGAAAGGGACGGGCATGAAAGTAACAAAAGATATTGGCCTAGGGTTTTTGTATTATATTATATATTATAAAAGGATTGGGTGATAATTGTTTCATTGGAGAGAGCAGAGTGAGTCAAGGACAAAACAAAAGTTGAGAGAAAGAGGAGAACCAATATATGATGTATGTATATATATGTGTGTGTGTGTTCATTATGATGCATATATAATATAGAGAAAAGAAATAAAGAAGGAGATGATGGAGAGAAGGCGAGTGGAGTCATTGAATCTCACATGAATGCACGAGGCTAATAAGCTGCTGCTGCAGATGTGGGGGGACGCCTCTCATCTATTAATCATGGACTACTTTATGTGGGTCACTTCATTCATTCCCCCCCTTCTTATAAATGTACTTTCTTTTACCATTGTAAAGATTATTTTTTTTAATGTACTTTCTTTTACCAGAGTATTATTTTTATTTAATTTATTAAAAAAAAATTTCGCAAAATTTATTTATTTACTTTTTTTTCACCTTTGGCGACAACAATTATTTTACCAAAACTCTCCCAAATGTTATACCTAACAGTTTTAATCAAATTATGGAAATACGACTCCATTGTAATTCGACTTGTTGTATAGATATCCCAAATACTTTCCTCTCCTGATTAACAATCATGCCACCGTACGTTTTGAAAATGGTAATAGTGGCAATTTCAATATGCACAATTCCGTGCGATACCCTTTGTACTTCTTTATCTATACAAACATACTTTCCCATTACTTATGCCTTAGTTTATATAATGATACGTTATTGTTTTTTTATAACCTAGCATTTAAAAGTTAAGTTTTACTTTTACCAAGAAAAGTTTACCTTTTTAACTTCCATAAATTAATTACCTTATCCTGTTTTCCTAGGCAACATTATGTTTTTAGCTATTGTATGTATTTAACTAAAGCATCAACCATTGGAACTTTATGTCTAAAACCAGATATGGAAAAAAATTTAAATGCTCTCAAAAAGTATACCCACCACGACAATTAGTCCAAAAACCAAAGCCCGAATATAAACCCGATCCGACCGACCCCTGTCCCTTCTCTGATACCTTATATATATAATAATGCATGTTTGGCATTAGAATTATATCCATGCATGTTCATCACCAGTTGTTTTTAAATTTTTAATATTAATAATCTCTTGGATTCATAGCTCCAATGCTCTTTTGGCTCTCACTCGCTTTCTTTTTCATTTTGCTTTTCGTTTACACGCGTGCACGAACACATGCATATATATCCTATTTTTCATCAAAACATAAAAGGAAAAAAGAAAAGAAAAAAAAAACAAGAATATTTCACTATGATTAAGGGTATATAAGCGAAGGAAAAGAGAGAGGGGCAAGCGTGCGTGCGGGAAGGAAAGTAAGGAAGGAGAAAATCATCGATACATGATGGAGATGATGAGCTCATTAACGTGGATTATTGTGTTTGTGACAGCCATTTCGCTTTCCATCCTATTTCTCTATACCAAAAGCAAATCAAAGTTTAGCAGTTTAAGTTCCAAAAACTTATGCCACCTTCCTCTAGGAACCTTGGGATGGCCTTTTCTCGGCGAAACCATCGACTTCATTTCTTGTGCTTACTCTGACCGCCCCGAGAGCTTCATGGACTGTCGTCGCCGCTTGTAACCAATTTCTCTCTTCTTCTTTACTTTTTATCTTATTAAAAACACTATATATAGTAGTATAGTTGCAGAAGAGATTAGGGTTCTTTTTCATTAAATATGTAGTATTAATATGGCTAGTGATTTGGGTTTAATTTGTATTTTATATGTAGGTATGGCAAAGTGTTCAAGTCACACATATTTGGGACCCCAACTATTGTTTCAACAGATGCAGAAGTGAGTCGATTCGTTCTGCAAAGTGATGCAAAGGCTTTCGTACCGTTTTATCCGAAATCCTTAACTGAGTTGATGGGAAAATCCTCCATTCTTCTAATCAATGGAAGCTTGCAAAGGAAAATCCATGGTCTTGTAGGATCTTTCTTCAAGTCTCCACACCTTAAAGGTCAGATCACTCGGGACATGCAAAATTATGTGCAACAAGCAATGGATAAATGGAGAGATGATGCGCCCATTTTCATACAAGATGAAACCAAAACTGTTAGTGCTCTTCAAATATTCCTTTCTCTTTTCTTCCTCTCTTTGAGTGTGAATATTAAGCAAAATATTCCTGTTTTTTTTCATTGAAGTTTGTTCTCATCCAATTTGTTTGCCTTCCAAGTTGTTTAGGATAAATTTTGTTCTTGATAAGAGTTCCTGTAGCCAGACACAGGATAAAACAAAATATCACCGTATGCTCTTGTATCTATATCTGGCTTCTTCTTCATTTCTATGTTTGAGAGAGTTAATTAATTTCATAACCAAACACAAAGGCAGCAGACACAGACAAAACTAAAACACGTGCGCGCAAACTCTTCTATTTCACTTTTTTTTTTGACACGATATCTTATACTCGTTGGATGTCACTGAGAGTTCAATGAATCAACTAAGTTTCGGATTCTTTTTGTGAAAGGAATCATTGAAGTTTCAATTATTCTGTGGCTTCTACTTAAGTTTAAATTGAATAAATGTTAATGTTGGAAAGTGAAAGCAACCCAGTTGAGATCATGGGGTTTAGAATAATTTTGCATGAATCATTTTGTCTGGTAAATTTGGTTTGTAATGATTGTGTTTTTACATATAGCCGATCCTTTTGAAAAGTTAAAATGGAAAACACCCTTTCCTTGTCTCCAGATTGCTTTTCAAGTGCTGGTGAAAGCATTGATTAGCTTGAACCCAGGTGAAGAAATGGAAATCCTCAAGAAACAGTTCCAAGAATTTATCTCAGGCCTTATGTCTTTACCTGTAAAACTACCCGGAACTCAACTTTATCGATCATTGCAGGCAAGCTTCATGTTCAATTACAATTTTGCTAGACCCTTTCTTTTTTTTCTTATGACATGTGTCGAATATTTTTATTATCCAATTTTCAGGCAAAGAAGAGAATGGTTAAGATTGTACACAAAATCATCCAATCTAAAAGGGATTCAAGCATGAGTTCAATGGTTCCAAAAGATGTGGTTGATGTTTTGCTCAAGGACGCTAGTGAACTATTAACCGACGATCTAATAGCAGATAACATGATTGATATGATGATCCCTGGTGAAGATTCAGTGCCTGTTTTAATGACTCTCGCCATCAAATACCTTTCCGATTGTCCCGCTGCGTTACATCAATTGACGGTATGAATTTTTTAATTTCACAAATCAAGTTAAATCACGTCAAGCTTTGATGATAGCTATCAAAGAAAATTCACAAGACCAAACTATATATTATGTAAATATCATAATACGTATCATATCACTTCTTTTCCTTGAGAAATAAAAGAAAAAAGAAATCCAATACGATTAACTTGACACATGGGCATTAAGCTGCAGTCACAAGACTCTAGATTAGTATTTTCTTAGTGAGGTTCAAAAACTTTTTCTTTGTTTTTTCTTCACTAATTTCAACTTTTTCCACAGTGTTTTGCTTGGTCACTAGCTAGTTGTTTGACCATTTAGGCAGGGTTTTGTTCCCACTACACATAGTTTTTCCATGAAAGCAACATGCCCTTTCTAATCGATTTTACTTATATAATTTCAATTAGTGGGTCTTGAACTAATGCAATCCACCCCAAAACCCACATATCTAGAAAATTAACTTATGTATATATAAAATTATGTTTACTTTAATTTAATTATAATTGTTTGGACATATCATTATTATAATTTAACTTTATTCTGATGAACTGTGAAAATTTCTTAGGAGGAGAACTTGAAGTTGAAAAGGTTGAAAGCTCAAAATGGAGAGCCATTGATTTGGAGTGATTACTTATTATTACCTTTTACACAAAATGTAAGTAACTCAAACCAATAAAATTGAGATTAATATTAAGCATATATTATTAGCTGTGATAATTAATTTAAGTTGCATTAATTATATGTTTTAAACAGGTAATTACAGAGGCACTAAGGATGGGAAACATAATAATAGGGGTGATGAGAAAGGCCATGAAAGACATTGAGATTAAAGGGTATCTAATACCAAAAGGATGGTGCTTTTTTGCATATTTTAGATCAGTCCATCTTGATGAAAATCATTATGATTGGCCTTATCAGTTTAATCCATGGAGATGGCAAGTAAGGATTAATGCACACCATCTAATAATTCTTTTTCTTTTTCTCTTTTTAATGGTTTGCTTGTTAGCAATTAAACTAATAAGACTTATGGGGGACTCGCCATCATGTGCAGGAAAAAGACATACTTAGCAGCTATAACTTCACTCCATTTGGTGGTGGACAAAGGTTGTGCCCTGGACTTGACTTAGCCAGGCTTGAAACTTCCATTTTCCTACACCAGTTTGTCACCAATTTCAGGTATAGTAATGATATAAGATACCATAATTTCCAGCCATATGATTGAAAACCCAGATTCCGTATTTCTCTGGTAAAAAAGACATTGAGCACATAAAAATTGATTATATTAATGAAACACCAGCTCATAATACAAGAAAGATGCTATAGTAGCTATAATAGACATGCATTTTAGCAACTTGATTACTTTAAAAGAGTATTTCCAGTAGCCAGGGTGGGATTTTCCATAGGAAAAATTAAATAATTTATATATAGGATCTTGGTCTCATCACCCCTGATGCTTATTTAAAATGAATGAACATATAATAATCTGAAATCAAAATTGAAACATGCAGATGGGTGGCGGAAGAGGACACGATTGTCAACTTTCCAACAGTGAGAATGAAGAAGAGAATGCCGGTTTGGGTGAAAAGAAGGGAAGAGTGAGCGACCCATCCTCGTTAACCTCAATCTGCTTTTGGCTGATTAATAAAGTTACTTTATAAAGCACTGCACAATCAAACAACAAAATATTCAAACCAAAACATAATAATAATAGGCTACAACTGCACACGTGTGGAGGAGCTTTGACAACGTCATATACTCATGTTTTTGTCTTCTTTTTTGTAGGCCAAAATTTCCAGATTTTTAGACTTCAGTAATTAGTACTAGTCCAACTCAATGTATATTTCTTTCTTTTTTATTGGGACCCATAAATTATCCTTTCTTTTTGCATTAATTCCATAATTACCCCTCTTGTTTTTCTTATTGCACCATTTTCGCAATTTATAAATTAATTTAATGGAATGAGAATTGTAGAATTACGTTTAAAAGTGTTTTATTTATTTATTTTAAAATTAGGGATAAATCTCAAAATTATACATGAACTTTGCTTTAACTTGTAATTTTATATATGAAATTTAATTTTGTGTAATTTTATACATGAAATTTTGATTTGATTAAATTTTCAAAAATTATTAATACAATTATTGATATAGCATCGTTTTATGGTGTTATATTGTGTACACAAATAGTTATATTCATCTAATATTAAAATAAATTAATGTATTTATTTTTTTAAAATACATATGATTAAATCAAAATTAAAATTTTCATTATAAAAATTTTTCAAAATAGTATATCTTCTAGAAAAATATGCAACCTACTATGAATGTGGGTGTGACATACTCGTAAAATTAAAATTTTAAAAATAAACAGAAAATGGTATAAGAAACAAACAACATTGAGGTGATGTGACTAGACCTTGTAAAAAATTGGAAGTCACATATGCTGATAACATGTAGCCAAAACGTCAATTTATCTTATCAAACATTTACAATTTAATAAAAAATTCGAAGTAAATTATAGAATCATGCATGACACGAGGTTGATATCTTAATGTTGATGATCAGAAACTATGTCCCTCATTACTTCAATTATTAAACAAGAAATGATTGGCATGCCATTCTAGGTTTACTTATTTGTTACAGAAATTGGGTTATTTTACCTATTTTACCCAAAAAAATTTATATTTATAAAAATGACCTTAGTTCAAAAATTTTCATTCAAATGACATGAAATAAACAGTAAAATTGGATTATGGGAAATAGATGCCCAACACCACTATTTTTTCTATTAAAAAATAATTTTTGAGGTTTTTGACACTAGATGGCCGGCACCCATGTATTTTTTATTAAAAAAAATTGGGGTGCTGGCACACTGATCGCCGACACCCCTTTATCTGATTAAAAGATAATTTTTTTGGGGGGTGTGGTGCCAGTCAATAAAGGGCCAAAATCACCCAACAAAAAAGATTGGGAATATTGCAATATAACCCCTCCTTGTTTTTCCATCTTTTTTTATTTCTCAAGTTTAATTACATATTTTATATTTTAAAGCAATATCGAACTGCTTATCATGTTTTTTTAATTATTATTGCATCACTCACATTGTTATTAAATTTAAAAATTAATTTAAAATATATTGAACTACATATTTTATAAATATATTACTCGTTATTTTTTAAAACAAAAATAATAATAATTTAGCAATGTTTATTTGAATTATTATAAAAGATGAAAATCATTAAAGCATATTCTAATTTATCAAAAAAATATAATTTAATTGTGCATATTAAATTTAGATTAATTTTAAATTAATTACTTTTGATTTGAAAATTAACTAGTCTAGTATCAATTACTGTTATTTTGGATACTATATTTAGCATTTTAATATATTTTCACAATTATAAAATTCAATATTAAAATTAATAAATAGTTTTAAAATACTTTGTTTGAAGTTCTTAAATAATATATTAAAGTAAGATAACTTTAACAACTTTGTATCAAAACCACCTCCAAAAAAATTACCATTACATTTAAAAATAAATATAATTTTTAGGCTTAATTTATTATTTATACTTGAGTTTAACAACTATCAAGTTACATTTAACAAAATAAAAACAAAATTTAAAAAAATCATGAAAATTCAAATATGATGAGAAAATTGAATCATGAAAATTTTAAATTTTATAAAATATGTAGTTGAATATATTTTAAATTAATTTTTAAATTTAATAATAATGTGAGTGATACAATAATAATTAAAAAACATGATAAGTAGTTCAATATTGTTTTAAAATATAAAATATGTAATTAAACTTAGGAAATAAAAAAGATGGGAAAACAATGAGGACTTATGTTGCAATATTCCCAATCTTTTCTGTTGAGTGATTTTGGCCCTTTGTTGGCCGGCATCACCACCCCTAAAAAATTTTACTTTTTTAATCAGATAAAGGGGTGCCGGCCATCAGTGTGCCTGCACCCAAAATTTTTTTCTCTTTGAAAAACAATACATGGTTGTCGGCCATCTAGTGTCTAAAACTCCAAAATTATTTTTTTAATAGAAAAATTAGTGATGCCGGTCATCTATTTCTCATAACTCAAT
This sequence comes from Gossypium hirsutum, assembly GCF_007990345.1. NCBI lineage: Eukaryota > Viridiplantae > Streptophyta > Magnoliopsida > Malvales > Malvaceae > Gossypium > Gossypium hirsutum. Next base: position 11,763,472 of record NC_053441.1, on the reverse strand, counting down.
TTTACTATTTATTTCAGGTCATTTGGGTGAATGTTTTTGAACTAAGGTTATTTTTATAAATATTAATTTTTTTGTGTCAAATGAGTAAAATAGCGGACAAATTGGATAGGGTGATTTTTATAATAAAAAAATAGCCGCGTGGGATTTAAATATAGTATAGGTTGTGTCGACATCTATAAAAAAAATCATATTTGATTTATTAATAACGTATTAGTTAATATGTTGTCAATGAATCTAAACTTTGTATATCAATAAAGATATTTTTTTGTATTTTTTAAAACTTTTAATTACGTCACATAATTTATTAACGATGTATATTATATATTATAAATACACAAATAATTTCGAAATGTGGAGTAATTCAGTATGTGACAAGTAATAAATTTTGTTGGGATCCACTATCTATCGCAATGTGTTTTCAAATATTTTATTTATTTTCATTTAGTTTTAGAATAAATTATTTTAAAAAGGTGGCAATTTTATGTTTCTCTTGCATTTTGACTATATAAGTCATATTGCAAACCATCGAGTTTCTGGTGAAAAAATAACATGTTCAAAAATGTTTTCAATAAGAAAACAAATACTCACTTAAAAATTAGCCTTTTAAATCTAACTCTTTTTACTTAATAAAATAATTACTCACTTAAAACTTTTCTTATTTCTTTTAGCATTGATTTGTATTTCTTTTTTAAATACAAATAGTTTTTTCACGGTGTAGTGAAATTTTAGTAGTAATAATAATAAGGTTGCGATTTTGCCACGCAGAATTTTGACTACGAGTTCTTTCATAGTGTTTCTTCAATAGAAAAAATTTCTAAAAATTAGAGAAAACTGTTGAGAGCTTTTTCAACAAAGGAGGATACGTTGAGGGGGGGTTGAAATGGTCGGCCTGTGTAGCCGGAGCACAAAATGTGTATGGTGGCTGGGTAGATGGGAGCGTGGAGAGAGGAAGAAAAACCTCCAACAACGAGCGTACGTAAAGAGGTCTTTTAGTGGGACACACATTTTTGCTGTATAATAGTAGTATTTATAAATGAAAACATAAACATACAAAAAGCTTTAAATACCATCTGAAATTTCACTGATAAAAAAAATGAAAATATTTCATATTACAAGTCCCAAATAATATAGCAACAATTTTCTTTTTAAAAAAATTGAGACTCTACAACGTTTTAATTGTGGCCATAACCAAAAGGATAGCGCAAGGAGGTTGGATTCAGAAAGAAGAGAATCCAATGCCTAAGCAGGCATCATTGTGTTTGCGAATTGAGACGATAATGTATTTTAAATATTAACATGTAATCAATTAAATCTTGGAATTTAGGTGAGCATTTTCTCAGCATGATGGCGTCCATGGAGATCTCGTGTGCCAACCCCAGCCAATCATCGGCGGTGGATTCATGAGGCAATTGCCTCAATGCGGCCCACTTCCAGCTTTGTTGGATGTCTTTAGATTGATCTATGATCCGTATAAGAATCGACAAAGATTAATCTATTTTTCATATATTTAAAAGATAATAATACTCGTATCCATGTCCAATTTCTGGAAAAGCATTTTGACATTGGAAACTGAAACAAGTCCTTGCATTTGAGCAACATCCTAATGCACAAAGTTTGGAACATACACGACCCAACAAGATTTACAGAAATTAAAATTCAATTTGAGACGCACCATTATTTAGAAAAAGACTGCTCTACACTGAAATTTATGACATAACAGAAGTATCTCTCTAGGAGATATCACTTTCAAGTTTTCACAAGACAGAACTTGGATGTTCCATTCACATTCAGACCTGAAGATGGAAAAGGATATGCACACTGATTATCATCAATGTTCTGTTATAGATGTCAAGACAAGAAGCCAACGAACAAAAATTGACTTGACCCTACTGCCAAAGCACCCAAAAACAAAACAAAAGCGGGGACAGAAATTTAATGGCTCTACTTCTTGATGACCTGTTCTCTGCAACTTACAGAATTGTCATCATGACCCAAAAATGAAAAGCCAGGGAAAGTTTTATGTTTAAAAAAAAACCAACTCTTTTTTTAAAAGTTTGAAAATTTACAGGTGAAGATAAGGACATTTCACTGTGTGGTTGTTTGTTTCTTAATGCAAGACAAAAAGCTCAGACCATATTTGTCAGCGAAAACAGCTTCTCGATTAACAAAAATCAGTTTTGGGAAAATCACTGTCTTTGCCATGGACTGTCAAAGACATTGAATCTTTTTTTAACCTTTGCTCACCAATGAAGATTGGGAAGAACTGTCCTGCCCATGCAATGCAGTATCAAACAAAAATCCCATACCAACAGACATGTGAAAGAAAGAGAGAGAAGGAAGAAAATAACCATCTATTTCTCAAGCGGTGCTTCATTGGTTTAATTAGAAAAGCATATAATATTTCACCATAGCTTTGGAGATCAGCATTTCCACAAAAGAATTACAAGAACCCAGTTACCCCTTGCTTCCAATACTACTACTACACAAAATTATATGTATAGATTGATAGATTGATATGCGTACCATGCGTGTAAAGAACCCCCTGTAGGCTTTTACAGATGATCTGCGCACGAAGTCCTCCTGGTTCCTGACCTTAGCCCGTCAAGGTAGAGCTTCCCATTGAACTCTTCTAATGCCTCATTTTCCAGGGATCCACTGTAATATTTTTGGTCTGCACAAACCCGGCCACTGCGGTTCCCAATGTCGTATCTTGGCAATGAGTAATTCGAGTCCATAAGCATGTCACCTTCCAATATGCGTAGCACCTGTTCCAAAAGAACATTTCACAAATCAGCAAAATATTCTGTAACCTATTTAGTAGTGACTTTGAAGTATAAATCTGAGAGGTCATTATCAAGCAAACCATGTAACCATTTTATCATGTCTTTCATTCCCAATATTTAATCAGAAAACAGACCTCCAGAAATTCTATAAAATTAGAGCCAAAAGTGTTTATTTGTATAAACATTTTCAATAAAGCTCTGATAGTAAAACAATGTGGTGATGATTTAAAAACGTGTCACCTTCCTACTGATTTTAAGGCTACCAAGATCTATCTATATATAATTAGTACACTGCAAGTGAAAAATGTATGGTAAAAGAGATTAGACCCTTGTGTAGAAGATTTCTCATTACCTGTGACATGCGAGGCCTAGAATGAGGATCCTGCCTTATGCATAATGATGCGGCATGGAGCATACAATAGACTTCATGCTCGGAATAGCAATCCTCCAATCTTGGGTCCACCAATTCATCTATAGCATATTCTTCCAAAAGTGGACGAGCCTATTCCAAGTGATGAAATAAGCAATAAGTGACAATAAACCAACAAATCTACAACCTAGATGAGATTAAAAAGGAAACAGAAAGAATTGTTTGGCCCTTCATACATACAGCAGATGTTAGTGCTATCTATTTTATAAATTATTCTTAAAGTTACACAGGAGAATATATATATAATCATTAGAGCTAGATATAGCAACAGTTTTTGAAAAGGAAAATACCCATTCAGTTAGACATTGCTGGCCCTTAGGCCTATTAAGGTCCACCGCTTTCCGCCCTGTAACTAGTTCAACTAACACCACTCCAAAGGAATAAATATCAGCTTTTTCGGTGACTTGGCCGCTTTGAGCATATTCTGGTGCCAAATACCTACACCACACCATAAACCATTACTAATTTCTTCATTTGAATACATTAGGTAACTTGTAAAGGAACAAATTTGTCATTCAAGAATACCCAAATGCTCCAATCACTCTTGTTTCCACTCCAGTATCACCATCAGGCTGCCATCTTGCAAGGCCAAAATCACCAACCTAGAAAAATAAAACCGAATCAATACCTGCACACACAACTATACGAGGAAACTATGGCTTCTATTAGTATCCATCTAAGATTCTGAAGGTAATAGTATTGGAACTAATAATATCGGTTGTTTGATTCCAACAAAGCATTAAATGCCAACACTTTGTTTTCATAGTTGTTGTGGTGCATTAAAAATGATTTACTAGCACCTAAAAGAAGAAAGGATTCTACCTTATGCCAATGCAAGAATCGATAAAAAAAGATCAGCATGTAAATTCAAAATTCACAAGCAACAAAAGAGTTAAAAGTTTGCATACCAAAGGTTCAAAATCATGGGTGATGAGAATGTTGTTCGGCCGCATGTCACGGTGCACAATGCAGCCAACTCTGCATTCTTCATGAAGGTATCTCAGACCTCTAGCAGCTCCCACAGCAATCTTTTGCCGTGCAGACCATTCTAAAGGTTCCTGATGATGCCCTGAAACACATCAAATGATTGTACAATCAAAACCATGGTTCCTAGATAGAAATAAGCTTATTCAAGAATAATAAATATTTTTTTATCTAAAAACTCAGACTGTCATCAAATGAAACATATAGTAACAACTGTGACTGAGTTATCTATGCTTTTGAGTTTTGCATTTCTTGTCCCTTGCAATCTGTGTTAGGGAGCAAGCCAGGGTAGATGGGAACACCTTTTCAAAGTCCAATCACCAAATCCGAACAGCCGGGAAAATGCAATGTCAATAAACAAAGATGACAAACTTTAAGTCTCATAGCTGTTGTAGCAAAGTCTTTGAAGGGCTCACAGATGATAATATCAGCCGCTGGTGCACAAGATCAGAATAAAATATTTTAATCTACTTAAACAGAAAGAAATACCATATAGATGAGCATCTAGAGAACCATTGCATATGTACTCATAAACCAACAGCCGCCTTCTATCCTCGATGCAAAACCCAATCAGCATAACAACATTCCTGTGCTGAGCACAGCTGAGGACTTCCACTTCTGAGCAAAATTCATGATCTCCTTGACAACTAGCCAATTTGTGTTGCTTGACTGCAATCGCCTGTCCATCTGGGAGTACCCCTCTATGAACAGATCCAAACCCACCCTCAGCCAAGAAATTAGCTTGTGAAAATCCACCAGTTGCAAGCTCCAACTCAGCATAGGTAAACCACCTTGGTGGTTTTCCAAATATAGGTGCCTTATGCTGACATATTGAACACAATGGAGGAGGGCCAAGAGGGGAATTTCTGGATAACGCAACTGCTTCTCTTACATTTCCACTAAATCCAATATCACTCTTAAAGCTTGACATTCCTATTCCAGCTTCTCTATCAAGTTTTGAAAATTTCTCCAGTAAGGCTTTTGATGTAGAACCTTGAGCCCTGACATAAGCTCGAGTTGAAGGTTCTTCTAGGCGTTGTGAGGATTGATGTTGAGAAGTAAGATATTCTGTTATCCATGGTTGATACCTTAAACTCACTGAAGATAACGATAAATTTTCACTCTCAGCTTCTGAACTAGATTCATCAAGGTCCTGGTTTTCCTTGATGACTATTGATTCCCCTTTCTTCAAGTCAGCATTCCTCTCTGAGGTGCAAAAAGGCGAAGTGCCTGGATCCGAGCTAGACACTGAAGAAGTTCCTGCTTCAGTAGCAGAAAATGGCGTCCCAAGCTCTGGACTGCTGGTTGGAGTGACAACAGCCTCTATACCCCTACTAGAATCAGATGATCCATTTTTGTTATCGGAATGTTTCACAGATGTTTCTTGCATATCAGGATTTAATTGACAAGAAGCTTCAGCTTCCTTCTCAGGTGACCTAACCAAGTTAAGACGTAGCACTTTTGCCTGAGAACCCTTCATAATCACTATGTTGCATTGCAACTCCTCCATGCACCGTTTTTCCTCGTGTTTGAGCTGCCTGAAAAAAGATATCCAAGAACAAAGACAAAAGATGGAGATAATGAGAGGGTGAATATATACCTTTCTAGATAAAATACAAAAGGAAAAGAAAGGAAGAAAAGGCAGAGCAAACAGGATATTACTTGTCCAGTACAACCCAACCAGCTTGGGCTCTCTTGGCCTCTACAGCTACTGCTCCACATGGTGATCCAGAAACAATTTTTATCTTGACATTAATCTGTGCAAAGAAGTTCAGAAACAAAGCTTTAGCAGGCAACAGCATTTACATAAAACAATGATATAATCATTCACCCAGAGCCAGGTATTTACCTTGTTAGGGTCATAAACATCATGGAGCTGGAGGATCATTTGCGAGCAGGAGTCACTGATACCAGATTTCTGCTCTGAACTTGATCCTGATTGAGATTTGCGGCTACTGCTTGAGCAGTCACCAGAAAATCTTGGAAAACCCCATTTTCTACCTGGAGGATTTTGGCATTTAACCAGCAGGCAGGTATTGTAGAAGAAAATTAAGTTAGAGGGATTTTCGGACATTTCTAACTATTAACTCTTCCAAGCCTTGAGCATTTTGCTATGCGACAAAGGTAACACACTAGAGAAAACTAAAAAAATAGGAAAATTAAAAGAATTATCCAACATGTCACAAACTGGAGACCAAAATCTGGAAGACAATCTACACTCATAGAACAATTTTACAGGCAGATGATAAAGTGTCTGCATCCAGTAATTCACATTTCCGAGAAAGTCACTCAAAAACCAAAATATACAAAGATGAACAACAACATTATGCAGGAAATTCCATCATTATTAACTTGAATGAACTTGTTTAAAGCAACCTGCTGTAATAAATTATGAGACCAGAACAAGTAATCCATTCCTGATAATAACAATGCCAACCAAACCGTTTTAACACTAAATTTCATAAATAATACATGCAATCAAATTTCTAAAAGCCAAAAAGAAAAGAAAAGAAAAAAAAGGCATCAGTATTACCATCAGCAGTAGTTCAATACTAAAAATGTCATAGGTAGAAGCAAAAACAACAAAGCAAAAAATGGTACCTGAACCATGTGAAGGAACAACAAGCAACGTAATGCAGTCTCCAGGTTGAACAACATGAGTCAATGCCCACACCAGAGCAGTCTTAGGAATTTCTTTGGATGCCTTAACAGCAACTACAACTTTCTCTGTCATACCCAAGCTGGTTTTCTCCTGCTTTCCCTTCTGTTCTTCAGTCATTTGCTACAAAGAATTCGACAGAACTTCCTCACTTCAACAGATTCAACTCTTAAAAACTTTAGTACCAACTACCATTGCAGAAACCAAAAAAAAAGAGAAGAAAACATGGATTAAAAGTCGCAAACAAAACAAAAAATTTGCATTATTGATCTACCCCCACCATGTTGGATTCTGGGACATGTGCCACCGACATGGCTAACTATTCCATTCCAGATAATCTGCTCTGCTGAGAAACAGAGAGATACCGGCATCTATGATGACACCCTGATTCACGTGAACTCAAGAATCGCTTAAATGACCTCGTAGTTTCACCTAGTGAAAATTTAGCATCAATCTACTGGTGTTTGCAAATTTGATGAAGTCTAGCTACCCTTTTGTCTCAAAAACAAGAAACTAAGTCCCTTTCCTTAAATCAGGCACGGATTGAGAATCAAACTACTGTTTGACATGAACTGCAAAACGACAGCTACCCCCCACAAAAAGTGAATCAACACACAAAAAAAACCTGCTTGGCCTTTTCAGTTTTCAGTTCCCCACCTTTCTTCTTGGTCAGTTCTTTACAGCAACAGAACAAAATTTTCTGCTCAGTGATTCTCTTGTGCAAGCTTCCATACAAAAGAATCAAATCACACTGAATGACAACAAAGCATGTGTTGTAAACCAGCAGTTTTCTGGTAGATGGATTTGACTGTTGAAAAATTCACAGCTAGCAAAAAAAAAAGGGGAGGGAGGGCTCAGATTTGAAGGTGTAAATAAAAGAAAGAAGCACCTTTTTCAAGTCTCGATTTCAAGCAAGAAACAGACTTCAAATCCTGCAAAATTTTACAAAAGAAAATGGAAATCAGTATTTCAAAACTTCAACACGCATTAGAAAATAAATAAAAAGAAGAAAGAAAAATGCCAGTGCCATGCTTGTTTGGACTGCAAATGCAAGAAAACAACAACAACAAAAACAAACAACCAGAGTTACCTAATAACAACACAGTTTTTTTTTTCTTCTTTTCTTTTGCATAAACAAAACCCATAACGACAAACCATTAAAAAAATTCCCTCCAAAGTACAACTGAAGTTCATTCTTTAAACCAAAAAGGATAATGCATATCAACCAAGCCCCCCCCCAACCACCTTTCTTTTAATAATCAAGGTTCGCCAATCTTCTGAACTAAACAGCAAAGCATAGAAAACAACCTAAACAGAAACATTTAGAAAAAATAGGATTTAGAAAAACCAAGCATTACCAGCTAACTTTCTAAAATCAAACCTCCATAAAATTGCTTTTAAAACAAAACCCAGATGTCCTTTTACACAAAGGAAGCGGCTTTCATTGGGGAAGAAAAAAAAGGCTAACTTTGAATGTATATGAAAAAAAAAAGAACATTTTGTTGAAAGTGAAAAAACATGAGAAACAAAAGGTTTTGTACCCAGGTCAGATACGAAATAGTCACTCATTCGTTTCCATTTTGATTACTTCAATTTATTTGAACTCACACTTTCTGCTTATTCTCTCCGTCCTCTCCTTTCAAATAATCTTCGCAACACTAAAAACAAGCAAAAGCTCAAGCAATTAGTACGGATAAACATTTATTTATATTGGTATAATACCACGATTTGAAAGAACAACCTTTGGCATCTGAGCACCGTGTATTTAATGTATCTACGCAAATTTCGAAGACAACGACAATAAATTTTTGCTTGTAACAGGCTCTTCTCTTGTCCTCAATCGTTAAGTGCTTCTCTTAACCTTGACAATGTTCGAGACACCAAATTTCTATAATTAATTTTTTTTAAAAAGGAAAATTATATGTCCGTAGACTTACGGGACGATTATCAGTGGTTGGATTTTACTAATGCAAGGAACACCTGAGTTTGAGTATGGTGAAGTGTATTATTTTCTTATCTATGAGTTAGGAAGGGGGCTATAGTTAATTGCATCAAGTGGAGCAATATTAATTTTTACATTTCGAAATGTAACAGTCTAATTTTCAATGGTGTTAAAAACAATGGTTCGAGACCATTAAATCCGGCGAGTGAGTTCGAAAATTTTATTATTCATTATTTATGAGTTAAGTGTGATTTTTGAAAGATTTTTGAATTAGTGATTTGTGTTTTAAAATAATTTATTAGGTTAAGTAGTTTCGGAAACTAGGATTGAGACCTCGATTTTATAAATCGAGCCATAAGTATTTTTATAAATATTTACGGAGTGTCATTAAGTTAGTATTAAGATTTCGTTAGAAAATTTTAACGTTTTGATTGTTAATTAATTAAAAATGACTAAATTGAAAAATATGCAAAACTTGTCAGAGTGATGAAATAACAAAAATATTAAATGATGAAGGACTTGAAGGGTAAATAAGCCTAAAATAATAGGCTAGAGTGTAGAAAAATCATGAAATTAGTGTGAACAATGGGTAAAATTGAAAATGAGATAAAATTTAATAGTTAAAAATAGGATTTAATTGAATATCTAGACATTTCTTCATAATTCTCAGCCAAAAACACCATTGAAGAACCCTCAAGAAGCTGATTTTCATATTTTGCTACATATTAACTTGTAATCGGGAGATCGGATCAACACATCAAGCTACACTATCCAGTTTAATTCGGTAGTTTTTGCAATGTAAATTTTGATTTATATGGCATGTATAGGGTTGGTTTGGCAATGAAATAGTTTGAATTGTGGCTGTGAATCTTAAATGTTTATGTGTATGTAATTAGTAGTAGAATTTGACAAATCAATGAAATGAGTTAAATAGGTAAGTATAAGTAATTGAAATATCTGTGATGTTATGTCATGTTGAGAACACGTTTTAGCTTGTATTGATTACTTGATTGGGATATATTGGTGTATGTGAATGTTGAGTGTATATTAATGTCAAAATGGGTGAGAAAAGTGGCCTTAAATGACCTATTTTTGTCCACACGGGCAGAGACACGAGCGTGTCTCCTGGCCATGTGAGCCACACGGTGGGCCACACGGGCGTGTATCCCCTGCTTCTAAGAAAAATTTTGAGATTTTAAGAAAAATTCTCTCAGTACCCGGTTTAGTCCCGATTCACTTCTAAGGTGAATATTGGGCATTGAGGGTCCATCTAAGGGACAATATGAGTGTTATATGATTGATTCTTAATATGTGTAACAAAGGTTGTGAAATATCCGTATTTAATTTGTAAAGTTCGGTAATACTTCGTAACCATATTCCGGTGACGGATAAGGGTTAGGGGTGTTACACGGAATGTTTCAAGGATTTCTTTCTCCTCTCATTCCTTTTTAACTTGGGCGAGTCTTCCAGGGTATGAGGGAAGTACAACAAATGGTTTATGAGGCGCCGGCTCAGTAGGAGCTGCCTAGTTTAGCTTCCTGTTCAACATCATGGTCACGACTCATGCCAGGCACTAGTTTTGAATCTTTCTCATTCTTTATGGTCACAACACTTGCATTTGGACGTGGATTCGGCTCGGTTTGAGATGGTAATTTTCCTTGGTTCTTTAAACGACTAACCGTAAGAGCTAACTTACTTATTTGCTGGTCCATTTCTTGGAGATGCGCTTTAGTCTTTTGTTAGAACTTTTTGGTGCTAACGACTTACCTTTCTACTATGGTTTCAAGAGATGACTTTAGAGGTTGATACTGTTGAAGTGGAGGTGGTCTTGGTTGATACGGTTGATTGTATCGATGGTTCGATCTATAGGTTAGATTTGGGTAGTTCCTCTACCCTGCATTGTACGTGTTCGAATGTGGATCATAGCGCATTTGAGGAGGCCCTTGGAAGTTCCCAACGGCATCTACTTGCGCAGTTGTGTCTTCAAGTAAAATCGGGCACGAGTCAGTAGGATGATCAGGCTTAGTACAAATCCCGCACAACCGAGCTAGGTTTGTCTGTCCTGCAAGCATATTTTTAACCACATTAGTAAGTTCATTAATCTTATTTACTATGGAAGGAGTACTTAGCTCATGAACCCTTCTCGTAGGTTCCATAGGTGGTCGATACTGTTGAGAATTTGCAACCATAGTCGAAATTAATTCCCTAGCTTTTTGGGGAGTCATGTTCACAAAAGCCCTTCCACTAACAGGATCAATCATCTTCATTTCCATTAGGAGTAACCCTTCATAGAAATACTATAAGAGTGACTGTTCAGATAGGCCATGTTGTGGGCAACTTGCACACAACTTCTTGTATTGCTCCCAATATTCATAGAGTGACTCTGGTTCCTTTTGTTGTATTTCGACTATACTCCTCCTTAATTCGGCTGCTTGAACTGCTAGGAAAAGCCTATCAAGAAATGATCGAGACATATTAGTCCAAGTATTAACAGCTCCGGAGGTAAATAAAACAACCATTCTCTAGCAGAGTCAGCTAATGAAAAAGGAAAAGCTCGTAGTTTTATTTGATCATCAGTTACTCCTTCTGGTTCCATGCTTAGACAAACCATGTGGAACTCTTTTAGATGAGTATGGGGGTTCTCGTTTTTCAAATCACTAAAAGTAGGCAATAAATATATTAATCCTAACTTTAACTCAAACGGTGTTTCGCTTGCCGGATAAGTTATGCATAGCGGTTGTTGCTCATCTGGTGCAGCTGTAAGTTGGCATATAGTTTAATCTGTTATTTCGTCTGAATCTTCGAATGAGTAGATATCTTCAGTGTAAAATCCTTCTTCAAAATCAAGTTATGGTTGTTTACTGCGCCGAATAGCTCCTCTTCGAAGTGTTCGAGCCAACTTTTCTATCTCTGGTTCAAATGCTAGAGTTCCCGATTCTGACCTGGTCATAAAGAAAACAAACAAAAATTAGAAATTTTTACCAGTCACCGACAACGGCGCCAAATTTTGATGGGCGTCGAAACCATCAAATATAAATTCCTAAAACAAATATAACAATAAATTGAAATATATAGTAATAGGGTCGAATCCATAGGGACTGGTTATCTAATTTCGCCTTTTTTTGTAACCAGATTCGTTGTCGCAGCCACAGTTTTTCCCACGAGTTGTGCGTAGTAGTGCTGAAAAAAATAAAAAATGAGGGTTTTAAATTGATTAAGATAATAAAATAAGGAAATACGGAAATTAAATAAAATAAAAATATATTCGAAAATACAAAAAAATTAAGAAAATACAATAAATGGATAAATAAAATATTTTTTAAGCTTAGCCTTAGCCTCGGTGTACTCTAATATTGAATCGATCCTTGAAATAGATTTTCCTTTCCAATCGATAAGCTGGTTATAGCAATTGAAGATCCCTCAAATCGCCAACTCTTCCTCTTGTAGTCGATCCCGATATCACCTGCAAATCGATCCTTGTCAAATTTCTAATCATGTGGCATGTACCCGTAATTTAAGACTTTGACAACCTTGCGATCTGAAAAGCCCAACTCGAATTAACAGTCTCAACCATGTGGGTCGTTTAAATCCGATCACTATCTCCCTTGATGGAATCCAAATAGCTTTTTCCAATTGAACACGCCAATTTGTTCTTGGGATTTTGAATACAACACCACCGACTTAACTTCCCAACTGTACGCTAAACGATTCTAACCCAACGCGCACTTTTTGAATTGAAATCGAATCAACTTTGAGGGAATAATTTGTACTATCGCATATACTGAAGAGATAACGAATATTGAATTGCAAAGTCTTTAGTGTGAGTTTATATCTCACGATTACTTTGTCGAAGTGATGACCGGGCTAAGGCTAAAAAGGATTTAGTTAATCATAAAAAAATCATGCTTTGAAAATGGTTTTGTGTAATTGTGAAATGTGGAAAGAGAAAGGGCCTTGGAAGATAATTAAACCAAAAAGCTTAAAGTTAAAGAAAAAAAATTGAAAGAACCGAATAGGGGTGACGCAGGAAGTGAGAAAAAAAAAAGAATTTATTAAATACTAAATGTAAACTTCGTTTAATTAGTTGTAGTCACTAGATATTTATATGCACTTTTAGTGTTAAAATTTAGCTAGATTGTTTTTTAAATATTATCACTAAATATTATCACTAAATAATTTTAAATATTATCGTTAAATAATTTTAAATATTATCATTAAATAATTCAAAATTTAAAATCAAATTTAAACTAATTACAGAGTTATAACAATATCAAAAATCATTCAATCTTTATCCAACCACTTAAAAAAAATCTTCAACCTTTCAATCTTTATCCAATCATCTTTCAATCTTCAATCAAGCCTTCCTCTTTGCTTTTTGTTCCAATTTAGCCCTTTTTTGCACCAAATTCATTCCTGATAAGAAAAATTCAAATTTAATAACATTTTATTTGATAATTAGTAAAAAATAAATATATTAAAAATACAAATTTATCTTGCTATAATTAATTTTAAGTTTTGTATAAAAAAACAGATATAATCAAAACCTAAAACAAAATTATTAAAAAATGAAATATGAAACTAACTTGCAACTATTTATCATTGGTATGGAAGAAAAATCAAGTTTTTTATTTTTTAAAAAATAGAAAAAAGTTATTGAAACTGTCAAAGAAAAAAAACTGCTCACACCCAGATAACTGCCAAATAATTTTCTAAAAAGAATGCCTGTGTTGTGAAAAAGTAAACTCAATTTACATAGTGAATTAAAGGGACACTTAATCTCAATCACTCTTTTTTATAAACAGTATACATAGATGATGTAGCCTTTTAGACTAATTGAAACTGTATGCACTTAATTGAAAATTTCTTTTAAGTACTATATTGTGAAATAAGGTATAATTTAGGGGTTAGATTCGTATATTAACCCTTAATGAAACTCATAATGGAAAAAATGATAGTAGTAAAAGTCTTACCAAAACCTTTGTGTTAGGGATTTTTACTAAAATATTATAAAAAAATAAAAAAATGCCAAAATATTACTAACTTTTTATTATTTACCAAAATAATACAAAAAAAATAGAATAGTGAAAAATCGGATGCCACAGGCGGCACCAAAGGTGCCTGTGGCAGAGGCGGCACAGGACTAAAATGTAATGATCTAAAGTTTCAAGGACCTGATATGTAAATTTACCATTTTAGATTTTGAAAGTAATCGGTGCCGCTTGTGGGTGTGACGGCACTAAAGTTGAAACGTGGCTAATTACTTTTTAAGCCCTCCTTATTTATTATTTTCTTTTTATTCCCCTTCAACTCACTTTTTAATTTAATAAACAAGCCCTCAACCTATTTTTGTAGTTAAATAAGCTCTTAATTTATGATTTTTACTCATAAAAGCTCTTTATTTTATTATTAAAGTAAATATATTTTACCTAAAGTAAAGCTATTTAAAAAAGTATAAACTAATTCGCATTTTATGTTTATGTGATGAGAATAGTTTATACTCATCAAATTTAGTAAATTTTTTTATTTAATAAATTATTCTCATCAAATTCACATAAACATAAAATATAAATCAGTTTATAAAACTACGATTTATTAATTTATTTTTATAGAAGTCACTTCCTTTTTATTATTATTTACTATATAAAAGTTGAAACTTACAATATAACCTTTTGCACATTCATGTAATAAATTAATTTCATAAATCATTTTTCTCGTTAAAAATAAAAGTTAAATTGTCAAAAGTTTCACATTATTATAAAAAGAAGTAAGATTATTTAAAGAAGGCATGGTATCGAAATTATTTTCATTATACATTTTAATTGTATATGTTTTTTTTATGTAATGTTTAGAATTATTCATAGCCCCCACCCATAAATAAGAAGATACATGGGCGAAGCTAAAATATATTTTTAGGGGGGTGAAATTAAAATATAATTTTTATGAGAGTAAAAATGCAATTTCACCATTTCACTAGTCTATATCTTTATAGTTTCTAAAGGATTAAATTGAAATTTTATATTGTAGGGGGGGCCAAAGTGCATTTACCTTTATTAATTTAAATTTTTAAAATTTTTATAATGCGTTTCAACGCATTCGAATCCTCGTCCTCTTGCATTAACAACAATACCCATGCCAAATGAACTAACACCTTTCAAAGTTTTGACATAGTTGGGAATGTGAAATTACTGACTTAAGTAATGTTTCAAATCCAAACAAAATAATATTATCTTAGGAGAAATTATTTTATTGACCCCTTCCACCGCATCATCCATGGTCACTTCTAATTATTTAATGACATTTCAACAAATTTTTTCATGTCATTGACATATAATTTTAGTAAATTTTTTATCTTAAATATTGAACCCTAAACCCCAAAACCTTAAACACAAAGTCCAAACCTTAAACCCGAATTCTAAATCGTGAACCTAGAACCTAGGGTTCAAGGTTTGAGGTTTGGATTAAAAAAATACAAAAATTATGTGTTAATGACATGGAAAAAATTGTCAAAATGTTATTAAATACTTGAAAAGAAACCATGAATGATGTGGTAGAAAGAGTACATAAAATAAGTTCTTCTATGTCAGAATATTACATTCATTGAACCAAAGGCACCCTTAAAAATTAAGACTCTAGAATACTACGTCGGAATCTCACATTCATTTATTAAACCCTTTTTAAAAATTTTACAATTTTAATAAAATCTTTCACAAAAAAAAATACAACTCACAGTAATTCTTTGAACTCATTTGTAAATTTTAATTAAACCCAAAAATTTTTAAAAAATCTAATTAGACATTTTAATTTAAAAAAAAACATAACTATGATGTGGGTGAAAATAATTAAATGAAAAATATATTAAAATCAAGTGAACCTTTGATTTAATAATTAAGTTAACAGTTCAAAATTTATGTGTCCATGTAAGTTGAAAGTAGAATTATGTGAGAAATATATTTAATATAAAATAAAATAAAATATGTATAAAGTTATAGTATCTTAGTTTCAAATTCAATTGTTTTTATCTTATTTTTTATATAAAATATGTAAAAATATATTATTAAAATAATAAAAAATATATTGTAAAATTAATAATATTTTTATAATTTCTCAACTAAATTAATATCCTATTAACTTAATTAAAAAATTAATATAGAAATCACAAGAATAGAGTAAAAATGAAAGGAGCACTAAACAAAAAAAGTGAAACATAGCAATACTTATATAGTGATTACTGAACACTAATATAAGTTCGTCTTTATCATGAACACTTGTAGAAATTTGTGAAATAAATTAAATAAAATTGTATTTTTTTTATTCGGTATCTCCGTGGCGTTTGAAGACATGCCTATAATTTATAAAGCATAATTTTTTTTCAAAGACATGCAAGGAATTTACAAGAAGCTATGTTATCACTTGAACTAAATTAACTTTAACGATACAATTAATTAACAAAGTTAATTTAAATGCCATCATTTATTAATTACAGACTATTTGGTGATATAATTTCATCAATTAAAAGTTATTTAACTTACATGAAAGTTGATATTAAGTTTAGCAATTTAATAAAGATTTGTGACTGTATAAAAATTATGCTAAGTTTAGTGACTTAAAAGGGATTACTCCTTTTTTCCTCTTACAAGTTAATCCTCACGGTGGGAAGACCGTCCCTCAATCCAACAGATCTGTCACCATCAGTCCACTTCCAAATGACAGTGACATTTTCCGTTTTCTCCGCGGCACACGTTATCGTCAAACTCAAAGCCCCACCTCCTCTCTGCCCCACTTGTTTGAGCTAATAAATGCTAAATGGCGACCAGGAAACGTTTATGCCACGTGTCGTTAGTCCGGCCTCCTAAATTAAATTGTCGGCTAAATTACTTTCTATTTTGATTAATTTATTAAATTATTTATGTATTTAAAAATTGGTAACATTTGAACTTCAAATTAGTGATTAAATTGAAAGAAATGAAAAAGAAAAACAATGGACTTAAAAACAAAATTAAATTAAATAGAGTTACAAAATAAATGAATCATGAAATAAAAGGTACACCAAAAACACCATCCAAGTAACAATGAAGTTGAATTTGTAAACAAAAAAGCTTTGTTCTTCTTCAAGACAATTGAGTGCAACTTTCATCCGCATAGTTTGCACTTCATCTAATTGTTGTAACTTGGTGTTTTCATATCTAAATTGCCTATTCTTTTCCATTAACAATTTGTTTGATGAATTAGTTCATCCTCCTTGTTTCGCTTCCATCACCATTCCCTTCAACCCATAATTAGACAAAATATCATCTCCTTAAATTTGGAGCATCCAAAACATTTTCTTCCTTTGTTCCAGGTAGTGTTGGAGCTGCATATTGGAGCCCTAAGCCCAAAATGGCAATATACAGCATATTTATCCTTACCTGGTTTTGCGTTTGAGAAGGATGGAGAAGGCATTTTCTCCCTTTTCCGTTCTTATGGATTTCTCAATCTCTTCAAGCTATGGGTTCTTAAACCCTGTACCTTGACTTTGTAAATAATTTTGAACTTTGAAGAGCATATAGAGCATCGGGTTTCATATGGATGAGGAAGATGGTGAAGAAGATCGGGTTCCAGAAAAAATGGAGTTAGGGTTTCGTTTAATATTTTAAATAAAGTTGAATTTTTTCATGGGCGAACAATATTTTAGAGTACAAATCAAATTTTAATTTTTTATAGTCTATATTTTTATAATTTTTAAATGATTAAATCGAATTTTTATAATTTTAGGAGAGGTTAAAGTATAATTTTATTTTTATTAATTTAAAATTTTTAAAAAAATTAAAAAATTAAAAAAATAATTTTATATTTTAAGGAGCCGAAACCCAAGCCCATGCCAACCCCTCTCTAAATTCGCAACCGTTTCTCCCGTAATTTTTATACAATAATGACATAGCATTCATCTAAGCCATTGTTTACTTAAAAAAGATTGCATGTAACGACATTATTTTATTCGACTACGCTTTCACGCTCGTTATAAAAAAAAGTATCAAAAAGATTGATGGAAAAAAAGTGGGTATTAGATTGAGATAAAAAATACCAGAAGTATCAACTTGAGAAAAGTTACAAAGTTTAGGGGTCAAATGCACATTTAAACTTTTTTTAAAAGATAAAAATAAAAATATGCACAAGTTAACTTTATTAATATTAACGACTCAAGACTCAAAATGCAGAATTAATAACTGTGTTTGAGGAAGAAAAGGTTAGAAAGTATAAAGGACAAATGATGTTTATTCCTTCTAATTACGATGTTTTACTTCATATTGTCTTCTAGTAAGTATATATACATTTAAACCAATACGCTGTGCATTGTCTTTATTGAGGAGAAGCTTTAGAAAATTCGTGACCCATGTGCGTAACACGTGTTTGTAGAAAAATTCAGGGTTTACCAGATATATACATATTTGGATTTATAAAGATATATATAGTATGCAGGGTTCTCTTATTACCAGTTTTATCAAAAATGGATAAGAAATTAAAGCCCAATGAATATTTAATAAAATGCTGCTCAAATGGCTAACTATTTTTGGATAAAATGAAATATTTCAATAAATAAAAAATATACTTCCACTGATTGTATGAAACTGTGATTTCACGTCATCTTTATCCCTTTCAATAAGAGAATGACAAATAAGATTTTTAAAAATTGAATTGATGGTAATCGACTAGGTCACCAATTCCCGAATTGATTAGTTCATACAATTCAATCAAATAAATTATTAAAATTATGAAAAAAATTGGTACAACTAGTTTCTTTAGCTTGGTTCACGGGTCAATCAATTCAACCCTAATATTCAGACTAGCACCTTGGTCGACCCAGCTCAAAAAAACATTGGTTTGATCGGTAAATAATTTCTTCGATCTCGTCAGGTTGAGCAAGCAGGTGTTGAAGTTTGAAAACAAAATTAATCGCCATCGTCTTGAACTCGAGAGGGTGAATTTCGAGTATTGTTGGCATTGTCAAACATTATAATAGATATAACAATTTGGTGTAAAATGGTAACAAAAGAATAGTTTAGGTATACCGCCTATGACAAAAAATTAAGTATCAATTTGGACAAAAAAAGACATAGTTTAAGCACTAATATGTGAGTTAAACCATTTAAAAAAAAGTAACAAATTAACAGGTATTTTACCAAAATATTGCAAAAACAATAAAAAAATTCCAAAATAATATAACTTTTTTATTATTTACCAAAATAATACAAAAAAAAGCAGTTAAAAAAAATATTGAAGGAGGGCCTGCCACAGGCGGCACCTTTGGTGCCTGTGGCAGAGGCGGCACCAATTGTTCGTATTTTTTTTCCAGATTTTATTACTTTTAAAAAATATACTATTTTTTAATTTTTTAATTTTACATTATTTTAGTATATCATATTTGAAATGTATTAATTTACTGTGTTTTTTTAAATAAATTTAAAAAAAACCCTTATTTCGACCCTATGTTAATATTTTTTTTCCCGAATTTTATTACTTTTAAAAAATATACTATTTTTTAAATTTTTTATTTTAAATTATTTTAGTACATTATATTTGAAATGTATTAATTTAGTGTGTTTTTTAAATAAATTAAAAAATCCTTATTTCGGCCCTTTGTTCGTATTTTTTCCCGGATTTTATTACTTTCAATAAAAAATATATTATTTTTGTATTTTATTATTTTACATTATTTTAGTACATCATATTTGAAATGTATTAATTTAGTGTGTTTTTTAAATAAATTTTAAAAAAACTCTTATTTCAGCCTTTTGTTCGTATTTTTTCTCGGATTTTCTTACTTTCAATAAAAAAACACACTAAATTAATACATTTCAAACATAATGTACTAAAATAATGTAAAATAATAAAATAATAAAATAATATATTTTTTAAAAGTAATAAAATCTGGAAAAAAATACGAACAAAGAGCCGAAATAAGAGTTTTTTTAAAAATTTATTTAAAACACACACTAAATTAATACATTTCAAATATAATGTACTAAAAAATAGGGGTGTTCATTCGGTTAACCGACTGGTTAACCAACCCGAAATTGTTATAACCGAATTAACCGACCTTCCAAAATTTTTAACCGTTAACCGAACCGAATTTTTTTAAAAAAAAATTAACCGAACCGAATTTTTTTCGGTTAATAAGGTCGGTTAACCGAATTAACCGAAAATTATGTGTTTTTTATTTTTGGTTAAAAATTACCCGAATTACCCGATTAACCGAATTAACCGAATTAATCGAATTAACCTAATTACCCTAAATTGCCCTAATTACCCGAAAATTACCCAAAAAGTTCGGTGTTGAGCTTGAGAAAAAATTGGGCCAGGTTTAATTTGACCTATTTTAGGCCCTACCCTGCAAAATTCGTTTTACCAGATTTTTTTCGGTTAACCGACTGGTTTCGAACCGATTTAACCGTTAACCGAAAAAATAAAAAAAAATTAACTGACCCCCGACCGAATTTTTTCGGTTAACCAACCGATTAACCGAACTTGATCGGTTAACCGAAAAAAATCGGGTTAACCGAATTATGCAAGCCCTACTAAAAAATGTAAAATAAAAAAATAGAAAATAGTATATTTTTAAAGTAATAAAATTCAGGAAAAAAATACAAACATAGGGCCGAAATAAGAGTTTTTTTAAAAATTTATTTAAAAAACACAGTAAATTAATACATTTCAAATATAATGTACTAAAATAATGTAAAATAATGTAAAATAAAAAAATAGTATATTTTTGTAAACCAAGAATGTTGCCACTTAAAATAATCCAATTTGTAAACCAAGAATGTTGCCACTTTGAGTTAAAATAATGCGATGGGGAGGATCTAATTTGTAAACCAAGAATGTTGCCACTTTGAGTTATGATTGGAATCAATATTTTGGTACAAATAAAACACAGTTTCAACAAAACCTACGAATCTAATTTGGTTTGCAGTGACATCTTCTTTTGGCTAACTTTTATTTACAATTATTTCAACCACACTTAGGTTAAGGCCATGACACGTCTTGGGGTCAAAAAAGAAGACTACCCTTTTTTAGATTAAAAATATGAATAGAATGTTATTTCAATAAATAAAGAAAAATACACTTCCACTCAATTATTTGACGTTTCCTACCATCAAAACTAGAGATTAATTATTGTAATAGTAATATTATAGGAAGCTAAAAGACATCAAATTCATTTGTGATTTTGACTTTCAACTAATGAAGAACGGGAAGGGCCTGGGAGAAGGCTTCATGGCCGGTGGTGGCTGGCAACGCCATCGTATTTAGTTTGCAATCAACTGAATAGAGCTGACCAATATTGGCACTAGTGTTGTTTCCGTCAATGGAAATAATCCGGCTAATAAGGCGGAGCAATACACTTTTAAACTCCTCCCCATCGCTCCATTCGTATATTTGTGCCTTAATTAGACTCCTGTTTTTGCAAATCAAGTCCCAAACTGGGACATCTTTCCGCGGCATCACATAGTCTCCATCACCAAGCTTCAAACTTGGGCAAAAATAACCAAGCCCATAGCCAAGGTAGATTTTTGTTTTCTTTGGGTCCTCCATAGATAGAGATGCTTGGATCCTATATTCAAGAAAGGATGGGTCAATTACACGGGAAAGAACTTAAGATGATAACATAAAATAAGTTGCAGCTAATTATCATGCTTTGGAGTTTGGATTTCATTTCGTGCACGTAAAATTTTCCAGAAATTATGTTATTTATCATGATCCTAAAGATCGTTCCTCTAACTTCGGGTCAAAAACTAATTAAATAATTTAGTTTTGCCATGCAGGAAACAAAGGCAACCTTACAAATATAAAAAGTTTTTTTTTTTTGTTTCTTATGTCATATTTGATAGATGCATAAATGGGATCATTGTTATTTATAAATTTTTTAGTTGAAAAAAATTACTATGTGCGTACCTTGCACATATTTGGAAGGCAGCTGGGATGCTGACATCCATGAGAAGATTTGGTGAAATCATGATGAGGGAAGATCCTGAGCTTGCCTTGTTGATCGACAAATCCAGGGTTCGTATTGATCTCCAAAAAGCATTCCTTTAGGCCGTGATGTTCCAAGATTGTCTCGATGAAGAAAGTGTTTGCGTCGCTCACATTCTTCAAATCACATCTGAAACAACCAGAACTTTTAATTAGTATTTAATTTTTTTTCCTAGCGAAAAAACCTGGCATGCAGAAGAAAGTTCAATATAATAAATGAGAGAAGAAATAGATCCACACACACCCTAGAGCATGAGCCGATTTAATGGCTTCGACGATTCGAGGATGTATTGGTGATCTTTTCAGAACAGCCGCAATATCCTCAATTCTTGTACCTTTAGAATGAAGTTCTTTCATCATTTGATCCTGTAATAATTTAACAATGATATGAACAACTCTAGTTGTTTGATTGGAATTAAGAAAGCAACAGAGCAAGAATATACATAAACCAAGAACATGCAACGTGAAATACAAGAAATCAAAGACTAACCATAAGAGAGTTCCAGGCATGGTAGGAAGACGTTGATTGAATAACTCGGTGGCACACCCAACTCATCCACCACCCAGTTATCACTGTCACAATCGGTAATCGTTTTGTGATTGATGTACGAAGCAAGGAGAAAAAAGAAGTTTTGCACTCGCAAAAAAGATAAGAAAAGAGAAGGGCTTATCTATTTGATCGAGTGTTTTACACTAATAATTATTTGATAAAATAGAACAAATATTGATAGGGTATTTATATAAGATGAAGTAGGTGTCATTGCCTTAACTGCCTCATGGATGGTTATGGAGATGAAGGGTGGTCTGTTTAGTCTAATTCTATGCCTGGCATTTGCTGCTTGGAAAATTGGGTTCCTTTCTTTTTCTTCTTTATTCATTTTTTGGTGGAATATTGTCCCTTTGAGGTGCTAACTATTGAAAGATCAAAATATTGTGGCAAGAATGTTGGGAATAAGCCAAGTCAAATGCCTTTCGAAAAGAAAAAGGTCTTCTTAAAGCGTATCCACATAACAATAGAATTTATAGATGCTGTATTTAATTGAATTTCTCAACTTTCTGTAATTTAAATTATTTTATTTTATGAAATGTCAATAAGAAGGTCTTTGTTACATGTCGAATAATTTCCAGAGCAGTTGTGATGAATTATCCACCGACTTGAATGTTAAAAAATTCGTTTCCATTTTTTAAACTATTTTATTATACTTAATCCAATTATAAAAAAATTAAAATAACCTAAACTTCAATAAAATAATTCAAAATTTATAATTTTATGTCTTTTTACTTATTACAATAATAACAAATGTAAATTGAGTTAAAACTTGACGGAATATGATATTGTAAGGGAGCCGAAAGGAAATTTCTTGCAATGCTACTTTGAAATAGCTAAAGGGAGGAATAATAATAGGAAGCCAAGAGGTGGAATTATGTGACTTTCAAAGGTGTAGAAAGTAAGAGCATATACATATTGTAAAATAAGTAGCAGTCACGCGGGATTAGGGGCAGTCCAGACCACTATCTAAATAAAAAATCAAAGTTATGGTGTAGGTGTGTCGTAGACTCGTAGCCCTCGTTTTTTTGGTAGAATAAACAGCTGAAGTTTAGAAAAACTCAGCCGACACCTTTAAAAGCAACCAGCTACGCATCTGAAGACATTGCACAATCCTTCTCCAAACAGTCGCAATCGAAAGCACCAGTTTCGTTGAAGCATCCGGTGAATTCGTCATCTTGCTCTCAACTCACGTATCTAATTGGGTATATATATGAATTTTGCAGTGATTTTTTATTATATAAATAATTTAACATATATTTTACTACACAAATTCTATAATGTATAAAATAAATATAATAATTTATTATGATTTCGAGTTTTAAATATTTTTAAGGATTTAATTTTTTTTACTCAAGTTTAATATTTTTGTCATGCATGGTGTACGACTATACCCTCACACCGCATTTAATTCCATCCATATTGATTCTTTTCTAGTTGTTGTAGCATTTCCTCCTGTACAAGACAAATTAATACAATAATCCCTGACATTTGTATTGCCTCCACTCTTTCAAGCCATTCGGTATTTTTGGCCAATAGAGGTTTTCCATTGCAACTATTCCCAAGTTTCTATCACTTGAGACTCCTTTACTATGTCCATCATATACACCATATCATTAACCTTTATGTTCATATTGCAGGCTACACTAGTTGTGTTGGGATCTAAGATTTGGGAACCGCTCATGTTACCCCCATGCAACTTATTACTGTTCCAGTGTATCTTTATCCGATAGGTAGATCTGCTATTGAAGCAACCAAACTCCATTTATTCTCTATATTAGCATCCCTAATGGTACAATATGTAACGAAATTGAAGTGATAAAATAAAGGGACAATAATAACCTTTTTAGATCAATAAAATGAATTACATGTTATTTCAACAACAACAACAAAAAAAGTACACTTCCACTCAATTATTTAATGTTTTTCTACTGTCAAAACTAGATATTAATTACTGCAATAGTAATCTTAGAAAGCTAAAAGACATCAAATTCATCAGTCATTTTGACTGTCAACTAATTTGGCTTCTAATGAAGAACGGGAAGGGCCTGGGGGAAGGCCTCATGGCCGGTGGCGACAGGCAACGGCATCGTTTCTAGTTTGCAATCAACTGAATAGAGCTGACCCATTTTGGCACTAGTGTTGTTTCTGTCAATGGAAATAATCCGGCTAATAAGGTGGAATAATACATTTTCGAACTCCTCCCCGTCGCTCCATTCGCATATTTCTGCATTAACTAGCTTCCTGTTATTGCAAATCAAGTCCCAAACTGGAAAACCCTTCCTTGGCATCACATAGTCTCCATCACCAAGCTTCAAAGTTGGGCAGAAATCACCAAGCCCATCCCCAAGGTAGATTATTGTTTTCTTTTGATCCTCCATGGACAGAGATGCTTGGATCCTTTCAATCACGATACCCTATATTTAAGAAGGGAATTGTCAATTACATGGGAAACAACTTAAGATGATAATATAAAAAAAGTTGCATCTTTACTACTTTAAAAAGGAAGGTTTTTTTTTTCCTGTATCATGTTTAATACATGCATATATGGTGTCATTGTTATTTATGAATTTTTAAGTTGAAAAAATTATTATGTATATACCTTGCACATATTGGGAGGGCAGCTGGAATGTTGACATCCATGAGAAGATTTGGTGAAATCATCGTGAGGGAAGATCCTCAGCCTGCCTTGTTCATCGACAAACCCAGGGTTCGTATTGATCTCCGAAAAGCATTCCTTCAGGCCGTGATGCTCCAAGATTGTCTCAATGAAGAAAGTGTTTGCGTCGCTCACAATCTTCAAATCACATCTGAAAGCCGACAATGTCCACACCAAAACTTTTAGCATTTAATTTTTTCGTAGCGAGAAAACCTGACATTCAGAGAAAAAGTACAATACATACCCTAAAGCATGAGCCGATTTAATAGCTTCGATGATTCGGGGATGTATTGGTGATCTTTTCAGAACAGTCGCAATATCCTCAATTCTTATACCTTGGGAATGAAGTTCTTTCATCATTCGATCCTGTAAGAATTTTGACAATGGTATTAACAAGTCTAGTTATTTGCTTGAAAAGAACGAAAAATAGATATATGCATGTAAACCAAGAACATGCAACATGAAAAACCAGAAACCAAAGACGGGCCATCAGAGAATTCCAGGGCATGGTGGGAAGAAGTTGATTGAACAATTCAGTGGCGCCCAACTCATCAACCACCCAGTTATCGCTATCACAATCGATGATCGTTTTATCAAAATCGAAGATCACAACTATGCCTGCAGCTGCCATTTGTGATCGGTATATGAAGCAATGAAAAGAAAACAAGTTTCAGGCTCGCAAAAGAGAAAGGGGATAGGTATTTGATGGAGTGTTTTAAGCTGTCAATATTCAATTTGTGTGACGAACAAAACAAATGATAGGGGGTATATATACAAATGGATGAGGTGTCATTGCCTCAACCATCTCATGGATGATTATGGAGATCAACGGTTGTGACTAGTTGTCAAAGATGGTCTCTTTAGTCAAATACTATGTCTGGTATTTGCTGTTTGGAAAGTTCCTAAAGAAATGGGTTTTGTTTTTTTTTTGTTTTTTCACACCCTTTTTGGTGGAATATTGGCCCTCTGATTTGGTGACTATAGAAAGATCAAAACGTGATTGCTGTACAGCTTTATTTTATTGACTGTTTTTTTATTTAGCCAACCTCTCTCGTGGGAGAAAAAGGCAGGAATATCGGGAATATGCCAAGTCAAATTCCTTTAAAACATGTCCTATAATAAGTAATGAAAAGGTGTTGTTACACGTCAAACCCCGCTGTAAATTTTCTCCCACCCAAAAATACAATACCAATTTATGATGGAATTTAGAAATTTCCCCACAATATATCCATTCACTCCCATGTTTGTCCAAACGCTGTCAGTTTTTTACCATCCTCATTTATATAATAAACAAATAAACTACAAAAATATAAATTAATAATTTTTTATTTAATCACTAAATTTTTTGAAATAAAATATTTTCATCAATTTCTGTTTTTATTAGTCTAATAATAAATTTAGTTTTCTAATATTTACACATTATGTTAATTTGACCCTAAATATAAAATATTCAACAAATTTAATTCTCAATATTTACAAAATTTTCCATTTTAATTTGAATTCTAAAAATTTCAATAAATTTGAACAAATTCTATTTTCATTATATAGTAATAATATTGAAAACGTTAAAATATTGCAAATTTTTGACAAACAACAACATTCTATACTGGAAATAGAAAAAATAACGAGCTTAAGTTTTTATCTCCAATTTTTAAAATAAAAGATAAAATTATGGGAAAGGGAGGCGAAGGGAAGTTTCTTTTTTTAATGGTACATTGAAATAGCCAAAGGAGGATTAGTAATGGGGAAGCAAAGAGGGGGAATTATATGACCTTGAAAGCTGTAAAAAGTGAAGTTACAACTCGTGTTTGAAATCTAAGTTTAAAAACAATTAATAAAACATCAACTTTACAATCCAACATTTTCAGTAACTCAGGCTGTTGCAACATATAACATTTTCTTATTTTTATTAAATATCACTCTTAAAAATAATTATATGTGTCAAGAAATTTAAATTTAAAAGAATAATTTACATGATAAAATGAACAGGTCCCATAATGAATGCAATCTATATCTAATCCAAAAATGTTGCCAACAGTAATCGACACATAGTTACGTCTCTTTCAATTAGATATGATTATAAGTTGGGTTATCTATTAAAAAATATAAGTTCAAAAAATAAGTTTGAACAAAAATAAGGTCATTTTCTAAATAAGTCAGGTTTGGATAGAATTTTTTACCCAATCACATGCCTTTTTTTTTGTATATACAATTTGTTGAATTTTTTATTTTAATATTTTTAATGTATTTAATATATTATATTTTTAAAATTTATTTTTATATAAAAATAATAATCTAAAAAATTTATTATAATCGAATCGAATCAGGCTTAAGTTTAACGTTTTAAATAAATATTAGATTAGACAAAATTTTAAACTTATTTTCAAACTAGACCTAAAATAAGGGCCAAAAATTTTATACCAGCCTAACCTAACATAATTAGGTCTACTTTCAACAAAACTTACTGCTTTAATCTGGTAACACCCTGCAGTAAAATTTTGTATGGCAAAGTTAGTTTACAATTATGGTAAGTTTGGTATTGGTAACTTTTTAGGTGTTTTAATTAATTGGGAGTGGTTTGAGTGTTTAGTATGTTATATTATTTTTCAGTTAAATGTAATAATTTGCTTTCCCACAAACACTTGAATATGTGATAGAATTTTTCCCTCTATAACATTTAGTTCTTAAACATAAATTTGATATTTTTACTTAACTTTATCTTTCTAACATTTTCTTATTCAACTTAGACTCTATTAAAGATTAATTACATGACACTAAAAAATTATATAAAATGTAAAATTACATAAAGATTTAAAATAATAGTTAAATTATAACTCTCTTTTTTTTTTAATAATGATGTAGCATAATCTGATAATATCACGTCATCATATTTTAACAAAATTCAAATTTAGAGATCAAATTAAAAAAAACTACCAAAACAACTATTCCATTATCCCTAAAAGTTAAAAAAAAAATCAAAATGTAATATTCCTTTGCTGAGTCACCATTAGCATGTTTTTGCCTAGGAAGCTTGCTAGAAGGATTCCTGATCTCTTTTTTTGTTGAAAGGGTGAAAGAATGCTTATGGAAATAGAAACAGAAATGAATTTTAAACTGAAGATGTATTTATATACAAATAAAACAACTAGTTATGAAAATTGTTTAACCGAAGTAGTTGTTCACAACATTCTTCATTTCAACTTACCATAAGAACCCATTCCCCTGTAATATTCCTTCAGCATAAAAAGATATCCATTGGCTTTTTTTTCTTCTTTTTTATTGTTGCATGTCATTTTTTTATCCTTCACATGCTCATAACCTTTCCGTGCCTCTAAATACCCTTAACTCTGTCAACACATTCAGAGATTAGAGACCCTTATTGTGAAGTAAATTTTCTTTAATATATATTTCAAATATTGTGAAGTAAATTTTTTAATAAATACATCCTCATCAATCATGTTCCAAAGAATCAAATTGCTTTGGAATCATGAGAAACTTAAGAGACCCTTATTTTCAATGTATTTTGGTAAGGGAAGATTAAATCCGTAAATCCCAACAATCAAACCAAAACCCATTGAACAACTTGAGCAGCAATCACACATCTACTGTGGAACAGGCAGGGCATGAGGCAGGGCATGGTTGGATGTTGAAATGGTCTGCAGTTTACAGTCAACAGAGAACAATGGAGCAGAGTTATGTTCAACAGATACCATGTTGATGATATCCAGAAGAACCCGCTCCAGGTCTTCGCCATCACTCCATTCATGAATGTCAGCCTTGATGAGCATAGGGTTCCTGCATATTAATTCCCATACTGGAAAATTCTTCCTTGGCATCACATAGTCACCCTCTCCAAGCGTTAGGCTTGGGCAATAATCCCCACTGCCATCTCCGAGGTAAATGATTTTCTTCTCCCCCTCTAAACCTGCTTGAATCCTTTCAATGATCACCCCCTGTAGCAACACAGCACAAGCCAATGTTTAGAATTGTTAAAACATCGTATTATATTAGTTAACCCTTGTCAAGATCATGGATTTTATTTGTCAGAAAAAGGAAGTGACAAATAATATATAATAAATAAATAAATAAATAGATAAATGAAAACTCCAAGCAAGTTGGAGTTGGATGAAATTGACTTGTAAATAATAAAAGCTAGAATAAAATTGAATTAAAATTTGATACCTTGCACATATTTGGGGGGCAAAGATTGCAGCCATGGGAAGTCTTGGTGAAATCATGATAAGGGAAGATCCTCAGCCTCCCTTCTTCATCAACAAAGCTGGGATTTGAGTTGAGCTCTGAGAAACATCCCTTCACTCCAAGATGTTCAAGAATGGTCTCAATGAAGAACATGTTTGCATCACTTACAATCCTCAGTTCACACCTAATAAAAATAAAATTCAAACCATTTCGATTACACCCCAAATTTTCTATTGCAACAAACCATCTGTATAAGAAGAGAAACATACCCTAAAGCATGAGCTGATTTAATAGCTGGGACGATCCTAGGGTGGATTGGAGATCGTTTCAGAACCTCAACAATGTCATCGATGGTTGTTCCTTGTGCATGCATCTCCTTCGTCATCGAGTCCTGTAATTGTTTACCACCGAATAAGTAAATGCCTCAAGATGTAAACATGGAGTTGGATTTTTATTTTATATTTTACTGTCTGTTCTCTTGTCCTCAATGGATTAGGTGCTTGTCACTTTGACAAGGTTCAAGAGTTGGTAAGCAAAAGAGTTTGAATACTTTTTATTCAAATGGAAAACACAAACAAAGAGAAGTTGCAGGGGATTAGTATGGTTTACCATGAGAGTATTCCAGGGCATGGTGGGAAGGAGCTGGTTGAACAAATCGGTAAAGCCCAATCCATCGACAACCCAGTTATCACTGTCACGGTCGATAATGGTTTTATCGAAATCGAAAACCACAACAATTCCAGCCATTTTTTTCCCAAACAAAGAGAAAGAAAAGAAAACCTCAATAACCCCTTTTTTTCCTGGAAAAGGTTTCTGAATGTGTTGTAGTGTCACCTAACAGAGTTAAGGGTATTTATAGGCACGGGAAGGTTATGAGCATGTGAAGGATATAAAAATGACATGCAACAATAAAAAGAAAAAAAGAGCCAATGGATATCTTTTTATGCCGAAGGAATATTACAGGGGAATGGGTTCTTATGGTAAGTTGAAATGAAGAATCCCCTTTGAACAAAAAAAGAAATCAGGAATCCTTCTAGCAAGCTACCTAGGCAAACACATGCTAACCTGACACAACTGCTTCTGAGTTACTGGTTTTGGTACGAGAAATACTGTCCGTTTGATCCGATGACTCTTGTCTTGTCGGTCAATCAGGTTTGATCAAGGTTTATAGTTGAATTAAAAAAATAAAGTGGTGGGACTGGGAATTGAACCGAAAATTGGGAGGAATAAGGGAATATTCGAGGGGAACTTAAATGGCTACGCCACCTTTGGAAACGCGCATCGCATGGCTATAATCAGTGTAGGAATATTCGGAGGTCTTGATTCTTTCTTGCCTTTCAGTTCTCGTGGCTGCTACACCTTTTTTTTATGGGTTTTCACTTCCTACCACGCCGTCCGGATTTCACCATGGTTTTTGAAACAAAATTACCACACCAAATAAATAATATATGTCAAATTTAATACTAAATAATTAAATCAATATATAACGAAATAAATTTAGTTTCAATTTATACAGTTACGTTCCATCATTTTACATTTTTTTTATTTTATATACCTATTCAATTAAAATGATGTGATTTTTTTTAAACATGATAATATATTTGTTGGATAATATAATGAATTTTTACAATAATAAAAATTTAATTTTATCATATTAATAGTCTATATATTTATAATTTTTAAATGGTTAAATTAAATTTTATCGTTTTTAAGGGGTTAGAATATAATTTTACATTTACTAATTTAAAATTTTTAAATTTTTAAAGGGCCTAAATAAAAAATTTTACAGTTTAAGGGGGTGGGCCCCTCCCCCAATGACTTATGACTAAAGTTCAAACTTTAAAAAGTTAAGGGGCTAAAAATAATAAAATTAGAGTATATGAATTAAATCCCCAACCAACACATAGTAGAAGAATTAATACTAGAATATGATTATTTTTTTAACTTTATATTTAATATTGAGTAAATATTATTTTTTTAAGTCCCAATAGAACTCCAAATTGGACAAATTGAGTTTTTTTTTTTTATAAATACAGTTATTGACGTATGGTGTTAATAATTTCCTTGAAGGTTATGTAGAGTGACGATGAGAGAAAAATGAAAAACATATGTGTCAATGTGTTATAAGAACATGTAAAATAAATTGGTTTAAATGAGACTAAAAAATTGTTTTTATTAATCTGACATTGCACGCAGTTACTAATTAATTAAGTTTTTATTTTTCTTATAAATCATTACTTTTATTTTGTTAAGTCGAAAAGGTAAAGGACCAAAGAACCCTGATGCTTCAAACAAATGTAAAAAAGGAGAACCCAGATGGCGCATGAAAACACAAACTTAAATAAATTTATTTTATATTATACAGATTTCTCATCCTTATTTCTATGCTTACAAATAATGGGAGATGTGAAGGGTCATTGGGTGACGTGTAGATATGAAGCACAGTGAATTTTTGAAAAATATCAAATTTTAAAAAAATTTATTAGATTAAACTAATTTTTGGAAAAGTTACGGAATTAGACCAAGATAATGAAAACGCTTTTAGCTATTTAAATAGTTGTTGAACTCCCCCTTAATGCCTTTTTTTTTTTATATATATAAATTTTTCAATTCAATCACAACTATCTTTCTCATAGTCTCAAATCTCTCTCAATTTCCTCTTAATTTCTCACTTTATTTTTATTTTTCTTTCAACTCTCTCTCTTTCTTTTTTTAAATTGTACTAAGATTTTTTAAAAATTATTTTTTCTATTTGTAACACCCCCAGCCCATATCCCTCGCCGGAACCCGGTTACGGAATATTATCGGAGTTTACAGATCAAACAGACATAAATTTTATCATTTCATATAACATAACATTCATGTCAGAAACCATTCAAACTTACACATACTGCCCCTTATTCGAGCCCTTGAAGCCCAAAATACGTGGTAGAAATAAGTCGGGACTAATTCGGAAACTCAGAAAATTTTTTGAAATACATTAAAAATTTTCAAAGCTACAAGGGTCACACGGCCAAACCACACGCCCGTGTGCTAGGCCGTGTGAACATACTGACTTGCAAAGCTTTACAAGCCACAGGGGACACACGGTCGTGTCACCTGACCGTGTGTCGCACACGACTGAGACACACGCCCGTGTCTCTGACCGTGTGGACGAAAATAAGCTATTTTATAAGCCATTTTTCTCATCCAGTTTGGTGTCAACCTACAATCAATATTGTGTATATAAAAAGTCATATTATAGCATCTAAAACCAATCCCTAAACATGTAGTATATTCACATAAAATCAATATGCCCTTAAGCATCTTAAATGACCAATACAATTATGTTTAACCATATATACCATGTAACCAAGTAATCAACTAACTTTTATGTCTAATCGCATTAATACACAACATGTAAATCATTTACTAAAACATACCATTTGGTACCAGTTGTACCACTTATTCAATAGCATAAAATACATATACACTTACTATAACATAGTACCAAACCACGCCAAGTTATAAAACATACCTCATATGCATTTTCAACTACTATTTTGTCTTTCATTATTCCATACATCAACATTATAAGGCAAATTAATTACATACTAAAATACTAAAACACAAACCAAATATATGACTAATATCAACAAAACACGTATAAACCAACATTTAAAAAAAACTTATACATGCCATTATAATCAAAATTAAAACATTCAAAAGTACTGATAGAACCGATGGATAGTGTGATATAACTCTGACAAGCTTCCAACCCAATCGAGCTTTCGCTAATCTGTGAAATAAAGGATAAACAACTACGTAAGCAATGAATGCTTAGTAAGCTCGTACAAACTTTAAACATAATATTCCAATTCAATAATAAATTTTATATATTAAATATAAAGCTATATCAGTGCCTCAAGATTTATGAACTACATAACCACTAGCTTATAAATGAGTAAGTCTATCAACATCATATATGTAACACCCCTTACCCGTATCCAACACCGGAATAGGGTACGAGGCATTACCAAAACACATACACTTGTAAACGTATTTAACCGAGTTATAAAATTTCATCAAAATTAAAACTTTCAAAATAATTAACATGTTTCTATAACTTTTCACAATATATCCTCAAAATATTATAATCATAATAATTAGGGCCTGCGAGACCCGATACATACTCATGCAATTTAATGCTTCATTTCCATTTCATTCAATTCGCAATTTCTCATGCTCATAATTTAAATCATATCACTAGCAATTTCCATTTAATTCACGTACAATTCAATGACATCAAATTCAAAACTAATACGTATTTACCATTTAACTCAATGTTTATTGATTATACCATTCAATAACACATTTATGAAATTCTCAATTTAGCAATGAAAATATCACTTTAGTTTGAATAACAACATCGTCCTGATATAAATACACTACCACTTATCCATTTACTTTAATTCTTTTGGGCCCATTTGTCACTTACCATCCTTAATCAAATTAGGGAACGGTCACGGAAAATTGAGTACTTCACTTTCACTTTGCCATAGTATAACTATGGTCTTACGTATGATCACTTATCACTTGTCCCTGATCAGATAAGTGTAGCCACCTATCACTTTGTTTCTTGATCAGATAAGTGTAGCCACTTATCACTTTGTTTCTTGATCAGATAAGTGTAGCCACTTATCACTTTGTCTCTTGATCAGATAAGTGTAGCTAAAGCTATCACTTATCACTTTGTCTCTTGATCAGATAAGTATAGCCGAAGCTATCACTTATCACTTTTCACTTGTCACTTGATCAGATAAGTGTAGCCGAAGCTATCACTTATCACTTTGTCACTTGATCAGATAAGTATAGCCGAAGCTATTACTTATCACTTTCCACTTGTCACTTGATCAGATAAGTGTAGCTAAAGCTACCACTTATCACTTTGTCACTTGATCAGAAGTACTCAAATCCGGCGTTCCGCTCAATTTGATCATTTATTCATATATCAGGCTTACCAACATGTGTTAATTCATAAACCATTCATGGTATTATTTCATGCCAAATCATATACTGAATATACCATACACACATACTATGAAACTTTATTTTCACACATGAGCTTAAACCATGACCAATAATGCACAAAAATAAGCATCATTCATATTTCATCGTTTATGAGTTATAATCAAACATATCACCATTTATACACGAATCATTCATATATTTCCCAATTTTCCTCCTCCTCCTCTCCATTCCACATCCTTAATGTGTATAACACACTTAAACAACATTAACCATAATTTCAATATTCACTAACATGTATATTCAAAGCTGTTTATCCGAGTCAGAGTCACTAAATTATTTTTATCCGGAGCTAAAGAGCTCCAAATTAAGATCCGTTAATTTTCCCTGAAACTAGACTCACATATCTTCATACCATAAAATTTTCATAATTTTTGGTTCAGCCAAATAGTACAGTTTATTCTTTAAAATTTCCCCTGTTTCGCTGTCTGATAGTTCCGACCACTCTTCACTAAAAATTAATTATCTCATTGTACAGAATTCGGATGATGTTTTAGCTTGTTTCTTCTAAAAATAGACTCATTAAGGATTCTAACCATATAAACTATAACTCATAATCATTTTTGTACAATTTTTAATGATTTTCCAAAGTCAGAACAGGGGAACCCGAATTCATTCTGACCTTGTCTCACAAAATCTATTATATCTCATGATTTACAATTCCATTGCTCACATCATTTCTTTTATAAGAAACTAGACTCAATAAGCTTTAGTTTCATATTTTATTCATCCTCTAATTCAATCTCTACAATTTTTGGTGATTTTTCAAAGTTACACTACTGCTGCTGTCCAAAACTGCTTTAGTGCAAAATGTTGATTTCCATTTTGCCCCAAATTTCACAGTTTATACAATTCGGTCCTTTCTCAATTAACCCCTCAATTAATCTAATTTTCTCAATTAGTACTTTACTATACATTATAAGTTGTTACACAACTATTGAAATTCAGAATTTCCACATATAACTCTATCTTCAAACTCTTTTACTATTAGGTCCCAAACATTCACTTTGTATTCAATTCTTTCAATAAAATCAGCATATGAACAATTTAAAGCTCTAATTTCATGCTAAATCATCATATACTTCCAGCACATATTCATATCAACTTTCAACTTCTTTCATAAAATCAAAAACTAATGGATTTAACAAGTGGGCCTAGTTGTAAAAGTCATAAAAATACAAAAATTTCAAGAAATAGTCAAGAATTGAACTTACTTGTAATAAAAATATGAAGAACCCGCTTGAAGAAGCCCTTCCATGGTGTTTTAGCTGATGAGAATTCAGAAAAATGAAGAGAAATCTAGATAATTCCACTTGGGTCCTAACTTTATTAAGCAAATTTTGCAATTTTCCAATTTTGCCCTTAATTCTCCTTACTTTCTTGCTGATTTCATGCCTCTGCCGTCCAGCCCAAATAGACCTTGGGTCTATTTGCCTTTTAAGCCCTCTTCCTTTTATCATTTAAGCTATTTAATCATTTCCCAAAATTTTGAATTTGTTACAATTTAGTCCTTTTAGTTCAATTAATTATCGGAACTTTAAAATTTCTTAACGAAACTTTAATACTAACTTTTTAACACTCCATAAATATTTATAAAAATATTTATGGCTCAGTTTAAAATCCCCGAGGTCTTGATACCTCATTTCGATTCTAATTATTTTAATATTTATTTCTAGTGCACTATTCACTATTTCAAAAATTTTCCTAACTTCATATTTAACTTATACTTACTAAATTAATAATATTTTCTACCCATTTGTCGAATTTAGTGATCTCGAATCACCGTTCCGACACCTCTGAAAATTCAAGCCATTACATTTTTTTTTCGTCGGATTTGTGGTCCCGAAACCACTGTTCCGACTAAGCCTAAATCGGGCTATTACAATATATATATTCATTTCTAATTTAATAGGATTTTATAAACATTATACACCATCATTAACCTTTTCATAAAACTACGAATAATTTCCTTTACTTATTTTTCATTATATTTATTAAACGTAAACTTAAATAACAACATCAATTAACTAATTAATATATTTATTCATAACATAGGTAAGTTCAACCATAACATACGTAATTTCTTATATATATAAGTACATTAATCAACTCATCAATCTCTTTTTCATCGTATCACATTTCAATTATGAACTTACCGTTTCATTTGTATAATACTAGACATAAGTATATACATCAATCATAATCTCAAGCTTGACATAAGCCTAATCACCATCATCAATACACAAGTTAGTACATTTATATATATAACTCATTTTCATGTTTCAAATCACTATCTGATTTTCAATTCTCATACAATATCATCCAATATCAATCATATTACCATTTTCTTTAATTACCTCTATTAACACGACTCAGACTCTGACAGATACACGGATCCAACCAAACACACCAATTTGGCACCCAGTGCCTCATCGGATAATTCGAAGTAGTAAATTGACACCCAGTGTCTCATCGATTAAACAGAAGTAAGTTGGCACCCAGTGCTTCATCGAATAAATCTGAAGTAATAAATTGACACCTAGTGTCTCATCGACTCGAATTATGAGAAATCCCTGAACTCTTCCAATCCTATGGCATGCCATCTATATTTGACTCGGCCTGATACAATTAATAGGGTTCCAAGTCATTTTTCAAATACAGCCAATATTCATTTCAATTCAAATAATCAATACATTCAATATATATATCAATTTCAATCCATTCAATCAACTTGAATTCAATTCAATAACAAAGTGTCAAATACTCAAATTGCACATGCTAACATATTTTATTTGATTAACAATGTCCCAATTCACACAATTGCAATTTCCATAGTCATTTCATGAGTATATAACTCATATATATCTCATTTAGTCACAACATATCTCATTTTCATTTATGTTCGGGTCAATATTCAATAATTAACAAATCTTTCAAATTCATTTAACAATTTACCTTATCGAGATTTTCCATACGAAGAATGACTTACGGATAAGAGTACATCATCAACAGTACCTCATAGAGCTAGTCCACCAAAACACACCAACAGAAGCTCGTGAGAGTTGATCCACCCAAATCACTCCAAATAGAAAGTAAAACACGAGAGTTCACAACAGGTGCTGAACCCCGATTTACTTGGATAATATTCTGATGTCTCCCTCCAATACCACCACCATACACCAATTTACGAATGTACTCAAATCTCGCGTTCAATCCAAACTGAGTATTAAATTCGATAATATATTTCCAATAATAATTAAATTTCAACAATAGAATACACATATATACATAATATCCATCACCAAATAACATTCAATTTAATAAAATTTATACAGAATATAGTTCATACGAACTTACCAGGCTAAATTGTAGAAATACAAAGATTTAATGGCATTTTTGTAATTTCTCATTTTCCTTGATTTTCCACCTGATCTTGATCTAAATTAATAATTTCATTCAATTTATTAATTTAAATAATGTAAAATTAATTTCATGCAATTTGGTCATTTTGATATTTTTACAAAATTACCCCTAAAATTTTATTTTTATTCAATTTAGTTTCTGAGCCCAAATCATGCAAATTAACAATTTTTAATGCAAAACCATGCTAGCCTAATACTCACGGCATTCAATACAGCCCAATTTTGCAATAACTTCATAACAAACCCTTTATTTTTACTATTTCAACAAATTAGTCCCTAATAAAAAAATTCATCAAAATTACTTAATAAAATACTTTTAAAGATCAACCAACATCTCAATTTCATCATTTAATAACTAAAGTCATATAGATTCATCAATGGAAATATTTAAAATCTTTAACAAAATAAAAAACTAGAGTAAGATTTAGTTGAACCTAATTGTAACAATTTTAAAAACATAAAAATTATAAGAAACGAGTAAGAATTGAACTCACATGAAGCAAAATTGAAGAACCAGCTCAAGGAGCTCTGCCATATTTGTTTTTGAACCGAAAATTGGGAGAAGAATAAAGAATTGCCTAGAAACTTTCTAATTTCACTTTTGTTTTATTTTAATTTCAATTTAATTACAATTTTACCATTAATGGCTTTATTTTATTATTTTTTCCATTTTATGCCGGCTCATCTTTTCATCTAGGCATAATTGCTATTTAGTTTCTTCTTTATTTATTAATCAAACCATTTAGTCACTTTATTATAATTAGCAAATTTTGCACATTTTTTAGTTTAGTCATTTTTAATTAATTAATTGTCGAAACGTTAAAAATTTTCAACGAAACTTTAATACTACCTTAATGACACTCAGTAAATATTTATAAAAATATTTACGAGTTGGTTTATAGAAATGAGGTCCCGATACCTCATTTTCTAAAACCACTTGAACTAGGGTTTTATCACTCGAATCTAATAATTCATTATAAGACATAAATTACTAATTCAAATTTTTTTAAAACTATATTTGACTCGTAAATATTAAATAATAAAATTTACGAGCTTACTCGCCGGATTTGGTGGCCTTGAACCACTATTTCCGACATCACTAAAAATCAGGTTGTTACACTATTACAATTTATTTCTTTTTTTTTTCGAAATTAGTAATGGCAAAATATCTAATTTTTTTAGGTAGCAAGGACATTTAGGTCGATCAATTGCAAATGGTAATTTTTATTATTATATTTAATCTAATTTAATTTAAATATGTTATTTTTATCTAAATTTTAATATTTTGTATTTTTTATATGTAGTTTGAAGGTCGGATTTTGGAGGTGTACATTCGTAATCTACCCGCTCATCCGTCGTTACCAATCGAACCATACTTGAGAGATGTGATATTTTTGCACATAAAAAAATTGAAACATTGATCAAAACTCAACTGCTTTCAAAAAAATTACAAACTAAGAGTTAATCAAATTGAGTAGTTCTAGTTTCAATTATGAATCAAATTGAATTTTACAATTGAATAATTCAAATATACGATTGGTGTAAATACGATGGTTGTAAATATCAAATTAAATAATTATTAACTTTACATCTCAAGAAAATATAAAAAAATAAAAAATATATACAAAACATAAAAAATATATAAAAAAAAACTCAAAACCCATAAAACCTAAAATCCATAAAACCCTAACCCAACGCTATTTAAAAAAAACTAAAACCTTAACCTTAAAAAACGGACTAAAAAAATGTTTCCAGCTAGAAGCGTTTTTGTTATTTCGGCCTAGTCCTGTACTTAAAAAAAAACATTTTTAAGAAATTCACTTTGTGAAGCCCATCCTAACAATTTTTTTTTCCTTGTTCATATAATTTTTATAGTTCGTATTTAGAGTATGTGATTGTATCTTAAGAATATTATTTTTAAGATTTAAATATAAGTCTTTTCTTAAAAGTATAATATGTTTTATTATTGCATCAAATAATTTCATAATTGTCAAGAATCTAATGTGTAACTATATTAAATTATTTAAGAGATCCTTACATTATAAATTTAGGAGCAGGTTAATCTCTTTACCATAAAACTAAACAATCTAGTTATTGTACTCGTAATTTTGAAGCAAATATGTAATTACAAACAGATATGAAAGTCTTTTTTTCCCAAAATGATGAGTAATTCAATATTTTTTTTTAAATGATGAGTCATTTAATATATATATGTAATTTTGTTTAACGAAAAATTTCGGTTTTCTTTAGAAATAATTTATAAAAATATCTACTTGTAAAATCATGTACGAAAATTATATGTTTTAAACAGTGAATCTTGATGTCGTCGTTGCCATTGGCAGCACCAGACTGATGTGTGAGTATATAAAACGTTTTGATCCAATCTAAAAGGGTAATTACTTCATCAGGTCCCTGAACGTTTTATGTAATCACACTTCAGTCTGGTGCTGTCAAAGACAATGGCAGCACAAAAAAACCTTTAAGATTAATTTTCGTAAATAATTAATTTATTTAAGTTATTTTTGAAAAAAACCTTCAATTTCATTCCTATTTGTTTTTTCTTCAAAATTAAATGTAAAATGAGTGAATTGCTTTCTTTTATATAAAAAAAAAGATTCTATAAAAACCTA
Source organism: Gossypium hirsutum (assembly GCF_007990345.1). Taxonomy (NCBI): domain Eukaryota; kingdom Viridiplantae; phylum Streptophyta; class Magnoliopsida; order Malvales; family Malvaceae; genus Gossypium; species Gossypium hirsutum. Next base: position 11,723,144 of record NC_053441.1, on the reverse strand, counting down.
CCAATAATTAAACCCATTTAATAATACTATACTAGAATTAATCGCAGCATTTGGTGGGAGTTTTAAGAATTTTCTAATTAAATGGTTATTTTATTTATTTTTAAAAATTGTAATAATACATATAGTGTCGTAAAGTTTTATGCCTTAATTCAATTAGTTAATATAACATTATGAAATAAAATAACAAAATTTTTTAAAATTTCAAACTATAAAAGAATACAAAAATTATAAAAACGCAAAAAAAATGAAAAATTATTAAAAGTGTGAAATATACAAACTATTGAAATATTATATAAAAAGAAACTACAGACTTTAAATTTTCACTAAAAAACTTAACGATTTAATTGAGTACATTTTTGGTGAATAATTTTTAACTTTTATGTATACTATATAAAATTATTAATTGAGTTGTTATTATAAATCAACTTAATATTAGTTCAATTGTGAAAACATATTTTTTATTTTTTCAGTTGGATCACATATAAATTTTAAATGAACTAATAAATTCTCCTGCGAATCAATGAATCTATCTATTTAAAATGCAGCATTTAGAAAAAACAATTAAAAAAAAAACTTGTCAAACTTTTGGCATGTGTGGACCCTTAACTTTAGTTGAGAGAAAAAGGCCATAAAGTGAAATGGCGCGGTCTCTTGTCCTTTAAAACTGAAAAACGAAAATAACAGGACAGGTGTCGAACACAGATTTTATCTCTAGATTTTCATTTTAACTAAATGTATAGATAATGTTTTGCGCAATAGTGGTTTTTCGGTTTCTCACCTCTGATGTCAATTCCTCTCTTTCAATTTAAAATGAAAAGGTAAATGTTTTCGTAAAAAATATATTTATTTTTATATAAAATAATTTCTTTTTAAGTAGTGGTTTAAATTATTTTATTTAAAGGTTTTTTTTAAACATATTTAAATATAAAAAAGAGAGTATGTTATTAGTTTTTATTATTATCAGTGAGTACAATTATAAATACAAATTCGAATAATTTTAAAGTAAATTTTATCCCATAAAATAAGATAAATAAAATTAGAAGTGTTTATGGGTTGAGCTAGACTAAATTAAAATCAGGCCAGGCTTAAACATGACTTCAATACACTTATGCACTTAAAATTTTATTCAAAATTACTTGTAAATTTCTCAAACTCATTTAAGGTCCACCTAACTTTTAAAAAATTATATTTTTTTATGTTTAAATTTGCAATCAAATTCAATTTTTACACCTGATATTTTCATAAAACCTTGAGTAAATATAAACGAAATTCACATGTGGAAACTCAAGAGCTCAAAATTAATTAAACAAATGGTAAGACATAATTGATGTGATGGTTGTAAAATAAAATGAATTATATTGTGGTGTAGATAGGACGTGGGGAAATGCCTTCGACTATAACCAAGAATAGATGGTCTGTTTTGTCTCCCCTTAATACCTCCGCTTCAGTTACGTGCCATTCTCAATCTCATACGCGGGGCTTTCAAATTACAACACCTCAGCTCTGTTTGACCATAATTTTTATGTACTTGCATATATTGTGGTTGTTAAAACAATCCGAGTTTGGGTTTGAAGACGTGATGGTTTGCAACTGGTTCCACCATGATTTTGTTTGGATACATCCACTAATTTGTATTTGTTTTTTTCCTATAAAGTAACTTGTGTTTTGCACACACAATCATCTCCATTTTCGTTGTTTGTCTTGTTAAAAGTAGACAAATTCTGTTTCGTAATTTTAAAATTGACAGACACAAAGTTTAGTTTGCTTTATAGGTTAAAACATCATTAAACTGCCTTACGCTTATTATCTATAGTATTATAAGCAAAGAGGAGTTCAAAATTCAACATGTTCATTTTAAGTATGAAATAAGTTTATTTTCATAATGTCACCATTTCTTTGGTTTTATCTTTAAATTGTCAAACTATTATGTTTTCACTCACCCCTTATTAGTATGTTTTCGATTTAATGTATACCATTCAATTTTTGTATTAAAAAAATTAATTTTATAATAACATTTCAATTTTCATCAACATTTTTGGATTTATGACATATGTGTGGCTGAAATTTTATTTTATAAAATAAATATAAACTTCAGAGTTCCGCCACTGCCTGGACATGCGAAATGGCTTTAATATTCTCCACCTTCTCCTCCTTCTCTTTCTTCTTCTTCTTCAAATAAACTTCCACCCTTAACAAACTTGGAAGCTGAAATCATTCTCTGTAACCACTGAAGCCAAAATCAACATGTAAAAGAAACTGCTTAAAGAATATGATAATAGATGGATAACTTCACCTGTTTCGTTTCTTTTTAAAATATTTGAATGTTATTCTTCAAAAGAACTGCTTCAAGAATCTGGACATAATAGATGGATAACTTCTCTTAAATGTAAAATGTGAATTCCAAAACTCCATCCCACCCGAACTGAAACGCACAATGAACAAACAAATAAGAAGAAAAAGGAAAGAAAACGCGGATTGACAACACAAAACAGCAACTTACCTGATCTCGGAAACAAAAAAAAAGAGACATGGTGATGATCCTAGGAGCGGTGTTATTCGATGAAAGGTACGTCTGCTCTTCCATTTCCTCTGATCACATGCGTATCATTTTTGCATTCGTTTCTTTTTGTTTAATTTTTTTTCCAGCTATGATATTTGAGTTTTGTTCTGTTGAGTAATGTTTTAATATTTTTATCATAATCCTTATTTTAATTTAAATTTAACTATCAACCTCATCCTTCATAAATGTTGAAATTTGTTTGATATTGTAATTATTCCTCTTACTTTTATATTTCCTTAGATATACTTTTATTAGTTGTATACTCATGCCATAGTATTTAATAATTAATATATGATATAGTTTTTTTTAAATAATGATAAAAATAAATAAAATAATAAAAATGGCTTAATTAATATATAATATATTCAAATGTCAAATTTTACTATTAGTCTTTGTATTATGTATAAGTTGTGGATTCAATCCTTTTACTTTAATTTGGTCATTTTTATTTTATTTATTTATTGACCCAAAAAGTAGTTGTTAAATTCATTAAGTTGAATTCTGTTATTTTGAAAATATTATGCAACAAAATATATCATCTCGTGTGTGTAGTCCCAAGTTAACTTACTGTTTTCATATAATATTCATAGAAAAATTATGTTATCGTAGTTAAGTGATTTAACAACTATTGTTTTAGTAAGGACTAGTATTTCAAAAATATATTGACTAAAAATAATCAAATTGGAAAACAATAACTAAACCCAAAACTTATGAAAATAATAGCAAAATTTGATGTAATAAATTTAACTAGGTTATGATTATAATTTCAATTTTTTTTAAAAAATTAGAACTAAAATTAGTTAAATTAGAATACATATATTAAATTATTACAAGCTGGTACTAGAATTTGATTTAGGGTGGGTTTGGATGGGCGATTGGGTGCGGTGCAATGCGTTTAGCTTACTTTTTGTCTCACGCTACAATATCGCTACAGTATCTAATCTCACTGCCACCGCTGTTTTTACACTAACTGCAGGTAAACGTACCGCCCATCCAAACTCACCCTTACTTGAAAACTAGTATGTGATATTATTGTACTTTTGTGCATGTATGTGTCTAAAAAGATAAGAAATTTTATAATATTAAAAACCTACCGATTATAAAAACAGTCACTACATCCATTTATGATAGTGTAAAAATTGTTTGTTAAAAAAAATAGTGTAAAAATTGATTTTAAAATTAGATAGAATTAATTTCAAAATTAAATTATTTAAAAGCAGATGAAAATATTATTTATTTTGATTAATAATGAAAATGAAATATACTAAAGTCGAGTGGTTATAAAGTATATTATACTATTGTTTTATTTTCATTCAATGCTTGAACTACTTATATACTGTTAAAGTTTTATATTAGAGGACATAATGTGTTTAAGTATGTTTAAATTTATTATTTTAAAATTACTATATAAATATTATAAAGTATTTATTAAATTTAATTTAAATTAAAATAACTTTTAAATATGAGTTCGTACATGATAAAATAAAAATAAATTTAAACAGAATTCATTTATAAAAAAAGAGAGAGAGAGAGAAAATTTGGGCCTAAACACTTGAAATCTCATAACCTTCATCGAATGAGAAATGAGATAATAGAAAGTGTTTGATTGAATCTCGAATTTTTTTGATCAATTAACAACTATAAATTTATTTACCTATGTTTTGGGTCCTATTTTGTTGGGTTTGACAGAGAAGTCACATGATTTGGGTCTTCTTGGTTGAATTGGATGCAGAAAAAGTATGCTTCGTAAGCCCCAGTTTTTGAAGTTTAACTAGTTGAGTAACAGTCCATTTGGGTGGTCACTGACCATTTTGAGATGCCCTCAAGCACCCTTTCAGATTTTTCCCTAGAAAGGGTTCAATATATCCAGCAATTTTTGGAGTAAATTTTCTAAAAATGCAGTTTAAAAAAATATATTGGATTATACTTTATTTTTAAAAATAATGAGATTAGGTCAAAAAAATGAAAACACTTCTACTTAGAAATGTCTTTCTGCTAATATGCTGAAAACGCTTTCAGCTGTAAGTAAATCCGTTAAAAATGTTTCTAACTGAAAGCGTTTCATTATTTCGACCTAGTCCCGTAATTTTTCAAAAAAAAAAAAACAATCTAATGCAATAACTTAAACAAATGGCATTTTTTAAAAATTAAACCCAAATTTTAACCAGATATAAAATAAGAAAAAGTATCAGCTAGCATGAAAAGTAATAACAATTTATAGAAAATAAAAATTCACATAACTTATCATTACTGCTCTTTTTAATTACGATAATAAAGTATTAAAACTACATATGCAGAAATAGCCCTCATTGTAAGCTAATATGATTGTGAATGATTAATGTTGCAAGTGTTAATTATAGTGTTAGATTTGATGGTTAATGTAATCTTTGACGTGTTATTCTTATCTATACAGTCTAGATTAAGTGGCATGATTACGGGTCTAGATGTTTTTATAATCCTTTTATTATACGAAATTAAAGTTTTAAATTTTTTATTTTTACTTTATAATAATTTATAGAGAACGAATCTATTTATAATAATATTTTGTACTATAAATATTTTAACATCGAACCGTTAAATGTATCAATAAATATCATGTAAATAAAATTTTAAATTAATTTAATATTTTGTTATGTCGAATTAAAATATTATATTTATTATATTTATTAAACGATTTAAAATATTAATCGTATAAATAATTTGAAGTATGGATTGTAGAAGAAAAATAGAGAAAAAAGTGAAGTTTGAATCTTTAGGTTGCTTTCTTTGGCCATGTTTGAGGTAGACTCCCACCCTCACCCACATTCAATCTTGTTTTAAGAGTTTCAATACACCGACAATTAAATAATTTATTATTTATTTATTTGTTTTTAGGTATCCAATATGTTTTTTTCCCCCGCTCGGCAGAGATAAGTGTTATTTATTAAAAGAACATGCAACAAGATTCTGGAAACAGACAGCATGCATCTCAAGTGACATGGTCTTTTTCTGCACATTCAGTTTGCCATGTAATAGCAGTAACTGAATCCATCACAGTTACAGAAAATTTTAAAGCATGTCTCCTGACTCCTGATTCATGGTTATCACTATCCATAATATTAAATATTAAATTTAGGTTTTAAATTTAAATTTTATTATAAAGTGTGTAATATATTTTATGATCGAAATTAATATTATTATAATTCTGTTTTATGAAAGTTATAGATAATAAATTTTAGATATATATATTTTGAAGTGTAAAATATTTTTTTATTTAATGAATTGGTATTTGATGCTTTGATATTGTATAATTTTATTTATTTTCCATTAATTAGATAATGATAATTGCAGGGGCGAAAGTTAAAGGGATTGGTAGGGGCCTCGATCTCTCTTGAAATGGAAAGTTTCTAATACCCCTTTATAATTAAAAAAGTTTAAATTAATAATGGTAAAACTGCACTTTGACCCCAAAATGAATCCTTTAAAAAATATATAATTTAATTTTACCCCGTAAAAGAAATTTTTTGGCTTCACCCTTGAATAAGTAAATATATTTTTAAAGCTTTTAAATAATGTGTTATCATTTGGTTCATCAATGGAACATAAAATAAAATAAAAAAGTCATAGCATCAAATATTAATTTTTATTTAATTCAAGTTAAATGTGAATATTTAATTTCAAATATAAATAATAATAAATTGATTTTGCATGAGTTGAAAAAAAAATTGAGTCCTAATTAATAGATATATGTTTAGATTTAAGTTTTTAATATAAATTATATGCGTTTTTTTGCTTTAAACTTTTGTAAGTAGAAATATTCATTATTATCATAAAAAAAAAAAGAAGAAGAAATAAACTATTATAGAACTATTATAAAGGATATTATATTGGGGGCGAAAGAAAAATCTTTGGCATCCGTGCATGTACCGAAAAGGATAAAAGAAAAAAGGTCTTCCTACTTTATCATTAATTGATTTGTTTACTATTAGTTCTTAATACTTGAGTTCAATCATTTTTAAATTTACTATTACTGATTTTTTATTGTGATATATTTATTTGGTAGAGATAATATATGTTAATATTTAAAGGTAATTTAATTTTTTAATGTTTAATTGGAGTTTTATAGTTTATTTGATGAAAGTTAGTCATTAATATTATTAGATTTAAAATTTCATAAGTTCTTATGGAATAAATTTAGTGTTAATTATAAATTTGTGTAATTTATTAAATACAGTCTAATGGTTATATTGAAATGTATGATTGATTTGATGAAACTTAATTGCTAATATTATTAATTAATTATTAGATTTCATCAAATCAATTTTAAAACTTTAATTAATCACTAAAAATTTAATGTCATTACTTTTACATGTAAAAATTTTATAACTTTTAACAAATACAAACACGGTGTTAAAAAGGAAAATAAGTATTGCATTAAAAAAATGTCAAATTTATATGTTGAGCCATTTAAAAAAATAAAAGAATAATCTTTGAAAGCATAAATTTAATAAATAAACTTTAACAAACGTAAATAAATGTAATAAATGCTACCTGGTTTGCTAAATAATGGTAAGTGTTATCATAGAATTGAAAAGTTATACAAGTAAGATTAAAAAAAAAATGTAAAATATGGAGATTGTGCTGCGCATGGTAGAGAAAAATGAAGAAAGGTATGGTATTTTTGTTTGCGGTTGAAAATGATGAGAAGTGATCATATCTATCACTAAAGCACAATCTAACAAGTAAAGGTAAAGCTCAAATGTTTTGGAAAGAAAAAGGAAAGGCGGTTTAATGAATCGAACTTGCTAATAACCAAAATGATTACATGGTCTGCTAATGCTATACCTCATTTGTCAACCTCATGCATCTAACCAGAAGATTAATATCTAGGGACAACGATGTCATTCTCTGCAATCAAAACCCACTTTCAAATCATAACTCTAGGGTCATTATAATAACATCTACGAGGGGAAGCCAATAATAAATAATACTTTTTTTTGGGATCCAACTGCAATTTTAAGGTTAAAGGCAATATATAAATAAATTTTCAATTGGGGGCTAATACTTCTCATCTTGTGCATGGAAGGTATCAGTTTGCAAATTCAGAGCGTATGCACCCAAAGAGAGTGGAGACTAATAAATTTCCAACAAGTGGTGGTGAGATTTCAGTCTTTTTCTTTCTTGATGATATCATTCTATTACCCAAAATGAATAGGGAGATACCTAGGATTTCTACATACAAATAGGGTGAAAACGATTGACTATAATTTCGTTGTGGGGATAGAGTGAAAGATACGTTAAACGGACAGAACATTAACTTACTCTCACCAGTGGAGAGGATAATTCTCATAATCCCTAATTATTTTATACAATGTACAATGCTCCCTACAATTATTTGGATAGTCTTTGATAGAATCACTTGAAAGTTCCTATGAAGAAGTACAAAAGAGAGATCTAAGATGCGAAATATTTAGAAAATCCAAGGAGTTTAGGGATTAAGCATCAGGGCATCTAAGCTTAAGAATGAAGCTTTTATTATCAAACTAGATTGGTGTCTCGTTACAAAATGTCAATAATGTTGGGTCAAAACACTTCTTAATAAATATGTTAAAAAGAAGATACATGATTAGAAAAGTTCAAAGTGTCTCACGAACTTGGAGTGCCTTGAAAAAGATGAATGGGTTATTTGAGAAATGTCTGAGATGGAACGTTAGTTAAATTTTCGACGGATAACTAGTTAGGGGAAGGATCACTAAGAGTACAAGTGCAAGGCACTCTTAATTTTGAAGAGGAGTGCCTAACTTCCAAGCAAGATATTGAATTTTGGGTATGTAATGGAAGCAATTCTTTCTCATTGAAAGTTCCATGTAAAATGCTAGATCATATCCAAAGCACACCTACATTCTCTCCTTGTAATACCTGCATTCTTTCCCATTGAGTTCAAAGGACTTGCCCTAAGTTTAAATTTACTAACCTTGTGATTTAGTCATTGTACTGTTCTTAGTAACCAATTTAATTCAATCACACTCATTAATTCGACCCCTCAATTCAATATTTTACACGTAATTATTCTATTATAAATTATTTAATAATTCAATTTTTTAAATTCAGCTTAAAATCAAATTTTTCGACACCATTAAGAAATGGTTTGTTACACTTTTACCCAAGGTCATGACATGATTTGTTGGAATTTCAGCCCTAAAAACAATTTCATAATGGCAAGTGCTTATAATGTAACAGCCCGGTTTAGACCCTAGTCGGACAGTAGTTTCAAGACCACGAATTCGAGTCAGAAAAATATTTTTAAATTACTTTTGGTGTTTACAATATGTGAATTAATATGTGTGAAAATTTATCGTTTGTGTGCTCAATTTGATAAAAGGACTTAATCGTGTAAAATTGAAAAGTAGCACGCTATAAGTTAAAGTGCTTATTTGCTTTAGTTAATTAAAAGTGAGGTCCTTATGTTGTGACTTGACCATTGAATAATTCAGTGGACAAAGATGGAACACCATTAAGTGTTTTATTTATGTTTTATTAATAGACATTTTGGTAAATAAATAAATAATGGTTAATTAAATAAACAAAACAAAAAAAAAATAGCCATGCATTCTCATCTTTTTGGCCGAAAGTTGAAGGAAAAAGAAACCATGGTTGCTTAAATATTTCGGCACCTTTAAATCTTGATTTAGGTATGTTCTTTGCTCGGTTTTGATGATTTTTATGTTTTTGAGATCGTTGTTTTGTATTTTAGCTAGCCCATGCCCTAATTTTTGGGATTTATGATGAATTTGTGGTTTTCCATTGATGATAGCTTGATGCTTTTGTTGTTTGATGATGAAAAATAAATAATTGTTGATAGATTAATATGTTTAATTAAATGATTTTTGATAAAAATGTGTATTAAGGATTAAATTGTGAAATTTGTAAATTGTTCAAATTGTGAAATAAATTGAATAAATGGGCTGCTATAAGGACCTAAGGTAAATTCGGCCTAACATGGGTTTGTGAAAATTTTGAGTAATTTGTGTTATTTTGAAATAGGGACTAAATTATAAAAATGTGAAATGTTAGGGGCTAAAATGAAAAATGCCCAAATTATGTATTTTTGGATAAAATTTAATGAATATGTTATTAAACAATCCAAATTTGAATTGAATTAGATCAAGAAAAGAGGAGATCAGATTTGGATCAGGGAAAAATAAAAAATTTTTGAATAGTAGTCTGGTTCGTTCGTGTCCGTACGAGGTAAGTTCATAAGTGAATAAATGTCATTAAATTTAAATGTATATATATTAAATATGTCGAATTAAATTACTATGTTTATATGTATTCATGCCGAATTGATATAAGTATGGGAAAATTAAATACGAGCTTGAATCGATCAAATTACGACGTCCGAAAGTCCCGTGCGAACCATAGGAATAGTTAGGATACATATGTCATGACATAGGATTCCAATATGTGATTTCGTGTAAGACCACGTCTGGGACGTTGGCGTCGATTTGAGATTTACATGTAAGACCATGTCTGAGACATCGACATCGTATACGATTTCGTGTAAGGCCCTGTCTGAGACAGTGGCATCAATATTTGATTACATGTAAGACTATGTCTGGGACGTTGGCATTATAAGAGCTTCTGAGCTATCCAAGTATCCTTATAGACTCCGAACGGTTCAACGGGCAATATCGAGAAATGAATGACCGTGTGAAAGTATATCCGATTCAGGTACGTACGAAGTGTATATGATATTCAAGAATGAGATGTGAGTATGTTTCAAATGACAATATGTGAAATACATGACAATGAATGAAATAAATGTATATAAATGAACGTGGTGATACACATGCTCGTTATATGAAATTGTAATGAAATAAGTTTAATTATATTCAAGAGTTCGAATACCATGAAATTGTGGTCCTATGTTTCGAACATGGGATTTATGAAACATGAAACATGAAACATGGTTTGAGGTATGTTAGTTTGGTTTGAAAGATGATTAGATAAATGTTATTGATAAGGTTAAATTATTAAATATGTTATGTATATGTGAAAGAGTTAAATAAGCATGTTTTGAATTGTTGGTTATGTGTTTTGTATGACCGAATGTGATATATATTTGAATGAGGAGTATATATGGTTTGAACAGTGGAATTATGAAGCATGTGTAACATGACTTTGATGTATGGTAGTTAATTTGAATTTTGAATTGATAAATGAGATTGAAATGTTGAAATTGAAAGCATGGTTTATATGTTCATTGATAAATAAGATAAGTGAAGTTACTTAATGTGGTCATAAGAATTTACTAGTATGATAAATGTATATGTGGTTGAGATTTGCTAAATTCGGCCTAGTCAAATTGAATTATAATATCATTGAGATGATTTATTTGCTTATGGCTTACTAAGCTTTCAAAGCTTACTCTGTGTATTTTTCCTATGTTTATAGAGTTTCAGAGACTTGCTTGGGTTGGAAGTCATAGGAGACCTCATCACACTATCCGGTTATCGCTTCGGTAAATATAAGCTTTGAGTTTTTGGTTATGCAGCATGTATAGGCTAGTTTTGAGATGTTTGGTTTTGAAATTTGTATATATGTATATAGCCATACGAAAATGGCTTGATCATGATACTAATGTTGGTATACATATTCGGTCATGTTATAAGCTTAATTTGGAGGTATGTTTCATGTTAAATATATTTGTGATGTTGGTTATATGATTCGGCAATGAGAAATGTTAATGATGATGTATAATCGGCCATGAAAGTAGCTCCTTTTGGATGTATAATTTGTCTTGTGTAAATGTTTGAAAGTGGTAAATGATGTGTTTTTGACATAATGCATATGCTCACATAAGTTAAGTTATGTATGTGTGATAGCTTGCATATTGATTATTAAAGTACAATTTGTGATGGTAAAAATATGAACATATATTGTAATTAATTTGATGGTCATTTAGGTACAGTTATAAATGGTAGAGTTAGCTTTGATTTGAGTTGTGAAATTGGTAGTTATTATTTTGGTAAAATATGCATAATTTGGTAAAACCAAATTTTATACTTGACCATTATGTGAAGTTGTTAATGTCGTATATATATTAATGTTTAATAAATCATGTGGTTTGGCTTGACTTAGTAAAATGTGAAGAAGTGCATATTTATAAATAGTACTTTTGGAAAGTATTTAATGAAATAGATTTATATGAATATATGATCGGTATATGAAATGAATTATACTTGGCTATAAGTTAAGTATTCGATTGCTATGATTCATTGGTTATAATGTTAGAATATTAATTTGGGTAGAGTATGAATTATAGTATTGAAGCATGTTAGTTTGGTTTAAAATTATACTAGATGAATAGTATTAAATTGATTACATTTTTTTTTGTACTTGAATTGAAATGAATGTCTATTTTGAGTTGTATTTTGATCGATAAAGCCTCGTAACCCTAATCCGACGACGGACACGGGTTAGGGGTGTTACATATAACTTTACCAAAAATGACGTAGCTTCTAAGTTTATTGTAGAGATTAAAATCTGATCACATTGGAAACATGTTTGGAAAGTTAAAGTCCCTCCAAAATTACGTTATTTTCCCTTTAAGAGTGGTTCCATGAGATTGTCCCAACTGAAGTGTTCATTAAGTGGAGAGGAGCCAAGTGGATGAGAAGTGCCCCTTACGTAGGGATCACCGAAAACCCTTACACTTGTACGTAAAGAGTGTAGGTTCTTTCTACAATGGTGGAACGAAAATTGGCTAAGGGGACATAATTGAACTCAATTTGGTGCTTTGCTATATGGCTAGTTAAAGAATAACTTGAATGCCAGAGCTTAGCATCATGATCACCGAATCCCTTGGAGAGTTATGTTTGCTTTTATGCTAGGGAAAATTGGGTTATCTAAGGATTTTGTTGTGGAATCTATACTCTTTTCGTGCCGACATTGCAATATGGGCTATGCACTATGGTAGGAATTCACTAGGAACCACCTCTACGAGGATGACATAAATTGAATATGGATGGCTTCGCCTTAACTACTCATGGGAAAGTTGGAACAAGGATAATTATTTGGGATAGTAATGGGGATTGGATTGTTCTAGCATATAGCCATATATCATCTGCTACTAGTGTTCAAGTAAAACTATGGCCATTAAGAGATGGTCTTACCATTGCAAGGGATATTTCTCATATTAATGAACTTGATGCTTGTTCAGTTACACACTTAATTCACAATCAAAAGTTGATTAACCATTACTTTATACTCTAATACCTGATTGCAGGACATTCTGTAATGGTTTCCACTTATATCAATTGAAGCACACGTGTAAGGAAAGTAATCAATGTGCAAACATATTCGCTAGGTTAGGGAGGGATATTGTAAATCCCTCTAATACATATATTTTACTTTCTAGTTCTTTATTTGTTTGTTCTCAACAGTTATCAGACTATGTCCATTATGAAACTTATGTCGCTGAGATTATTATGTATCGAGATAATTTTTGTTAAGTTGTATTTATTGTTCATGATAAAAAATAACATGATAAAAAATAAAATTGAATGTATAACTTTTTTATTAATTTTGATTTTGATTTGTATAAAGTGAGAAATTAAAAATTGTGATCCAAAATCCATTTATTTATGCATATTATAGATTTAGCCATTTACATTTTATACCAATTTGATAATTAGTTATTAATCAAATTTATACTTTTATTTTTGAATATTTAATTGATTTGGTATACAATGGATATGGTTCTTTGAGTTAGATGTGAATTCATATATTTATATTAGGATACTTAGACAAATAATTATCATATTAAAATGCTTGACATTGACCCATAGATAAAAGGAAAGCTGGTGTGTGTGTGTGTGTGTTTCTCCTTTTAATATTATGTCAATTAAAAATTTTAATCTAATAAGAAAATTCAAAATACCAAATTTCTCCTTAATGGATAGAAAAAGAAAAAGAGAGAAAACCATTTTTTTATATGTAATTTTTTATTACGAGGAAAGAAAATTTGGGTCTCTGTTTGTGTTTCTTTGGGGGGTATTATCAATGGTTGAATTATAGAAAGCGAAACATACTTCCCCCTTCGGATTTAAGAAGGAAAAAGGAAAACTAAAGAAAAAAGCTAACTCAATATGCGATCTTTGATTTGATTCTGGGACTTTGGTGAAATCTGGGCCGTTACATTTTCCGTTTCTTCGATTGATTTTCAGACTGTGGAAAACGCAGGCAGAGACAAACCAACGCAGAGAGAGAGAGAGAGAGACTGTGTGTGTGTGAGTGAGTGCGTGAGTGAGTGAGTGAGGGAAATGAACGGAGGCGATGAGGTAGCCGCCGCTCCGGCGGGCCCGCCACAGTCGTTGGATTGGAAATTCTCTCAGGTATTCGGTGAACGAACCGCTGGAGAAGAAGTTCAAGAAGGTAAATTATTAATTGATTCCTGGATCCAATTTGTGGTTTGTCGGTTCTATTGGAATTAGGGCTGTTTTTTTTTATGTTTTGGATCTATTTCGGATCATGGGTCCTTGAGTAATTCTTGTTTAGGTTAATGGGTAAGAGAAAAATTGCGCCTTCTTTTTTTGGTTTCGGGTTTTAGGTTTCTGCCTACATATTGTTTTGAATAATTTTTGGCTAGTATTAGGGGAAAAAAAAAGCTAGTGTGGAAGTGAACTTGGTTAAGTTAGTGATGTGCCCTCTTTTCCTTTTTAATTTTTTTCTGCAAAATCAAATTAATTGCAATGGTTTGGATCTTAAATTATTTGCACATAATTTTTGGTTGTAGAATTTTTAGTGCATGGCCATTGATTAATAGTATTGAGAATTAATTGAAATTGGAATCTGGGTATTGTGATTTTATTAGATGGAGATTGACTTTGTTTAAGGAGTTTGTGCCACTTAAAGTCTTAACCCATGGATGGATGACAAAATTGATGTGCCATGGGTTTACCATTTCTATGGTGTGGGATGAAAGAGAGATACATTTTACAGATTCCTGGGATTACTTGGTGGTGGTTTATTTCTAATAGGAATGGAATATATTATGGGAAATTTTCTAGTAAATGGGACAAGCAGAAAGTGGGTTAGGTATAGTTAAATGATTGAGTGTATGGTGCTTATATAGGATAGCTTAGTGGTGGTTAATATTTGACCTTTGAGATACTCAGCTTAAATTCAAATCGTGCAGTTCAGTATGTGGTTGGTGAAACTTGGCTCAATAAGTTAGTTTGATCCTGTTTAAGTGTATGGTGTGTGAACATGAAAGTACATAACTTATACTGAAACAGATGAAGACAGACCTTAGGATATGATGAAAAGGTGAAAGAGCTAGCATGATGCTGCTCTGTTGCTGGTGAGTTGGTAAGATGGAAAGTTTGAGGTAGAACTGCAGATGATAGTTGGATCATGGATGCTTTCGTTGAAAATTTGGGTGGCTACCTGGTACGAATGTTTTTTTGCTTCTACAAAAGCTAGGTAGGTAGGTCAGATCGTTAGGTCTTCATGCATATTTCTACTAAGGAGTTCTCTTTGAAGCAACTTGAACACTTCAATAGCTGTATGGCAACAACTAATAGTTTAGCTAAATATTGCAAAATACTATTTTGAATTTTGGAAAACCAATGACTGATAGTCTCTGGCAAGGATTTTTTTTTTTTGGAAAGGAACCATCTTATGTCACGAGTTCTACACTTGGACTTTGTGATATTATAAGAACTTGTCACTCACTGAGTAGTAGTTCTCTTTTTATTCTTCTTTTCTATCCAAATTAAGCTTGTCATGGCCAGAAGGACTTTTCCTTAAGCTTGTCACGATAATTATTATGCAAGGGCAATGTGAATTGGATTACAATTGCAGTTGATTATTCTTGTTAGGTACTGCAGAAATAGTTTAAATTCTATCAAACTGTTACCTTCTTGGTTTTCTCAGAGAAAGATGTTGTGTAGAAAACAAAGATTGTGTCAGTGCACTGAGATTTGTGATTATTTAATAGAAAGAAAAAGATTCAGGCTTCTTCCCAAACAATGAGTTTTCTGTATAGAAAGTTTGACAATCTTGCCAAATTTATCAATAATCTTACTGGCAGTCCAATTGTATTTTCTTAAGATATTTTGTTTCTTCCTGCAGTTGATATTATTTCAGCAATTGAATTTGATAAAACTGGGGATCATCTTGCCACTGGTGATCGTGGGGGCCGAGTTGTTCTCTTTGAGAGGACAGATACAAAGGATGTGGGTTCTGCTACCTTTACTAATGTTAATATATTGACTTAGTGTTCTTTCAACTTAATAATAACTTATTGTATTCCAATTTGTAGCATGGTGTGCCGAGAAGGGATTTGGAGAGAATGGAGTATCCGATTGGTCGGCATCCCGAATTTCGTTACAAGACGGAGTTCCAGAGCCATGAGCCTGAGGTGCTCTCTCTTTGCCTTTTTGATGCTATGATATATGCACATCATGAACATATGCACAGAAACACTTGTTTCTCACTAGGCTCTGGTTTTGTGCTCTCTGTGCCTCTGTTTTTTTTTTCAGTTTGACTATCTCAAGAGTTTGGAAATAGAAGAAAAAATCAACAAAATAAGATGGTGTCAAACAGCCAATGGTGCACTCTTTCTCCTTTCAACCAATGATAAAACCATCAAGTTTTGGAAGGTAGGAAGGAAATTTATGCAGCAACTTTGTTTAATTATATGTATTTCAGTTTGATTGTAGATTGCCCATGTGATCACTTTGTTTACAAGTAGTGGTTGGTAATTTTGTTTATGCGTTTATAATAGAAATGCTATGTAAAACCACTGCAATAGGGTTGATGCATGGATAGAATTGCAAATTCAAACATGCTTGGTAATATTTCTCATTTTAGTCCTATTCTTCTAAGTATCCGTGTTAAGCATTTTTCATGATTGGTATTATTGTGAATAGCTTGGTCCTTACTGTCATGCCTGCTTAATTCTGCCATCTGTCCGAGGGTTCTACAGGTACAAGAAAAGAAGGTCAAGAAAATTTCTGACATGAATTTGGACCCATCAAAAGCTGTAGGAAATGGCAGCATTGCTAGTTCAAGTACCCCAAAACTTTGTCTTGCAAATGGAGGCTCCCCTGACAGATCCTACAACTATTTGGGCAATGACTTCTCTTTCCCACCTGGAGGCCTGCCATCATTGCGTTTACCTGTGGTAGTTGTACTCTACACAGTCATTTGTTACGTTTTAGGCGAATTTTTGAATACCTTTCAAGCTATATGAGTCTTTCGTAACTCAAGGCTAGTTAGGATGGTAAAAACTTTTAAATTTTAATAGAAGTCCAAGTTAAGGTGGTGACTTTATAGCACCATTTGTGTCCAAGGAGCAATACTTGGACTAGCTCAGAGCTTTCTCTCTGATGTGATGCCTAACTGAATTTGGGGCAAAGCCCATGATCTGTGGTGAATGTGTATGTGATGAGTATTTAGTCTTTTATGTCATCTTTTTGCATCTTTTCCTGTAAATATGCACTTCTAGGTTATTCATGTAAAATATACTGTTAGGTTTTAGATTCCATCCTGCTAGATATTATTGAATTTGTCACTTTCAGTTCTACATCTTTTTGGGTGACTGAGGCCTTCGTGACCATAAGTGGAACGATTACTTTGAAGATCACCTGATTGTTTGGTCTTCTCTTTTTCTGGCTTGGGTGTGGGCTTAGGATTTTATTGTTGAATAATCATGTTTCTTTTTATTGTCTGAATTCTTCTTGGTCTTTTTCCTCTGCGCTAACCTTTGATCTTTACTATGTCTAGGTAACAAGTCAGGAGACCAACCTAGTGGCTAGATGTCGAAGAGTATATGCCCATGCTCATGATTATCACATCAATTCTGTTTCAAATAACAGGTAGCCATCTCTTTTACTTTTATTACAATAGTTTTGTTTTGACTTACTATATTTAGAGATATTTGAACAGGAGGTATAATTTTTTTCCTGGATAATTTATGGTAGAACCATGCATCTTTACATTTTTCTTCTCTGATGGAGGAAATCCGTCATCAGCTTAGACACTTGAATGCCCTTTTTAAGAGTTTCTGTCTGATAATTGCTTAAGCTATGTCCTTCTGCTCTGTCTTAGCAATGTTAGTATAAGAGATCCTTAATCCTCCAAAGTTATTTTACTTGACGGTTCCTGATTCCTACACATTGTTAGCATGTATTTTTGGATCATACTTGAGTATCACACTGTAGACCTCCACCCTGGCTCTGTCTTCCTTATCTATTAACTGGAACATAGGCCATAGGTATTCTTCATTCTTCAGCTACGTTATATGGACCTGGATCAGGTTTCTGATATGGGTATGAATTTAAGGGTCAGATTCTTCTTTTTCTTAAAGTTGTGGAAACTGAAGTGATTTAGAAACTGTCCTGACATAGTATATAGAAATTCGAGTGATTTAAATACTTAAATTCAAATTTATTTGTCGTTAATGTTAGGATTAAATATTTGTATTTTGGCTATCTTAAATCCTCGATATTATTTGTTATATGATCATAGGTATTCTTCATTCTTCAGCAATGTTATATGGACCTGGATCAGGTTTCTGATATGGGTATGAATTTAAGGGTCAGATTCTTTTTTCTTAAACTTGTGGAAATTCAAGTGATTTAGAAACTGTCCTGACATAGTATATAGAAATTCGAGTGATTTAAATACTTAAATTCAAATATATTTATAGTTAATGTTAGTATTAAATATTTGTATTTTGGCTATCTTAAATCCTTGATATTATATGTTATATGATCAATTGAAAGCCTAAAATATAAAAGAGGCCTAAGATTGTTTCCCCCCCTCTTTGGGCCAGTCAATGTTCCTTTACATTCTTTTCTTTTTTTCTCTTCTTTCTTTTCCTCCTTTTATTTCTTTTTTTTTTAATTCCTTTTCTTTCTTCTCTGTCCCACCTAAAGGCACAGTGTGATGCACATATAAAATTTAAAATTTCTTTTCTTCCTTATTTCTGTAGACTCCTCTACAAGCTCAGCAGTACCTTAAAACTAAGAATCCAATGGTGGACTGCCTCTCTTGCCTCCGGTCAGAATCACATTTTTATCAAATTCTACCAACACATTCACCTTTTTCTCCACTCTCTGTTTTTCCAATGCCTCCAAAAAGCTTACCACAGCAATTACCCCATGAGCATCTCATTCTGTAGCTCCAAATGGCTGATTTTTCAGTATGTTATTCTCTACCACTGGCTCTTCCTCCTAAAACCTTTTGAAGCTTCAAAACATCCTCACCATTGTGAGTTGTCACTACAATGTCATTAGCTGCCACCTCTCACAGCCCAAAAAGGTGAGTCGGAACACTCAGACCCAAGTCCAACGCATATTCCGTTTCATATCAATATCATGTCATGTCGACATAGCTATGGCACCCTCAAGTATGCCAAATTAACATAACATAGCTCTTCAATGCAAAGGGGACAAGACAACATGACACACTACGATCTTGTACAAAGGTGCTAACCTCAACCTCTCACTTGATCACTTTTGTCCTTTCCAGTGACAGTTGTAGGTGTGTTGTAACAAACTGATGTGATCTAGTTTCAGGTTCTAGATTAGAGTTGAATGTGAGAACTGGCATGGATTGGGTTCTAGCTTTCTGCTATTCCATTTAAAATTTATGTTTTTGTGAAGGCATAGGATTCACTATGTAAAATGATCAACAATGATTGATTTTATGTATTTGTATAATAAAATCCTGATTCCCTAAAAACATTCTGTTGCTGAACTTGCGATGTCATGTCCAAGCAAGAAGCTGTAATTGAAATGGTCTCTTGAAGATAATGTTCATTCTTTAGGAATGAATAATACTTTTGAGGAAATTGGATAACTATTAACAATAGGATGCAAATGCTATGAATGGAGTTTTTCTTTATGAAAGATTTGTTTCCTTTTTTTAGGTGTATGAACCATCATCACATTCTCATTTTGCGGGAGAATGTGTAAGTTGGCTCTATCAACTTTGCATGCTTTATGCATGCCACCTTTGAAGCATTAGAGTTTTTTGCCCATACTACACATTTGAGTCAAGAAAGATTTGTCTTTTATCACAGAATCATTTTTTACTTGTTTTGAAGACCGATTGTCTGCACATAATTTTTTCTGTAGTATTTTTATTCTTCATGTAATTGTTTGGAAATCGTTATGGAGATATTTAAGCCTTCTGATATTCAGGGTCGTCTGCAGCTTATTTTATGAGGTTATAAAATTCTGTTATATGAGATGTGTGTGTGTGTTTGAAAACACATCCTGTTCCTGGGTTTTGCTTTTCATAATTAGCTTGATTTGCCAAGATATACTGATATTGTTCCTCTTATATTATTATCTAGTGATGGCGAAACTTTTATATCAGCTGATGATCTGCGTATAAATCTTTGGAACTTGGAAATTAGCAATCAAAGTTTCAATATCGTCGATGTAAAGCCTGCAAACATGGAAGATCTAACTGGTAAGGCCCTTAGCATATCGGTACTATACTTTGTTGCTTTCACTGCTTAAAGTATTTGCAACTTTAGTGCAGTTCAATAAATTCGTGAAAGGGTTGAACTATTGTTATGTCTATCTTCACAGAGGTAATAACATCAGCAGAGTTTCATCCTACCCACTGTAATACGTTGGCATATAGCAGTTCAAAGGGCTCAATTCGCGTAATTGATTTGCGGCAGTCAGCATTGTGTGATTCTCATGCCAAATTGTAAGTGTTTTGCTTGATTTATGTACATTTTTACTAAGAAAAGCATGCTATGGATCTTGATCTGTGAGGGTATATTTGCAATTAGCTTTTGGTATCCTTTACTAATAATGATTGCTATTCTATGCCACAGGTTTGAAGAACCAGAGGCACCTGGTTCTAGATCATTTTTTACAGAGATAATTGCCTCAATCTCCGATATCAAATTTGCAAGGGATGGAAGATATATTCTAAGCCGTGATTACATGACTCTTAAGGTTTGGCTTTGTTTCTTTTTTATTCTTTTGCAATAACACCGTTATTAAAAAAAGACTTTCTCTTTCATGCTTCTTCTTTTCTGTATTTGAACATGAATATACAAGTTCATCCTTTTCTGTTTGATAGCTTTTTCTGTAAACTTTATGACGTTCTCTATTTGAATCAATCACAAGCCATATTTGTTTTCTCTATTTGAATCAGTCACATGCCATATTTTTATTTGAACACACTTCATTTAAAACCTATTAATATTGTTTTATTTAAATCATCATCTACTTTGTTTTGTTTAAATTTAATCACATTTCCCACTTCCTCTCAGCTGTAAGATTTCCAATGGTAGTTTTAAATTTTATTATTATTGATGCGTTCTTGATATTATAAATATCTGGTGTTTCCTTGTTTAATGGGGGATCTTAGGACCTGTTATTTAACATGATTACATATCACTTGGTTGTCAGTTGTGGGACATCAATATGGATTCGGGTCCTGTTGCAACTTTCCAAGTTCATGAATACTTAAGGCCAAAGGTATGGTTTCTGTCTTCTGAAATGGATGATATTAATCATATATGCTGTGTCGTGTGCTTATTATGCATTCTTTAATTGTTTCAGCTGTGTGATTTGTATGAAAATGATTCAATCTTTGACAAATTTGAGTGTTGCCTAAGTGGTGATGGATTGAGAGTGGCAACAGGTTCCTATAGGTTTGTCTTTGAGCAAAAATCTGTACCCTAACCTTTTTTTTTTATCTTCTTCCATGCATTGTGATTTATTTCCCTTGTGATCTCAGCAATCTATTCCGTGTATTCGGTTGTGCCCCTGGAAGCACTGAGGCAACAACTCTGGAAGCCAGCAAAAATCCAATGAGGTAAAAAATTTCAAAAGTGGAGTAACAAATAGAGTGCTTTGAATTATGATTTATGTAAAGATGTTGGTAGTTAGAAACATCTAAATTTTCTTTCAGAAGACAAGTTCAGACTCCCTCAAGGCCTTCCAGATCCTTAAGTAGCATAACACGTGTTGTCAGACGAGGTAGTGAATTGGTTTTCATTTGTTATGATTTCATACTTCCTACTATGTCTCTTGCTGTATCCCCTGGGGAGCAGGTTGATGGGGAAATTGAAATGAACTGTTTTGGTAAATGTCAGAACTCATAACAGGAGCAGAAAACCCCGGAGTTGATGCGAATGGAAATGCTTTTGATTTCACAACAAAGTTGCTGCACCTAGCTTGGCACCCAACAGAGAACTCAATCGCATGTGCTGCAGCAAACAGCTTGTACATGTACTATGCATAAAAGATGGTCCAAGAAGAATGTATTTGCTTGGTTAACTTGTTTCAAGTTGCTGATGACAAAAGCTCCTTTCCCTTTCCCTTTCCCCTCCCAAGTCCCAACCAGTGAGTTACAGGCTACATTGATTCTCACACTTCCGCTGCCCTTAAAATCTGTAGCGAATGCTATAGTATCGGACCAAGAAATGGCTGCCATAGATCCCTGAGGAAGCAAACCCATATATGTTCCCGTGCAGGCAGTTTGGTTCTCTTTTACCGATGACTTCACCTCATAAACCCTAAAACATTGCCAGTTCTTTTTTTACTTCTTATTTTTAACCCCCTCCCCAATGAGATGTGGAGTAATGTTTCTAGATTTGTGTCGGGTTGAAGTTAGCAGGAAATTGTGATTGTAGCTCTCCTACAACAAACTAAAGGATGTTCCATATTTACCACTAGGTTTAAGCTTAAGATGTAGTGTTTCTCTTTTTTTTTTTTTAATTTTTATTGAAAAAAAAATCTTTGGTGGGAAGGAAGGAGCTGTTGAAACTTGCAGTGCATCAATTTTTTTATTGATTCTTTTGTCATGTTTGGAACTTCAACCTTCAGTTTCCTTTATTATTATTATTATTATAGATAATATGTACTTTTATTCCCCCATTTTTGTTCCTTCTCAATAGATAATATGTACCTTAGTCCTTTTTCATGCATTTATATTTAACAAATCCTCGAGTTAGAAGGGTTAGAAGGGTTGCTTAATCTTCTCCAATTACATCCAAAATCCCAGTTGTTAAGAGGATCCTCTTCCTAAAAAACAACAATTTTGATACAATATATATAAAAACCTTAATCCCGAATATACGAAGGATTAATGTTTGATATTAAGAACTGTAATGTTAGTTTTGATTATATTTTTGAATATTAATATTCATATTCATATTCATATGTGACAAACTTTTTATTATTATAATAACAATATATGAGAATAATAAAAGCAGAATTCATATCAGGCTTTTTAAGGCATCGAATCTTCATAACAATAATCGAAAAGCAAGAAGAGTCTGTATGTATGGTACCAAAAATGATATCCTCTTATATGAATTGGTAAAATTATATCCATTCTCCATATTAATGTGCAATTTTGCAAATTATTTATTTTAATAATGATTTATTGTTGTTTCTTATATCCATATATATTAAATACAAAGCTGAAAATTATGAGGATAAAGGGAGCTAATGTTTGAGTTGATTCTGTTAATAGAAATGCAAATACTTCTTAACAGTAGGGTTTTTCCATTTTTGCATCTCAAATGTGAAACTTTGTTTCTAACTGTATCTCAAAAAATCTGTTCATAATTCAGCTTGTATTTGACGACAAGAATGGAACAAAATAAAGGCGAAGATCCTTGCTTTTTGACGATTTCCACCACCAATATTCTTTTCATTCAATATTTTTTCTATGGGTAACAAAATTACTACCAAACCTCTATTGCCTGCCTCCCTCTTAAGTCAACAAATAGACATCTACTTATATTTTTAATTTTACGATACAACTATGCCTCTGTTGTAAATATATTGGGTTGATGTAGAGGCTAGGCTCAAACACTGACCTTGCCCTTAAGCCCTATCAAAAATATCAAGTCTCAACGAAGGTCAACAAAAATAAATCAACGGCGGATCGGATCCCATTCACTCTTAAAATTAGGTACATTCTCAGTAAAATTAAAGAACTGGCACCTCTTTATTAAAAGATGTCTTTTTTATTATCACAACTTCCTAACTTCATTTATAATGACCTTTTTTGGGGTATAAACAGCTATGTCATAAAAATCGGAATATAAATTGAATTATACTGCTCACCCAACTTTAAAGCGCTTTCAAAAAAATTCTTACAATTTTAGTACTTAGCTTTTATGACGTTTTCATTTTAGTCATCCAACTTTAAATCTTTGACGCAATTAACTCTGCACGGTACATCATTTTGATCACTTTCATTAAAATGCTTTGCTGGACAACCTCTTGATAATTTGAATATTTTCTAATGTATTATTTTAATTTCTATCATTTTTTTACTTTAATCCTTAATTTTTTACTTGGATCAAGACTTTAAAAAAATTGATGACCAAAATGAAAGTGTAAATATGACGTGGACATGATTTGGTGTGTACATTCAGTTGTTGTTAAGGATTTAACACTTAGGTGACTAAAATGAAAAAAAATCTTAAAAGTTGAGCGATGATATTATAAGAATTTTTTTAAGTAATCAAAATGAAAATGTACTAGAAATTAAGTGATCAGTAACATAATTTACCCAAAAATTTAAGTCTAAGATATTAACACCTTTAAATTTTTTGAGGTGACCTTTTAAAATAATATTATAATAAATCTAAATTTAATAATATTAGAGTAGGGACTTTTGCATATTTTACCCCAAAACAAAATAAAAGAAGAGTGAATGCATGATGCATGCGAGAAGGACATGTCGACGGGATAACACGTTTTCCACTTTTCCTTCGTGGCCTTCTTGGGACGGTCCCACCCATCTTCTCCCTCCTTTCTCATGCAATCTCATCATACCTCCTCAACATTGAAGAATAAAAAGGTTGCGCACACACATTCACTTTCTCCTCTTGCTTATTTTACCTTAATAGAAACCACGTGACTATAATATTTCACCTTACCACCACACAGTAAAAAATAAAAAAAAAGGGAGTTTCTACAATTTTCGGGAAGGACGTGTCAACACGCAAACAACAGACCAATTAGTGGGTCCACTTTCACATTCACTTAACTGGACTCAGCTGTCACTCTAACACCTTACCCTCCCCCAAGCCCCAAAGCCTCAACCTATTGTGGGGGTTCCGCCACGTGCTGACTGTTATATTGGCTAACGGCACCGTAAAGCTACGATTCCTACCTTCACGGCCCTGATACGAACCCCCGACACAATAAACGCTCCTGATTCACTATCTCTAATCTAAACTTATTCTTGATAGCCATGGATAGGGGCAACTTGCTTTATTTTCACGCAGCCTTCGGGGTGGCTCTTTCGGCTTCGCTTACTTGGCTTAATCATTTTAAACCGATAAAAATTGGAGATTTTTAGTATCTTAAATTTTCGGGTCAATACCAATAAAAGTCCCTTTTATTTTTAAAATTACCAAAATAGGTCAGGTCCTGAATTAATTACCGAAATAGATAATTTCTCCCAAAAACACGTCCACGTCAGCGCGTTATCAGGGGATAAAGCAGAAAAATGCTTCCTCAAGGAAGTGCTTTGTCCACGTGGATAAAAAGCGCTTCCTTAAGGGCGCGCTTTGTGTCAACGTGGACAAATCGCTTCCTTAAGGAAACACTTTTCCCGTTTTTTAGGATTTAGGATTTTTTGTAATTAGAGTTAGGATTTTGGGGTTTTTGAGTTTTTAGATTTTAGAGTTTTAAGGAAAAATTAAATAAATAAGGGTTTAAGGTTTTTTAATTAAATTAATTATAAATTTTAAAAAATTAGATTAGGGTTTAGTGTTTATGGTTTTTAAGGAAAAAATCAAATAAATTAAGGTTTAGGGTTACTTGAGTAAATTAATTATAAATTTTAAAAAAATTAGATTAGGATTTTTAAGGAAAAAATCAAATAAATTAGGGTTTAGGATTATTCGAGTAAATTAATTAAAAATTTTTTAAAAAATAGATTGGGGTTTAGTATTTAAGATTTTTAAGGAAGAATCAAATAAAACTAGTTGTTATTCGTTATATATTTTAAACTCATCTAAAAAAATAAACTAATAAAATTAAATGTTTTTAGTAAAAATTAAATTTATTAAAAGAATTTTTTTAATATTAAATTAAAAAAATATATATATAAAGAATTTTTTGTATTTTCAAATTTTAAAATAGAAAAAGAATTTTGTATGAAAAACAGGAAAAGAGTTAAAAGTTTATATATATATATATTAAATTTATCTTTTGCTGTAATTTTAAATTTATAATAAATTAAAAATATTAATATAATATAATATGCAAAAAAAACACATGAAATTTAATATAATACAATCATATTAATAATAGAATATTTTAGGGATAATAATTCCTTAAGGTCTTAAGATCATGAGTAAATATTTTTGATTGTTAGTGAATGATTTATAAATAAGTATTAATAACTTTATTTAATGGAATTTAACATAAATTTTAATATTTTAATATTTAATATATATTTTAAACTATAGAAGTTTAAATTTAAAATTCGAGAAAAAATATAATAATTGTAATTAATATTTAACTATATTTAAATAAAGTTAGACTTAATAAATAATGTATAATTAATTCATAATTTTTTAAAATTTATAATTAATTTAATTAAAAAACCCTAAACCCTAAACCCTTATTTATTTATTTTTTCCTTAAAACCTTGAAATCTAAAAACTCAAAAACCCCAAAACCCTAACCTAATTGTAAAAAACCTTAAACCTTAAAAAACATAAAAAGTAATTCCTCAAGGAAGCGCTTTGTTCACGTGAACCCAAAGTGCGCCCTCAAGGAAGCGTTTTTTGTCCACGTGGACAAAGTGCTTTCTTGAGGAAGCGTTTTTCTGCTTTATCCCTTGACAACGCGCTGACGTGGACACGTTTTTGGGGGAAATGGTCCATTTCGGTAATTAATTCAGGACCTGGTCCATTTCAGTAATTTTAAAAATAAATTGACTTTTATTGGTTATTTGTCCTAAATTTTCTTTTCCTTTTTAAATTATAATAACAGGATAATTTTTAAATAATAAATACGACTAATACGACTTAAATCTAAATCACATCTAAAGCGGTGAACACTCTTAATCATCAGATCATCACACGAGGTTCTAATATCTTAATCTTTAGAATAAATCAAATATCAATATATATTTCATTAATGTGTCCCACTTTCCTTCATTTATTTGGAATTTTGATTTCTTTCAAAACAATAAATTGGAATTTCGAAGCTTTGAGCTATGCCTAATTACACATTTTGTCCTTTTCCTAAGTATTTTTTTTTCACTGTTTGGGGGATAAAGACACCTTTGTTATTAGATTATGGTAGCATATTACATGTGACATTTTTGTTGTTTTCAGGAAGCTGTTTACTCTACACCGTACAATGCTATATAGTTTAGCCAGAGATAATGGTACGTTTCAAAGTTATCAAAAATGTTTTTTCCTTATAAAGTAGTAAACATTGTTACAATTGTTTTTTAATTTTTTTATACCACACTTAAAATTATTCATAATTTATTTTAATTTTTAAATAGTAAGATAAATACTAGAACTCACATCCTATTACATCGGCAACGATATCGATACTATCAATGTCAATTGAGTTAAGATTTAGCTAAATTTTTTTATATTTTTATATAAAATTTATAAAAATATAAATATAATATGTTTATAAACCGTTAAAATTTTCAATTTAACTGGAAATAAAAAATTTTAACATTTAACTTTTTAAATGTGTTTAATAATTTTATTAAATTTTAATTTATATAGAAATTTCAATAATTTATTTTGAATAAGATAAATAGGATTAAATTATTTTATTTAATTTTTATAATAAATTATACGTAACAAAATAATATATTAATATTAATAGGATTAAATTTAAGAAAAGAAATAAAACTACTATTAATTTTATCAAACAACTTAATTATGTTCAATATTTAATTTTATTAATATATCAAACAACTTTCTAATATAAAGTCAGTATTTATAAAATTCAGAATTAAAATTTCAACTCTCAACTATCCTGCACTTAAAATTTTAGTTTATCAAATAACACTAAGGGATCATAATTTTTAAAACGTCAATTTTACCATTTCAATCATGCTATGTTTGGTAGGAGTGTTGTTTTTTTATGCGTGTTTTAATATATGAGTTAGCAATAAACTAATTCAATTGATAATATTTAGTCACTGTATTTATTTACTTTGAAGATGTCTTATTTTTTACGAGAGTTATTATTCAACATTCTAATTTCAAATTTAAAATTGTACTAAATATTTTTTTATTTTATATCCAGCTATTGTAATACATACATAACAAATAAATCTTTTTCTCAATGATATTTATTTATTATTTATATTAAGAAAATATAAAAAAATTAACACATTTACAAAACCAACAATAATAAATATTTATGTTTTTCAATGATTTTATAATTACTTTTAAATTGATGTTAAGTCTCTTATTGGGATCTCAAAGTTCAGTAATATGTACAAATCAAATAGCTTAAATTATAACTTTAAAATAGATAACATATATAAAGTATTTAAGTAATAAATTTAATTGTGTTAATAAAGTTGAGATTTTTTAAATTCAAATTTTTAGAAAAATAATTTTATTATTTTAGATCATTTAGGTATACCTTTCATTTTATGATGTAATGTGGGGGTAGAAAGGTTTAACTTAGGCGCATATTTTCTTTATTTACAAAAGAGATTGAAAATACTTGGATTAGCTCATAAGAGCAATTAATTAGATCGACATATGCGATCTTCCGACCCACGAAATATTTCTAAACAGAAGTCAACGAACACCAATATAAACCAAGAACACTAGCAACATTCCCAGAAGGATCTAGGCATAAGAATATTTAAGGGCACTGTTCACAAATATTTTTGTAATAAAAACTTTTGGATTATTTTTAATTAATTACTGCATTAGTTAGAGAAGTTGATTGAGCCACTCCCAGACCCCAAGACATTCAAAGCTAGAGAGAGAGAGGGATAAACAGTGTCTGGGTCTCTTTATATTTGAAAGTAAAGTGGCCACTCTCAGGCGGAGAGAGACGCATTTGATCAAACTCTTCATCACCCAAATATGTGTTCCTTCTCTCTACACTTTTTCAATCTTTGAATTCCTTACTTTATGTTACTAAGTTGGTGCTTGTTTGTCTCTTCTCTTTTTTTTTTTCTTTTAATCACGAGCTTCATGGTTTCTGATTTTGTACTTTTGATGAACTGGAAGTTTATGTTTTGCTTCGTCTGTCTGATTGTATGAATCCCAAAAGAAAAACATAGCATCCCTTTTTGTCGTGTTTTCAGTGGCCTTTTTTCGCCACTTCACAAGCTTGAAAGGTTAACAGCTTTTCAGTTCCTTGAAATTTGGATAAAAAAACACCGCTTTCTGATCCTCGAGCCTCAAAACTCCATTTTATTCCTTTTGCTGTCCATTGTCATCTCATAAGCAGAAAAACCGGAACGAAACTTTATCATCAAATTTTGACATAAAGTGATTAAAGTTGACGCTTTCTTTCTTCTATCTTTACAAATCTCGGAAAATTTTGAGATCTTTTACTCCTTTTGAGATCACAAGGATTAATCGAAATGCAAGACCCGACGGGTTTTCAACAAATGAAGGCACCGGTTTTTCCAGAGCAGGAGCAGCTAAAATGCCCGCGCTGTGACTCAACCAACACTAAATTCTGTTACTACAACAACTACAACTTAGCTCAGCCCCGCCATTTCTGCAAGAGCTGCCGGCGTTATTGGACCAAAGGCGGAGCCCTTCGGAACATCCCCGTCGGCGGGGGTACCCGCAAGAACTCCAAACGCTCCTCCTCTTCCTCGGACAGTAGCAGCCAACCCAAACGCCAGTCTAACCCCGCTCCGGACTCGATCCGAAACCAAAATCTCCCCGACTCGTCTCCGCCGCCGACGATTCCGCAGCAGGTTCTTCTGAGCTCGGCGGTTCAGAATTCGGTTTCGAATGCCGACCAGACCCGGATGTATGTCTTGTCCCTTGATCATCAAGCAAGGAAGATGACGGATAGTGGTGGGAGTTTTAGCTCGCTGCTGGCATCGAGTGGGCAGTTCGGGAATCTTCTAAACGGGTTGAATCCAAATGGATCGGGTTCAGAAACAGCACACACGGACGATTTTGGAGGGAATTTGGCTTCGGGTCGTGGAATCGGTCCTAGTTCGGATCGGGATCCGAGATTGAGAGAGAGCAATAACAATAACGATGAGAGTTATTTCGGTGTACAGGGAGGTGGTGGCGGTGGGGATACAAATTGTTGGACTGGCTGTAGCAATGGCTGGCCTGATCTTGCTATTTACACTCCAGGTTCAAGTTTTCACTAGAAATTAATAAATTTCACCACTTTCACTTTGTTCTAATTATACGGGTGTACTCAGTTTTTTTTTTTTTTGAGAATAGTACTTAGGTAATATGTATTTTTTATATTAAAAAATTGCTATGCTATAATAGGAGATGTAAATACCAGAAAGACTTGAACGCTACAATTATAGAGATATTTAGGTTTTCTTCTCAAATGTGGTATGAATGATGGAGGAATTAGGATTTTGTTGCACCTCTGTTGGAGGTGTGGTGTGAGAATTGGTGTTTGTGCTTATAATGCTATCTTATTGGTTTCACTGAGGGGTCTTCCCCACTCTTTGAATTGGCAAGATTTTAGGATCTAACATTCAATTTGGCTTTAACTGGTTTAACAATTTAAGCAGATTAAATGAGAGATGTATTGTTTATAATCTGATCTTGATATAATAAATGCATGATTGAGTGGTTCAATCATTCATCAAAAATTATATCCTTGAAATGTAAATCTCAGCTTGTAGAGCATCAATATTACTTTAATATTGAATATGTTTGATTTAATCTGATACTGTTTCTTTTTAAGTAATAATGCCTGATCGGTCATGTCTTTAATTTATTCAAAAAGAGATTTTGATCCATTTTTCTTTAAGAAGAAGAAGCTTATTTTAAAATTTGTAATGAGTTAAAAAGCACTTTTTTTAATAAATGCTATGGAGCGGGGAAGACATGGAAAATCCAATCTCAAAAGATCAAGCTCTGCATGTTTAAACTTTTTGTCTTTCAAGATCTAGACAAATCCTTCAAATATCTTTATAAGATAAGATTATTTAGATTTCTCTAAACCAAAAGTAAAAGAAAATTTGTTATGTCCTCGCAATATCATCTTTTGCTAGACTACCAAATTTTATGATGAAAAGAAAAATTCGATTTTGCAGCTTTTTTAATAATGCTTTTAATTTGATATTTGTCATAACTCGATTAATATGGACATTGTTGTTAATGTAGGAGGATTTAGCTTTGAGTGCGTTAAAGCATATTCGTCATTATGTATTTACACTTAAGATAAAGAGTTCGATGACTAAAACTTATGTTAAATCAGTCTCTTTTTTAT
This sequence comes from Gossypium hirsutum, assembly GCF_007990345.1. NCBI lineage: Eukaryota > Viridiplantae > Streptophyta > Magnoliopsida > Malvales > Malvaceae > Gossypium > Gossypium hirsutum. The sequence continues at coordinate 11,692,157 of NC_053441.1, read as the reverse complement.
AAAAATTTATTTTTTTCACCAAGACAAAGAAACATTGATTCAATAGGAGACGTAATTGAAAATATATACCGACTTAATCATGAGTCAGGTCAAGTTAATGCAAAAATTTAAATTCTATTTTTAGGTTTGGGTCCGGCTGTATTAAATTTTTTTATATAAAAATAAATTTCAAAAATATAATACATTAAATACACAAAAAATATTAAAATAAATGTTTCTTAAAAAATTGAAGATACATTAAAAAAAATCTTTATACTTAAATAACACTAAGATAGTTGTAACTTAGCAAACACATGCATTTAAAATAGTAATAAAATTAATAATAAAACAAGAGTTATATAATATCCAAATAATAACAACAAAATAGTAACAATATAATAGCAAAATAGTAGCAAATAGCAATAAAACATTGATGAAATAAAAGTTGGGTAACTTCAAGCCAAGCCCGGACAAAAAATTTTATCTGTGGCCTAGCCTATTTAGGAAACATGCATTATTTTTTGTTTAAATTCATTTTTTAAACCTATATTTTTCTTAAACCCTTCCACTTTTTGAACAGACTTCGAATCTAGACTAATAACTTATCTACCCTATACTCTATTTAAACATGATTTCAACACCACTACCCTAATAATTTACTGTACCACTTACAATGTGACTCCCTGTGCCTCTATAATAAAACACATTATCTCTTGCAAGGTGTTAATTTGGTTTGTGTTCCCATTATCGTTATTATAATCATTAGTATATAATAATTTTATTATTATTTCTCAACAGCTTTGCATTTGTTAAATTGCGAGTTATTAATTCAAATTGTATTTGAAAATAACAGGATGAGTACTTAAAGCTGCTCTCTATATTTCTGCCCTTATGGGCCACCCACTATGGTCTATAATGTATTGATAAATATTGGACCACCCTTTCAGTTCAACAATGTCATCTGCTAGCTAACCACATCTGGCGAGGCTCCCTGTAATCCTTTTTAGGCAAAGAAATGGAAAATTTTGTCCCACAATAACAGTATCAATAGATGGTAAGACATACAATTATACAGGGAAGTTAGGGCTTTTCTTATTCGTTGAACCCCCAACCATTAATGTAGTCAGCATCAACCAATGAATCAAACACTATTAATGTGCAGTCCTGATTCAGCGTTTGGGACATATATTTGACTAGGCAATACTATCACGTTGTTGTGCATATCTATACTAGTATCCCAGATTTTTTGTATCCCAAAAATAAAGACTAAAGATAGATATAAGCGAAATAGAGCTTTGGCTGTCCAACTCACAACTTGCTGGAGGCTTTTTGCATTACATTTCTATTGGTATCAATAATTTCTGAAAATAGGATATAATATAACAATCATGTCACTGTTCCCAGTTGAAGAGGAACCAGCCAATTGAGCACGACCAGGAAAGCAAGATGGATTAAAATCTTCGTTAACATCATACCTAAACATGTCCATATTAAATATATACGAGTAATATATGTTGAAGTTTCATACAGACAGTTCAACAATGGGGATATCATCATCATCAAGTTTCCATCCATTTCCCTGTGATTATGGTCACAGCTAAAACAACGAAATACGTTAAACTGATTTGTGTAGAAATAAATTATTGAACAAAGTATTCCGAGGAACTACTTTTTTCGCTTGATCCAAGCTAACATAATGCTGCAGGAGAAACAACAAATAAATGCAGTCCCAGGTTTCGACTCAGTCCCGAGTTAGCCATAGCATCCGCTGCACGGTTACCGTAGACATGCACGACACACACTGTCCAACAAAGCTGCAATAGATTCTTTATCGACTGGACTATTATGTTGATGATCCAGCTTAGTGCGAATTACGTGGACTACTGCAATATTATCTAACTCAAGCATCACTTTTGTCGCTCCCAAGGCCCATCCAAGAAACCCAACAATGAGAAACACATTTTCGGAGATCTACAAATAAATAAACGAATAATCATTTCAGAAAAGAACTTGAGCTTAATGGGTTTAGGGTTGCGCTTATTAAGTAGCAACTTCTTGACATCATCAGCGGGGTAAAACTTAGGAGCCTTAGTGGTGAGAGGGGCTTTAGGATTGGGGTCATAGCGAGGGGAGATGCCACCGTGTTCGGCCTTGATAGCCCAAAGGCTTTGCTTGTGGTGGTACATCTTGGACCTGGAATACTTGCCTACGCCACGTACAAGATCAGGGTTTTGGGTTTTAGCAGGGGCATTCCTTTTTGCTGCCATTTCCTCTTTGAACCCTTTACCCTGTGACGAATGCTCTTTTTGGTTGGGAAAGGTTGATAGGAGCATAACTCTAAAACGTTCGGGATTGCAAAATGTGGGGTTTTATTTTTATTTTTTTGGAAAACTAATTTAATGAACGTATAAAAATGTATACACATGACAACACAGCAAGTATTCCAACAAACGAAGGGTTGATCAAAATAGCAACATTTTAATATAGTTGAAAAAAAAGTTAAATTAACTAAAATTGGAATGCAATCATTTTAGAGTGATTATGTGAATAGTTTATCCTTTTTATATTGAATAAATATAGCTATTCATGTACGCAATATGTTAATGTAAAATGACGTTATATCAATAATTGTGTTATATGTTAATGTGAAATGATGTTATATTAATAATAGTGTTAATGATTTATAAAAATTGAACCAAATCAATACTTAATGTATAAAATTACACAAAATCAAAATTCGTATACGGTATTACACATTAGACCAAAGTTTATATATAATTTTATATTTTATCCCTTATATGTATTGTTTTTAGAAACATTGTAATAGAAAACTCATGGAGATAGCCCGGAATAACTATTCTTAAAAAGTTATTTAGCTTTTAATAGTAAAATATATACATAGTTTTATATAAGCTTAATTCATGATCTAGGACTAGTTTAGTAATACTTTTGAAAAGTGTTTTTAAAAAGTGTTGTGAAAAAGTATTTTTAAAAAATATTTTTGAAAAATTTAGTTTAAGAAGTCCTTTTGAGAAATAAAATGTTCATTTTAGACATATTATTATCAAGTAACAAATATATATTTAAATAATATTTAAATTAGTTAATATTATTATATTTTAGTATTAATATAAAAATATTTTATTATAACTTGTTGTTAATATCTTAATATATGAAACATAAATTTTAAATATTTGTAAGCAATAAATATTAATTATTTATAAAATTTAATTAGAATATATAAACTATGTTTTAAATATTTAAATATAACCATTAGATATTTATAATTAGATATTAACATATGTATATTATTTTAAAAAATATTTTTTTAATTTTTAATGAATGATTTTAACATATTTGTAATTAAGCACTAAAAAAAGGGAAAAGTAGTGTGTTGTTAGAGGGGTGAAAAAATAATTAAGCATTAAAAGTATTTTTGGGAGAGGAAAAATAAAAAAATTTTAGCTTATTCTTTTCAAAATCAAAAGTGTTTTTCAAAAGTGATTTTGAAAAATAAAAAAATTTCAGTCAAAAGTAGATTGTTTAGCACAATTTTTTTTCCAAAATTTTTTTTTAAACATTACTAAACAAGCCCTTAGTTTCTAAAGTATACCCATTTTCTTATTTTAGTATCCAAACTTTTTTTATGTCTCAATTTAGTATTTAAAGTAAGTTTCTATTATATTTTTTATAGGCTACAAATTTTTTTTATAGTTAATCACAAAGCACGACATGGTGTCTTTATGTAAAAAAAATTTCTTTTATTAAATGTATATACACATAACAATATAAAATGGAAACAAATGTATACAAATTCAAATATATATAAAATCTAGAAAAAAATATAACTTATAAAAATAAAATTTACAAAAAATACGATAATTGGAAAGAAATTAGTTGGAGTTAATAATATTGTTACAAAAATGTAAAAAAAATGTAAAAACTATAAAAAATTGTAAAAATAGTTAAAAAAGTTTAAAAATAAAAATTATTTATAAAATATATAATTCTAAAATTTTAAAAGTATTTAAATTTTAATTTTTTTTTGCAATTTATTTAAATTAGGTTTTTATTTTTATAACAATTTTTAATTTTCATATATTTTTTTAACTATTTAAAATTATATATTTTAGAATTATAGTTTTTAAATTATATATTATATATTGTACATGATTTATTTTACATTTTTAACTAATATAATATATGTAATACTAAAAAAATAAAAAAAAAGACACCTGACATATTCTATTATCACAACGTGTCCAGTCAACATGGGTCAACGATTGGTCAAAGTCAAAAGTTTTTTTAAAAATATTTAAATATTTAAAATTATAAATTTCTATTTTTTAATTTAAATTTAATATTTTTATTTAAATAAACTTAATTGTCACGTTACATTTTTTTTATTAGCCAAAACATGTCATATGATGCTTTTTCATTAGCCAAACCAAAGTTGTCTAAAGGTTTTTTTTTAATCCTGATTACAAAATGGACCAAATGTTTTTTATTTAAATTTTATATCTTAAATAGCATTTTTTTATATATTTTAAAATTTGGTTATATGCATCATTTATTGTTTTTTAACTTTTTACACATTAACTAAAGAAGATTGACAGTTTGTGTCGTGGAACTAAAAAAACTATGTTGCATTGAGATATTATACAGAATATACATTTAAAATGTGTATGTGTTATAATTTAATTATTTTATTGCAAAATTACTCAAAGTTGTTACATATTATCGAATTTATTTGAATGAAAAATAATACTAACAAAAAAACATGGAATCAAAATTATATAGTAATAATAAGTAAAATCCAGCTTAGGGAGCTTCGCGTGGAATTTTCCATAAAACAGACTCGCAGTTAAAAGGAAAACACACACACACACACACACACAACAAAAGGGAACAAAAATAGAATCAAACCCCAAAGGCCATCTCTCGTAGTTGCAGTACTCCTTTGGGCTACCGTATCCTTCTTTATCTATCTTTTCCCTCCGCCACTAGAAACGGCCACGCGCCGCCATTCTTTCTATTTATATTCGTACAAACGCGGAAACGCATACGTATAAATTCACGTATGCAAATACAATTTCCATGTCACAATAACTTAAACGGAACAAATCTAGTAAAACCCTCCCGCAAAAATAATGTACGGAGGCTCCTCCAAGCTCGGTCGCGGTGGAGGCGGCGGACGTGGGGGCGGAGGCCCTCGGAACCGCTCTTTTCCTCCGCCGCCGCCACAGCGCCCTTCTTCCGCTACCCAATCAGGCAGGCTTTCCCTTGGCTCCGCCCCTCGTAACCGCCCCGGTATTGGGGGCGGTTCAGGACCCGCACCGTCTGTCGAAGAGAGCTTTTCTCTTGTTTCTGGGAACAACCCTTTGGCCTTTGCGATGATAATAAGACTGGCGCCAGATTTGGTGGAGGAGATCAGGCGGCTCGAGGCTCAAGGAGAGACGGCCAGGATTAAATTTGATTCAATTCCGACTCACCCTACTGGGAACGTGAGTTTCTAAACAAGAATCCAGTTGGGTTTGCTCATTTTTTTAAATTTTTTATAGCTATTTATTTCAAATTGCATTCTTTTTCTTCGAATTTGGAAGTTTTTTTAGAGATGAAACTAGTGCGATAACATGCTGCTTGATTGGAATTCATCTAGATTAAGCCTAATTTCTTTTTAACTGTACTTTTAATTTTCGATGGTCTAGGGGGATAAAATTATTAGGAAAGAATGCTGCTTGATCAAAATTTGTCTCGCTTTAGCTGGATTTTTTTGTCGTTTTGAAAATTTTACAATGCTTATTTGATTTTTGTGGAACTTTAATTTATTATTTTTGCATTTTAGGGTTACTTTTTACTGGCTAGCTTTTGATTTTCTGAACTTTGGTTTGTGTGTAACAATGTAAACTTGTTGTGATCTTGTTTTCTAAGTTCTTAGTTTCCTACGGATTATGGAAATGTTAGTTGCTTTATTGGGGGGGGGGGTTTGCAACCTAGTTTAGCCTCATATTGGGTGGTTTTATGGGGTGGGTTCTGAATTTTCTTATATTGATGCTTGCATCTGATCTTTTCAAGGTGATTGTGGGTTGCATTTGGTTATTTTAAGTAGATTTATTTTGGCGGTTTATTGGCAGATACTTAGGTAGTTCTTATAATTCTGCTGGGCTTGCTTGTTCTTTATCTCCACTAGCCCCCTCCCGGCCTTTAATTCTGGACTTCTAGTAGGCCATGAGGAAGTTGGGTCTGTCTGGCATCTGTTTTTTTTTTGTGTGTGTAATCTGTAGAATGTCTTGATGAGTTTGGTGTGCCTTAATATGTTTTCCTCAGATGTGTATATGTTCAATCTTAATAGACTTTCCTTGTTGGTTAATTTAGTATCTGATGATTTAGGTTCTGAATTTGGTGATTCCTACTTTGAATATGATATGGCTTTTAAGTCCATGTGTACAAGATATGATAGAGGGTCACTTTAGGTAGGAGCAGTTGTAAAACATGTAAAAATGAAAGTTTAATGCAGGATTGTTCACATACCTAAACCTCTGAAAAAAGTATGCATTTGCAGAAAAGAAAGCAAATCTAGTCAACTTGTTTAAAATGATAGCTATCACTGTCTACCAATGTTGGTAGTTCTTGCGTATCAACAAAAGGTTGTATCATTTGCATGGTCAGTTTGATGGTAAATAAATCCTTATATCATCAGCACAAGAATTTAGTGCAGGATGGATTAAATTTAGTATCTGATGATTTAGGTTCTGAATTTGGTGATTCCTACTTTGAATATGATATGGCTTTTAAGTCCATGTGTACAAGATATGATAGAGGGTCACTTTAGGTAGGAGCAGTTGTAAAACATGTAAAAATGAAAGTTTAATGCAGGATTGTTCACATACCTAAACCTCTGAAAAAAGTATGCATTTGAAGAAAAGCAAGCAAATCTAGTCAACTTGTTTAAAATGATAGCTATCACTGTCTACCAATGTTGGTAGTTCTTGCGTATCAGCAAAAGGTTGTATCATTTGCATGGTCAGTTTGATGGTAAATAAATCCTTATATCATCAGCACAAGAATTTAGTGCAGGATGGATTAAATTTTATTTTGATTGCATTATATTTTCTGAGGCACCTTCATGACTCAATATTTTTATTGACTGCATTGGTGGCTTCTACTTGTATCTGGTGGTTTTAAAATTATGCGCTAAATTCTCATCATTGATAGATGGCCTTTCTGGTCTGACAGTTATTGACTTGGACTACACAAAGTATGGTTTAGGGCTTAGGAGTTTTGTGTTTCCTTGAGATGTCGCTAGACCAAAAATCTTGATTTGATTTTCTATGCTTATTTTTAACTAATGATTCTTCCCATTATTCATTTGACTTTTGGAGACTGAAGTTGCAAGTCTCTTTTCATTTACATTTATGTGTGGCCTGTTAATTATTAAAAATGTGGGTTTAATTGATCATCACTACTGTAGGTTATTGATGTTGGTGGCAAGGAGTTTAGGTTTACTTGGTCACCGGAATTAGGTGATCTGTGTGATATATATGAAGAACGTCAAATGGGTGAAGATGGAAATGGTTTGCTTGTTGAATCTGGGTGTGCATGGCGCAAACTGAATGTTCAACGTGTCTTGGATGAATCGACAACAAATCATGTTAAGATGCGGTCAGAGGAATTTGAACGCAAGCTTAAATCTCGCAAGTATGTTATCTGGATGGTTTTCACATCATCATTGTTTGCCTAAGCCTGCATATTTGTCTTCCCTTTCTTTAATGTACTTTGTTGTGTATGTCCAGTTAAGATGATTCAGATCTAGATACATATTCTACTATGGTTGGTTATCAAAATAGAGGCTCTCTTAGAATAACATGTTGGTAATACACGATATGTGAAGAGACACCTATTAACATTTACTTAGCTGGTTAACACACTACATTAATTGCTATTGTTTTACTTGTTTTATTTAAGAGTATCTAGCTGGTTTACGTTTTCTGCATCTGGAGTTTCATTTAATACACTTCAGTTAGTTCGTTTAGCTGTTTTTGGGTAAATAAAGACACCATTTGTGGAAACCTCCTAAAATAGTACAAAACTCTGCAAATTAATTACGTAGATAATTTTTTCTCCACACCTTTGTTTGCCAATGAAAATTTGGCTGAAATTTTGTAATCTACTGAACCGGCCTTTTCAGCATTGCAAGATCTTTCCCATACCTAGTTCTATGCGAACCTGAAGAAATGGTAATAGTGTGATTGGTATGCATGAGTGCAATCTCTTGGTCCTTTTTCATTGTCCTCTAAGGAATGCAGTGGAAGGATGTAGGCTAGTCAGTTCCTAAAAAAGCAAGTACTCCATCATCTCTAGAATTCTTCAGAAAGCCTCTATCCTCATCTTTTCTCTGACAGGGACTCATCATCATTCTATGTATCATTGTAACCTCTGAGACCTTGGATTACATTTGATCTTTCTCAGGTTGAAGCTCACCTCCCAAGTTCCAATTTTAAAAATAATAGCCTTAACCTATGTAACCCAATCATCAGCCTCAAAATAATATCAATAAGTTTGGTGCAAACAGCTGTCTAACATCTGAAATCGCCTTGTAAAGTATTGTTTTTGTCATCCTCATACCCCAAATTTGTTCATAATCACAACATATATAATTCTTTTCACATTGCTTATTCTGAAATCAGCATTGCTAGAGTTCGCCATACAATCTTTTGCTGTGTTTCTGATGTTTAAGTGCTTCTTTAAGAATTCAGAATCGACACTAGCTGAAAAAGAACATTCACAAAGATTTGCAACACTCTCCATATTACAGAGACAAGTCAAACAAGATCAGAAACCCTTCTAATTAAGAAGCTCTTTATCATATCAAACTTTTTACCATTTCCTAGTTTGTATTAGAAATTTGAATTCTTCTCCCTGATTATGTTTCATGAAGAAACTCTGGCCATCGTTTTATCTTTTATGTGGTTTTTGTTGTTGATATGTTGTAAATATTTTATTATGCTACATTCTTATGTTCTTCGTCACTTTTGGCACTATGGTTAAGTTAAATGAACATTATTTTTGTCTTTTCACCTTGGTGTTGATGACAGAGCTATTATATTAGACCATGGAAACCCATCAATGAAGAATCAAATCAAGCAAATGGTTGCTGCTGAGGGTAAGGTTTTCTTTGTGATGTTTGTGTTTGCACCTCAACCCCCTTTCTTCTTCCATACACAGTATATTTTTGTTTTTACTGACAATAAGCATCAGAACAGGGGTATGCCTGGACTTAGGTCTATTTAAGATCTCTTCCCTAGCATATTTCTTAGAATGCTTTATATATGCACGCAATTTTCATTTCATTGTCCTACTCCCAGATTCTTTGATGCCTGTGTTACAGAGATGATATCCAAAAGTTACTTTTTCAATCATGGAATCCCTTAGTAACGAGGATGATTCTTCTTATGTATATTTTTAGCCTTGATCCTCACTCACTTTAGGGAAAAAGGATTTGCATGCACAATACATACAAAAAGATATAGAAGAAAAAACCCATTGAAAATGTTTTTCACTGAAAGTAATTGTTGGTAGAGAGCATTTAAGATTAGAACACGTCAATTTTTAAAGCATGAATGTTCACTGTCTTATATGTCTCTTGTGTTTGCAGCTAGTCCATGGAAGTCCCATTTTAAAAAAATGGAGCTTGCTCTTAAGAAGCGTAACGACACACCTCAAGGTAAATAATTTGGATTTCATTAAATTAATTGAATATGAAATTACCTTTTCTTTGGCATGGTCTCACTGAATCTGTACGAGGTATTGAGATTATACTTCTAATTAGTTGCAGTTTTGGCAGTTCTTTCCTCTTCTGTTTAAGTGTCTTGATATGTGTATTGCAATGTATGTTTTATGCACCAGCTGCTGCTGGAGGCCCTCCAAAATCTGGCTATAGACCTGGATTAGTTTCGGCTGCTACTGCGAAGGGAAGACGCTCATCTTCACCTTTACCATCTCCACTTGAGCGCTCTGATGCTGCAGTATCTCCAAGTGGTCTTGGAAATACCACCAAGACTCATGCTGGCAGTGAGGATGTTATGCCTTCTCTGGTGAAGAGCAAAGAAAGTATTTCCAGCTCTGATAAAGAAATACCAAGCAGGGCTTCTAGTGCAGGACGTGAGATGCAAGAACGCAGGGGAAATTTTGGACCTAAGCCAACGGACTTACAGAGTCTTCTGATCAGTCTACTGAAGGAGAACCCCAAGGGGATGAGCTTAAAGGCAAGTGCTAGGGTTTAGTGGATGTTTTAAATTAATTGCCCTCTTTGCTACTAGTGCATGCAGTTGGCTTCAGTCAGCTGCTTTATTTTTTGGATTATTTTATCTCAGTCTTTCTCTCCCTTCTTTCCCTGAAATGGTGACAGGCCTTGGAGAAAGCTGTTGGTGATACAATTCCAAACTCTGCTCGAAAGATCGAGCCCATTTTAAAAAAAGTAAGTGATGGATACTTGATGCAAAGTATTTTTAAGAATAGCATGTAATCTTATGCCTTCCTTTAAATTTTTGCATCAGATTGCAACTTTCCATGCTCCAGGAAGATATTTCTTGAAACCAGGAGTGGAGTTGGAAAGCTTGAAGAAATCGTCATCTGAAAGTGGAAGGTACCTGTCATTTTCATTTCCAGTGGGGTTGATTTGAATAATCTTATAACTGAATTGAGTTCTCGTAATTTATATTTTATCTTTATATTTCATGATTTCTTATTCTCATCGCATAACTCAGGGCAAGATTTTAGTACGAAAAGAACTTTAACTGAGCTTTGCCATATATATAGGTAGGTTAGCTGTAATTTGCTAGAAATAGACGACTTTTTCTCCTCTGAGATCTTACTGCAATCTTAACTAATAAAATTCAGGAGGAGATTTCTTTTATATATTATTCAAGATCTATTTTCTATTTAGCTCCTACATTTTAGAGAAATTATCATTTGGGCGCTTTTTGGAATCTCATGTTTTTATAACTTACAAAATGAACAAGATTCATTTTCTTGTTTGGGAATCTCATGCCATAAATCTTTTGCTTGATTATTCAGAACTAACTGTTGCTCTGGTTATTGTTGATTTTCTTATTAGTTTTTATTAATGATTATCTTACAGAGTTTTCAGTAAGTATTAGTACATTCAAAGTTGGTTGGTGCCTCTTCTAAGTGTTAAGAACCCTGGGAACCTCATTCTTGGTTTAGTTTCTTGCTTGGATAAAAGCTTACCTGTGTTTTATTTGTTGTAGTATACATGGCCTTCATGTTGTTTGTCTATATTTTTGCAGTTCACCTGAAGGTAACCGTCACGAGGCTCCAGCTCCCGAAGAAAACCAAGACCAGACACTGGCTCCAGTATCATTCTTGGCGGAGAAAATTACTCATGATGAAGTAGAGGAACAGACCCATTTAGACTCTAAACTTACAGTAGCATCTGATCCAATGGAACAAATTGACATCCAACAACTTTCACCTGATTTGGGTGGTGAGAGAAAAGCTTCTGACAATAGTGAGGGGCAAGCAAATAGTGCTAGTGACAGTGGCAGTGATAGTGATAGTGACAGTGACAGCAGTGACAGTGGAAGCGACAGTGGAAGCCACAGCAGGAGTAGAAGTAGGAGTGCAAGTCCAGCAGCAAGTGGGAGCGGTAGTAGCAGTGATAGTGAAACTGATGCTTCTTCCAACAGCAAGGAAGGGTCTGATGAGGATGTGGATATAATGACAAGTGACGATGACAAAGAGACAAAGCAGGATATGCTGACCTCTGAACCTGGACTTTTGACTTCACGTATACCATGGCAAGCTGAACATGACATGTCTCTGCATAACGGAATGGATGGAAATCAAGATGATGATGGATCTTATGCTGTTGATATCGAGGGTCCTGGATCAGATGCTGTTGACATAGAAAAAGACTTGCCTGAAGATGAACAGGAAATTGGAATGGCTGCCAATACTAACAAAGAAGGTGAGAAACATGAGGGAGGAACGAAACCCTCTTCATCTGATCTTGATGAATTCCAGGAGCGCCAAAATTTCATAGGAAATTTGTTTGATGACACAGAAAACATCGTCAAGAATAGCGTCAGGAATGAACAATCTAATTACCCAGAGAAGTCTGGCAAAGCGAAATCTAAAAGGGGATCTGATCTGACACACATTGATGAGAAATCTGAGCGTTCTAAAAGATTGAAGTCTGAAAGCATGTCTCAACCACCTGTTTCTGGGAGTAGAGATGCCGAGTTCTTTGCGAGTAGCAGATCTGTAGATGAGTCTTACCAAAGCTCAAATAAAGGTGATAGGGAGCATGCTGACTCTCAAAAAGGATACATTCTGGTGTTTCCCCAAAAATCTAGTACAGATTTTCATCAATCAGGTCGTAGATCATCTGATCAAGGTGCTCGGGGTAAAGCTGTTAATACGGCTGAAAGGCCTTTGAAACATACTGAGAGCTCGGGACATGGTAGTAAGTTTGCTGAGAAGAATGTGCATGAAGGTTATATCATTCAAAAAGAAAACCCTACTAGGGACACCCAAAATGAGGATGGTGTAATGAAGGAAAAGAAGTTATCAACAAATACTAAAAATAGTGGAGGTAAAAATGCTGTACCTTCTGATTTTCACCACAGGAAACATGGTGAAACTTTTGGAAAGCCCAAGGATTCTGGACAAAATTCTGGCACTTATATTAATTCTTCCCCGAAGGATAACAGCAAGGTTAATGAAGATAGATATCCAGCTAATGGGAAAAGCAATGTTCTTCAACGAGAGCTTTCACACTTGGAGTTGGGTGAGATTCGTGAGCCGCTGATTGATGAAACTCGTGTAAAGAAGCAATTTGAGAAGAAAGGTTCCTTTAAACAGTCAGGTAGTAGACCAAGCACCTCAGAGTATTTTAATCCCGATCTAAGCAGGGGAAAACCTGCTGGGAAGACAAACTGGGATTCGGGAAAACCACCTTCACCTAATCTAAGTGGGCTTAAAAGAACCCCAGAACATCATGTTGAAGATTCGTCCAGATCGCATCATAAGGTTGTTCAGTCTCAGCAGCAACAGCTGTCAAGGTTTGACCGTCCAGAAGTTGGGTCACAGTTTAACAGATTGGCAGATAACAGTAAAACCAAACAAACAGAAATTGGCGCAAAACTGGAAGTTGTCCTGGAGGATTTTGGTGAAAGCCATAAGAAAGCACCGACTAGTGCACCACAACAGCAGGAATCCAAACGAGGATCAGTGTCTCAGTTCATAAAGGAAAGTAAGATACCAACGTCTAATAAAATGGCGGATATGGATATGACTGATTCACGTAAGGATGCAGTTTTGAAAGAGGGCAATGTAAATGGTCGAAAGAAAAGGGGGTCTTCTGATGATGAAGACTGTTTGCCTTATTTTAAGTATGAAAAAGATGAACCAGAGCGCAGAGGTCCCATTAAGGATTCATCTCAGTAAGTAGTCATAGTTGTAGATGCATTTGTTAAATTTAGAGGACTGTGCCATCTAATTCGGACTTCTATTTTACTTGCTAGGTACGAAGAGTATGTGAATGAATTTCGTGAAAAATATGAATCTTACAAGGACTTGGACAAGACCCTACAGACCTACAGGTATTGTTCGGACTTCAGAATTCTTTCTCTTTTATGAGGTTTGGTGGACTTTGTGTTCAATGAACTAACCTCTCACATATAGGAATGAATTCGAAAAGCTGGGTAAGGACCTTGAATATTCGAAAGATAGGGACAAGGAGAAATATTACAAGACCTTGGACCAATTGAAGGAGTCTTATCACCAATGTGGAATGGTAGATATTTCTCTCTAATTTCTGTGGTATATCTTCTCTTATTGAGGGTGGAATGGTTTAAGACATGGAATCCTCTCGAGAGATTTCATTTCACTACTCTTGCCTCATATATTGAATTTCGGTTTATTATAAAGTTTATGTATTGATGCCTATTTAAAAGTATGGTTCTGCAATATGACTCTGACCTTCTTATCGTTGTTTAATTAGTTGATAAATAGCAGTGAACAGTAATTTCTCATTTAAGCAGGTGTTTAGAGTAGAGCAGAATAAGATCGAGGGATAAGATTTGTCTACTAGTGGCAAAATTACTTCATTATTTTATTGTCTGGAAGAAGTTATGCATATAGTGATAATTGGATAATAAAAAGAAATTATTGTGGTAGGTCTCCAACAGTATCCAGTGCTTTGCATCTGTGTATGAAAATCTCAGTACTTGTATCATTTAGAAATGCATGGATGCTGAAGGTTTCTATCTGTAATATGCCTGGCTTCTGAAATGTTGCTAGTGTCCATCTTTTAATTGAAAATTTGAAAAAATTGCTGTAGGATTTATGTTCTGACTCAATTACTGTTTCTATTGGCAGAGACATAAAAGACTGAAAAAAATATTTATTGTGCTTCATCAAGAACTGAAGGTGATTGATAGTACCGTCAGTTAATCTCACTATCTCCTCTTTTCTTATGATTAGTAACTCAAGAGTTTCTTCCTTATTGCAGAACCTTAAGCAGAGGCTCATAGAGTTTGCTGAGTCGCACTCAATGGATTGATAATGAATTGTTACTAACGTGTTATCCAACAGATTGGATCCTCCTTGTTCACACCTAAGGTGCAATCGGCTAGACCTTTCTCTGTTACCTTTCAGATAGACATTCTTACCAAAGTGAAGTGTTGCTTTGCCTCATTATGAATGGAGCACTTGTAAATGGTTATTGTTGGTCATTCAAGGTGATCGGAATCCGTCGCATTGTGTCCATGGTCCTTGAAGAATTGAATGTGTGATGTGCAAATAGGCTGGTACCCAAATTGGGTGTGTATAATGTGTAGAAATTTGGCTTTTTGGCCCCAAATTTTGTTCTAGATTTTTTTTGACAGCTTTGTTTAATCTTGCTTGCTACCAACAATTTGTTTCAATGTGTATACAAATTATTGAAAAAATAAAAAAAGAAAAGGAAAAAGGATTCTCAAGCATTGCTTAGACTTCGGCATAGTTTTGAGTGTAACACGCAAATGCATATATTTAGAGAGAGATGGGTCAGTGTTAGTGGCGTGGCTGCTGACCAGAGATCAAGACTTCTTAAAGCTTTTGTCAACAACATTAGCAGACTATTGCCAGAAGTGGTGTCCGTGTCTTATTTTTTCAAACTAGTTGGAGAGTTTCTCTATAGCACGGACTTGGCCGTTCCTTCAATTCAAAGTGATTGTCGTAGCAGATTTCTTTTAGGGTCTTTTAGTTAAAATAATTAATTGAGCTCTTTGAAAAGAATTGTACTCAATTGAAAGATCACTACCATAAAAAAAATTAATTATACCTTTGCATTAATAGAAATTACCATCGATGAATGCAATGAGAAGTCATGCTATGTGGATAAGCATGCAGATGTAGCTGGACTTGGCCACATGGATATTCATATTTATCCTAAATTTGTTCAAATTTATTATGGATGTAGTTCATAATATTGTAAAAAATTATTACAAAATTATTGACTACGGTTAGGACAACTTCTGTGATGAAATCATAGCTTAATTATTACTTTTGATAATAAAAAAAACTAAATATCAAAAATAGAAAATGTTCAAGTCTTCAAGCCAAATTAACTAGTGAAGAAAAAAGAAATAATAATTCTCCAATTATACTCATGATCCTATTTTAATTTTTTAACAATTATATTATTTACTGTTCTAATAAATTCTTTTATAATATTTTAAACCACATTCAAAATTAATTTATTAATATGAATGTCCAAATTCATATAAACACAAGACGTTAGCTTGTCCAGGTTCATTATGACAATGTGTTTTTAAGTATTTTTAATTGGTATGTCAACATGTCAACTTCCCATTGTTTTTATTAGTCACAACAACATCTAGTCAATCAATAACAATTTCAATTAATGAAATGGCTTAATTATTATTTTCCTTATATATTTGAGAGCCAATTGATTTTTTAATTTTTAGTAACAACTTTTTAGATTTTTTAAAACCAAATTAAGGCTGATTTAAGATTATTAAAATAGTAACAATATGAACGAAAATGATAATATAGCTCAATCCCAAGTGCTGATGTACGCCAATCAACCCCTGTTGACTCACCTTGCCATCATCTACATCTAAGAAAATAGGAACAGATAAATTATGTAGCAGTCAAGCACACAGCTTTACCAAAAACCAAAATACACAGTGTTCCCCTTTCCCAAAGCTTCATTATTCATTTGGAAAATCCCCTTACATTCTAATCGTGAACCAGCAAAAGGGAAATCCTTGCAACCTCCGTCCAAGCTTCATCGCACCAACAGGAAGCATCTCATCTTCATTCCAGCGCCCGTTTCATCAGTTCCATCTACACAGCTGCTTCTCCTCGAACCAATTCGAACTTGCAATTAGTCTGGTCGGTCAGTCCACCACCTATCCGCTGCACATATCTCTGCCACGTTTGCCGGAGCTTCCTCTACCCAGAACCGGCTTTCTTCATTATCAAACGCTTCCTTCGCCGGTTGACGTGCTTCCTGATTCCCATCTCTCAAGGTATGTCTTGCTATTTTCATTTCTTTTTTTTATCCCTTTTTATTATTTTTATGACAATTAAGATTTGTTTAATCTTTAAAATGGTGTTAATGACGTCTAATGTTAAAATATGCAGGAGTAAACTAGGAGTGGTAATCAAGCAATGAACAAGCGTATTTGGACAATCTAAAAATGGACCCAATGTGTTTTGCTCACTCTGTTTCTATTTCAAGAAATCCCCAAACCCCATTTTTAATATTAGAGCTTTCTTCTTTCATAAAAAAAAGGAGGTTGCTTGTTATGGTAACCACAATCCTCTCTTTGTAGGATACCATTAAAGCACTGGACCAAAGAAGCTTTATTCAAACCTTTAAAGGTACACTGTAAATGGATGTTTATCCCTAGAGATAAAAAATCCTAGGAAAAAAGTGCAAGAGATGGAGCAGCAGAACAAAGTTCCTTGATGTAAAGGCCAAATAAGTCAACAACGAAGGGTGGAAATAAGCTATCCAAGCAACCTTGTTTGATCGCTGTTATTGATTTGCAACATGCTGGTCCAACGTTCAGCTCGTTAGTCAAAAACACATTGACAAGGTCTTGGAAGCAAGCTTCAACAGACTGCAACTGTGACTCACATGACTGAATTTCAGTAGGCTCAGCAGAATAAGTGGAAAGCATTGCAAAAGGTGGAGATCCATTGGTAAGAGGAAAGAACGGAAACTGAGGTGGCGGCACCGGTGACTGTGTTGCGTTAGGAAAGTCTGGATAACGGTTGCATGTGAAGGGATCTGGTTCATAGTATTCTGAGCTACCACCAGCTGCATGAATGACTACCCCTTGTGTTGCCCACAGAACTGAGCTGGCTAAGAAAATCAGCAATGAATCCGAAAGCATTTTCACTTCTTTATTAACAAAAACTGTCGGAAGCATACGTCTCAAATTAACGAAACCAGAAAATGTGGTTGGATTTTATAGTGTGGGATTTGAGAAGTTAGAGTTGCAGCTGAAACTCTACCTGCAATGAAAATTGGTTACCATGAAAATGTTGTGACTCTTAAAGATCATGCACCCTTTTCTTTCCTAGTTGTTTTACTGTCAAATGCATTGGGTGAAACAAAATCTCTAATGTGATCAATCCGATGTTACGGTCCGTTGGCCTCATCCTCGGGTTTAAGAACCGTACGGGCTTAGAACTCAAGTCTCGACACATATCGTTAGCAGTGTCCCTTGACATATATACATGCTTGTTTTTTCCCTAACACTTTTCTTGGTAGAAAATATAGAAAAAGGGGGTCTGTGCACCAATATCTGCCATAAAAGGTCCAAACCATAATAGATGAGAAGCTATACCACTCAACTCCAACATAATTACTCTGATAATAGAGTTTGCAATGCAAAACAGAAATTTGAGTTGCACTGCCAAATAAGTAGAAGTTCATGACCACTAAAAAGACATGAAAATTCTGTTTTGATCTTTAATATTAGGCAAAATTGGGTGATATTTTACATTATAGTTGAAGCTTTATAACAGTACCTAAATGATGCAACATAAATTGCTTTCCTTCAATGAAGGTTCATCCTAGCTACTATAATTAAAATGTAAAAGAGAGCAACTTTCTAATCAGGAAACTATAGCTCCCACTCACAATCAAGTTTTCAAAGAGAAAAAAGAAGGGCCCAAAATACCTAGTAAATGCAAAACTCCAGTTGCCAGGAATTGCTCCATCATAAGTTTTCAAATAGGAGACATTTTCTCTTAGGCAGTTCCCTTTGAAGAGAGAGAGGATGTATCCGGCTTCTCAGCTAGATAGTGATCAAGCATATCTTATTCATCATCTGTAGTAATCCAAAGTGATCAGACAGTTCCTTTCTTCTAATTTGCTAACACTTCTGGCTTCAGTTTTACTTAAAAAAATCATAATTATGAAAGCATCAATCAAAATAATGTTCATGGCACAATCAAGTACTAAATAGTCTGGTCTGCCATCACCATCAAAGTCACAGTTGTCCAAATCAATGTCTTCCTCGTCTTCCTCGTCAGATCCTTCTCTCACTGGAGATGCACCTTTCTGCAGAAGAGAAAGTCACTATATTAAAGATGCACCTTTTATGAATAAAACAGACAAATTTTATCAAAATCACCCTGTTTTCGTTCTTCATTGAATCATGACTGCTTTCCACCATTAATCCAGTTCATCTTTGTCTGAATAATGTTAAATAGACTTCCCATCATGCATATACATTATATTGTTTAATACTAGCATGCCTTCATTGAGGCTCATGTTCTTTTATTATTATTATATCGCATAACTAAGTCTCAGATTCAACATCGGGGAGAGTTATGACTTAATACTATTATTGATTATGTTATTTTCTTAACGTGGTGGATATATATATTTGAGAAAGAATTATCAATCAAGGGGTACAGGAATTGGAAATAGACCATCCAAATCCAACCTTATTTTCAGAGATAATTAGCCAATTGAGAGGAAACAACAATGTTCTTTTATTTCCTGGAATCCCACAAAATACATGGTTACAATGTTTTGTTTCTACAATGTTATAAAGAGGAAAAAATAGAAAGTATAGTTACCGCACTAGCTCTTCCATTTTCAAACCACTGCCTGCCTGTGAGCTTCTTCTCTTTGGGTGCCGTGAGAGCAGACTCGGGCATTAGCCTGAGATTTGATGCATACAGAAAATCAAGGATACTCTCCGTTCACTGAACTACAAGAGAGAAACTAGCACGGGATTATTTCCTAGTCGAAGCTATATTGATGACCCAGTTATGATTGTTGTTATTGTTATTATTATCATACATATCAGAGAACTAAAGGCTCAAAGTGAATGTGGGTATGAGGCATGATCCTCAAACTATAAGGGAAAACTTAGCAAAAAGGCAAAATCTGCATGTTGCAGATGTACCCAAGTATTCCATTAAACCCAAGTTCAAGTAATGCAGTTCTAGAAAAAAAATTATATCAAACTATAAGTCACCACTCTAATCTAAGTGCCTTTGTGCTTAATTAACCATAAAGCAAGGTTATATGGAAACATCTACAGGATTTTTTTCTTCTTTTTCACGTAAGATCTCCATGACGCGAATTGTGTTTCTAAGTGTAGAACGAGGACAGAAACTGCATTTCAGTTATTTCCATTTTATCCCTGGTGACATGGAACCCGTTATGGGAACATGGAGTAGATGTACTAGCAAGCAAGACACAGGTACCATTTAAGTCCCATACTGCCAAGATAAGAAACTGACAGCGCATGCACATGTGCATGTACATCTTGTTCCAGGTCAAGCACTTCTTTAGCAAGGCATTTTTTACACAATACTGATAACGAGGAACTTTAACATGTTTACGGTGCCAAACTTGCAGATTTGAGAATAAAAACCTAAGAAAAAAGTAATGTGCGAGTGAACATCCACATATGCACAAAAAACATTCGGTTATCAAACTTACTTGACCCGCTCTAGTGCCAATTCTGCCTCAAACCTTTCTCTCCATGCTGAAAATGTATCAACAGTAACAGGTTCTCCATGCGGAACAATTACCTGAAAGGAAAAGGTCTGATGATATAGTTCCTCCTGCATAAAGACTAATATTTACTATTAAGAGAAAACCTAGTGATCTCAAACTTGAAGCATCCTGATCTGTGATCATAAATACCACAAAGTTTTATGTTGTTCTTATTGGGTTTACAAAGTAGATACATTAAGCCTGTATCAAACTGATCCAAAAAAAATGGATCACACTGCCGCTTTGTTAGATAAGCTGGGGCATTCTTACAGGAATTGACCAATTGGCATTAAGCGTTCTATCTACAGACCTATGCGCGTATATGAGTCCATGGACATAGCATTGCGTGCAACTAGCAGGTGCACAGTAATATAGGAATGCAAATAGTTGTGTAAAATATGCTCAAAATTAAAAGTAATATTTTCTTGAAAACACGATAAATGGTCACACCTCATCTTTGGCAGCCTCTTCTTCTTCAGCATTGTCAGGACAAGCATCTTGGCCATATCTCTCAGATAACCATTCCTTGGCTGATGAGACCAAAGTCTAGATCATGGCCATTCCAAGATTTTCAGATGCCTGAAGGCACAAAATGAAGTGAGAATCAGCACAACATGGACCAATTAACCTGTATTTCCATAAATAAAAAAAATGCTAAGAGGCATATGATCTAAAAATAACACTCAAGAAGCCACTAGAAAGGAACACTTGAGCTTCTTTAACGGTTCCCAATCAGTAGGTTTTGCATTTATTGGTTTGCAATGACATGGGCTTGGGAAAGACATGATACTGACTCTAGCAGAAAACAGAACTTATGGAAGAATATTTCCTGTAAGCTTTATATAGACTCAAAGAGTATATTAAAAGTTTCAAGGTTACCTCCTGTTCAAGCTTTAGCTTCAAAACTTTCAGGTCACTGGATTGTATTCCCCGTATACTGAAAAAGAAAACAGAAAATGCAGGTTATTTTATAAAGTTCATAAAAAAGAACAAGATCGTGAGGGGTAAAGAATGTGTCTTTCAAACAATATCCCAAATGCTCAAGACAAAGCCCATTCAATTTCAGTAGATGGATTAATCAGAAAGCAACTAGGAAAAAACTGATTCAGTGCCTGATATCCATGATCATGAAAGATGTTAAATAACGTCAATATTCATAATTAATTACATTCAGAGTGTGGTTAGTGTATTTTAGTCTGAGTAATTGTATCAGTTAGAGTCCACAATAAAGAACCCACACAAGCTTGTCTGTAAGGATAAAATGCTTATAGTCACATGGTAGCCATTGCATGTTACTGCAGCCTTTTGCATAAGGTTGCTTAAAGCGAAACCGTGTTTGAAAATAGAAGGACAAAAGCCACTTTTGAAGAATTAATATCATGGATAACAGAAGGCATGATCTTACAATTCATGAAACATGTTGCGCGGAAGCGTGTGAAAGAGTAAAATTATTGTACTAAAAAATCACACTAAGTTCAATTCCCAGGAAAGAGAGGTGGATCACGAGGATCACTTAAGTACCAAGTCTTTCCTAGCCAGAATATCCCTCTATCGTAATTTAATAGCACAATAAATCACTACAATCAAATTCACAAAATATGAACAATAAATAGTAAAGAACACCAGAATTTTAACGAGGTTCGGCAAATCTTGCCTACGTCCTCGGGCACTACCAAATATATTTCACTCCAAAAATACAAGTGAAACTTTACAAATAGGGAGAGAGAACAATGCCTTAAGTAGAGAATGGCAAATGTGGGATGATGAGAATGAGCAATGGTTGGCCTATTTATAGTTGAGATTCAAGGGCCACCTTGCAAAGTCACTATTCACTTAGGGACCAAAAATTGCTATTTTCCCATTCCCAACACTAAATAAAATATTTGGTGCCCATAACTTTGACCTTTCCAAAGTATGGGTAGGTATGGGAAAGGTATGGGCAAGGTATGGGGTATGGGTATATTCTAATAATCTCCACCTTGAAGATTTGATTAGGATAATCTTATCTTCACACAATTCTTTCTGCTTTTGACAACAATACTTGATAGTGCCTTCTTCAACTGTTAAACTTGCAGGATATTAATCAAGTTCAAACAATGTTCGAACTTGGTTGCTGTTACCACCTTGGTCATCATATCTGCGGGATTATCTGCAGTCTTGATCTTCTGAAGACAAATTTTCCCCTCTTCAATAATTTCCCGCACAAAATGGAATCGTACGTCGATATGTTTTGTACGTGCATGATAGACTTGATTCTTTGCTAAATGAATAGCACTTTGACTATCACAATACACGTTAATATGCTCCTGAACCAACCCCAAGGTTTTAGCCATACCTTGTAACCAAACAGCCTCCTTTACAGCCTCTGTTACAGCCATGTACTCGGCTTCTGTGGTTGACAATGCAACTGTAGACTGTAGTGTAGACTTCCAACTTATTGGTCCTCCAGCAAGTGTAAACACATAACCGGTGGTTGATCTTCGCTTGTCCAAATCACCGGCATAGTCAGAGTCAACGTACCCAATAACACCTTTACCAAGTGTATTATCCTGCTTGAACAGTAATCCAACATCTACGGTCTTCTGAATATACCGTAGAATCCATTTCACAGCTTGCCAATGTCCTTTTCCAGGATTATGCATATACCTGCTCACTATACTAACTGCCTGTGAAATGTCGGGTCTTGTACACACCATTGCATACATCAAGCTACCCACTACATTAGAATACGGAACTTGCAACATGTATTCTCGTTCCGTATTCGTCGAAGGAGATAGTTGTGCAGAAAGCTTGAAATGAGAAGCCAACGGGGTACTTACAGGTTTGGTCTGCTCGTTCATGCCAAACTGCTGTAGTACTTTCTTCAAATACTTCTTCTGAGACAAGCTAACTCTGCCATGAGCTCTATCTCTACATATTTCCATGCCAAGAATCTTCTTAGCTTCACCTAGATCTTTCATCTCAAACTCGAGATTGAGTTGAGTCTTCAATCTCTCAATCTCAACTTTGCTCTTAGATGCTATCAGCATATCATCAACATATAAGAGCAAGTATATGAAAGTTCCTTCTTGTAGCTTCTGAAAATATACGCAATGATCAAATTTACTTCTTGTGTACCTTTGCCCTTTCATGAACTGATCAAATCGCTTGTACCACTGCCTCGGAGATTGTTTCAATCCATAAAGCGACTTTGTCAGTTTGCAAACCCAATTTTCTTTATCAGCAACATTGAATCCATCAGGCTGAGTCATATAGATTTCCTCTTCCAAATCACCGTGTAAAAATGCTGTCTTCACATCAAGCTGAACTAGTTCAAGATCATATTGCGCAACCAAGGCTAGCAAAATCCGAATAGACGAATGCTTCACAACTGGAGAAAACACTTCATTGTAGTCTATTCCTTCTTTCTGAGCGTAACCCTTTGCTACCAATCTAGCCTTGTATCGAATTTCATTTTTACCAGGAAATACCTCCTTCTTTGCATATACCCATTTGCATCCAATTGCCTTCTTTCCCTTGGGCAGTCTCACCAACTCCCAAGTCCTATTTTTATGAAGAGACTGCATTTCTTCATTCATAGCTTGCTTCCACTTTACACCATCAGAGTTACTTATTGCTTCTGTGTAAGTGGAAGGAACATCATCATCTGCAATTGGAAGTGCATAGGCCACCATATCGTCAAAGCGAGCAGGCTTACGAATCTCTCTTCTTGGCTTCCTATATGCAATTGAATCTTGTTGCTGTAGAAGTTCTTGGGTCGAAACTTCTTCATCATTTGTTCTTTCAATATTAGCTGGATCATCATTAACCTTTTCAAACTCTACCTGCTGCAAAGTACTACTGGTTTTGTCATCCTTTTGTGAATCCTCGTTCTTCATCATGGTTGATTCATCAAAAGTTACATCTCTACTGAAAACAATCTTCCTTGTATCAGGACACCAGAGACGGTATCCTTTTACACCACCAGTTATACCCATGAATAATGCTTTCTTTGCTCTTGGGTCTAACTTAGATTCTTTTACATGATAATATGCAGTGGAACCAAAAACATGTAAAGAATCATAATCAGTAGCAGGTTTACCAGTCCACATCTCCATAGGAGTTTTTCCATTTATTGCAGCTAATGGCAATCGGTTAATTAGATGGCACGCATATGTAACTGCCTCAGCCCAAAATTCCTTGCCCAATCCAGCATTGGACAACATACATCGAACTTTCTCCAGTATAGTCCGATTCATGCGTTCTGCCACCCCATTCTGCTGTGGTGTATCTCGAACAGTGAAGTGTCGCACAATGCCCTCATCTTGACATACTTGTAGAAATGGATCATTTTTGTACTCAGTACCATTATCTGATCGAAGTCGTTTGACCTTTGTCGTTTGACCTTTCGACCTGTCTGAGTCTCCACCATCTTCTTCCACTTCAGAAATGCATCCAAAACTTCATTTTTTCTTTTCATTAGATACACCCATACTTTTCTTGAATAATCATCAAGAAAAGTGACAAAATAGTGCATACCTCCCAAAGAAGCCATTTTGGTAGGTCCCCACACATCACTGTGAACATAGTCCAGAATTCCTTTCGTATTGTGAATTGCTGAACCAAATTTTACCCTCGTCTGCTTGCCCAGAACACAATGTTCACAGAATTCCAATTTGCAAGAATTTGCACCTTTCAACAAGCCTTGCTTCGCCAAAGTCTGCAAAGCTTTTTCACCAGCATGTCCCAATCGCCTATGCCATAACCTGGTAGCCTCTGAATCTGCATCTTTCGCAGAAGCTGTTGATGTTGATCCAATAACTGTACTTCCATTTAAATAGTACAAGTTATTTCTTCTAGTGCCTTTCATCACCGTCAATACCCCAGCTACTACCTTTAGTAATCCATCTCTCAAAGTGATTGTGAGCCCTTTAGATTCTAGGGCCCCTAATGAGATGAGATTTTTCTTCAAGCTGGGTACATAGCGAACATCTGTCAGAACTTGGATTGAGCCGTCATGGTTCTTCAATTTGATTGTACCTACACCCATTGTCTTACAGGCACTATCATTGCCCATAAAAACAACTCCACCTTCTAGTTCTTCAAGACTAGAAAACCAGTCCTTATTAGGACACATATGGTAAGTACATCCCGAATCCAATATCCACTCATCCGTTTGACATGCCATTGCCATGCCAACCAAGCTAAAGTCTGACTCCTCATCATGCTCCGCTACACATGCATTAGAAATAGCCTTGCCCTTTTGTAGCTTAGGACAATTCTTTTTCCAATGCCCTTTTTCACGGCAAAAGGCACATTCATCTTTGGCGGGTCTCCCTTTGGACTTTCCCCTTCTACCAGATTTGCTGCTGTGTGAACGACCTCTTACTGTTAAGACTTCTGCGGTTGTATCTCTGTGATCTCTTTTATCTTTCTTTCGAGTCTCAGATCTATACAACGCACTACAGACTGCATCAAATGTGATCGTGTCCTTCCCATGAAGCAATGTGGTGGTAAGATGATCATATTCATCAGGAAGGGAATTCAACAACAATAATGCCTTGTCTTCATCTTCAAATTTCTCATCCAAATTTAGCAAGTCTGCTAAAATTTTATTGAATGAGTTCACATGGTCATTCATCGACATACCGGGTGCATACGTGAATCGATAAAGTTTCTTTTTCATATAAAGCCTATTTTCAAGACTTTTCGTTAGAAACTTTTCTTCCAGTGTATCCCATAACTTCTTCGCTGATGTCTCCCTCATGACGGAGTACTTCTGCTCTTTGGCCAAACATAGGCGGATTGTACCACACGCCTGTCTATTGATCTTGGCCCACTCCTTGTCATCCATCTTGTCAGGTTTTTCTTCAAGGGCTATATCCAGCTCTTGCTGACATAAGACATCCAGGATCTCACACTGCCACATACCAAAATTATTGGTACCGTCAAATTTCTCTACTTCAAATTTTGCATTTGTCACAGTAGTCCTTGCTGATGACGATGCTGCTGCCATTTTTCTCCTCAATCCCAACTACTGTGTACGTGAACAGTACCGTATACGTGAATAGTTCCGTATACGTGAATAGTACCGTATACGTGAATAGTGCCGTATACGTGAATAGTGCCGTATACGTGAATAGTATTGTAAACGGTCGTATTCCCCAAGTACGAATCTGGCTCTGATACCAATTGTTGCGCGGAAGCGTGTGAAAGAGTAAAATTATTGTACTAAAAAATCACACTAAGTTCAATTCCCAGGAAAGAGAGGTGGATCACGAGGATCACTTAAGTACCAAGTCTTTCCTAGCCAGAATATCCCTCTATCGTAATTTAATAGCACAATAAATCACTACAATCAAATTCACAAAATATGAACAATAAATAGTAAAGAACACCAGAATTTTAACGAGGTTCGGCAAATCTTGCCTACGTCCTCGGGCACTACCAAATATATTTCACTCCAAAAATACAAGTGAAACTTTACAAATAGGGAGAGAGAACAATGCCTTAAGTAGAGAATGGCAAATGTGGGATGATGAGAATGAGCAATGGTTGGCCTATTTATAGTTGAGATTCAAGGGCCACCTTGCAAAGTCACTATTCACTTAGGGACCAAAAATTGCTATTTTCCCATGCCCAACACTAAATAAAATATTTGGTGCCCATAACTTTGACCTTTCCAAAGTATGGGTAGGTATGGGAAAGGTATGGGCAAGGTATGGGGTATGGGTATATTCTAATAAAACATGTAGCTCTAACTGAATATTAAAAACACAACTACAGTTAGTAAGAAAAAGTCAGTTGTTTGCTGGAACAATCTCAGATCGGATAAGGGAACACCCATTGAGATCAAGGAAACATTAAGATTTTGCTAGTTATGGGAAATTTTAAGGGAAAAAGGATGGCAGATTGTTCTGCCTAATAGCTAAGATTCATAATCACCTTCCTAATTTATGGCACAATTATTGGATTAATAACTTCGCCATCTTCCCCGTGGAACAATGCAGATATGAGCTTCAAACAAAAGGAACAAAAATTTCTCTAAGATCATTTGGGTGAACGGGGACAATCACAAACATGCTTATAAATGGAGGCATGCATATCAACACATTGCACTGAAAGGACATACTAACCTTTTTACATTCAGAAGTGGAGGCTGCTAAAATAACAGAATACTAAAGGAAAACAGAAAAATGTATTTCAAAATCACAAATGTTCTCATGCAGACTACACGTATTTAATGCAAGGTAAACAACCGTTACTTAACTGCTCTTGTAACTAACCATAACTGATACTAACTACTAACTGACACTTCATTAATACCTAACAGCATTACTTCCTAATATTCCCCATACTTTTCTACTTCCTTGCTGATCAAAGCATATTTTAAGTCATGTTAACAACTTTAAGCTGATCCCGAAATCTGTTACACTGATGCTGATAGAGGTTTCGTTAGTATGTCTGCAATCTGGTGAGAACCTGGAACATGATCGACCTGAAGAACTTCGGCTGCACCTTTCTCTGACAAAAAAAAAACATCCAACTCCACATGCTTGAACTTGGAATGCATAACAGGATTTACTGCTACTGCTACCGCAGCTGAACTGTCACACCAGACCAAGGCTTTGGGCAAAACTGAAACACACAACTCAGTTAACAGGGACTGTATCCAAATCATTTCTGCAGCTATGTGAGCAACACTCCTGTATTCTGCCTCTGCTGTCGAACCGGAGACCACTTGTTGCTTCTTGGAGCTCCAAGAAACTGTATTACTTCCAAGAAAAACACAAAACCCGGAGGTGGATCTACGATCATGAATGTCAGACCCCCAACTAGCGTCTGAATATCCTTCAAGCAACAGCTTAGAAGCGCGAGTGAACTGCAAACCATAACTCAACGTCCCTTGGAGATACTGCAATATTCTTTTAACAGCTTTGAAATGAACATCCAATGGCTTATGCATGAATTGACACACCTTGTTTACTGAATAGGCGATGTTAGGCCTGGTGATTACCACGTACTGCAAGACACCCACTATGCTTCTATAGTGATGTTCATCTTCGAGAGGACTCCCTTCAGCAGCTGACAGATGACTATTTGTGATCATTGGTGTTGGAAGAGCATTCGACCTCTCCATGGAGACTTTGTGAAGTAAGTCTTTGATGTATTTAGTCTGGGACAGAAACATCCCTTCTGATGTATACTTCAATTCCAAGGAAGTAACTCAACTGTCCAAGGTCTTTCAATGCAAACTGAGCATTGAGTTTATTGATGAATCGATCAATTTCCTGAGAATCATTGCCTGTTACTATAATGTCATCAACATAGACTAAAACATACAGTAATTGGGTACCATTAGAATGAAGAGTGAGCTATCAGCCTTGGAAGCCGTAAGACCCATGGCAACCAAAAAATCCCTTAGCTTTTGAAACCAAGCTCTAGAAGCTTGTTTAAGACCGTAGAGAGCTTTTTTTAACTTACAGACAAGAAGCTCTCCATTAACACCATACTGTTGGAATCCTGGTGGCTATGTCATATAGATGTCTTCACTTAATTCCCTATTTAAAAAGACATTTGTTTATGTCGACTTGGCGAAGGGACCAGTTGAAGGATACTGCCAATGCAAGAACCACTATTATCGTGGTTGGTTTGACTACAGGACTGAAGGTTTCCTGAAAGTCAATTCCGACTTCCTGTAGATACCCTTTGACCACCAGTCTACCCTTGTATCTGGCAATGGAACCATCAGCATGTCTCTTAATACGGAAGAGCCATTTGTAGCCAACAGCATGACAACCCTCTGGTAAGGAAACAAGATCCCATGTGTTATTTGTAACACTTCTAACCCGTATCCGTCATCGAATTAGGGTTAAAAGGCATTACTAATCAAAACAGAACTTAGAACAGACATTCAGTATAGTTCAATAATTTTAACGGTTACATATAAATTGCTAGGTCTAATATTAAACATGTAAAATTTTAAACCTCTTTAAAATTACAATCCAGTTAAAGCATAAGAATATAAGTAATTTTCGTATGACTATTAATTTCATATACAATATATCAAAGTACTACTTTCCAAAATATTTATCTAGCCTGTACATGCCATAATTAAAATTTAAACAGTTTAATACCGAGACAGTAGATAGAGTGATGATCTTGCTGACAATCCCCGAGCTTGAAGCTTGAAGCTTGATCTTTAAGTATATAAAACAGAAAGACATAAACAAACAAAGTAAGCTTTTATAGCTTAGTAAGTCTATTGCATAATAAAAAATATATATAGAAATAATATAACTTTTTAATTTAATTTACTGAGATTGCAATTAACACATATAATTAATATTTATACATTTACTATACTCAGACCATTTTATTTATAGTCAAATATATGTACTTGTCGAAATGCGTTTAATTGAATATATATATTTATACCAAACAACATTACAACCAAATGAATATAACCGAGCATATATGTATGTTATACACATATCATATCCAACTGTGTATGTATACTCATAATAAACTTATAACCAAATACAAATCTAATACATGTGACCAAATGCATTCATCTTCATCAAATAATTATAAATAGAGGTGTATACATTTCAAATGCATATGCAGATACTTATCAAATACATATACCGAATATTTATACGTATACATTTATCGACTACATAAATCGAAAGCATGTATGTATATTTTTACAAATGCATAGACCGAATATGAACATATTCATTAAACACACTTAGTCGAAGGTATATATGCTCATCAATTAAAGATAACCAAAATCATATAACTGTACACTTAATTACATTCTTTAAACAGATTCACTGGCACTTAGCCTGCTAGACTTAAAGCCTGATTCAGTACACCGGCACTTAGCCTGCTAGACATATAGTCTGAAATGTTTCACTAGCATTAAGCCTGCTAGACGTAAAGTCTGAAATGTTTCACTGGCAATAAACCTGATAGGCACTGAGCCTAAAATCTCAATTCTCAGAAGTTATATCTCATATTTGTATATATTATCCACATAAAAATTCAACTCAATAATTTATAAACTATATCTTTAATCCACATAGGTATATAAAGTTCAGACATCAAATTCAGCTCAATAACTTAATTATACATCCGAACATATATATATATAACTTAATACATAAAAGCCTACTACCTAATATCATGCATTCGAACACCTTATGATATTCCAAACTAATAATTTCATATCTTCAATTCCATTCAAGAATTTTTACATGAATATACATACATAATCGAACCTCCCTTATACATATATAAATTTCATACTTAAACTCATTACAGAACATATATATATGCATATTTGCATAATTGAACCTCTTATAAACTTGTATAAATGGCATACCTGAATTCAATACAAGGACATATACATGTATATTTGCATATTATAGATCCAATACAAAGTTTTATACCAATATAAACCTATGTTTATTTCCAAATCTTAAGTACACACATATATACATATACCTTTTATTAAACCAATACTTTATACTTGTATATACATGTATAAATTCAAAACTTGTACATATAAAAATATAAAAATTTTATACTCCAACTAAATTTGATAACATTTATAATTGTATATCCTTATATACCTTCATACTTTAACTAAATTCAAATGACCATATAAGTATATACCTATGATTCGAACATGTAACAATAATGCATATAATTCACTCATACTTTTAATTATTTCAACCAACATATTTTAAATTATAATTCATAAAAATACAGCACATATACATACCTATATACTGATTTTTATGACATTAAATAGCTAATAGACTTACCTCGGACAGTGTAAAATCGAAACCGGACGATTAGTCGATGACTTTAACTTTTCCTCGATCTAACTCCGATTTCTTTGGTTCTTGATCTAAATATATTCAAAATGAGATAAATTAAATATTATTACATTCAACTTATTTCAAAAACACATAAATGGTAAAATTACCATTTTACCCCTAATATTTACATTTTTTGCAATTTAGTCCCTATTACATAAAACACAAAATACACAAAATTTGCCCATACTATACAAGGGCCGAATGTCCCTAGTGCTCATACAAGTCCACAAATTTCATTTATTTCACATTTTAGTCCCTCAAAATTTTAATTTCACAATTTAGCCCTAATTACTCAATTTCACCAAAAATTCAAAGACAAAACATGTTAATCTTTCACATATCTTTCATATTTCATCATCAACTATCACAAAGCTCAAGCATTCATCAATGGCATATCACAAAATCAACACTAAATTCTAAAATTAAAGCATGGGTCTTGTAGTACACAAAGT
Organism: Gossypium hirsutum; assembly: GCF_007990345.1. Lineage (NCBI taxonomy): Eukaryota > Viridiplantae > Streptophyta > Magnoliopsida > Malvales > Malvaceae > Gossypium > Gossypium hirsutum. The sequence goes on along the minus strand of NC_053441.1, from coordinate 11,660,793 downwards.
AACGATCTCAAAAACGTAAAAATTTTCAAAAACCGAACAAAAACGAACCTTTAATTAAGCAAGGATATGGCCAAACTTTAGAAAGCCATAGTTGAGCTTCTTTTTGCTTAACATTCGGCTTGGAGAAGATAATAAAATCATCTTTTCTTAAGTTATTTTAACTAATATATATTTTAATTACTTAATGACTACTTTAACCTTAGTTTAATTAATTATAAAACATATAACTTAAGGGTAATTTAGACCATTTCAGCCCACTAACTATTAAATGTCCTAATTTCCATTTATAACCCTTATTTTTAAAAGACAACAACAATTGGGTGCTTTTAAATTTAACCCTTAAATTTTTATTTTACGCGATTAAGCCCTTTTTATCAAATTGTGCACTCAAACGATCAAATTTTTATACAAAATTTTTACACATAGTAATTCACATACTGCAAATATCAAAAATAATTTTAAAATATTTTTTTGACTTGGATTTGTGGTCCCGAAACCACTTTGTCTGATTAGGGTCAAGATCGGGTTGTTACATTATTGGCAATCAAGGCACTGTATTCTTCTTTGGCTGCTGTTGTCCATGCAGAACTTTGAAAGGCTTCAGTGATGGTTGTAGGTTCAGTTTCATCCAAGACCGATGCAAAGACCTTGGGTCTGAAAATTCCACTTTTGGAACGAGTCTGCATGGGGTGATGATTCATTTGTACTGTAGGTGACTGAGCTATTTCATTAAGTGGAGCCATCCTCATAGGCTCAATATCTGTTGTTGGAGGACTAGCAGAAACACTAGAGGAAGCTTGATCGGTTTGCAACTGCCCAGAAAAATATCTTATATGAGAGGGACTGAGAGATAACCTGTCTGTAGTAGGTACACAAGCACCACCAACTATAACCAAAGGAAGAACAGTACGATGAGGAATACCCCGCTCAGATTGTGTTGAAGACTCTTTGTGGAACCTGTCTTCAAAGGGGAATTTTGTCTCATCGAATGTAACATGTCGAGACAAAAATATTCGATCATCCACTGCGAGACACCGATAACCTTTGGTGTTGGGGACACTGCCAAGGAACACACACTGTTGGGACTGAAAATTCAATTTGTTCTGTTGAAAGGGCCTTAGGTTTGGGAAGCAAGCACATCCAAACACTTTCAGTGAGGTGTAATCAGGCTTAACCTTGTAAAGGACTTCATAAGGGCTAGAATGACATAAGACAAGAGTAGGTAGCCTGTTAGTCAAATGTGCAGCATGCACAAAGGCATAAAACCAAAACTTTAAAGGCATACTAGATTGAGCTAAGAGAGTTAAGCCCATATCAACTAACTACTTATGTTTCCTTTTTGCAACATCGTTTTACTCCGAGGTATAGGGACACGAGACCCTATGTTGAACACCAAGACGAGACAAGTCTTTAGCCAACGCACGATATTCGCCTCCATCGGTTTGGAGCATTTTAATAGAGCAGCCAAATTGGACTGTAACCATCTGATGAAAATGCAGAAAACATTGAAATGCTTCAGACTTGGTTTTGAGAAAATAAACCCACGTATATCGGTTATACTTGTCGACAAATGAGACATAGTAATGAAAACCATTCGAAGGCACACGAGCAGGGCCTCATACATCTGAAACCATAAGTTCGAAAGGAAAAGAGTACAGTGTTTGTGAAGCTATAAAAGGAAGCTTATGAGCTTTGCCTAGCTGGCAAGCTGTACACACTTACTGCATACTATTCTTGTTGAGGGAAATATTACAAGAGTTCAACACACGAGTCAGAAATTTACTGCAGGGGTGGCCGAGTCTGTTGTGCCACAAAGGAAAGGAAGAGAGTTGAGTGTTGTTCAATGAACAGTAGCTAGGCTTCGGGGTTACATCAACAGCAGTTGGAGCAGATGTAGTGAACTGAAATCGATATAGCCCACCATACATGTGGCCATCGAGCAGTGTCTTCCTTGTCTGTAAGTCCTTCACTAAACACAAAACCGGGTGAAATTCAAAATAGACATTATTATCTTTGACAAATTGACCCACAGACATTAAGTTTTTGCATACTGCAGGAACATGCAAAACATTCTGAAGTCGTAGTAGTCGAGCCCCAGCTGAGAAAGTGGACGATCCTACATGTGCAATAGAAACTGAATCACCATTGCCTATGGTAACACGATTTTTACCTGTATAAGAGGAAGCATTCGTGAGGTTGGACACCTTAAGTGTTATGTGATTTGTTGCTCTAGAGTCAGGGTACCAAATAGAATCAGCCTGTAAAGATGATGAAGCTCGAAGAGGCAGATGACTGGAGGTAGTCTGAGGAATCGAGCCACAGTAATGAGACATTACTTGACAAGTAGGAGCTGAGGACACACAACCAGAGCCATGCAACTGATGACAATTGACTTGCACTGAGTTGGCCTCGGTAACACCAGAAAAGTTCTCATCAGACCTGTGATAACAGGTCTGAACCATGTGACCTATCTTGCCACACAACTGACATTGTGGCCGAGTACGCGACCAGCCCCTTCCATTTCCACGAGACCGGCCACGAGACCAACCTCGACACATACTCTTTAAAACTACCAGCAGTAGTCAAATTATCACTAAGTTGTTTTACTTTGGACACATACTCTTTAACAGACAAATTTGCTTTCTTGATGGAGTACAAAGCATGACGCATGCTAAAGACTTTTATTGTTGATTTCGCACTAAACCTCCTTTCAATAGCAGTCCATAGATCAAAGCTTGTTTTAGCAGTCGTAAGATGAGCCAAAATATCATCTATAACTGTTGATAACAGCCAAGAAGCAAGAGATTTGTCTTGCTTTCTATGAACAAGAAAATCTGGATTCTCAACTTGCTGCCCATCAGAACTGATAACAAAAGGAGGAGGGGATGGAGTCGTACCTAACACAAACCCTTCAAGTCCACAGCCTTCAAGAATCAACAGAAGTTGATGCTTCCATAGAAGAAAATTGTGCGAGGTGAGTTTTATGGTATCATGCTTAGAGAAGTAATGAACTGTTGGCGTACCAAGAACACCATTGCCTTGCGAGTGTTCAGCCTCCCTGGTGTTGGAGGAGTGATGTGGTGTATCTGCTGCCGCATCAGTGGCCATGAGAGACAGACGGAAAGTCTCTTTCTACGAAGAGAACACCAAGAAAACCTTGGCTCTTGATACCATGCTAAAATAACAGAATACTCAAGGAAAACAGAAAAATGTATTTCAAAATCACAAATGTTCTCATGCAGACTACACGTATTTAATGCAAGGTAAACAAACGTTACTTAACTGCTCTTGCAACTAACCATAACTGATACTAACAACTAATTGACACTTCATTAATACCTAACAGCATTACTAATACGAGATCAAAGGCCCGACAAATGCGTTCCAAACTAAATGGGACCATCCAGGAGTTTGTTAGTAAGGCCTTAGATGCGTACACAAAAGAAAGGGAAAATCAAGATTTCAAATATTGGGAATCTTGGTCCAAGACACCAAATCTTGCAGCCAAAGCGCATTGGATCTCCATTACGAGCATCAACGATTCAATTTCGGTAGGAGATGGATCACAAGCCCAAATTCTTGAGGGCAAGGCCCAATAAGAAGATTCCAAGCCCAATCAAGAAATCCACCCATACTTAGTTGAAAATCAGGCCAAATTGTCAAAGTGGCCCAAGTTGTAAAGTTTTATTTTTATTTATTTATTTATTTATTTTATTTAGTTTAAATTTTTATATTCAGTCCAAGAGTCCCAAATAAAAGACCCTTGGCCGAATTTCCATATTAAAATAATTAGGAGTTTTTTTTAGTTTTAGTTTTAGTGTTCTAATTAAATTAGGAAAACATTTGAAAGGCCTATTTATATGGCTTGGCCAGCCACCCTACATTACATTACAATTACATTGAAAATTTCAGATTTGATTTGAGTGAAAATTCTCTTTGAGTTCTTCAAGGATTTTCTCTTGAGTTTTCTTTAGAAGTTGTTTTAACAATCTTTTTGATTGTGGGAGCCATCTTCAACCTTCTTCTTGCCATTGATATTCTTTGGAGGGGAGATTAGAGCCGTTTGAAGGGAGTTGTGAGATCTTTCGAGATTTCAAGGCTTCTTAGGACTTATCTTTTAATTTCTTACTGTCAATTCTTTCTTTATTTCTACTTGTGCTGAATCATTATCTAATCTATTTTCTATTCTTATTGTGTTTTCAGCCTTTTTCTATCTTAAGGAATCAGCCCAAAAATCCCCAATTTCTAGGGTTTTTCCATACTCTTTTTGGGTGAAATTAGATTGTCGAAATTTGGGGAAAACTATCTTGGTGTTCAATTGGGCAGAATCACAATCTCCTTGAGGGTTTCAAGAACCCTAACACTTATTTCTATTCTCAATTTGATTCTTTGCTGATTTGGGGATTTTATTTCAGATCTGAAAATTCAAAAATCTAATCTTTTAATTTTCTGTTTCGTTTCAGATCTAATTGTTTAGGGTTTTCGTAGGAGTTTCTCGTGACTTGGCAACTCGATCTTGGTCCGCGCGTAACCCCGTATCATTTAGTATCAGATTTTGGGCGTTTTGGGTGTTCTTGGTTGATTTCTAAACTGATCTCTATTTTTTAAAGCATAAACAGCAGTTTTACCCAGAAAAATTGTTCAAAAAAATTCATTTGAGTGGGTAAACGTTGTCCGATTGATCTGAAATTTTACATACATGTGTTTGGCACTGTTATTGAATATACAAAAATATTTCCCGCAAAAAAATAAGTCGAAAAAGTCAAAAAATTGAAAAAATACGAAATTCAATAAAAATTTAAAAAAAAGATTCAGCGGGTTGAATTTGGTGCCCAAAATTTCCAGATCGAAAATTCAATATATAAGGACACTCCAGATTTAATTTCGTGATTTTTTGAGATCGGGAACACCTCGAACGAAGTTGTCAAGTTACTCCGCAGTTTTTCGGGTTTTCTGTTTTCAACAATTTTTATTGATTCTTAGCTGTAGGTTTTCATTTGTTTGCTTTTTATTCTCCCTTTACAATATCTAACACCTTCTTGTTTTTTGTGTTAGTAGGATTTAAACGTGTGCCCAATTCTTCCTCGGTGCAACACGAATCAATTGGTGTCTCGTCAGTTTTTGGCATCCTAGTGCACATTAGGATTCTTTGGTAGATCGGTTCATCCACTCTCTAATTGGTTGATATAAACTTTGATAAAGAACTCACAAGATTGAATTCTACCTCATTGAGAATTTGAATTTTCTTTTTGAGTGATTAACGGTGAGGTTTGCTAACTTTTATTTTTGAGTGTTGAGTGTTTTGCAGATTTTTTTTTTAAAAAAAATGTCTACAGGTGATAATAATGGTGACATATTTAAAAAATTCCAACAACAGTTGGATGAACAGGCTGCTGCTCTTCGAGCTTTGACTGCTACCATCAATGAGGTGCGATTGAATCAAGAACCTCATCCAATCAAAGAAGATAGGGATAACCAACCCCAAAGGCGCGGCCCTCGACGTGTCACTAGAATGGATGATGATTTTCATGATCGTGGGCAACCTTCTTTGGCAAAACCGAAATTCACAATTCCCCAATTTCGTGGTAAGAATGATCCTGACGCTTATTGTGAATGGGAATCTAAGATTGAACTTATGTTTCGGTATTATAAATGTCCGGATGATGAAAAGGTAGCGTTAGCAACACTGGAATTTTCTGATTATGCATTAAGTTGGTGGACTCAACTTGGGGTAAACCGCCATCGGAATTATGAAGGTGAGATTTCGACATGGGATGAGTTGAAACAGATTATGCGTAAAAGGTTTATTCCACCTCACTACTATAGAGAAATTAAAACAAAGTTGAGAAGACTTATCCAAGGTAGTAGGACGGTGGATGAATATTTTAAAGAGATGGAGATGCTCATTCAGAGAGCTAATGTGGAGGAAGATGAAGAAACAACTATGGTTCGATTCATTGATGGTTTGAACAGGCCGATAGCTAATACATTGAGGCTACAAACTTACATTGATTTGGAAGAAGCAGTTCACAAAGCCATTGAGATCGAGCAACAATTAAAGGAACAAAGGTTTGGGTCCTTCTCTACTTCACAATATTATCGAGGTAACAATTCCAATTCTGATTTTAAGAGTTCAAAACCACCTTTTGTTACTAACAAGTCTTCTTTGAGTAATGGAAGTAAACAATCAGATTGGAAAAAAGGGGCTCCTGCAAAAACGCAAACACCGTCTAAGCAGCCAAATTTAGGTGATTCGAGTGCGAAGAGGACTCGTGAGATTGAATGCTTTAAGTGCAAAGGGCGTGGTCATTATAGTAGAGAATGCCCTAACACGAGATTACTTCTTCTAAAAGATAACGGTGAGTACACTTCCGACTCTGATAATACAGATCCAGATATGCCAGAACTTGTGGATGACAGTGATAATGGCGACGAGTTGGTCGAACCACCAAAGGAAGGGGACTTTGCTAATTTTCAATACCTTGTAGTTCGTCGAACCCTTAACATTCAGATGAAAGATGATGAGAGCCAAAGGACCAATATTTTCCATTCTCGGTGTTTTATTAAAGGTAACTTATGTTCACTCATTATTGATAGTGGGAGTTGCTCGAATGTAGTGAGTAGTTATTTGGTGGATTCTTTAAAGTTGCCTTGTACCAAACACCCTAAGCCATATCACCTTCAGTGGCTTAATGAATGTTCCGAAGTTAAAGTTACGAAACAGTCCTTGGTCACTTTTAAACTCAGCAATTATGAGGATGACATATGGTGTGATGTAGTCCCCATGCATGCGGCACACTTGCTCCTTGGACGACCTTGGCAATTTGATCGCGATGTTACACACCAAGGTAAACTTAATCGATACTCCCTTGTATTTAAAGGCAAGAAATTCACTTTTGCTCCTTTAAATCCTACTGATGTATATAAAGATCAATTGAGGATGATAAAATTTTGTGAGGGGGTAAGGGAGAAAGAGCAAGTACAAAAGACAGAGAGAAAAGAGGCTAATAGTAGTGGAAAAAGTCAAAATTTAAAAAGCCCAAAGGTGAGTGAATCTTCTAGTGGTAAAATGAGCGGAAAAAATCTTTTGGCAACAAAAAAAGATGTGAAGAGAGCCCTACTTAATAAACAGCCTTGTATCCTTGTGAGGTTTAGGCAAAATTATTTATCTTTATCTAACATTAACGAAAATTTGCCTAGTGTGTTTCAATCTCTTTTGCAGGATTATGATGATGTTTTTAGTGAGGCCCCTAAAGGTTTACCACCTTTACGAGGGATAGAACATCAAATTGACTTAGTACCCGAAGCTTCAATCCCAAATCGACCAGCCTATAGATGCAATCCCGAGGAGACAAAGGAATTGCAAAGGCAAGTGGAGGAATTACTAGACAAAGGGTACATTCGTGAGAGCCTAAGTCCTTGTGCTGTTCCTGTCTTATTGGTGCCAAAGAAAGATGGTACGTTTCGTATGTGTGTTGATTGTCGCCCAATCAACAAGATAACGGTAAAGTATCGACACCCAATCCCTAGACTTGATGATATGCTTGATGAATTACATGATTCAATAATATTTACAAAAATTGATTTAAAAAGCGGTTATCATCAAATTCGAATGAGGGAAGGGGATGAATGGAAAACAGCCTTTAAAACAAAATTTGGATTGTATGAATGGTTAGTTATGCCTTTCGGCCTTACTAATGCACCTAGTACATTTATGAGATTAATGAATCATGTTTTGAGGCTACATTTGGGTAAATTTGTAGTAGTTTACTTTGATGATATTTTAATTTACTCAAAGTCATTAGATGATCATGTTTTCCATGTTCGAACCGTTTTGGATATTCTACGAACTGAAAGATTATTTGCCAACCTTGATAAATACACATTCTGTTGTGATAAACTAATATTCTTAGGTTTCATAGTTAGTGCTCAAGGTATTCATGTCGACGAGGACAAAGTTAAGGCAATTAAGGAGTGGCCGACTCCTAAATCGGTAACTGAGGTGAGATCTTTCCATGGTTTAGCCAGTTTTTATAGACGATTTGTGAAAGATTTCTCTACTATTGCTGCCCCATTAACTGAAGTTATAAAGAAATCAGTGGGTTTCAAATGGGGTGAAACCCAAGAAAAGGCCTTTTGAAACTCTAAAAGCTAAGTTATGTTCTGCTCCTTTGCTTAAATTACCTGATTTTGCTAAAACTTTTGAACTTGAGTGTGATGCTTCAGGAATTGGAATTGGCGCTGTTTTAATGCAAGATAAGCAACCTATTGCTTATTTTAGTGAGAAATTGAATGGTGCACAGTTAAACTACTCGACTTATGACAAAGAACTATTAGCATTAGTTCGTGCACTTCAAGTATGGCAACATTATTTGCTGCCTAATGAGTTTGTCATACACACAGATCACAAATCTCTTAAATGGTTAAAGGGACAAGGTAAGTTGAGTAAAAGACATGTTCGATGGGTAGAATTCATTGAAACATTCCCTTATGTGATACAATATAAAACAGGTAAAGATAATGTAGTTGCAGATGCTTTGTCTAGACGATATACTTTAATAACTACATTGAATGCTAAAGTCTTAGGGTTCGAACATATTAAGGAACTATATGATGATGATGCTAATTTCGGCCATATCTATAAGAATTGTGGACATACTGCTTTCGATAAATTTTATCTTGTAGATGGCTTTCTTTTTCGTATGAACAGGTTATGCATACCAAAGTGTTCCATGAGAGACTTATTGATTCATGAGGCCCATAGTGGAGGTTTAATGGGACATTTTGGAGTGGTCAAAACACTGGATATCTTGCAAGAACACTTCCATTGGCCACATATGAAAAAGGATGTCGAAAAGGTATGTTCCAAGTGCATTACATACAAACAAGCAAAATCTAAGGTAATGCCTCATGGCCTTTACACTCCTTTACCGATTCCTACTTCACCTTGGGTAGATTTATCCATGGACTTTATTCTAGGTTTGCCTTGAAATAAGAAAGGAAGAGATAGTATATTTGTTGTTGTTGACAGGTTCTCAAAGATGGCACATTTTATTTCTTGTCACAAAACAGATGATGCTACACATGTAGCAGACTTATTCTTTAAAGAGGTGGTAAGACTTCATGGCATCCCTAAAACAATTGTTTCTGACAGAGATGTCAAATTTCTTAGCCACTTTTGGAAGGTATTGTGGGGTAAGCTTGGTACTAAATTACTTTATTCCACTACATGTCACCCCCAAACTGATGGCCAAACCGAAGTAGTTAATCGGATCTTAGGGACTTTATTACGATCTGTTGTGGGAAAGAACATTAGAAATTGGGAAGAATGCCTACCGTTTGTTGAATTTGCATATAATAGATCTATTCATTCTACAACTGGTTATTCTCCATTTGAACTTGTTTATGGTTTTAACCCACTAACAGTACTTGATCTTGCGCCATTACCACTTGAACACATTGTTAATTTAGATGGTGAACAGAAAGCTGAGTTGGTGAAATCCTTACATGAGCAGGCTAGGCAACGAATAGCCAAAACATATGATGCCAATACCAACAAAGCAAACAAGGGGCGCAAACGGGTTGTCCTAGAACCCGGAGATTGGGTTTGGGTCCATATGAGGAAAGAACGATTTCCTGCAAGAAGAAAGACCAAGTTGGACCCAAGGGGCGATGGGCCTTTCCAAGTACTCGAGAGGATCAACGATAATGCCTATAAAATTGATCTACCGGGTGAGTACAATGTAAGTTCTACTTTTAATGTGGCTGACTTGTCCCCATTTGATTTTTCAGATTCGAGGTCGAATCTTTTTGAGGAAGGGGGGAATGATACGAGATCAAAGGCCTGACAAATGCGTTCCAAACTAAATGGGACCATCCAGGAGTTTGTTAGTAAGGCCTTAGATGCGTACACAAAAGAAAGGGAAAATCAAGATTTCAAATATTGGGAATCTTGGTCCAAGACACCAAATCTTGCAGCCAAAGCGCATTGGATCTCCATTACGAGCATCAACGATTCAATTTCGGTAGGAGATGGATCACAAGCCCAAATTCTTGAGGGCAAGGCCCAATAAGAAGATTCCAAGCCCAATCAAGAAATCCACCCATACTTAGTTGAAAATCAGGCCAAATTGTCAAAGTGGCCCAAGTTGTAAAGTTTTATTTTTATTTATTTATTTATTTATTTTATTTAGTTTAAATTTTTATATTCAGTCCAAGAGTCCCAAATAAAAGACCCTTGGCCGAATTTCCATATTAAAATAATTAGGAGTTTTTTTTAGTTTTAGTTTTAGTGTTCTAATTAAATTAGGAAAACATTTGAAAGGCCTATTTATATGGCTTGGCCAGCCACCCTACATTACATTACAATTACATTGAAAATTTCAGATTTGATTTGAGTGAAAATTCTCTTTGAGTTCTTCAAGGATTTTCTCTTGAGTTTTCTTTAGAAGTTGTTTTAACAATCTTTTTGATTGTGGGAGCCATCTTCAACCTTCTTCTTGCCATTGATATTCTTTGGAGGGCAGATTAGAGCCGTTTGAAGGGAGTTGTGAGATCTTTCGAGATTTCAAGGCTTCTTAGGACTTATCTTTTAATTTCTTACTGTCAATTCTTTCTTTATTTCTACTTGTGCTGAATCATTATCTAATCTATTTTCTGTTCTTATTGTGTTTTCAGCCTTTTTCTATCTTAAGGAATCAGCCCAAAAATTCCCAATTTCTAGGGTTTTTCCATACTCTTTTTGGGTGAAATTAGATTGTCGAAATTTGGGGAAAACTATCTTGGTGTTCAATTGGGCAGAATCACAATCTCCTTGAGGGTTTCAAGAACCCTAACACTTATTTCTATTCTCAATTTGATTCTTTGCTGATTTGGGGATTTTATTTCAGATCTGAAAATTCAAAAATCTAATCTTTTAATTTTCTGTTTCGTTTCAGATCTAATTGTTTAGGATTTTCGTAGGAGTTTCTCGTGACTTGGCAACTCGATCTTGGTCTGCGCGCAACCCCGTATCAATTACTTCCTAATAGAGGCTATTCTGGATATTTTTCTGTATGCGAGAAAACCAAAGCCAGCTGAACTGCAACAGAAGTTTGGGCAATAAGTTCAGATCCCGAACAAAAGGCGGCAATTAAAATTCATAAAAACAATAAATTGAATCAAATTTGATGTTATAAATTTATTTGTCCATGTCTGCGTGTAAATGTGGCAGAAGATAAATATCACAAACCACAATTTGTTGGATTATATCAAAAGAATAACCTGGTGTTGATTGATCTGTGTCCACATCCTGTCAAACACAAATGGGATAATTAGTTGTCAAGTATAAGGATCATGGAAAAGAAATAACCATATAGAAGCAGAAACTAAGTATGCAAACATTCTTAATCATTTAAAGGTGCATTGTTGCCACTCAGCAAACAACTCCACCTCAACTAGTCCATGCAAGTTTAATGTCACCATAAAAGCCAGAATAACTGAAAAAGAAAAATGCCGATCACTTAACGCACCTGAGGAGTTAATGTTATTTGGAAGCATCTATTGGAAGTGCTTAGTCTACTCTCACAAGAGTGAATTTCTGATATAAAAGCAACAATCATTACAGTTCAGGAGATGATGGGAAGTTTTAGCAGGCGAAAAAAAACATGAGTTCAACAAAGGAAAGGCAGAATGACCTTTTAATTCATCCATAGGTATTGCTCCTAGGGCTTCAATTTCCATTTCCTGCTCCTGTACATGGTCTGGTCTGTAAACATAGATAAATGAATTAACGTTAAAGGAAGAATATCATAAACCAATCTCAACACAGCACCGGATTCTTCTATTAGTTGATCGAATAAGGTTTAATCAATATTACTAAACGTTAAGCCGATCATATTTCATACTTTCATGTCCTTAAAGTATTTGTTAGTGCCCTTACAGTTTTGATGGTTGATCGGTGATTTATAAGGTTGAGCAGCTATTATGTGCTTGAGATTCTCTAAAGTCTGTACTTTTACACTTTGCTTCACTACTAATAGTAGCTTAGATTTTAAAACATCGATCATTATGAAGTAAATTTCATTACATCTTACAAAACCCAACCCCAAAACTTCCATATTAATTCTATATCACCCAAAAAACAATGCCATTGTTGCAGCTGCTGGGTAAAAAAGAAAAGCTTTATCGCTTCGTATTACACGTTAAAGAAACAAAATCATATTGCATAGATGAACACATAAAAAAAGATAATTGAATACTAAGAAAGAGGGGGTAAAAACTTAATTATGCAATTTGAGATCGTTGAATGAGCACTCTCAAAGACTTGATTGGCAACAGAATTGCAAAATTTTATTTTTTAGGCATTCTTATTGAATAAAAAAAAAAAACCAGTCATGGTTGTGAATTTGGGATAATATTCCTTTTATGCATTTTGTTTTTGGGTTTGCTTCTGCTTTTATGCCTTTTGTTTCAGCTCGAAAAAAGAACATTAAAATTTAATGAATAAAAAATATTGTTTTACAACTCTCTTCAAAATATAAATTTTGTAGGAAAAAAAGGGGTAGGCCATCACTAATCAATACTTAATTGCCTAATAAGAGCCGTTGATCAGAAAATCGGAATCTTAAGTTCCTAATCATCAATCAGCATGAAGGCACGTTCTTTTAGAGCCGTAGATTTGGGGGACCCACTACATGCAATTAGATTGAAGACGAATTGTAAGAAAAAATAACGTACAACTGTTTGTCCCAAATCAGAACATTTTCCTTTTTCCTCTTCCGGACCGGACATGAGACGGAGTTCAGGAAATGAGTCGATGCGCTCACAAGTTACATGATTCATGGCGCCATAGCTTACTAGGCGCATTTCATCCCTTTAGTATATAAATATTCCTCTTTATTTTTGGAAAAGTAGGTTTACAAATAAACTAAAAAGCTGGCTACCCTCACATGTTGAAAACCATACGTCGGATTGGTACCTTCCCACTTAATTATCTGATTGTAAATTCGATTTTTATTTATACGAGTACAACATATTTTATGATGAAAAAAGATTAATACTATTACTAACTATAGATACTCTAGCTTCAACCCAAAATTGTTTATTATTTTTTAGGTAAAACACATTTACTCTCATATAGAATCAACAATATTTACTTCTCCTTTAACCCTTATTGTCATAATATCATATATCTATGTATTGTTTATTTACTTTTTTCCATTTTAATTGCAAAGTAATGAAATTTTAATTACATATTAAATCAAATATATTTGAACTTTTTCATTAAATATATATCCGAGTATTTCAAATTTATGTTTAATTCAATTATTTTATTAAAGTTGAGTTGAAATCGTTAAATTAGTTTATATAAAATTAATTGATTACCATTATTATTAAAGATAGAGTGAAAAAGAAATTGATGAAACATGCAAAAGATAAAACAAAAAATAAATAAAATCATTTCAAAGTTATTATGTATACGGTCCTATTTGTTTACTAAAATCATATTTTTTTTAATTTCAAATTTAAAAACTACAATATAGTAGCAATGATATTAATTAGTGAGATTTATATTGTATATTTAATAAAACTTACTAATGTAATTCGTCTATTAAATATTTTTATTTAATAAAATATGATTAATATGTTTTTATATAAAATCTTAACATTTTACGGAAATAATATATCAACTAAATTTATTTATTTTTATTTCACTTAATAATAGAATTAATTTTACTAAAATTTAGGACAATAGACTATTATGAAGAACTAATTTAATAAATAATACACTTTATGGTTATTGTTATCTATAAAAATAGTGTAATATAAAGTAAAATATTATTATAAAGGGTAATTATTATAAAAAAGATTATACAATCAAACTAAAATTAATAAAAATATAATAATAATTATTATAAAATTCTTAACTAAATTGATGTTAGAGATTAATAAGACATTAATTTAATTGAAAATTATTAAAATACCACATCCATTAGTAAAAGAAATATGTGGAATTTATGTTTTTTATATAAATTTTAAAATTTTGTATATAAGTTTTAACAATTATGTAGTAATTTTCATTACTCTTTCTCTTTTTAACTGTAAAATTATCAAACAAATATCATTTTACAAGATAATAAATATTAATGGAAGATATTTTTATTTTTTACATTTTAATATAAAATCTAATAATATACATCACAACTTAAATAATATTTTTTATATCTAACTTTACCATTTCAATTAAAATTATATATTTTTTATATTTGATAAATTTGTTCATAAATATATTGGGCCATCATTTAATCAAAATTACATGCCATCTTCAAATATAATCACCACCGTTTGATTGTTCATTTGTATGAACAAATCTTATCCCACGGTTAAAAAGATTCCTATGATGCCAATGTGCGTACAGTTACCAAAATAGTTCATATATTTTATTTCTTAATATAATTTTCATATCTTTCCCCTCACAAGCTTCAACCAAAAACGCCAAGGAAAAAAAAGGGTACGTTTTCTTATTTTTATTTTTATTTGATGATCCAAACTGAAGCCTTTCTTTCAGCGTTTTTCTTCTCAAAGGCTCTCTTCTTCACTATTAATCTCATTATCTCTCGCTCTTTTCACTCTCCTCATACATTTTGCCAAATAAAAAAAAAAGCCCGTAAAAATCTTTGACCAAAAGTGGATAAAAAGTGAACATGCACACGGAAATCTTTCAAGAAAAGCCCAGAAAAACTGAAATTTATTTAAGGAAAGTGAGAAAGGAACCAAAAAGTAATCTTCAAATCAGAATAAGAGAAAAAAAAATTTCCCCAGATCTTTTTAATTCTTTTGGTTGTTTAAACTGCGTTTGTCTTTCACTACACTTAGATCCTTTTTCGTTCATAAACCCCTTCAAGCTTAGGTTTTTAATCTCTCTTCTACGACTTTCTTTTATGGGTTCATCTTTGTTTTTTTTTCAGGATTTTAAGTTGCATGTGGGATTAAGTTTTTTTGTTCTTATTTCTAATTATTTTTGTTTTTTTTTAATTCAGGGTTTCGAGGGCGTATACATTTGTTCAAGCAATCGATTATTTTGGCTGTTTTAGAGTATTGGGTCTGCTTCAAAACGGAATTTAAGGATTGAATTTGAAAGATCGGATTTTTTTTGTACCATTTATTTTCTTTGGAGGATTTTGCTGGAGGGGGTTTCTGATGGGGAGCCCCGATGAGCCCAACATAAAGGGCATTGATGCGTCGGTGGGTGGCTTGGTTTGGGTCCGACGCAGGAACGGTTCTTGGTGGCCGGGTCGGATTATGGGCCTTGACGAGCTCTCCGAGGGTTGTTTGGTTTCTCCAAGATCCGGTACCCCTGTTAAGCTTCTTGGTCGTGAAGATGCAAGCGTGTGAGCCCCCTTTTTTTTTAATCTCTTAATAGCTTTTTAGATTTCATTTGAAGAGTTTTAATAGCTTGCATTACTATTGATGATTCTTTGTAGTAGTTTTCTTATATTCAAGCTTATTTGTTTAGTAGTTTTGATAGTTTTGTCATTTTTATATTGCTTAATCAATAATATGCTGAAAAAAGGGGAACCATTTGACACACACAAATATATATTTATATATATGGTTCCATTTTGAGGAGAAGATTGCAAGCTTGTCGTTACGGCCCATATCTTGCACTTTTATGTTGGTATCTATGGTTTTGGTGGTAACATAGGGTAGAAAGTGGAGTATACATGGTTTTGGTGCATTAAGCTTGATGTTTGTGCTTTTAGAGAACCATTTAACTCATGAGGTACTGTCTTTTAAATAAAATCTTGTGTGTCTCCTTTTTTACTAGTCAAAACTTTAGCTTTTGGTGACTTGAGACAAAGTTTTTATCATTTAGCATTGCTGATTTTATGTTAGGATGGTGTGAATTTTACTCTCTAATAGCCATTTATAAATGTTGTAGCTAATAGGCATTGGTTCTCTGAAGATAAATTTCTTAATCAGTTCAGTAATTGAGTGTTTGTTCTGTCACACAGTAGTAGAGGTTGTAACCATAACTTGTCACAATTGTGGTTTTGAATATATGACTGTTTTTTTCCTTTCTAGATAATGACAAATTAATTAGTTTGAGGGCTTTACCTTTATATCCCCATCATATTTCTTTAGACCTTGTTCACCTTGTTCAATGCTGTATGATTTATGAGTAAAGCACTGCTGGTGCTGCATTTTCTTCTTCCAATTTCTAAATGATTGAATCCTCCTTCCATTAAATAAAAGATTTCTTCAGAAAGATTCATCTTTGGAGACTACAATATGTTGCTCAAATGATCATCACCAAGTAGAAAGAGATTACTGTGCTTGGAGCTAGTTTTATTACTTATTTTTTACTATATTTCTTTCTTTTTTGGTTTTAGGGACTGGTATAATCTTGAAAAGTCCAAGAGGGTGAAGGCCTTCCGTTGTGGAGAATATAATGAATGTATTGAGAAAGCAAAGGCTTCAGCAGCAAATTCTAGCAAGAAAGCAGTGAAATATGCTCGAAGAGAAGATGCTATTCTTCACGCTCTAGAGATTGAGAGTTCACGTTTAGGGAAGGATCATCCAGGTTATTTCTCTAGAAAAGATAATTCTGGTGGTGACCAGGGTAGTTTGGCCAGAGAATCACCGACAACCATGTCACATTCTGGGAAAGAAAATGAGGATACGTCTGATGAAATGAGTGAATCTGAGGATAACTCAGATTCAGCTCCAGAATTATCACAGTCTGGCATATCCTTTGAAGAGCCTAATCACATTAATGGTACTAAGGGGCACTCTAAGCTGATCAAGAGAAGAAAAACCCCAAATGATTCTGAGGATGATGGATCTGAAAGAATCAAGCGCATGAGAGGACTTGAGGATCTAGGTATGGGTGTAGGACCAAAAAGAAAATCACAGGCTGCAGGGGCACCCGAGCTAGTTCAACAAGATAATGGTTCATTCTACGGAACAAATTCTGGAAATTGCTTGTCTAATGGAGGTCCAATGAATGGTAGCAGAAATCATTCATCATCACTGAAAAGAAAGAGATCTCAAGTGGCAAATGTTCATGAATTCCTGAAAAGGAAAAACCGTCGCCGACCATTAACCAAGGTTTTGGAGAGTACAGCTGTTGTGTCAGTTCCAGTTTGTGATGAAATTCCAAGCTCAAGTGGTTCACCCCTTAGGGGACTTTCTGACAGCAAGGTTTCTGGAATTGATTCTAATGAATCACCCAAAAGTGCACCTGCAGCAATTAACAACGACAACAACAATAGTAACAACTCAGATAGTACTGGAGTTTCATGCGAGAATGGCATCTCCTTAAATGCTGCTGAACATGCTGCTGATGCTGATGTTGATGCATCTTTAACTAATAATAAGACAAAAGAGAGAGAAATTTCCAGCACACCGGGGTTAGCTGTGAATGAATCTTCTAGCAGGCTATTTGATGTGCCATTTGTTGGAGAAGATAAACCATCTGCAGGTATTCTTGAATTAAACATTTATAAACTGTAGCATTTCTAATTAGGACTGCATCATTCTTGTGTGCATAAACATAATCTTCTGCTTTCATTAACTGTGCTTGTATTAAGTGGGATTTTATTTATGCTGCTTTTGTTTTATTTTTTTTTGGGGGGGTGGGGTGTGGTGTTGTTGCAGCTGATGGGTAATTTAGGTTGTTGTTGATTGTCTTGTTAAATAATTCACCATGTTCATCATATGTTTCAGAATATTGGTTTTGTCTTCATGATTATTTCTCAAATCCATGGATTTGTTAGATGTCCAGTTAATAGTGAATCTGAAATTCTTAAAATAATTTTGGATTTAACAAATTTAAATTTTTATACTTTTCAAACCTTTTTTACATTGAATTCAAACTAATTTGTGCATAATGTATGCATTTCATTCTTACCATCTATATAAGAAATGAAATCCAAATCAAAAATTTCAAATTCATGTTCCCAAACGGAGCATTAAGATATTCTCTCTGCATTTAGCTTTTATTGTGGCTTGTGGTGAGTTATGAGTTACTCTGGTCTTAATAAATAATAAAATTTATATATTCTATCTTTGAGAACTACATAACTCATTTCTTGTGTTTGCATGATTTTGTCTATTAATATGCATACCACATGGACACGGACACATGTTTATTTTTGGTTGTGGTGATCATTTGGGGGCCAACTGTTTTGCCAACAGGTCTAGTCAGGTTTGTTCACCAACCAAACTATAGCTCGAATCCATCTTGTTAGACTCTTTAGGGCTTCTAAATAGCCATAACTAATCAACTGCAGGCAATCTTTAGTGATCTGATGACTTGAGGACAGCTGCGCTGCCCTGGCATGACATGAAGTTGATGCTTTAAGAAACAATGAAGGATGAGTATCCAGACTAGAAGCAGCTAACTCTATCCATATGTGATTTCAGAAATACTAATGCATATATATTTTTTCTAGTAACAACTTGTTCTGATACTGAGGGTGTTGGTTAACTAGCAAATTGGACCAATCAGCAGTAGCCTGTTGTATGACTAACTGTGCTGAGGATTAGATGCCATGGATACGAATGTAAACTGTTGCTTCTGTTTACTGATATCATTGGAGATTAGCTGACTTAATCTTCTTTGGGTTTGATGATAGATTGACATGCAATGTATTTTGTACCCATGAGAATTCTGTAAGTTGGTAACAGGATTGGAAGTTTAACGCATTGATTTTTGTGCTCTCACTCTATCAAAGGGGGATGGATTTTAAAACTGCATCGGCATTAAGGGCATAATTTGGACCAATAACTTGAATGATCCTGCTAGTTCTTTTTGAACCACTATTTGCCTGAAGACTAAGTTGAAATAGAGTAAAGATATGAGATTCTCTTTTTTTCTAAAGAACTCTTTTCCTTATTTTATCATGCACCTTTTCTACTGGAATTCGTTTCTTTTTCAACCAATTTAATTTGATATGCCCGATTGCTTCTGCATGGACTATGTTGCTATTTTTCATCATCATCATCATCTTGCCTATTATGTCAATCTAAGCACATGGTTAATTCTGGTAATATTTCATTTTATGGATTTTTCTTGCAAAAGTTCCAGTTTGTGGTATAACTAGATGCATGCATGCTCTTCCAGCACTACTCTCTTTTATTTTTGCAGCTGTAGAAATTTTGAGCTTTTCCTACTGCTACTGATTAATCATTTGTTTCTGACAGATTTCTCTCCAATATTTGTATCTTGTTCATCTGAGATGCCTGAAGTTGGTGATTTGGGGAAGCAAGCTGAAATTGAGGGACGTAATGAGTCTGTCTGTACCAGATCAGTGGATGTTTATACAACTAGTATTAGCCAGAGGATAGAGAAAGGAACTGCAGAGTGGCAGTTGAAAGGAAAGAGGAAATCTAGACAAATAAGTAAAAATCAAATACACGACTCAAGAAAATATCTAATCGCAGATGATGAACCAAATGCTTCTGTGGCAGGTATAGAGCGTTTGAATGGATTGTCTCAGGGTTCCTATCAAAAAGTTGATTGCAATGGTGGTGGTGGTGGTGGATCAGTTGCTCCATACACTTGCAGCTTGCAATCCAAGTCCAAGTCAGCTGTTCAAGTGCAGCTTGATGGTTTGCAGGACTTGAAGTCTATGCCCCAGGAGCCTCGTGTGAGAGGGGAAATAGCAGAAGCAAAAATACTACCTGATGATTTGCTGAGCCCTCAAAGGTCACTTCCATACCGTCAGTCTCGTTATACTGTTCACTCCAGATATCAGATGACGGATTTTCCAGGAAAACCTTATTCTGTGGATTCATCACTATACAATGTTAAGATTGAGGTGAAAGCTAACTACCGGCCACAGCATGTTCCATTAGTTTCCCTCATGAGTAAGCTGAATGGAAAAGCCATAATTGGTCACCCTCTAATGGTTAAAGTTTTGAGTGATGATCACTATGGCAATCTGACTTGTGAAGCCTCTATTAAGGGCACGGAAAAGTCTGAAATTGGTCATTTAGTAAAGAGAAAGTCAGGAGGTGGACGAGTTCCTAGAAAGCATATGAAACTGCAATCACATTTCCCGCCACGTAAATCAACAAAAGCAAAGAAATCTGGACTATTGTCTAAGAAGACTCGGAAGCTGTCTTCATTGACTGGTCAGAAGATAGGTGTAGGTGACAGGAAACCGGTAACAGGGAAGCCCAAGGGTCCTGTAATAGCTTGTGTTCCTATAAAGTTAGTATTCAGTAGGATAAATGAAGCAGTTAACGGCTCAGCACGGCTAACACACCGGCCTTTAACATCTCGCAATCCATGAGTAGGTGGTGATCCATCGTGTTGTGAAAGTGGTGGCTGATTCATTTTAAAACTATTGCCGCAGCTTGCTTGCATTCATTCTCTCCACAGGTAAAACAGACCCGTTGTACAATTGAAAAATTGCATTGAATTTGTTGTAGAAAAAGGAAAACTGGTAGGAGTATGAATGAAGGACGATAAAGATCAAGAAGGCTTTCCTGGCTTTGTATATATGAAAAATGTAACATGAGTTTGGGTGTAAAGGAGGTAATATCCATGACCTGATATTGGTTTGTTTTTTTCCTTTAATTTTAATTCATAAATTTCAGGTTGATTAGGGGCCTACTAACCTAAAATTTTGTTTGTGCTACGTGTTTTTTTTTTTTTTTGCATCTGGGACTTTGTTAATTTATTCCTACTTCCCTTTCCGAACTTTGCTTAATATTATAGTTTTCGGTTAACATACTAAAAAAGCTTTTAAATTAGTATATTTTGTTAATGCAAGCTTTTATACACTTCTTTTTTTTAAAAAAAAATTATCATTTGATTTTAATTGAAAGCATAAAACTTTTGAGGAGAAAATTTAATCCTCAAAATATAAACAAATTTCATGTTAAATTACTAAATACTAATGCAATAGAAGTAATTTTGGTTTCAATTAAAATTAAATACTCTATTTAATATAAAAAAAAGGATTATTTAATTAAGAAAAAAAATTAAGGTTTACTTGGCTTTTTGCTTCACTCCAATTACTTTGCACTCCGCTAATATCTAATTTTTTAAATATTATATTTTTAGGTCTTAAACTTCCTTAATTTTTATTTTTCTAAAATATGAATTGATAAATAAAAGAAACAAAATTATTTTAGTAATAAAAAGAATAGATACAAAGAACAAATAAAAGATTGAAATGATTAAAACATTGAATTCACTAGAAAATTAGATTAAAAGTGTTTTGCAATAAAAATTTAAGAAGAAAATAGAATATATATATACTAGGTAGGTACTATCACCATAAGTTTTTTATAACTCACTAACAAATTTTAAAGAGTAAAAAAAGTAGTGAGTGAGTCTAAAAATTCCCACATCTGATGAGTAATTGGGCTACAAAAAGCCCAAAAACAAACCTAAAAAGGAACTGTAAAAACCCTAGAGTCTGTAGGCCATATATATCTGTTAAATTTGCTAGTTTCAGTCTGCCGCTTCCGTCCTCTTATTATATATAAACCCTACGGTTCTCGTTTTTTCTCTTAGCTCAATACAGATATTTGGTCTGTTTGGAGGATTTTAATCTTACTGAGTGCATCTGTTGCAGTTAGGTGCAGGGAAAAGAGCGATGGCGGCAGTTCCCGGACAGTTGATTTGGGAGGTAGTGAAGAAGAACAATTGCTTTTTGGTGAGGCAGTTTGGAAGAGGAACTGCTAGCCTTCAGTTCAGCAAAGAACCCAACAATCTCTACAACCTCCACTCCTACAAACACTCTGGTATTCTTGTGATCCAAAAGTTTCATTTTTTTACTATTATTTTTCATTTGAGGATATTTGATCTGAAGTTTTATTTTCTGTTTCATTTCTTTTTCGTTTCTTTAGAAGTGAGGAAATGGTATTTTCTGCATGTGCAGCAGCAGCTTATTTATATATGAATTCGTAGTTATCGAGGAAACGTGAAAGGAAATATTGGGTATTTCTTAGAATTGGATCTGGTTTCTTGAAAAATTTAATGGATTTTACTTTAATCTGAGTAAATTCTAGGATTTTCTGGGGAATCCTAATTGATTTAGAACTCTAACGAAATGTAGAATAAAATTATTATTTTTATCTTCCGAATGGTCAGAATCGGAGAAGATATAATTTATGACTAACAAGCTATGATGTTTGTCTAATATATGTATTTAATCCCCTCCGTTTCTCATGTTCTGCACATTTTTGTACGTTTTGTTTTTTAATTGAGTTACTCTGTAATTTTAGGGTTGGCAAACAAGAAAACAGTCACCATTCAAAGTGGGGGCAAAGACCAGTCTGTGCTGCTAGCAACCACCAAGGCTAAGAAGCAGAACAAGCCTTCGGCCTTGCTTCACAAGTCCCTCATGAAAAAGGAGTTCCCCAGGATGGCCAAGGCGGTCAAAAACCAGGTAAATAGTTAGTGTTTTCTGAAACTCATTTCTCTACTCTTTTATTGGGTTTGCTATTGGTAATTTGCTAATGATGAGGTTGTCTTGTGTGTGGAAAGAAATTGTTTGTCTAAGATCATGTTGGAAGCCTTTTTTATTTTGGCTTTTTCTATTTAATGTGTAGTCTATGAACTAGTAAAATTTGTTGGATTTCTTTGTTAAATAATGATTTGTCTGTCTAAAGATGTAGTTATTTCCTGGAAGATCTTGCAGTGATGAAGCAATAACATGTAAGAAGGATCTATTTGTTGGGTTCTTCTATGAAATTTACTTGTTACGCTTGGCTTCTGACCATTGAATGTTATAAAATGTCATTTCAATGCTTATGTTGCTAGCTTTGGGCAATAATGTGTATATTTATGCTGAATTTGAGTGTGTGAACTTGCCAAGTGTGCACTGTTTTTGTGCCGTTATTACCATAGATTTTCAATGATATTCTGAGATTTTGTTAACGTATCTTTCTATGATATACAGATATTCAGATAATCTAGTTTTAGGTGCTTTTCTAGTCGGCTTTTATAATTAAGTTGCTTCTCCAACATTTCAGGTGACAGACAACTACTACAGGCCAGATTTAACAAAAGCAGCCCTTGCAAGGTTGAGTGCTGTGCACAGGAGTCTAAAGGTAGCCAAGTCTGGTGTCAAGAAGAGGAACAGGCAAGCCTTGAAGGTTCGTGGCAGGAAGTGAGCTAGGCCTTTCAGGTTGTATGAGCTCTGCTATTTTCATTGCCCCAGACATTTTTTTACCCCTTTTTTGAATTTGTCTTATTTTTCATGGTTTGAACTGAGTTGTTGAATTTTATATCTAGATAGATTTTGAAACAACAGAGATTTGGAGCTATTTGCCCTTTATTTTGCCCCTGATATTGAGACATTTGCTTCTGCCATCGCAATTTTGTAGCCAACTATTATCACCTTTCCAAGATAATCCTGCAGCAGTGGAACTTTGTAAGTTTCTGTTGATTCTGAAGTATATAACAAAAGGATGAGCCATAATAACTGGGATAAAATATATAATTTCTGATGACGATTTTATTGTCTAGACTTTTCTTTCTTGAAATTAGTCAGATTATTTTAAGGTGGAGATTGAAAATGGCTGACCCCAAAACCAGAAAGTAGAATGCTAATGTCAGGATCAAGTGAAACAAAGAACGAAAATAAAGCGCAGGGCATGGAATTTCTCGAAACCAAAACAATCATGAATTGATTGATTAATCGAAGCTTGAACATTCATCATTGATCTTTCGTAGCCAATCCTTTAATACAAAAAACATACATAACAAGTAAAACAACTTGCTGAAGAAAGTATAAAGTATTCCAGAATGTAGTCTTGGTGCAGCTATAATAGGGAAATAAGTACAATGTGAAAAATAATATAAGCATGAATGTATTAAAATTTAGGTTATATGCAAAGAGCATAAATAAAGTAGTATCTTACTTTTTTCAGCAGTACCTTCAATTTGCATACCGGGATTGTTTTGTTGTAGCAAAAATACAATCTGACTCGGGTTCTCAGCAAAGATAATTGTGTTTGATTGGGATATTTAGGACTGGTAGGTGACCGTAAAGAATATTTTCAGAAAGCATTGGTTAGTATAATGGCAGATTCCAAACAAAGTTAGTTGAAGCATTCATGATTATTAAAATTAAGAGAAAAAAAGGGGGGAAATCCATAAAAGTGCAAGTTTTAATTTACATTTTTACAGGTTAAATTTTGTTAAATTTAGAAAAGGTACCCTCAACAACCTTTAAATTGCATTTGTTGGATATTTGACTTCTCAATTATGTATAGAGTCGTTGGTATCAATTGGATTAAGTAATATAACTACTAATCAAAGTGATTTGGTGACCAAGCCTACCCTATAATTATTCCCAATGTACAGAAAATTCCATTTAAACCCATAGTTATCAGGAAACCCATTTTATTAAGAATTAGTAACCATTAATCTGCAATCAAAATTTCAAAACTAGTACTGCATAAATTAATCAAACTACGCTTAAGTTGAAATTTTTTTATGAAAATGCCATTGTGTTTTTTTTTTGGTTGGTTAAACATAAAATATTTTCTAATCATATAGGATGATTTACTGTTTCATTAATGTTAAAATGTTCACTAGACTCAACACGTTTAAATAGATGGACCAAAGTTTTATAGGAATCTGGCTGCAAGAAAGTTGAAAAGTCTAGTCAATTGTGCAATGCCGTGTTACTTATCAAAGTTTAATACCCCATACTTGTATATATAAATTGTTTTACTTTTCAGTTTTAGGAATCATTTGCAACCTTCTTTGTCGGCCCCAATAGGACGTAGATAACCATGTCTGTGAAGAGAACAGTTGGCTTGGACAATGGCGACGTTGGTAGTAGTAGCAGTAACACGAAGCGGGGAAGCTTTAACCGATGTTTCTCCTTCATGGAGGTTTCAATGGAACCTGCAGTATCATCATTAGACGAGCTAG
Source organism: Gossypium hirsutum (assembly GCF_007990345.1). Taxonomy (NCBI): domain Eukaryota; kingdom Viridiplantae; phylum Streptophyta; class Magnoliopsida; order Malvales; family Malvaceae; genus Gossypium; species Gossypium hirsutum. Next base: position 11,635,904 of record NC_053441.1, on the reverse strand, counting down.
ATTCCAACAAGTTCAAGGCTGAGATCAAGCGATGGGCTAAGGCTGTTGTGCGATATGCTCGTCAAGTCAGCGGCCGTTTAGGGAGAAGCTCCAGGAAAAGTGATCGATATGGGAGTTCTCGAAGCTCCTTATCTCATGCGGCTTGAAGGACTGGATGCTTTATTGATGCATGGAGATAATTGAGGGTTTTTTCCTGGTTGGAACTTGGAAATTCATCATCCATTCAAGGCTGAAAACTGTAAATCTGAGTCCTGAGATTGTGAGAATTGGGTGATGATTATCCAACAAAAGATAGGATCAGAATCAATGGCTGATTGTATGAAGTTTTCGATTTGTAGGGTTTTTCAGAAGGAATTACTGCCAGTGACTTCTGCTTGCATTGTATATAGTTTTCTTTTGATTGTTAAAGATTCATTTTTATTTTTTCTGAAACATTTTGTTAAAACCCTGAAGTAGAATTTTTAGAATTGCATGGTACTGTCGTCACTGATATTCATCGCAATTAATCACGTCCACAATCAGAATAAACGTGAAAATATGTTTGTTTAATATAGCAATCTAAATTCCTGCAAAGAAGCCAACAACCTCTAAAAATATCTGAGTTCAATCTCAAGTAATTTCATTCTACTCCCCCATTATAAAAAACTAATAATACTAATAATAATCCCTACTACCATCCAGAGGAAGATGTAAAAGAAGAAAGATGATTATAGATATCCTTGGTGGTATTGGTATGTACTACTTTGCTAGTTTGACTTTAGATACCGTCTATAATTTGTAGACACCATCATAACCCCATGTTTCTATTTATTAAATTGGATCAATACATTTGAACAAAAAAAAAAGGACCATCTTAAAAATCAATTGTCAAAGATTATCTAAAACTTGTTTCTTAAGTTATTGTAATGAAAGGTTTTTCGTAGTATAAGCTTGTTTGTACTGCTAACCTAAAGATGAAATATTAATATTTAATTTTCAATATAATAATTTATAAATCCAAGTAAAATTAATTATTTTTATATTTTTTAAGCATTAATTTTCTAATTATACAAGTACATAAATGGATTATATTTTGTTATATGATTATACTTTTATTTAAATTTTTGATGAAATGTCACAGATTAATTGAATACTAATTTAATTGAAAAATTACTAAAATATCATCCATATATATAAAGTAAGTTATTTTATTTTAGGATATTTTTATTTCTTTTATATGAATTCATTAAAAATTGATCATGATGAGATTTTAAACTTAATAATTTTAAGCATTTAATTTTATTTTTTCAACACAATTTATCTAGTTTATATATAAATATTAATAAATATATTTAAGGTTAAATATAAAATTGGTACTCGAGTTTGTTCACTTCTCTCAGATTTGTACTTATAGTTTTCTTTTGTCCCTCTTTTTTTTCTGTTCACAATATTGGTACCTCAGTCTAATATAGTTAATTTTTGTTGACGTGGCAAAGTTGGCCAATCGTGCGGTGCCACGTGGATGGCTATTTGTACCTCTTTTTTATTTTCTTTTTTCATTTTCCCTCTTTTCCTTCCCGTTTTCTTTTCTTCTTTTTCTTTTTCCTACCTAGCCGCCTGCTTCTACAACGCTGCTAGGCCACCATCTGGCCTCCTCCGGTGAGCTATCCGACCAACGATGACACCAAAGTTGCGTGGAGATTCCCTTGTCCTCTTCTTTCCTATTCTACTAATTCGACGGCAATGGCGACGACGAGATTCCCTTCCCCTTCTCTTCTTCCTTCCCATCACTTATTTTTTTCTAAAAATCCTTGCGAACAACTCCCACCCACCAATTTTTCTCATCCAGATCCAAAAATAATTGATTAAACCTATTTTATACTTCAATTTTAAGTTCTTTTTAAACAAGAAACCCATCTTCTACAAAGGGTGCCAATTGTTTTACAAGGTAGATCTTTTACAATTTATTTGAGATTAATACTTGCATGCTGCCATCTATTGCGTTTGGCACACCGACAAGCTGCCCGTTCAGACCAACCCCATATCGGTTCTGCTGAAGCTCAAATCCGGTCAATCTTTCCAATACTTCCCTACTTTTCCTCTTATCATGTATCATGAGTGGAGGATTGATTAGTTAAGGTTAGATAAGTTTTATCAAAACGAAACTAACCTTTTATTATCCAAATACTGTTGAGAATGGAATTTTTCTTAATGGGGAAGAAAGCAAATAAATAAATATTTTACAAAATTTTAATTTAACTAAATTGAAAAAGTAGACAATTTTTTTTTTCATTTTCCTCTTTTCTGCAACAAAAAAAAATCCTAACCTTTTGCTTTTATCATCATGGTTAGATTGCAACATCTTCCCTGACGAATAGCACCATCAGAATATTCATCTTCTTTCCATATTTTTATTCCTCCAAGAAATAAAAAAGTTACGAGAAAATATGTAGCTGATTGATAATGGTAAGTTCAACCAATGAATCATATTTACCCTTAATGTTTTTGGAAAAAAAAAATCACTGCAATTTTCATATTCTCCTACAATAGCCATTTGTAGACCACCCTAAATCCGTCTAAGTCGAGCTTGTGAATGGGAGTTCAACTGTAGACATGAGAAAAGGTGAGAGGAAAATGATTCAAATGAACATAACGAGCAGGGCTCATTTGGATTTATATTTTTTTTGAACGATTTTTTTAGTTTTATATATTTTGATTTATTATATTATTATATATTTTTAATTTTTAAATATATTTTTTAAAATTATGGCATCATCATTGTCACGTGTCTTCATTTTAGAGTACCAAGTGTCCTAAATTTAACGTTGTTAGACCCAAATATCGATTTTGTTGACGAAAAAAAATTTGAATACCAATCTGAGACAAAAAAAACCCATAAGTATCAATTTTGAAAAAGTGAACAAGTTTGAGTATCAATTTTATATTTAATCCATATATTTATTTCATAAACTCTTTCCATGTATATTATGGTTATGCCATAATCTAATACAATATAATGTAACTAATAGATTTGGTGTCACGAGTCCCCTTAATATAAACTTGATCAAAAAATTATTAGAAAATAAAGAAAAATAATATTATAAGGGAAAATATTTGGTAGACTATTAGTGGAATTTTAAAACTCCACGAGGTTAGGGAGTTGACAAATATCTAATAAAATATTAAAAATAAATATTAAGAAAAACATTAGACAAATTTTTAAGATTATTTATGGAATAAAAAAAGTACTAATCGTGTATCAAATATTCCCCATATTATAATCTAACAAGGGTTTTGTTTTTGTTTCATATTTTTATACAAAATTTCTAAATAAAAATTAAAAAATAAATCACATATTTATAATTGAACCAAATATTGATGGATACATTCATAATTTTTTTTTGGTAAATATATATCCATAAATCTTTGATCACTCTACATACAAATTAATTGAGAATTAAATTTTTAGTAAATATATGTTTTCAATAGTGAGTATGGTATAATTTAATATATTATATGATACGGCTTTGTAGTTGCACAATGTTGGATACTTATTTAGGAAGAAAAAGGAAATTTTGTTGATGGTCCGCCCTTTACGCGGCTTTTGGTGCTTTCGTCCCGTTTTCCCTAATTCTTAACGAAGAAAGAAAAGGAGAAAGACAGCAAAAGGAAATCTTCAACCCTAAAAGGTCAAATCTTTCTCTGCGAACAAACAAAGACTCTAGCCATGGGAAACACCGAGAAGCTCCTGAACCAGATCATGGAACTCAAATTCACGTCCAAATCCCTGCAGCGCCAGGCCAGGAAGTGCGAGAAGGACGAGAAATCTGAGAAATTGAAGGTCAAGAAGGCCATCGAGAAAGGTAACATGGACGGAGCTCGTATCTACGCCGAGAACGCTATTCGGAAGCGCACTGAGCAGATGAACTACCTCCGCCTCGCGTCACGCCTCGATGCTGTGGTTGCCAGGCTCGATACCCAGGCTAAGATGACCACCATTAATAAATCCATGGCTAATATCGTCAAGTCTCTCGAATCTTCCTTGAACACAGGTTATTTCTCCGTCAATATCTTTTTAAGATTCTGATCACCTTATCCTATTTACTTTTAGGATAAATTGTTATTCACGAAAATTTAGTGTAAAAAAATTGAAGGGGGGGGGGGGAAGGCAATTTTTCGGCAATTCTCTTTTGGGCTAAATTAGCCCTAAGAAAAAAGATTGTCTAGATATTAGTCTAAAATAAATTCCTATGTGAATATGATGAAATTTGATTTTTTTTTCATTGTTGCAGGCAATTTGCAGAAGATGTCAGAGACAATGGATCAATTTGAGAAGCAGTTTGTGAATATGGAGGTCCAGGCAGAATTTATGGAGAGTGCTATGGCTGGTTCCACTTCATTGTCCACACCAGAAGGTGAGGTCAACAGCTTGATGCAGCAAGTTGCTGATGACTATGGCTTGGAGGTCTCTGTTGGGTTGCCACAACCTGGTGCTCATGCTGTGTCGACCAAGACAGAGGAGAAGGTTGATGAGGATGATTTGTCGAGGCGGCTTGCAGAGCTTAAGGCTAGAGGTTAGAGAAATGATGGAATTGATTTGGATGATCTTGTGATATATAATAGTACTATGATGTTTGGGATTGTAAGTGCTGGTTGAAACAATCTTATTCCATATGTAAATTTGTCTGAATTGGGTTTCCCTTTATAATTTTAAATGCTGCATTTGTTTCAGATAAGTTAGCGCTTAGTGTGAATTTTAGCTGTCAAAATTATCGCCTGAATCCCTGTAATAATTTGGTGTGTGGTATGATTGGATCTCCTTGCATGCATTACTAGAGGTTTACATGTATGATGTTGGTCTTCGTGGTCATGTTGTTTGATAGTTTGAGCTTAATGAGGTATTTATGCATGCGAGGGTTGATAAGCGGTTTAATCTTTTCCTGCACATCAAGTCAATGGATTAGGTTAATTCTGCTGAGCTTAAGCATGCATTTTTGGATGACCCCTGTTTGGTCGACTGATGATCTTTCATTTACATGTTTCTGCTTAATGTAGATGATCGTGTGATTTTCCCTTCTCATTGGGCATGTGAACACACAGAGTTACTTAAGAGTGATGTTTAATAAGTAGTATGCTAATTGTGGATATAGATAAACTGAATTTATCATTGAGGTTTACATGAATTAATTGTAAGGTTCCAGTTCCCTGACTTGTACCCGTTATATTTCCCGGTATTATCAATGTGTATATATATGTTGATATCATGCCCAAGTTCTTCCGTATTGTGTGCTAAGTAGGCCATTTCTATAGTTTCGAGATCAAAGATGAAGGTAAATCATAAAAATAGAAAAAATTGTTTGAGTTGATATTGAGCTGATCCATGCCGCCAACCTACACATAGAATTTCCATATACAAGTTAACTACATATTCAATATCATTCAACACTAGATGATGTAATTGGAACAAATAATGTTCATTATTCTCATTCTATTATGGGCATCATTTTACATTTGCAAATCACTGCAACAAATCCAGAGCTTAATTTAATTGATTATTCGTGCCATTATTCTAAGGTAATGGTAAAAGTGGGGTCGAATTTGGACAAAATTATGAGCTTTAATCACTGGCACATCATATCCAAGAATCGCTCAAGTCTGTTTATTCAGCGGTAAATAAGCGGTATTAAACCATTGTGAGTGCAATAAAATAAAGTCAAAATGATAACAATCGTCTCACTAAATTTCCTATGAGATTATTGGACTTTATTTTAACAAAAATATTAAAGACCCAATGATAAAAAAAAAAGGTAACATGTTTGAGAACAACTAAGAACTGCATCTACACCTATGTAGAAGTTATAAACTAAAATCCATATTCTAGTCCTATCATATTCAATCAAACATTAGTCTACCCTTGAGGCCTTGACTAACATGCTTGCAACTTAATCTAAAACAATTAATTTTGAACTTGGATTTAGATGACCTCAGCCAAGCAATCCATTCAGATTTACTTTTGCCATTGACAAGGTTCTCAGTTTCAACGTTATCTAGTAAGTGCCGCCAGCATTTGTTACCGGAAGCATTGTATGTGCAGCAGCTGGGATCCTTCTCTCTTGTTATTAGTTTCTTACACACTAGCTGTAACAACGGGAAAAAAAAGTTATACAAGTAGAAGTAACTAAAGGATCCAGTTCCAGAAAACAAGGTTATTATTCACCAGAGATTCATTATATGAGTGCATTCATGTAGAAACCTTTAACCGCAAAGGACAACATACCTTGGGGAGCCTGCTTCTGGAAGTTGACAATGATGATAGTGTCAATGGACGCCATGTTCGTAAAATATAATCTAAAAGATCCTCAAGATTTACTGATGATTTCACCACATCAAGTTTGAGATCGTAGACTTGCGGAAGAAAATTTCCCTTTGGCCTTTCATAAATGACGATATTCTTGATATAAGGATGACAAGCAAAATAGCAGAAATTTGTGAGGGTGTTAAATGTGAATAATAACAAAACAATATAAAAAGTAAAATCGAAAAAGGAAGATACCTTATCAGAGCGGACCACCAATTTCAAACCTCTACTGTAATCAAACATATCAAGAAATCCTTGCAATCTAGCAAACCAAGGGGTGTGGTTATCTTCGTTGCTTAATCGAGGTTCACCTTGTCCTGATGGTTTAAAATAAAGCTTGGCTTCTTTTAAACTCGAAGGATTCAAGGAAATAAAAGGCATCTTCTCACCTTTGTATTCGAATGAACGAAGGTTTGGGCTAATAATATCAGCCTCTTCTAGTTGCTTGCATTCTCTCAAGATAAGTGTTTTAAGCTTGTAGCTCGATATTGTAATATTTTTCAAGAAATTACACTTGCTTAAGACCAACTTCTCAAGGGCAGGGAAACAAGATAGATGATTTTGAAATGATTCATCCTTCAGTGTTGCATCTTCCAATGTCAAACTCTTAAGGGCGTTGCATGTGGATAGGTCAATTTTGTAGGACCTATATTTCACCACAACATACCAAAATGTTTCAAGATTTGGTGCTTGAAGGTTAACTTCTCCCAGCTCAGAGCAAGTGTGCAAATCAATCCTTTTAAGTTTAGGAAGATTTGAAACCTTAAAAACTTTTAACCCAGTAGCATAGATTAGTCTAAAATCCTCAAGCAGAGGGCAGGCGCGGATCAGATTCTCAATCATCTGCTCATTGACACGGAGCTTTCCAAGACACAGTTTTTGCAGATTAGAAAGATTTAGATCATTACAAGGTCCCAACTTACACCCATTAACCCTTAATGCAGTTATCGTTCTGGCAGCAAAGACACATTAAGGTAAACTGTAGCCTTTACGCAAATCCAATGGCATAGCGAGATCTAACTCTTTGATATTGTTTTTTATTGCCAGATCAATCCACTGGTCAACATGAGTAGTAAGTTCAGATTTTCCGAGTTTGTCCTTCAGAAGATGTTTTTAAACCACTCAGCTGTCCAATGATTTTCCGTTGATCGAAGACTAAACTTGAAAAAGAAGTCCATATGTCTCTCCATCTCTTTGACAGAATGCAGGTTCTAGCTGTGACTTTGTTACAACGCAGGCGACCTATGATCTGATGGATAATATGATCAGGCAATTGTGAGATATAATCCACACTGTCAGCTCTTTGCTCCATGTTCTCGGTATCTATCTCGATTCCCTTCCTTCTAGGCCTAGTACTCCCACTAAGGATGTTTAAATCCTCTCTCTTTCGCTTTTTTTTTAGAACCGGATCGTGACATTCAATCAGCAAATTCTGTTCTCTCAGTCACTGTGACGGAATTTTTTTTTTCTTTCTTTCTTTCCAGATGGTTCTTCCTCAGACGCTTCTGCACAACAATTCTATGTAAAAACAAATTGATCCGCTATCGAGGAATCCATGGAGGTTGCCATACATTGATGAAGGGAGTTTCTTCCCAACTTTGGACAATAAATTTGATTGAAAGAGCCAAAATTAACCGAAGTATGAACAAGAAGATCTAAGAATGAATGCACAGATAAAATTTCAGTACACAACCAAAGGGAAAAATTTTCCCAGGATGGAACCTGAAGTTCTTGTATAATTTGAGAGCCTGTTCTCAATGGTTGAACTTAAATGTGCATGATCAAAAGTTCTTAAGGTTCACTTGCAGATTAGTTCTAAAACGAAAACTCAGTTCACTTTGCTAAATTCTGCTTTTCTACATATATCATCCACTTGAAAATTGCATATTTATGTAATTGAGAAAATTCTCAAATTGCTATCAGAGTGAGAGCTCTAAGATTGCTACATGATTTTCCATTTAGATTGAAGAATGCTAAGATAACTAATTTTTTAATTGCAACAAAATTAATCAGCCTTACTAAACCAGACATAAAAATAGTTTATTTTAAAGCTAGTTTTGTTAAACCAGATCGAAGATTTTTATTGAGGAGGTGGTAAGTATCCAGAGAGAATAATACCGGTTTATCCAAAGAAACAGTAGTAACTTGTTGGTCGGCAAGTCCTGACATGAAAAAGGTAGAGCATAGAATGGTGGAAAATTTACAAGAGAATCAAACAGAAAGTAACATAATTTACAGGGAAAAGAAAAGCAGGGAATGGTGGAAATTTTAACTGGCTTAGCCAAAGCTTTCAAGAACCGCGACGAGAAGAGTCAACGCAATGGTTCATTCACAATTGGGCCTAGGGTAGGGTTATTTTATTTTGATAATAGCGGTAGCGTTTATTTATGCATCATATTAGATAAATAGATTTTGTATTTTTTTAATTATTTAAGAAATAAAACAATATTTGATCCTTACATTTCCTAATTTTTTTCAATTTAATCTTGAATTATATAATTTAAAAAAAAATCTAAAACATAATAAATTATAAAAATGTTATCAATTAAAGAAAACCGTTCGTCCACTGGACTCCGGATTGATAATGTTTTGGATTCGATTCAATTGGTTTAATAAATTATTTTTTTAAAATCAAAGGATTGGTTTAATAATTTAATTGTATTGAAAAGGAGATTTTATCGTTTCGAAGCCTAATTACTCCCTTTGAAACAGTAGCAGAGGAGAAATTTGTAGCATCGGAAGATTCATTCGCGGAGGTCTGTGTTTTAATCATGGATTCCAATAGATTTAACATCTCCTTCTTCAATCCCTTCTCAAAAAGGATCCTTTTTTTTCCGTCTCATTTTTAATTACCGAAACTCCTCCTGCATGTGTGAATTGGTATCCAACAGTTGTATTTTCATGTTCTTCATTGAACTCATCGAATTAGTTCTCTGAAATCCCCAACAAGTTTCTTGAGCTTTTTGATTGATTGGATGGGGGTATTAGGAGGAAGGTACTTGAGAAATCTGAATTGGGATATGAGGGTTACTGGCATTGTTGGCTTCGTCGGGAGTGGTAAACCTCCTTTTGTTGCTATAAGGGTGGACATGGATGCTCTGGCTTAGAGGTGCTCATCCGCCCGGCCCGACGGCCTGCTCGAAATATGGGAGGGTTTGGGTAAAAATATAGGTCCGAAATATGGGTTTAGGCAAAAAAATGAGGCCAGATTAAAAAACGGGCCGGGCCTCGGGCACCACTTTTTTGGCCCGGCCCAAATATAATAAATATTTTTATTTTTTTAATTTTAAAATACTTTTTTTTAATTTTTTTAATTTTAAAATATTTTTAAAATATTTTTAAAATACATTTTTAATTTTTTTTAATTTTAAAATATTTTTAAAATAATTTTTTTTAATTTTTAAAATAAAATTTTTGGTATTTATTTAAAAAACGGGCCGGGCCGGGTCCGGGCTTATGATTTTTTCTTGGGCCGGGCATGAGCAAAATTCTAGGCCCATATTTTGGGCCGGGCCCAGGCCTAGGACCCGGGCCAAAAATTTTTTCTGGGCCCGGCCCGGCCCATGAGCAGCTCTAGCTCTGGCTATGCAGGTTTAAGTAATTTTATTGTCTGCTTTTTAACGACTGCTGCTGTATGTCTTTGAGCTTAATATTTCATTCCTCCATTGAATTTCTATTACTTTAGCATGTTTAACAATGATGCTGGTATGAACTTGGTTTTTGCAAACCAGCAAGCATGATTCAAGTTAAACCCTGGAACATCCTGATGTTTTCCCATTCTTTTTTTTTTTTTTGTTCTTTCATTACTTCATTCTATGCTTTGCTACTTGTGCATATTAAAGGGCTAAGAAAGATATCACAAAGAACTATTCCTTTCTATTGACATTCTACGTCTCAGCACACTCGCACAATGTTGGAATTTTGTGAAACTTAACAAAGCATGCAAAATTGCAAGGGAGTGGTGCTTTGAATGTCATTCCAGATTCAGTCACAATCGGTGGGACTTTCCGAGCATTTTCAGAAGAAAATTTAGCACAACTTAAGCAGCGAATCCAGGAGGTATATAAGTTGGACGTTTTATGAGCCATTTCGCAAATCGATCAGCAATTCATTTTTTAAGTCACCAAAGTTAAAGAAAAGAAAAGCCTTGTAACCAACTAAAGGTTTTGAAAGAGGTTCACAAGTTACCATTTTCTAGATTTCCTGTGTTTTGAAGATAATACTACTTAGAGCCACTGCATATACGTGCAATGCAACTGCTGATTTCAATTAAAAAGAGAATCCGGCTACTGATTTCCCTCCAACTGTAAACAACAAGGACTTGCACAAGCACTTCTGGGAAGTTGCAGGGGATATGCTTGGTGTTGACAAAGTTATAGACATGCAGCCAGTGATGGGATCCGAGGATTTTGCATTTTACCAAGAGGCAATTCCAGCGTATCATTCTTCATGCCTGGTGTGCAAGATGTGACCAAACTGCTGCTCGTAACAGTCTACTCTCCCTACCTTATGATCAATGAAGATGTTCTTCCTTATGGTGCTGCATTTCATGCATCATTGGCTATGAGGATCCGCAATGGGATTGACACTTTTAATAATGCTGCTTAGGATACAACCTTCTTCATTCAAGTTCATCAACATCAGTGCTCCAAATAACGAGTTGCCATCTAAAAAATAAAGTGTGTAAACTATATGATCATTGTACCAATTCAGTTGGTAATACCCGGAAAAGGAGCTTCAAGAAAGTCGCATAAATTGGAGCAAAAAAAATCAAAAGCAGTAATGAACGAATCATACCAGTTCAATAGTTGGAAAATATTATATCCTGAATCCTGAGAAGAAGTTCAATGGCTACTTCTTTGAACATAAACACCATCGAGTCTGATGTTCGGAATGCGAGAGATGTTGGGCCACTCTTTTTGGCAGTATTCTGCAAGAACAGGGCACCAATCAACGCTCAGTTCCTTTAGGCTTGTCAATCCAAGAAGGTAGTGCGGCAAAGCCTTTAACTTCCCGCAACTCTGAAGGTCCAAGGACTGAAGCTGTGGCATGATTGCGTTATCCATTTCTGCAACTTGTTGGAACAATGGCAGCAGCAAAAAGAAACAGAACAAGATAGAGAACAAAGGAGGAAGAAACAAAAACAATTTACTTGCTCACAAACGTGCAGCAAGGGAGCTAATGGCTGATAGCTCATTCAGCTCATTCAGTCAACTAGAAAAACAACATATATATAGTCAAATACATCACCAAATACTACCTACTACCACTAGTTTTACTTTGAAACAAGTAAAACTTAACTTGCACACAAGCTGATTATGTCAATCAGCACCTAAAAACATCAAAACAATACCAACTTAGTTCATTTTCAACTAAGTAGCTTAACAAAGAAACTAAAGAGAAAACCTTGCTGTTACAGCAAGTATACGTGCTGCAGCATGTCATCAAGCTGCATGCACTTCAAACAGCAGCATGGTTGGCCAATTTCAACACAACTCCTGTAGATGGGATTTCACAATTAATCCAGTGTTTCCACTTTACCATGTTTGAGAAGCGAAGAGATTTCAAATTTGGGAAGGCAATCATAGGTGATGAAGATGAAGGAGTTGATGTTTGCCCCTCTTCTTTTCTTAATCCCAGAAATTCCTCCCCCACTTTCTTCACTCCGTTCATGTTTGATATTTGGAGTGATTCTAAGGAAGGCAGTTCTCCTAAGGGAGGCAAAAGAGTCCAGTTTCTGCAATTGCCGAGTGTTAAATGCCTCAGCTGGGCCAATGCTGATGAGTTCAGCCAACTGGGGAACAAGATGGGTCCATTGAAGCACCTTATCTCTAACCTTTCCACGTTACCAGGTGGCTGTAAGGCTTCAAGAATCATATCTTCGAGACACATTCTCGCAGTACTGGAATCAAAGTTCAGAGTCAAACCGAAGAGGTCTTTCTTGTTATGCAGTTTTGCTTTTCTACCCTCAGTCACATCTCCTGCATTTCCCAATCCTCGTATCTTTAAATACCCTCGAAGGTAACTCAAGTTGGCCAAATCTCCAAGGGTAAATGTTTTGTTGCCATTGCAACCATCACTCACCACTACCTCCTTTAATGACCGAAGGCATGTTAGTCTTCGCATTCCTTTAGGCATGGATCTCAACCCGAACATCTCCCAATTATCAAGGTGCCTCAAATTCAGAAGCTTTCCAATCCCAGAAGGGAGTTTTTGAAGTCTTCCACACCGCGTTAGGTCTAAAGTCTGTAGATTATACAAATCACACAAGGTTTCTGGCAATTCTAGCAGATCATGGTTATTGCTGAGCTTCAGGTATCTCAAATTTATCAATTTCACTATCTCTTTTGGTAATTCTTTAATCGAACCCCAACTCAAGTCCAAACTCCTTAGGCATTTCAATTGATCAAATAACTTAGGCAAAGCTCTGCTGATCGAACTGTTTTTGTTATATGACTTGATTAAGAGGCTACGAAGCTTTTCAACGTTGTAAATGTAAGAAGGAAATGGACTCTCCTTCTCAAGCACCATAACCAGATGACGAAGATTTCCATTGTAAGAGTCTATCCTTGAAGGCTCTTTTACAACTTCCATTGCCAGCATAAGACATTCATTTTTGGTCAAAAACTGTGCAAAATCGTGCACTATATCATGCATTTTGCATTTCATGACACTGTTGTTGTTTTCATCTTTTTGGAAGTCTTGAAAGAAGGAGCGCATGGCTAAGTCATCAAAGCATTCTTCACCAATGAGCTCCATCTCTTTATGTAACATTCCCCTGAAGAAACCTTGGGCCATCCACAATTTGATCAACTTATCTTTCTCTATCACTGAATCTTTTATAAACAGCGCACAATATGCAAAGCACTGCCTCAAGGTTGAAGGCAAATCATAGTAGCTCAATAACAGGGGAGGGAAAAGACCTTTCTCTACTTCTTCAAGTTCCCATAGCTCGCTGTCCAACACACTCTGCCACTGTTCTTTGGACTTTTTGAACCGTAAGAGTCCCCCAAGAACCTTTGCAGCAAGCGGCAAGCCCTTGCATTTTTTTGCTATCTTCTTTCCAATTTCCTCCAAACCTTTGCGGTCCCCACCAGGTCTTCCGAATAATGCAACCTGACTGAACAACGACCAACATTCCTCCTCATACAGTTGCCCCAACGGGAACAGCATCGTGCTCCCCATGATTTTCGCAACATTCTCCTTACGTGTGGTGATCAAGACCTTGCTTCCCGGAGTTACGCACTTGAGAGAGTGTTTCAATGATTCCCACTTCGTGGGATCTTCGGTCCACACATCATCCAAAACGAGAAGGAACTTCTTCCTCTCGATTGATAGATGTATCTTCTGTAACAAACTCTCTAGTTCAGCCACACTGGGGGCCTCTCCGGTTAAAGCTTCAAGAATGGCTTTGGCAACTCTAATCTCATCAAAAGGATCCGAGACGCACACCCATATTCTTTTCTCAAAGAATGCTTTCACCTCCTGGTCATTGTAGGCTAATTGGGCAAGAGTTGTTTTCCCGATCCCTCCCATTCCAACCACAGAGATGATAGGAAGGCCTTGTTGTTGACTATTTTCGAAGAGCAACGTACGAATTATAGCATTCTTTTCTTGGTCTCTACCATAAATTTCGGACACATCTATAAACGAGGTAGTAACTGGCCGCTCAGGTTCTCCACTGCCCCTATTTAATTCAAAACTGAACATATCTTTTTCTATGGCAATCGCTTGGAATCTTTTATTCAAATCCCTTATGTTGACAGCGAAATCATGATGAAGAACAATTTTGCAGAAAAAAAAGCACGGGGATGGCATACAAAAACAAACCTTGTTGTTTGGAACTTGGAATTTAAGAACAAAGGTGTTCCAGTCATCAATCAGATCATCCATGTCATATGAGGTGGCTTTAAGCTTTTCCAACCAGAGTTTAACAGCTGCCTCCTTAACTTGCCGTTTCTCCGCATCCATCAACACTGCTTGGAGAGTCTGGAGAGTTGTTTTCAGCTTCTGGGCTTCTTTCCTTACATCCACAACAAGGGTCACCTCTTTCTCAATGTCTCGGTAAACAACGGCTGTTAGCTGCTGCAAAACTGCTGAAACAAGTGCATCGGCCATGGCTTTGGGATCAGAAACTAGAGAAATGGTTGGTTTGGATGGAAATGTTGAGTATCCGTTTGGGGTTTTACTTTTTAGCTTTGGTAGTGTTTGCCTTAGTTTTTCCTCGAACTTTGCTGGAAATGTTGAGTATCCGTTTGGGGTTTTACTTTTTAGCTTTGATAGTGTTTGCCTTTGTTTTTCCTCGAACTTTGCTTGCTTTAGATAAAACCAAAATTCCAGTCGGTAATGCACTGGCTTTGACTTCTCCACATCCTACATTAAATAGCTTGACGCTAATATTCTCCAAAATCATGACGTAGCTTTTCAAAATTTACTTGCTCTTTTATTTCATTCCCTACAAAACTAAAAAAAAAAAAAGGTCTCTGAGATATGATTAATACAAGAACGAACATAATGATTGGGTATGCTCAAGTTTTTGTGACCGATGGCAACTATTTTGGAGCACGTGCAAGACTTAACTATTAATTAATAGTATAAGTATGGTGAGTAAAAATATTATTCCAACGAAAGTTAAAAGTGTTAATAATTACCGTATTTTTATCATTTAATCGAATAATTCGAATGATTGATTAAAATTAAAATTAATTAAATTAATTAACTAACGAATACGATAAAGAACAAAACACGAAATTAATCAATTAACAACCAAAAAGGAAAACAATACCCCAATTAAAAATTCTCCTAGATTTCATCTGTCACTATGAATCTAAATTACACAATTTTTTTACTTAGTATCTTAATCCGTAGAAATCTTTAAATTATACTAATATCTCTTTCGAGCATAAGAACAATTGACTCTGAGTTGATCAATTAAATTTTTTTTCTAATTAAAACTTCTATTATCGCATTAACTCTGCTATGGATTCCCCTATTAGTTTTGACCCTAATTCAATAGATTTATATCATCATATTTTTAGGATTGCATGCAACTCCACTCAAGTAAGTAATATTTACTCTTAAATAGGATCTATTTAACCTTCGATTTAAGCACATCAAACACGAATAAATAATTTAGAAATATCAAATCAAGAATTAAGCACACATAATCGAGAACAAGAAGCTATATATTTATTGCATAAAATAAAAATTAAACGACATAATCCATCATAGAGTTCATCTCTCCTAGGTATTTAAAAAATTAGTTCATGCTTGAAAATAAAACATCTAATATACAGTATAATCAAAAAAAAGAAATTCATTATAACTTCCTAAGAAATCAATTAAGAATCTTCAATCTCGACGGAAATCTGCTTTAAAGTCAGTTTCAATGGTACTTTTTAAGTTATTTTCTTGAATATTCTCTGACGACTCTCTCCTATCTTCTTATTTTTGTCATATATACGCCTTAGAATGTCCAAACAACCTAAAAATCGCGATTTTTCACAATTCGGGGTGAAATCCCGTGAAACCGACATAACCTACCACACGCTTGTATGGTCTAGACGTGTGGAATGGCTTAGCCCGTGTGGCTCTTGTAGCTTGCTCTAACACCCCAGTTTTCGCTTGTTTTTCGTTCCTTTTACTTCCAAGTGCTTTCTTAAGCATTAAAACATAAATTTAAAATATTAGGAGCATAAAATTTACAATTAACATTAAATAATTACCCAAAAACACGTTTAGAACGAGGTTAAAACATATTACTTTTAACACTATTAAAACCAGCGACATTTAATAACGAGTTTAGCTTTACACAAATTTGGGTTTGGTGGCCAGAGAGATGAAGTAAACACCATGGAAGCTGGATGGCAGGTGAGTTTTTTTCCCATGGAAAATTTCTCATTCATATCATAACCCTTCCCTTGTTTTGAATCACTTCGGCCTGGCTTATTAACTTACTATAATCACATTGGACAGTAAGTTTACTTGATTCCTCCTGTGTGTACCTCGAACATCTTGTTAAATGATCAAACTATCACGGTTCATATTGTTTGGGAATGTTTAGAGTGATGGCTATCAAAGAACCGGTTGCTATAACCTTGAATGTCCTGGATTTGTGCAAACCAGCAATAAGTAGGGTCTTGGTGGGAAGATAGAACCTGTTTCCACTTATGCAGGCGAGCAAATTGAGATGAGCATTTATATACACAAGGTAAAACACATTTTCTTGTTCAAGGCTATTGCTGTTTACTCAGTTTTTTTAGGTCGAAAGTTGTTTTTCGTTAGATTAGTCATTTCCAAACATAAAATGACCCAATGGAAAACGTTTCAGGACAACCAAAGTGGAAACTAGTGGCTGAGGATACAGGAAATAGATTTAGGTTACTGGCCAGGTTCAATCTTCAACAGATTATCTGACAGAGGAATAACTTGGGGTGGGGAGATTGTTAATTACAGATTACTAGGCCCTCACACCTCTACTCAAAAGGGAAGCGGCCATTTTCCTAATTAAGGCTTTAAGAGAGCAAGTTATTTCGGAATCATTAGGTACATGAATGAGTCTGGAGCTATAAAAGATGCTGAAAATGTTCTTCCAAATGTGACAAATCCTGAACGCTATGATTTACAAATGGGAAACCTCAACAACTTTGGTACCCATTTCTTTTATGGTGGCCCTGGATATTCTGACAAGTGCTTGTAGAGCCGTCGCAAATCAATAAAATTGATGCATAATTTCCATTTGCATGCTTAAAAGTTTGTTCTAACCATCCTTTTCAATAATCCCAAGTCCTAGCTTCATGAATCCAGGTGGTTGGATTTTATAATTGTACGTTCTATTGTTCATGGGCAATCAAGAAATTCTAGGTCTGGGCAATATTTCAACTTCAATGTGAACATGAAACCGACTTCTAAGATTGCAGAGCATTCAAAGCACTCAGGTGTCTGAGGCAGAAGTTTTTGAAGCACAGACTTGCAATCCTTGATAATTCCAGGATTTCGGTGTAGTACATGCTTGATATATGATTTCCTAACACGGCCAGTATTTGCAGCAAAAACTGCATGTTTGGAAAAGCCTGTTGACCATAAAATGCAACTTTTCAACCTTAAGTTGCCTATGTACATGTTATTAGCATATAAGAGTTGCAGATAGATAAACATCAAATATTTGACGAAGAGTTGGCAGTCCGTGTGAAGTAGGTCATATTAGATACAAAATCTAATCTTAATGTTTTCTTTCTTCTTGTATAGACTGGAAGATCCGAGCTGCTGATTCGGTTGCTAATTTGCGGTTATGCGGTACAACCTTAATTACCCGTGTTTGCTGCCCACTAGTATCAGCTTTGTGAGTACATGCCTGAGTTGTGGGTTTGGTTGGAAAAAGAGGAAGTGCATCCCCTTTTGTCCTCTCAGAGGGACTACTTGCTGTACTTGCCTGTATTTCGCTCTCTTTCGACGCAGGCAGTTTTGTAACACAAAATGAGATCGCTTGACTCATCTGACTTGACATGTTGCATGAACTCTGTTGAGCTATGGTGAAGTTCACATCACCTGTTGATAATCGATTGCCCATTGATTTGACTCCAGTAAACGGGCTCATCTGCTCAACTACTGAGCCGGAAACCGATGGATTCCTAACTGGCGTGCCGTAATGTGGAAAATAGGTCTGACCTATGGGAGGGTTGCCAGGGAGAATCCCAAATCCCTGCTGGTAAGAAGCAGAAACACCATAAGTTGAGCTCAGAAAGTCCCCACCTCCCGTGGCTAGGTTCAGAGGACCACAGCTGCCATAAACCGGTGCCAAGATACCTGCAGTTGGAGGACAAGGCCCTGCGTATGGCTTGTAGACAAGTCCCTCGGAAGGAGACATTACAGGAACTAACCACTGACTTCCAGGTGGAGAAAAACCCCAAGGAGATGATGATCCGGTATTCGTGGCCCTTGATGTTGACAAGAGATTTCCTGAGTAAGGCCCATATTTTGGTCGCTGTGTAAGAAGTCCTTTGTTGGTATCACCATTGGCAGAAGGATGGGGAAGCTTTGCAATTGCATTCTCATCTGCATATTCAATGCCAATATTTGGTTTTTGAGAACGATCTCTGATTTTAACAATCAATGGAGGTTCAGAAACATTGTCAGATGGCAACTTCTTGAATGGAGAAACATCTAAAGATAGTTTGCCCATATAATAGGTATCTTCAAGCAATATCTTTGGTGACCCAGCAATCAACCTCTGAACCTGTGATTCAAATGAATGCAAAATTCAAATTTGTTTTCTCCAATCAAAGAAACAAAGAAACCAGTGCAAGGTAATTTAGTTTTTTATTTTACACGGATGGGGTAAGAAACCAAAAAAAAAAAAAAACATAATTTGCTGAAATGCCTAGCAAGTCCAAAATACATTGATCTGTTTACCTTTATTAATCTATGCAACTCGAAGACTTGCATGGCAAAGATTCTTTGTTGGCTGAAAATAGTGACAATTCACAGCAAAAAAGAGCAGTTACATATAAAAGACATAAAAGTTGAACCGAAATGACTTGAAATGACATGAACAGCGATATGTCAACCATTTAAAAAACGGTATGACCGAAGGGTATCTGCAGGGTACACACCTAGTCAACAATTTCTTATCATGAACTGAAAGACACCATGCACATACTACAAAACTTTCACAATTCTTAGAGTTCATTGTCTCCAATTTGCAAAAGCAGGGTAATGGAGTCTGCGTTGATTTATAGAGAAAGCTAATGAAAGTGACTTAAAATGCAGCTGTGTAGAACAAAATTCAACATTCCACATACTTCTGATGTTCATTAGCAGAGGTGCATGCACGTAACAACAGAAGTGGGATACTTACTCGATAATAGCTCTTCGTACTTTCCAGAAATGCTTTTGACCTATTATTCCCACAATATCATCAGGGCACATATTCAAAAAAGATACAGACTCCATCATGGAGGTACTTGGGACCTTATTATGTCTGTTTAGACCCCTGACTTGCGGTGTCCCAGGATTATTTTCTTCATGAGTTTTATATCTGGTTTCAAGCGCATTCAGACTGCCATTATCAACTCCAAGTGATTGTCTGGAGCATGACTTGTTTCTCACAGTGGAAGCATTTTCCAGAGATCTGCCAGATTCATGATGCAACCAAGTATTTGCATGAACCTCACCGTTTAGTATATCCACTGAGCTGATTTTGTTTTCTTTGTTACAGGAATTATGGGGACGTTTTAACGATTTTGAGTTCTTCATTTTGGTTGACAGGTTGGATGATGTATCAGCCAGGTCTTGATTGCTTCGAAACAATCTTCCATTCTCCTCAGCTTGGTTCTCAACATATCTTTTAGACTTTGAACCTACAGAAATTTCATTAGCACTTTGAAGTTGCATTGAAGAACTCAAGTTCAATTCAGGGAAACATTCCTGATCTTCACCGTGCTTATTGCAACTGCAGCTTCGATCTATTCCGGACAGAACAGAGGTAGGAACCCTAAGGTCATCATCATGCCCTAGCTTCCTTGGAGAAAATTTCTTTAAGTTGGAGAAGTGGGGAGATAGAAATGTACTTTTACAAACTGCAGGAGTTGATGGAGTGGTATCCAAACTATGGTAATCAGTAGCTTTGGGGAATTGATTATGTTGATTTTCTTTTGTGCTACTTATTTTAGCCCCATGGATGGAATAGGAATGGAACTTCTCAGCCAAACTTGAAGGTTCACGGGAGTTTTCGAATGGCATAAACATACTACTTTCATTACCTTCACCCTACAAATATGAATAACCTTCTGATTAAGAAAGGAAGAAAACTATTGCATCATATGGTTTAAGAAAAATCAGCAAACTTACATGTCTTGATGATATTGAAGGAACCAAGCTGTTGGTCTTATTTGGGGGAAGTGGGAGTGCTGAGTTGAACCGTTGGGAAGGGATACTGAGTTGCTCATAGAGAGCCATTTTGTTCCGTGGAGGTGCCTTTGGCCCCCCTTTCTCTGTATCATTCACATGAAGCCTAGGAAACATTGGACTCATCACCTTTGCCTCATCTTTTCTTCTTCTCATCATCATTTCAAAGCCCTTAACTCACCTCACCATCAAAACAGTAATCCTTCTTCAATCCGAGCTCAATAAAGAACAAAGCTTTGATCACTCGATGGCAACTAAAATTTTCTCAAGGAAACACAATCAGACAGAATCATAAATCTTTTGGCTTTGGCTTTGGATTAATTCAAGAAGACTTGAGAACTCTACCCATCCAAAGATCTTTTCACTGAAAACTCATGGAAACTGCTTTAGAAACAGGAGTTTTTGCTAATATCCAGAACCAAAACACCCGAAAATGAATTTGCTCCAAAAATCAGTAACACACAAATTTTCACCAATATCTATCCTCTTACTATAATAATAATAAAAAACCCTGACTTACTCTTACTATAATAATAATAATAATAAACCCTGACTTTTAACTCAAACTCATATCCAACGCCACCACCACCACAATATAACATTCGACATTCCTTTTCTTTTTACAACAAAGGAACAAAGCCTATTCGTAAAAGTTCATTAAAAAAAGAAAAAAGGGAATATTTCCAATAAAAAGTAATAAAAACAAACAAATAAAAGCAGTATATATCAAATAGAAAGCAGAAAAAAACAATGGGGAAGAAGGAAGATAGATTCTTCTGCTAGAGAAGAAGGGTTGCCTTGGAATTCCACAGGATAAGGATCTTTTCTCTCTTATCACCCAAAGCAAAAGGCTTTAATCACTGCCATGGAAATCGATTAAAAGAAGCATAGACTAAAAAGAAAGAAGGCAATTTTGTAAATTGTGGGTCCAAACTCCTTAAACAATTAATTCACCCTTTGGCCCCTTACCCTTACCCTTACCCCACACATCTCTCTATCTTCCTTTCCTCATATAACCCATTTTCTCCATTACCAGACAACAATAAAGATCCTCCACGTCACCTGGCATGTATGATATGTCATGTCTTCATTGGGTATTCAGTACATGAAAAAGGCAAAAGAATTTTCACGAAAAACAAAAACAGATTATTAAATTTAAAAGAAGCAAATCCCAAGGAGGTAAAAAACATGAAAAAGTGACTGAGTTCCTTCCTTGACATGTGAGTAATTAACGAAGTGATTTGCCTTTTAATGGCCACATGTTATTTGTTCTTTTCAAAAATCTTGGCCAATCTTTTAACTAAACATCCGTTAAAGATAGTCTCTTTTCGAGCATTTGTTTTTTTGTTTTTTACCTTATTTTTCTCTCATGCTTTTGTTTTTGTAAAACTGGG
Source organism: Gossypium hirsutum (assembly GCF_007990345.1). NCBI lineage: Eukaryota > Viridiplantae > Streptophyta > Magnoliopsida > Malvales > Malvaceae > Gossypium > Gossypium hirsutum. The sequence goes on along the minus strand of NC_053441.1, from coordinate 11,614,268 downwards.
GGGTAGGTTGCGGGGTGTCCCTTTTCGTGTGGGAGATTGGGCGGTGGATTACACGTACTAATTATAGTGGGTTGGGTGGGCAAATCACAAATAAATGGTGTGGCGTGAAGTTCACGCTCTCATTTGGAGTTTGGGGTTAAAATATGATCTCCGCTATTAAGGATAGATATTTCACAACTCGGTTGAGGAACAAAGATTATCTTTGACTTGCTTTGGCTTGGGCTGATTAATTAATAAATATTTTACCTTTCAGAAAAAATTAATAAGTTTAATCATCATTATTTTATTTCATATAAATCATAATAAAACATCATATTTATTAAAATATAAATTTATTTTTTATTAGATTATTATATAAATTGTGATATAGAAATGTATTTATTATATATGTAAATTAGTTTAAATTCTATATGATTATATATTTTAAAACGTATAACAACATACATTTTTTTTAGGACTTTACTAATATAATTAGAGTTACAATTATAAATAAATTACAAATTACAAATAATCAATTAAAATTGAAATTAACTTAATACGAAACATAATAATGTAAAAATAAAAATGTTATTAAATAAGACCTACAAATGAATATAATAAGACATAAACCTAAAATTATTCGAGAAGAAATTAACATATGGTATTTATTAATGGTGGAATTTGAACATGTCACTCAACATCTTATAACATCAACTTTTACTAGTATATGTCATTTGCAACATGGAACTCTTTTTATAAAATTTTAAAATCAAATTGAGTCAAGCCCAATTAATTTCTCATTTATTTATTTAGTTTAAGATTTTTTTAAAAATTAAAATATTTGTATTCTTTATCCTTAAAAATCTCAAATAACAGGGAACTAATTTTAAGTTTAAAGTTTGAAGAAGAATGAACACTCAACTCTTAACTTTCATCGATTAAATCTTAGTTCGATTAGTATGAACATTATTGTCAATACATGAAGACATGAGTGCGAGTGTGAGTGTGTTGAAGCACATTATCCTCCTATTTATGAGTTAGGAGGGGTTATGGGTAGTTTTAAACATTGTGTAAAAAAAAAGAAAAGAAGATATAATCCGAACTGAGATTGTAAAAAAAAAAAAAACCTTTCAAACCCATCACAATTACCTGCTTTTTTTTTAATCCGAGTTTAGCATTTGGTGGTAATTAGAAGTAACAAGGCAATAAGCTTTCAATATTTAACCCAAGTCGGTAAACAATATTAATTTTCATTTCACAATTTTTATTTATTTATTCAAGGTGAAGAACAAATAAATTTAGGTGATGGTATATTGATTTATATGGGTATTATTATTTATTTAGTGTATTATGTCAATGTTTTTCCATTTTAATAGATTATTTATAATTGACTTTAATATTTTATTTGGATTCCGCCCCACATATAATTAAATAAAGGTTGTGGTTAATTATTTAATTGTCACATGCATTATACTTTAATTAACATATTTTCACTAAATAAAATTCAACATAAAATTGAATCAATTAGGTCTATACCTAACAACGTACAACTCTCAATTTCTTTATATGTTTTGCACATTACTAATTTTCTTTTAAAAAAACGGAACTCTTCTTTGACCCTTTAAAAGTGCTCTCTATCTAAGTTTTAAGATTTTTCTTAAAATGGAAATTTACATTTTCATGCTTACCAGCAACCGCTCATAAAATATAATTTGTATTTTGAATATAATTTATTCCTGAGCCATAGCTACATAATTGAATCTCATCTGATAGGGCCATAAAAGTTTAATAATTAAAATTTTAAAGTCTTATTATGTTTAAATAGTACGTTTGGGTTTTCTTCCAAATTTGTTTTTGTGATGAGCTCTTAGTAGAAGCTTGACCAACATAAAATAACCCCCAATCAGAATTTGTTTTTGGTATCATAAATTAGAGGAAGCTTTCATATATACCTCTGCTTATAACCTTGAACTGATGAATGAGATAGCATTTTTACTGCTGCTTGAGTGTCATCCAAGTATCCACGGAAAACGGTACCGAATCCTCCTTTCCCGAGAATTCTCTCCAAGTTGTTACTCATTCTCTGCACCTCAGCAAACGTGAACCGCCTATTCTTTGACTCCAGTGACGGGGATGAGTTTTGGCGTTGATCATCATCCATTTTTGGACCTGACAAAAATCATCATATAGGTTTATAAGCATAATAGAGCATGAAGAAAAAGGCTCAGTTTGACGTTCTAAATCCACAGGTTTTTGTTAATGCTGAGGGCAGTTGAGCATACCTACTCAAGGTTTTCTTATTTTAACCCACCATATAGTAGCCAATGCAATTATGAGAACAGCTAAGAGTTAAGCCCAGTACTGTCGAGGATTTTATATTATTTGACAAGTCCCTGACATTTAATAGTAAATAGTTAAGCTAATCTCCCACAGAGAGCTAACATTTTAGACTTTTCTTTGTTTATAATTTAAAATAAAAACAATTATAAAAAAATGTGAAAAATAACAATTAGATAAAAGTTATTTAATATTTTTCAATTAATTCTATTTTTATTTTATTTATTTTAATATTATATTATTCTATAAAAAATTGTTTAAAATTTAATTTTTGTTTAGAATAAGGTAAAATGTTTAAAAATTAAAGATAAAATGTAGAATTTTATTTTTATAATTTAAAATCTATAATTATCAAACAATCTAATTATATTCTATAATTAATTTTAAGTAATATATCAAAAAATTATAATTTAAATTCAGTTAATTATTCAACTTATTAAACAGCTAATTAAGGAAAAAAACCCTCAATTTATATTATTCCCCCAAACTCCCTCCCTCTATTAATAAAATCTTTGTAGTATATGTAAATAAAATGCTTCCTCATGTCCACGACAAGAGATTTTTTGATGGAATATACCATGATATTGCCAGATGTGTATATGCAAAAGAAATTCTGAAATTTCTATGCTCAGAAAACTAGTTAAATAAAACCAAATTGTCTTTGATTATCCACGACTCAATCCCAATTTCCGGGTCAAATTTATTATGATACAAAGGAACTATCGACGTCGTATACCTAACACATAAACCTTAACATATTCACATAACCAGTGGAGTTGACCCAGTTTCATTACCAATAGATTTGGCATCATCAACCATGGATTAGGTGAGGGAATTATTTTAACAAATACTGTAATTCCTGTCGATTTCGGCTGACAAACACCTGTTCAATTCGGTGACAACGTCATTCATAGTTGGCCTTTTCGTGGAAGTTGGAGATACACATGCCATTGCCACTTCAACTTCTTTTTTCATTGAGGCAATCTCAAAGTCTCCTTGCATTCTTGAATCAACAATGGCTTCCATATCACCATTGGTTAACATCAAACTAACCCATTGGCTTATGTGTGTAGTCTGATTATAAGTTTTTGTGGTCACTGGTCGGTTCGTGATTATCTCCAACAGAACGACCCCGAAGCTATCCTATACACATCGTTTTCTCCATCAACTTGTTTGATGTAGAATACCCGTGCATTGCAAAGATTATTTCAAGGCAAGACTTAACAAAAACATTCAATCAGAAAAAAGAAAAACATCCTATTAATTAGTTGAGTGGCAAAACCAGCTTTACTTACTCAGGGTCGACGTACCATGGGGTACCAGCAACCACCGTAATGACATGAGTGTCGCCTTCAAGTGGAAACGCTTTGGACAACCCAAAATCAGAGAGCTTAGCATGCAGGCTTTCATTTTACAATAAGTTGGTGCACTTCACATCTCTGTGGATTACAGGTGGTGTGCAACCGTGGTGCAAATACTCTAGCCCTGTATTTCGTTTTAATTTGCTTTATTATTAGTTCACTTCCAACAAAATTAAATGGATGTATATTATATATCTGCAGTATGCTTGCTGACCTTGTGTGCTGCTTCTAGGGATATGCCAAGTCTACCTTTCCAATTCGAAACACCACGGCTGCTATCTATAATGATTCAATTAATATCCTAGTTAATATTTCATTATTACTTATTTTTTAATTTGATGCGTCCGCTCAAGTATAAACTCTCTAGAGTTCCTCAATAATCCAACCTTTGAGATACTCGGCTAAGTTTCCTTTGTGCATGAACTCGTATATGAGCCCCATGTTGCTGCCATAATCACAATACCCTACAATTGTCGTCAAATTTCTATGATGAACTCTCAAAAGAAGTTCCACCTGTTAAGAATCAAAACCCAGATTTCTTAATCACTTTTGTTTACTTCTCGAATTGATGAAGAATTAGGTAATATTTCTTACAAGTTAAAGAGGATTTCAGATCAGATCAGATAAATCTCTTATACCTCTGCTTGAAACTGCTTATACCCTTGAACTGGTGATAGAGAAAGCATTTTGACTGCTACTTGAGTTTCATCTAAAAAGCCGTGGTAAACTGTTCCGAATCCTCCTTTACCAAGTACCAACAACCCTTCCAAAATTGTTTGTCATCCTTTTGAGCTGAGCATGAGTGAACTGCCGGTTCTTTAATGAACCCTGCAACTGGTTTGTTTTTCTGGAATCCACCACATCAGTCTTCTGATCCGATGATGAAACTGAAACAAATTCAATACGATTGAATATGGGGAAAAAATATTAATTTGGATCCACCAATTTTTTTTTGTTAATAACGATCATTTCTTTTAATCTTCCATAAGATGGCTAAAGCAACTACAAGGACCAAAACTACTACTGATGCAACTGATGCTACAGCAGGGATAACTTTGCTGTTGTTCTTGTTGCTGCTACTCTTGCATGAATCGGATTTACAAATAGGACTAATTTCTTCATCTATACTTCAATCAATTTCAGTTGACCAACAAAAAGAAGTATTAAGATTTGGAACAAAACTGCTAATTACAGCTATTCCATGTTTAAAAATACGAAATTACAAAAAATCAGAATATTGCATTGGACCACAATTTAAATCTGTGAGATGTCTCTCTCACTAAGCCATAGGCATATGAACAATAAAAAATATAAATAAAGGAGAAGAAAATCATAAACTAAATGTAGCTGACCCTAGTTTGCCCTTTCCATTAGTTCTGCTGGAATTGAACCATTAAACATTTTCTACTCAAATTTCTGCAAAGAACGATGCATCACTAGAGATCATGCTTGATCAGTTATCATTTTTTTCTCAATCAGTCTTAAATTTGTAAATAACTTACAGCACAGACAAGAGTTGCAGGTTAGCGAGAAATTTAGGCACTGGTGCAGTCAAACTGTTGTCTGATAAGTCCCTGATAATATATAGCAATAAGTGAGCTTTAAGAAATTTCTTCATCACCATCAATAGGAGTACCCAGAATTGACACATGAACATGGAGAGTGGAGACATTTACAGATGCTGTAATTGAGAGAGACTGGCTATAGCTGGAGGTACCTTTCCATTCAAATTGCTGGATGACAAATTCCTGATTTCATGGCCCAATGTTTTGCCATTTAACGACAATCGGAAAGAGTAAAAAAATAAATTGAACGAAAGTCTTGGTAGGTTGGCCCTTATTAAGGGCGCATGCACTGCAAAACATACAAAGATATGATTTTTGGTGGATTAGTATCATCATAGCCTGCAATTTAAGTCCTTCCCACAAGAATTTTTGAGGAACACAAGGATCTCCTCGCCAGTTTCTCTTCAAGCCATAGATTGATTTTATGTTCAGAATAGCATCAACTATATCAGACGTATAACAAACGAGAATTTGAGTTAGAGGGTGAAAACGTCTATTTATACATAAACACGCACGTTATGAGTTTTACACAACTTACCATCTTTTTTACGGGTTTGAGATTGTGAGAAATCTTTTACCTCGTAAGTCTCAAAGGGATTAAGGATGGGCGGAAGGGTTTAACCACTGGTTCTTTCGATTGTAAAATTTAAATCATTTAAAGGCAATTGGTTGTATACTGTTGTTTTATTCAAATAGTTAGGACTAAAAGGTCCAGACTCCAGACCACTGTTTCCCACTATGATAGATGGTGAACACCCCTGAGTCTTTCAACTTCTGCAAAGTGCATGTACACCTAAAATTGGGCATTGGTTCTTGAACCAAAGAATATAGTCATCGGCTGACTAGCATTTATGGGCGTGCCGGTAGTACTCATCAAAACCGATGGAATTAGACTTCTATGGTCTTGGACGCTAAAAGAGGTATTTATTTGCGTCTAATCATTTGGTACATAAGGCAACCAAATTCGATTATAAGCATCTTGTGGAAACCTGTGACAGTGCTAAATGTTGATTAATAGATTTATATTAAGCAAAAAGATCTCATTCAGTTATTTAAAAAGTACAAGTTTATATGACATTATGCAGTACTAGATATTCATCACAAAAAAATGCAACGGAACACAAAAGCACAAAGATTTCGCAGTTAAGTTATAACCGGAATTAATGATCATCGACTCACCTTATCGGATGACAAACCAACGTCACGTTTTGTGAAAAGATGGAGCGATTCTTTTTGTGAGCGAACTGGATAGGGCATGTTAACCAAAGGAACCAACTGTAGATATGATATGAAAGGCACCCCATTCCCAGTATTCACAAGCAAACTTGGATCGAAGAGTATTAAAATAGTGATGGCAACATCCATTCGAGATTCAAGTTGAATGACTGTCCAACAATTTCAATATCATATAATTTATATCTTATAAAAGATTTTGTTTAATAAGAAAATGCAGGCCTTAACTAGAACTAACATGGGAAATCCGACCAGCGCCTCTATCAGCAGTTCCAACTCCCCGCCAATGGTGCATCCAGCAGCTGCACAACAAACGACTTCATCTTAAAGTGTCTCGCAACAAATCCGCTACCTTGTTCTCCTCTCATGGCACATATTGGATCTCTACAGTCCATTGCCGACGAAGCACCACTTTAACGGTTTGATTTTTTATAAATTTTTTATTAAAAAATAACAATATCGACCTAGTAAAAGAGTATGGTCAAAAAATTTTAAAACTTTATCACCATTACATTTTATTAGGTCGATATTGTTATTTTTTAATAAAAATTTTAAGATTTTTATACCTATTTTTATAAATTTTGTTTATTTTTTTATGATTTTTTAATAATTTTTAAAATTTAAAAGGATTTAATTGATTTTTTAGTTTGTTACTAAGGCCTTTGATTTTGTAGCTTTATTAGTTTCAAAAAATTTTAATTTACTTCCAATAGAATAATAGAGGTCAAATTGAATAAATGTATAAATGTTAAGAGCTAAAGTTGTTATTATACTTTAAATATAAACATCAAATTTAAAAAAAAGGGTTGTTTTGCCACAAGTCAAGAGTTAATTTATCCATTTTTTTTGGTAAAGAAACTAAAATGCAATCCAGAATACAAAATGCTTTGTGATACTTTTTACTTATCATACATATGATTTTTGGATAAGGTTTCGACTTTTGGCCCAAACCTTCTCTTCAATTCAAAAATAAATTGACTTTGCCAACAATTTTTTTTGTAAAACTTCTTTTTACTGATTTTTTTTGGGAGTTTACTTAAATATTGATGTATATAGTTTTTTTCGAAGGTGAAAATTATTTTCAAGATTTTATCCTTTTCAAAAAAGTGCATTTCAAGATGAAAGTATAGTTTTTAGTATGTGTAATTCAAATTTTATATAAAACATGTGAAAATTTTTTCCCGTTAACCGAGTTGATATAGATGAACCTTAAAATCATCCTAAATTTATAAAACAAAGACCAATTAGAAACAAGTGATGAATCCCTTTTTGAGGTTGAAGTTAGATAGATAAATATTTCAACAATTGTACCGGATTTTTGTCTTTGGTTTTAGATAATTATTTCTAAATTCCAATAATTACTCGACTTAATTGAATTGTATTCAATTTGGATTTAACTTTAAGAGAATTATACATTTTCGTATTTTTACAAGAATTCAACTCCTTCACATATTCAAGTTTTGATATGTATACGAATATGATGAAAAAATGTCTCTAAAAAAACAATGTTTAACATCTACTCTAGCCTTTGTAATGTACACAAATTTTTTGTTTCATACTTTAAACACTTTTTTGTCACTTTTAACTCCTATACTATCATTCCGTTTACTTTGTTAGTCCAATTAACATTTCCTTTAAAAAAGTACTTGCCATGTGTTAAAAAAATCAAAATTTATCTAAAATATCAAAATATGGACAAAAAAATTCTAAAAATTTCTGATTTTTAATTAAAGAAACAAGTTTTTTATGTTAATAGTTTTTTCTTTAAAATTATAAAATATATATTTAAAAATACACGTTCAAAATGAGGTTGAACATGACGTCTATTTATTCAAGTTCATTTTGGATGTATTTTTTTAATAATTTTATAATTTTTTTATATTTTCAAAAATAATAATTCTAAAACAAGTTTAAAAAAATTTAGATTTTTTTTAATAGGATGAAGTTGGATGTGCATTTTTCTATATTCATACTAAACATGTATTTTTAAATGATTTTATTCTTTTTTTCTAATTTCAAAAACAATTAAAAAAACTCAAATTTTTAGATTTTTTTGAATTTTATGATTTCTTTTAGAACTTTCGAAAATTTTAAATAAAATTTGCATTTTAATAATTTTTTGAATTTTCTGATTTTTTTAGATTTTTAGCCTTTTTTACACGTGCCTTTGTCTATTTGGATGAGGCATTTTTTTAACAAAAAAAATAAACTACAATCAAAAGGAGCATTAGCTTTGTCACTTTCAAGAATTATTAGAAGATCTATAGGAGCATATGTCATAAAAAATTCCCTTCATCTCCACAAGCACTATCTTGACAATTTGATCTGTGACGACGTTGGTTTCACTTGAAACATGTTTGATCTCTCAATGCTCAAAATTTCGTAGTTTCTATTGGATCCGTCTAACCATTGCGGAGCTCAAACTAGTTGTATTACTCCTTTGCAAAGCATGAACTATTTCAAAGCTATTCGTGTGAATGAATGTACAAATCATGTGTGAATTTTTTTAATTAAATTAGTTGGAATTAGTTATTGTTCACTTCTATGTTTGTAGTGATTGTAACTGTTAAATGTCAATTTCGTAATACTGGAGGGCTGAGGCCTTTCCAGACCTACCAATCATAATTGTATATGTATCATGTTAAAAGATATGATAAAATACAAAGACCCAATATGTAATTATCCCTTATTCTTTCTAAGCCTTCCATTCTTCCACCCAACCACCCACGTGAAAAGAAAAAGGTAACTGCCAAACATTGAGGGCCTTAATTTGTATGTTGTTTTTTTGTATGTTATAAATATATTTTAAAATAAATGGAGAGTGTATGGTTTTTGGAATACATCATTTTAGGAATTAGGATACCGAATTTTAGTACGATGGATTTGAACACTTATTTAATTTTAATTAAATAAATTATTTAAACCATCAATTTATAAAATAAATTTTTATTTTGATTCAACCGGTTTATAATTCTAATGGTTTAATTTTTTTATTTAAATTAATATACCGATTGGTTCCAACAAATATGGTGGAGAATTTTAATTATAAAAGCAAAGTTAACCTGAGATCTTCCCTTTTTTTTTTGTTTATGGTAACCCGAGATTTAATTGATAATAATATTTTAACAGGTTTAATCACATGGTGATAAAAAAAAAGATGGATAACATACATTTAAGAAGAATATAAAATAAAGGGTAAAATGCTTAGTTAGTCATCCAAATTTTAAGGAACTTTTATTTTGGTCACTTAAAATAAAATCTTTGAAATCTTATCACTCAACTTTTATGACACTTTTATTTTATCCAAGCATTAAATGTCTAACGACGATTAATTGTATATGTCACATCATATTTACACACTTATTTTAGTCACGCAAGTTTTAAATGGCTTTCATTTTAGTCACCCAAAAAATATTTTTTAAGCATTGATTGGGGTAAAAAAATAAAGATTAAAGTGAAAAAATGTAAAAACTAAAATAATGCATTAAAAAATTTGTCAAACTGTACTTGTTTACTTTCTTGGTGAAACTTCTAAATTTCTTTTTTATATTAAAATTTTAAATTTCAAAACATCAAAATTAATTAAATAAATTATTGAAAAAAATTATCCCGCAATTTGTTACTATAATATTGAAATTAATTAATTTAATTAATTTAATTTCTTTCTAAAATTTTAAATTTTATTTTATATTTCTAAATTAAAATCAAACTCAAATAACTCATCTTTGATAATTATCTGCAAAATAAAAATTTCTTTTGATTATAAAAAAAATCTTTCCTACTAAATTAAAAATAAAAAAAATCGTTACAATTAATTTAATTAATTAATTTCATATTCCATACGAAACAGAAATCATAATTTTTTTTAAAGTAGTGATATGCCATGTTAAATTCCAACATAAAATTAATTATCGCATGAAACTAATATAAGAAAAATACTATTTTAGCATTACTGAAGCTCAAAAATAAGATTTTAACAAAATTATAATACAATAAGGTTTTTTTTTAATATAATGACTTGTATAGAGCATTAGTTGAATTTTTTTTGTCAAACAACAGTATTATATCAAAAAGTAAAACTTTGTAAATTTATAAATAGTGTTAAGAAATTATTATGTGCTTTATTTATTTTATAAATATCAATTAAAAGACAAATGAGGGTTTCTATAAATCTTAAAAATCAAAATATTATCTATAAAATAAAACTGAAATAAAATTTCACAGAATATTTTAAAGTATATTCCAACCATAATAAATAAATATATACATTAAGTAAATAATTAACAATGAATATGTTTGATATGACAATATATATAAAATCAATATATTTAATAATTGATGTTTACATGATTGATATGCGATATCCCCAATTCACTGATAACCAATTCCAGTTTTTAAAACAATCAAATGTTTTTGTGGCCTAAGATATCGTGAGAGTCATGTAGAGATGGTACAGTGGGGACATCAAAGATGTACACCATCAACTTGATGGACAAACACGTGAGATTATTTCCTACGTAAAAAGGTTTTGTGGCTAATTCCTCCGTGGCCTTCCACCACATTAAGGGTGCGTTTGGTTCGCTGTATTGGATTAGAAGTGTATTTGATTAGAGATGTATTGGATTAGAGGTGTATTGGATTAGAGGTGTAATAGCAAATCAACTGTTTGGTTGAATGTAATGGAATAGAGGCGTAATAGTAATCTTGTGTTTGGTTGAATGGAATAGAGGTGTAATAGCATAATGGAAAAAAACTAAAATGACTAGAATACCCTTAGCATAAATTTGTTTTGGTAAATGATTATTGTTATTGTTATTTAAATTTTAATAAGATTATTATTATCAATAATAAATAATTTAATCATATTTAAACATAATTATTATTAAATATATTATAATTAAAATATATAATTTAATAAAATTCTTAATAAATAATATTCTTATATGAATTTACTGAAATCATAATATATGATACTATAAAATATAAATTAACATAATTATTATTAAATATATTATAATTAAAATATATAATTTAAATAATATTCTTATATGAATTTACTGAAATCATAATATATGATACTATAAATATAAATTAACATAATTATTATTAAATATATTATAATTAAAATATATAATTTAATAAAATTCTTAATAATTAATATTCTTATATGAATTTACTCAAATAATAATATATGATACTATAAAATATAAATTAACATAATTATTATTAAATATATTATAATTAAAATATATTATTTTTCATATTATTTTTGATATTATTTTTATATCATGTATTAATTTATTGCATGTTTGTATTATTGTATTTAGAAGTTGAGTGATTCTGAACATTATATCGAAAAACCTTCCAAGTTAATTTTCTTGAGTCAAATTACTATATATTTATATATCTTATTCAAAATATGACCAATTTAGAATTAAATCATTATATTCCAATATAAATATCTTAGTCAAAATATGACTAATTTTCCGAAGCATGGGAAGAGAATTTATCTAGTAATTTTAAAATTTATCTCAAAAATGCTTAAATTAATAAATTGCAAAAAGAAAAAAGAAAAAATCGAGAGGTATTTGGGTCAAACTCAAGTTATTTCCAAAATGTGTTCGGATGCTTAAATTAATGAATGAAAAATCACATAAGTGATAAAGTGGCAAAACATTTGCATATTATACAACTTTAAAGAAACTCAGAATACACAACAAATGATGTTTGCATTCTAAAATATGGTAAAAAATATATTTCTTTAACGAAAATACAACAAAACAGATCCCAATACCATGCCCCATGGATCTAAATTTACCCACTCTTACTTCGACTAAGTGACCGTATCGATTTCAGCTTATGCACTCCTATATAATTCCAGTCTCTTCGCAAGAGCGGATCAGCGTTCCATGATTGCTGGATCCTTATTCAGTAATGCCGATAATCGTTTTTGCTACAAAAGAAATTTCTCAGAAATCATTCACTGATCATCTGTTTCACCAAAATAAGTAACAGACGGTAAGTTGGTTAAGAGAGGACATTTCTCACCTCCAGTTTACCCAATTCCGTGTAGAAAAAGTCAAGCAGGCTTCTTTTAGCTTCACGGACTTGACAATAAACAATAAACTTTCGAATCGAGTGGCGCAAAGTAGTGCAGACCATATTTACGTAAGACAAAACTGTACTTCCTGCTCACACATTGTTAGAAACCCATTATCAGAAATAAAATACATTGAATAATAGTATCCTTCGATTAAGTTTCAAACAATTGAGATCCATCCTCAACTTTTTGTGTATATGAACCTACCAATTCTCCTCAGGTAGGAGTCATTGTATCGGTCAAATATTGATTGCGTAGCACTGCCACCCTTATCCACATCTTGAGGAAGCTTTCGGAAGAACTCAACTGTAAGGTAACAACATTCCATATCAACCAGTTGAAGTGTTGCTTTTTTGCTCTGAACCCTCATTCTTTCAAGAGACTCGATCGCAGCATTTCCCACCTCTACTCTGAGTGCAGGATATTACTTTAACTCCTGAAAACCAAACCATGTTGACTCTTATAAACCTTGAAGAATACTAAACTCAATGTCAAAAGATAGAAAAATAGCAGGCAAAATTTCTTTGGTACATGAACAATATAAGCAAAGATGGGAACATACCGGAGTTTCACTCATAGCCTTGTGAACCAGATCCTTCAGAATGGAATGAGTCTGAAAAATGTAACAAATGAAATCAATCCAATTTGAAGCATCAGTCTATGACCAACATGATCCCTAGTAAACCGAGACCTTAATAGCAGTTAAAAATTATCAACATTTTTATGTAAGACAACTAAATAGTAGAGGATAGCAAGAATCTTGATACTTGAAAGAAATTTTTTTTTTAAGAATCACAACTGAACTGATGCTGAAAGAAAAAGAAAACCAAATGATCTTGGCATGCCAAATTGAATATGACAGATATAGCATTTTTGCTAAAATTTACTTTCATACCGCATCAACAGCAGCCTCAGCTGGACTTCTGATAGTAATTAAAGTAGATTCAATCAAACGACGGTATCCTTGTTCAGGAGCTATTAAATGTGGTTGATAGCCATCAGCTTCCATCAGCTTCAGTAATGAGCTTCCTAATATTCTTCATTGATAGTTGCCTGTCAAATTGCAACATTTTCAAAGCAGCAGGAAGTTGGTTGTCGAAAATATTGTAAACCTTATCACCACCAGTACGCCTGTGAACAACATTGAAAGTCAAGAAAAAATCTCTAACAAAATTAGCAAAATTGAATGATGTTAAAGACAGGTGTATTAAGGAAGGTAAAACAAGACGTGATACATACACCCCATCCAAATGTTCTCTGAAATTTTGATAAAAAAGACGGCAAATCTCCATAATTGTGTACAACTTCCCCTGTATAAGCATCTCAATCATCAGTAATTCCTAAAGAGCTTATAACTAATAATCAACTGCAAGTGGAATAGCCAAAGAATTCCAAAATCCACACACAAGAGCACACTTACACCCGCATCAGCTGCAATAGGATTTCCAAGGCGACTCGATTCGGTTTCAAGTTCAGCAATTGTTTTATTAATAAGGGACTGAATGCCAGGGATTCTAGACTTGATAACAGTTTCCAAATGCTGAGACATTAACCAGTATGACAAAGTTAATACAACTTAAGAAAAGATAGCACTAAAACCAGTATCATCTTGTCCTTTACAAGAAAGTATAGGATAAAAAGTACAAAAAAAGGAAAAAAGAAATAAACGCCCTATAGATTACCTTTGAAAGCATCTTAGCAAGATGCTCAGAACCCATTCTATGAGCAAGATGCCTATATTCAGGCGTAGTAGAAAAATGCTCACGCTCTCTACGTCGAGCAGCAATCATATCAACATTCTTGTTAATATCTGCTTGTGAGCGATTCACGACACCAACCCAAGGGAATTTCAGCCGATAAGATTTACCTTCCAATATCTAAGTCAAAGGAAACATGAATCAGAACATGATAGCGCCTAAGATGAATTGGAGCACTGGAGATTTGCTTGGTTCGGCCAGTTTCTCTATCCATCTCATCTTGAATCTCCTTCCTGACGGCAAAGGGGAACAGAAGAGGCAGAGGGTAAAACAGGGAGGGTAAAGTGAAGCAGCACCTAAACTGAGCAGAAGGGGCGGATTAGAAATCGGTGGATTTCACCGATTAGGGCAGTAATGGATTACACCCGTAATAGCATTACCATGAACCAAACAACGGAATAAAGGGAGCTTAAGTGGGGCCCACCGATTAGGGGTGTATTGGCATAGCCAATACACCCAACCAAACATGGTGTAAAAGCTAGCCGTTGCTTTCTGGCAGCACCGCCTGCCCCGCTCAACTTTAATTGCTACGTTTTTCAGCCATCACAGATATTTTGCGATATAGCGTTGTATTGCGTTGCCTTGCCCCAACGCTTTCTTTCAAGTACAGACAAAAGTTTGAAAATAAAATGATCCAATCATTGATTGTCATGCCGAGTGCCAACAACCTATTTGTTAAATAAAGAAAATCTTACCAGTAAAGATACTTCTTTTTTTGTCAAATAAAGGAACTAATATTCATTAAACTGAAATTTAAAATATTATTTGATACAAGATACAATCCTGCATATCGTTAGCTAATAGAAAAATTAAACAATTAAGAGTTCTAAATAACCAAAACAAGTTTCGAACAGAAATGTCATCAACCATACATTCATCAAGTTGAAAGTTGCTTCCAAATCGAGCTAAGGTATCTACACATTTGCTTCTTTTCCGAAAAACATGTTTGGTGACCTAGAAATCGTACTACATATGAGCATCATGCACTCATCAATTAATGGGAATAAATAAATATTATAGACTTTATCGGTGGATATTGTTGACATGAAACTATCAATAATTGCATTGAACAAAATATGAGTATGAAAAGTAGAACGAAAAACAAGGGGCATCAAATTGATCATGTAATTCGGTTTACCTAAATTTGCGGAGTCTAGCTCAGTGGAAATGAATTCACTATTTTTGGAAACAAATAAAACTAGTAAACCTAGATCTAATACATCCAATGAAGAATATTCACTCTTGTATCTCAAAGACTAGACCTCTCACCACTAAATTCTCCCCTTAAGAACTTAGTTTGTAAAACCAATAACAAAAGGTTTTACTGTCTCAAAAGCACTCACAAAACTATGTTCCTTTATGAACTCATAAGTATTCTTTCTACATAGTTTTAACGTATACAAGCCTCTGATATACAAGAGTTCACGGCTTGCTAAAATAAAGATAAATTACAATCAATATCCCACTAAAATAGCATCATAAAAAGTTTTTACACATAGCCTATAGATTCCATAATAAATCAAAGATCTTCAAGATAAGTTTTTAAATTAGTCCTGATTCAATCCCCATATTTTATGGGGTTCAATTGCTTGATCCTATTTGATAAAATCTTCAATGATTTGTTGCTCTACAAGATGGATCTTCAAATATATGCCAACACAAGTCCACAAAATCATCTAAGTCATTGTCCAATTGATTTGGTTGAAAAGATTTCAAACTCCAAACAAGATAAGTCATACTACATGTCAATGCGCTAGCAAAAGTGGCCACTTCTTTTGGCACTTAAATAGCCACTTAAAAAAAATACTTGCCTCAACAATAATGTGACACCCCACTATCGACCCGATTGTTGGATTCGAGTGTGTGATATCACATTACGTTGCCGAAGCAACTCAAACTAATTCAGTATGATTTCAATAGGTTTAATCACATTTATCAATAACATAACCAATAAATTATTTAATCAAATCCTTCACATGCATTCACAAGATCTAAGACCATATTTCATCTAATTACGAGGTTATGTTAAATCAAAACCAGAGTTAAAACATTTATCATTTGTAAAAATTCAAAGTTATGTCTAGACAATTTATATTTTAATTTTGGAGATGTTAACATTATTAATACGTTAACACCTAAAACTCATTAGATCACATTTTTTTCAACATTTTTCTTGCTTTCACATAACTATGCACCACTAGTGTATTGGCATCTAATTTACCATATCCAAATCATGTTTTATATTAGCATCAGTGTCTCATTTTGGTTTCATATATGATCAGCATGCCATGTTTACATTTTAATCCCTATTAACCAAATCGGATACAAGAACAAATACTCGAATCAGCCCACCATTACATTAAATAGGCACCGAAGTGCTAATCGGGCATAAATGCATTGATCCCACCAATCACACCAGAATATGCTCGTACCCCCAGTGTATTTGAGCTAGTGATACATTCTCGACCCCTAAGGTATTAGAAAACTATCATGATATATACACACATAGCACTGAATCAACCACTTATCAATATGGACCCTATGACATACCAACTATACTAGCAACTTTATCTAACAACATAAATAAGGCAAATTACATTATTAATCATCACATAATATTAAGCAAGCATATACATATACATCTACAAATTACATACCAATGATCTTAATCACGTAATCAAGTATATGCGTACCTTTCAAATATAATCATATCAACAGTTTACTATTTTCGATCATTTGACAATTCAAGCATAACACATTTAATTATTTAACGAACTCGAATTATGAGAACACAAACTGGAATTGTTCACTTGTCAACAGCTTTAGTCTTCCCTTTGTCCCAAGAAGATCCCACGTCGTCATTAGCTATGTAAATTAAATCAGAATATGAAAAACGCATTAATCAAACAATTCAAATATATGTTACGACGTTTTAAACATGAATGCGTCCATTACAATTTGGTCCCTCAATTTCCTAATATTTAAAACACTCATACCTCACATTTCGCCTGATTGAACTTAAATCTGGCTTAATAAATATAGTACAGAGACCTCTTATAATAATTTTTTATTACCAAACCTCAAAGTTTTCATCCTTTACAATTTGGTCCTTAATAATATATAATTAATCAAAGGATTTAAACTTAATTTGGCACTTCTTTTTACAATTTCAACATGTTTTCCCATTACCTAACTTAATTATACATGCACGAGTTAAAAATTCTAACCTCGAAATTTCCTAAGGTTTTTACCAATGGATGTTTACACTAAATTTCACTAATTTATCAAAGAAAAAACTGAATGTCGATAATGATAATATAGAACGATCGCAAAAGCTAAAGAAAGAAAAATAAGAACACAGATTTTATGTGGAAACCCTGTTGAGATAAACCATGGGTAGAAGAGAAGAAAATTCACTAATATTGAAATTCGAATGATACTAGAGGAGTTTCAACTTCTTTTATTTATAGGTTGAACAACCTTAATCTAATCAATGCCAAATAGATGGAGAGAAGTTCTATATGGATTCTACTTGTACAATCAATATCAAATAGAAGAAGTGTACTTCTATACGGATTTCACTTGTGCAACCTATACCGTATAGATCCCCCTATTTTGCCACTGTATTTTATTTATTTAACATGAATTTTGGTTACACAACTCTAACAATCAATTTGAACTAATGTGTCCTCAACATCTAACATCTATAACCAAAATTCTATTGAAAATTTAGAAAAAAGAATTTACAATTGCCTTGGTGAAGATTCGACAATGGTGAGAACTTGAGAGAAAATTTATTTTCTCTTATTTTGTTAATCTTCATCGAATGTGGGAGAAGAGAAATGGCTTTCTCTTTCTTTCCACTACTTAAACACACATATATATACACAGATTAATAAAGGTTTTAAACTTAATTAATCTATATTAATCAATTAACATAAAATCATTAATTAATGTTAATTATATTAATGATGATAAATGAATTTAGTCATTACATTTCACTAGCCGATTAAGTCTTAGCTCGATTAGCATGGGCATTATTGTCAATGCAAGAGGACGTGGGTTAGAGTGCATTGAAGCGTATTATCCTCCTATTTATTGGTTGGGGAAGGGCTATGCCTAGTTCTAGGCATTGTGTCAAAAAGAGCAAATATAACCTATAATGAGTTTGTTAAAAAAATCATTACATTCCACTAACATATGATTGATTTGGTCTATTTGTTCTTTAGTCCTTAGTTTAATGTCTAACTAACTCCTTCTCCAGTTCCTAAATTTAAAATTTATTCCTTGTGCTATTTTTAATAACCAAATTAATTCATTAACACTTACTAGTTCGACCTTTCTAATCCATACATGACTCACAATTATTCTATTTTACTTATTTATTAACTCAATTTAATTAATTCAGTTCGAAACTGAATTTTACGGCAAGACTGAAAATCGGGTCATTACAAATAAAATATCCATCAATGTTGAAGCCTTCCATATTTAAGGCATGAATCAATGTTCACAAGGTAACATTTGATCTGCCTAAATCTCATCAAATCAATTATCCTTAATATAAGGATACAAAATATCATAAAATCAACTTATATCTTCATGGATTGCATATCTAAATATATAAGGTAAGTAGACCACATAAAAATCCTTGAAAAATAATCTTGCTTAATTCAGTCTTTTCTCTAATGATAAATACAAGATTGGCTACACAATATCCTCAAAAAGATGCAAGCAAATTATCAAAATATTCTGATCAAATATGGCAACAAATAAGGCAAGCTATGTGTTTGATGTAGTGATAGAGAAAGTAGACACTTGACATTGACAACCACTTCAAAAACTCTGATTAATAGATATAAATTGTATATTGGTAGTAAAATCCACTTTTATCTCAAGTTGAGTAATGTTCAAGTCCTTAGCTATAGATAGCCCATCTCTTAAGGCTCATAATTCTATCTCAACAATGATGGCTCTTGGGATATGTCGATAAGCTCCAATTATCCAGTCACTATAATGGTTCCTAATGAGAACTCCAACCCTCACTCTTCCAAAATTTTCTATTGAAGATCCATCAATATTAAGTTTAAACCAGACCACTAGAGATGGTTTCCAAGACACCAAAACAAAACAGGGTAAATCTTTTTTTTATTTGTCGCTAGAGAAAGGGCAAAGAACCCTACACTTCAATATTAACTTTATCAATGAGATGATCTTTAGGGCGATCATCTCCAAAGACCAAAGTGTTGTGAGTAAGTCAAACCTCCCACAAATGTAAAAGTGAATAAGACATTAAAAGGGATTTTTAGCTTAATTGCCCAAACCTTGGAAGAGAGATATCCTCCACTCGACACCAAGAATGGGGGAAACTTTGGCAAAAGCAAAAATGGAACACCATAAATTCCAAGGAATTTGGCAATCCTTAAGTACATGTTGGATATCTTCTTGAGAATTAGAGCACAATGGGCATAAATCCTCTACCATGAATTTTCTATGTCGGAGGAAAGATTTTGTTGGGACAACTATAAGTCCACATTTCTAAAAGAATATTTTTAGTTTTGGAGGTAGTTTAGATCTCCAAATGTATGTCTAGAAATGAGAGTTCGAGCTCGACCTTGACAAACATTTCTTAAACATTAAAAAATATGCACTTACAAGCATGAAAGATAATTTTTTAATGGTTCCCAACAAACAATATCACTCTCCCTAGTCGAATCTAGTAATTCTCACACTAACGTTAATCCTAACCTATTATCATAAAGATAATAGGTTAACAATTTGTCCCTATAAATTGTATTATAAAGTTGATGGTTCATTTTATTTTGTTGTGTTATATTTATGTATAGGTTTATTGGTAAAATAAGCCTTCAAACTTTAATAAAAAAAACATTAATTAAGTTCCTCCAATTTTTTTAAACCCAATTGATCCCATGAACTGACAATTTTGAAAAATGAGACCTTTAACCAACGTTGATCATCAGAAAATAATAACAATGTTGACGTGGCCATTAATAGATTCCACATTAGTATCGATTGCTGACGTGGTAAAATAAAAAAAATAAGTACACCACTGAGTCTAGATAAATCTTTGTCCATAAATCACTAAAATTATTAATATTTATAAAGATGATTAGGAATCTATTAAAAACCAAAAAATTTTATAAATTTAAATAAAATAATTTATAAAAATCATTAGAAATTAATTAAAATCATAGAATTATATAAAAGGTGCCTAGATGCAAATGAACTTGTACAATAATTTGTCTAGATTTATTGTGCACTTATTTTAAATATATATATTTTTATTCTTGCTGACATTGTGTATGTTGACAGCGACATTAGTATTGTCGTTAATTTTTAACCGTCAATTAAAGCAGTGACTCAATCGGATGTAAAAAGTTTGAAAAGATTTAATTGATATTTTTTTTTGAAAACTACAAAGAGGTGTTATGCTTGAAATATTTATTGATATGTTAATTATTTGTATGGTATAAATGTTAGGAAATCTATGTTACGTGCTTGTGTTGGTATCATAGTATTGTATATGATCACATTTCATGTGTGCTTTTGTTTTCTTCATTTGATGCCATACAATTGTATTGCGCTTAATATTGACAACTTCAGTGTATTTATCATTCTCCCACTTGAAGACAAATTAAATTCATTTCCCCACTGGAAGGCAATGGAAAAAAAAGCCTCCCTTTTTCTTTCACCATAAACTTATCAATATATAAGTTATCACTATCTGATATATTTTATATCATTTATCAATACTCAAATTATTTTAACATAAAGCAAATATATATATTTATATTTTTAGCAATCATTCCAAAGAAAATTCACAACAAAAGAGTTTTTGATAATTATTGTTATTTTATAGCCAGAGAAAGTAATGATCTCAAAATTCAATATCAATCAAAATTTTATTTTGAATTAATTAGGAATTAAAAAGATTTATCTCGTGTATAAAATAAGAAGTTTATTGAATGGATTAAAATTCATTTTAATAAGTAAAATTTTTCGGACAAAATAGATTCCCAAAAAAGAGCAGGTAACAATGAAGTAGCGGCAACGCGGAAGATTCGTGGCCTTTTAGCCAATAGAAAAAAGGAGTGTGCAGACGTGTCGAACTGAGAGTAGGGTGTAATGCAAGGCAAAGGGTATGCCAAGTTCTCCCCCATCGTGTGGTTTAGGTATATTGTAAGGCAAAGGGTTGAATGTTAGGCAGCTACCTACCCCCTCTGTTATTTGTGGTGATGGATAGGCTATCACTAATACTACTACTACTACTGTCAAGAGGAGCAACATTTTTAAGTCGACTCTAAATTAAATTATAACTTATTATATTTTATAATTTTTTAAAAATTAGATTTATATTTTTAAGAGAGTTAAAATATTAATTTAAAATTTTAAAAAATTTAAATTTTTTATTTTTTTTTTATTTTAAGCTATTCTGCGAACCCCTAGTTTTTCCCCTGACTGTCAACTGTGGTACGAAATAATACGACTTAAAAATTAAAAAGAAAGACAAATAGTACAAGTCTTGATAGAGTGCCACGCCGGGTGGATCCAACCGCGTAGGTCCCCTCTTAACCAAATTACTGCTATCAAATTGGTGTTGTCCAACGCAAAGCTGACTCGACCATGACGGCAATCATTTTCATCATAATAAAATCGTGCACATTTAAAACCACAATTTTGTGATTTCGAATTTCGAAACCAGCCAAATAATTTTTCATTTTCTATATATTTAGCAATATGCATCGTCTGGTCTTTAGAAAATTATGATAATTTTATTTCTTTAACATAAAAATAAAAAATAATTTAAATTCTAATTAAAGTTCAAAACTAAAATTTGTCAAAAGAAAAATTATTAATAGATTTTTTAATTAATATAATGAGAATTTAGCGAAAAGAGAAATTTCAATTTTGATTTATAAATTTGTGATTGATGTAAAGATAAATTTAATATGATTTAATAAATTAATTCTTAGCAATCACTATTTCCTTACCTTCAAAATTAATTGAAATTATTTCACTTAAAATGGATGCTAGTTAAAATTATTTTTCCTTATTAACAAATAATTCTATAATAAAGGGCCGAAGATTCATTTTTTCTAACATCATTACCATTAAAATTTTGACAATCTTAATAATTCTAACCAATAAAGGCATACAAATGGGATCATTTAGACCATATCATATATTTACATATTTAGCTTATATCTAATCACGTGATTCATTATAACTATTATAATAATAAAATAATTATAAATTTAAAGATTTGGATTGACAAAGCTAATATTTTAAGCTATCAAATATAATACCTTTTTTAAATAAGTATGAATATTTGTAATTAAAACATGATATATATTTCATAAACTTGAATAATTAAAATTTTGAAATTCTTTTCGCTACAAACAAAATCTAGAACTCATGTTTAGAGAAAAACAATAAAAATAAAATAATATTGTGGGTTTAATTTTGATGTAATAATATATATTTATACGCTAAAATTCACATAATGGTAGAAAAGACAATATCACCTTTAATCAATTAAAGCAGATTTTTCCCCGGTTTTGACAATTTTCTATCATAAACTTCAAGGTCTTTATTATTATAATGATTTTAGGCTTTTGTGGGATGAAATCTTTCACACCTCTTTTAAAAGTATATTATGGGCTTGAAGTGAAGTTTTGTAGGTGGAGTTATAATCAAAACATTGAAGTGTGATAAGTTAGAAATCTTTAAATGGACCCAAATCACAAAAAAGTTGTTAAAAATAGTTTTCACTTTTCTTTTCTCCGATATTTCCATAAAAATTAAAATATAAATCAAAATAAACAAAAATTAAACGCTTAAATCTTAAAACATAAAAAAAAATCAGAAATTAAATAGAGTTATGCACTGCGTCAAAACTTTTGTTTAAAACATAACACTGAAAGATGATATAAACATTTGTCCTAGAGTTTTTTTTATATATAAAAATCGATATTTTTAGCATGATCGGTCAACTATTTTCATTTTTATAATATTTAAATAATTATTATGTTCATTGTACGCTTGAAATTCATTTATCAATAATTTTTTTCACACTAATATACAATATAAGAGTAAATAAAATTTTTTAAAAAAAGTGAATTTTTCATTAGTTAAATATATTTTTAAACATTACTTTATATCAATAAAGAAATCGGAGAGATGGCAAGGACCTAAAATAGAAAAATTTTCATTTAGACCTATTTATAATTTACAAAAATTTAAATTAGTAATGGTAAAATTACGCTTTACCCCTAAAATATTAACAAATTTAATTTACTCTTTTAAAAATTATAATTCCGGTCCCCAAAAATTTTTCTAGCCCCTATTTTATATATTTACTAACTTTAAATGGTTGACTAAATTAAAGTAGACTCAATAAAAACATTAATTTATTTGGAAAATAATTAAAAATCATTTTACTTAAAATATAACAAATATTATAATAAGAATAATTTATTTTTTTATATATTTTATATAAAATTTATAAAAAAAATAATTCAAACTCAAAACATATCCCAAAATATTAAAACTTAAACCAAGAACATAATGATTTCCAGAGCCTCATTTTCACCGGAGTCATTTGTTTATTACATTTTTTTTATAAATATATTTGAATATAATTTTTTTCACGCTTTTGTATTATAAAAATAGAGTTCTAAAGTTGACATATATGTATAATAAAAAAATTAAAAAATGATAATATTTAAAAAAAAGAAATATTTAAATCTTACTTGTAAAATTAAAATATTTTATTAGCAATCTACCAAATACTAATATTTATTTTAAATTATACTTTTCAAAAAAGTTATTTTTTAAAGATATTATAAAAAAATTTAAAAATAAAAATGTATTTATAATATGGGTTAATCTTTTAAAGAAAAAAAAAACATTTTTATTAGTTTGCCAAATAAGTTAGTGTGATTGTGTTAAATGTTTTAACGGGTCACCTCCTGATTCCCTAGAAAAATCATGTCCATGTTTGAACTTGAATCAGTTTTATTTGATGTTCTGGTATTACTATTTATATATGATAAAATAGTTAAAAAAATTGTATTATTATTAAAATATGTTATAATTTAAATTAAAAATAATGTTTTTACATTTATCCAAATTGATATTATTATAATAATTTAAAATTTGTGGATTAAACATTTAATATTTTTAAATTCTAGTGATTTAAAAAATTACAAAGATATTGTTGAGGGATACGAGGTTCCGATTTTGATATTAGCTGAATAATAATAGCTTTAAAAAAATTACAAAAATGTGTAAGATTATCTTCATAATTAATTTATTAAAGGAAGTGCTATTATTTAACCGCTTCACCAAACTAATTTAATCCCTCCCATAAATTATTAAATAGAAATAACACAACCCAACAACTGATGCCCTCTTTATTTCTCTATCTCATCTTCTGCCTCTCATATGCCAACTTGTATGGGATAGGACTCTGCCAGTTACAGTATTCTCCTAAAATATTAATGACGATACTTATTAATTTCCCTAAGAAATAAAATTTGCAAATTTCATTTTTGGGACAAAAAATGTTGTAAATTATAGTAAGGGACGTAAGTTTATATTTTTCAGGAAAGGGCTTCTTCTGACTGGTTATATATACCAACCCTTTTTCTTGGCCTACTCTGCAACAAAACCTTGAATTCAATTCCCATAAATTCTCTCAGCTTCCATTGTTTTCTTTCCTCTTAGTTCAGTGGAGGCATTGAGCTTCTCTCTTGATCACAATGACTATCCTCATTGATCAACCCGAGCTTGGTATTTCTTTATGGTTTCCATTGCTTTTTGTTTTTTCTTTCCCAAGAAAACATTTCTTCAATGTTGTTTTGATAGTTTTATATGTTCAAAATAATTTCTGGGGTGCTAGAGTTTTTCTATTTCTTGTTCATAATATTTGTTTAAAGTAAATGCTGTGATTTTGCTGGTAAGCTGATCATCGGTCTATATAAAGAAATAATAAATTGAGGTTCAAGAATGATTGATGACCCTTTAACAGTATAGAAGATTCTTTTAGTAATTCTGTTTTTTTTTTCCTTCCTCCCTTTATCTCAGGTGTTGAAGCAGGGGTTAACAAGCTCGATAATGCAGACAATGAACTGGTGTTGGATGGGGGATTTGTGGTGCCACAGACAAACTCTTTTGGCCAAACTTTTAGGTAGCTCTTTATACCTACTTACATCATGCCTATCTTTCTCTTTTCAAACCAAGGGCAACTAACTAATATTAATATATGAACAAATAAGTGTAACAATAGTATCTAAATATGGACAAAATAACAAAACTAATACAAGGTATAGAATAGTGTACATGCTACAAATTCAAATCTATCAAGTCTACTTTATTTCCTCATCAAGGAAATAATGACAAAGGAAATCTTTCCCTTTACCCTGCC
Organism: Gossypium hirsutum; assembly: GCF_007990345.1. Lineage (NCBI taxonomy): Eukaryota > Viridiplantae > Streptophyta > Magnoliopsida > Malvales > Malvaceae > Gossypium > Gossypium hirsutum. Next base: position 11,588,490 of record NC_053441.1, on the reverse strand, counting down.
ATTGTCTACAGAGATTGCAGCTAAATTGTCTGTTTGAACCTAAATCCGATTACTTTTTGGTCCGAGCCGGAAAACATGGATCTGCTTTTGTCAATACCGATAGATGAGAGAGACATAAGACTAGATGATTATAAATATCTGTTTATGGCATGGATTTGTAATGTTACATAGATTTTCATGCTGAAATTGTTGATTATTTGGAGAGTTTTTTGATGTCAGGGCATATCAGTTTTATCTATGGTTATAAAACAAATGTAACAGGCCTGCATTATTTTGCTGACCAAAGGTCTTATCATTGATTGGTTGATTGATTAATCTACTTTATTTACGAAAACAGAGATTATCATGTTGAAAGTGAGAGGCAACAGGGTGTGGAGAACTTCTACCGGACCAATCATATTAATCAGACTTCTGACTTTGTAAGCAACCTGTGCTGTTTCTGTGTCCAATTAGTTGGTGCAAACTATGCTAAATATTTATACATTGTACATTAATGGACCCATGAACTTACTCAATTGTAGGTCAAGAGAATGAGAACAGAGTATGGTAAACTGAACAAGATGGAGATGGGCATATGGGAATGCTGTGAACTTCTTAACGACGTAATCGATGAGAGTGACCCCGACTTGGATGAACCTCAGATTGAACACTTGCTGCAAACAGCTGAGGCTATCAGAAAAGACTATCCTAATGAGGACTGGATGCACCTGACTGGCCTTATCCATGGTACGATTTCATGAGATTCTACGAGACTCGTTTTTACAATTTGTAAAATTTTATTGATCATATGCTTTGTTTCCTATTTGGGGGTTGTAGACCTTGGGAAGGTGCTTCTTCATCCTGGTTTTGGGGAGCTTCCTCAGTGGGCTGTTGTAGGTGAGTATTCTTATTGTAGAATAATGTGACACCCCAGTTGGCTAATCTTATGTCTAGATTCTAATCATGATCCTTGGTGTTATAGGTGACACATTTCCTGTTGGTTGTGCTTTTGACAAATCAATTGTTCACCACAAGGTAATTCCTTTCAGTTTCTGAGCATATACGTAGAGTTTAATGAAAAGATCATTGCTTTTGAATAAAGTCTTTGTTGTTCCAATAGGGTTGGAAGCGTGTAAATTATTGTACTAAAAAATCACACAAAATTCAATTCCCAGGAAAGAGAGGTGGATCATATGGATCTCTTAAATACCAAGTCTTTCCTTAGACAGAATATCCCTTCTATAGTAATTTAATAGCACAATTAAATACTACTATTATACCCTCAAATATTGAAAGAAAAATAGGACAAGAAAGAACACAAGAGTTTTAACGAGGTTCGGTAAATTATACCTACGTCCTCGGGCACTAACACCAGATGATAACTTTACTATCTCCAAAATATAACAAACAAATAGAATTCCTTAAGAATTCTCAAATGGGAGAAGAGAGAAAACTAAGAGAGAAAGATTGGTTGGGATGGTTGAAATGAGAAATGGTTAGACCTATTTATAGTTGAGGTTCAGGGACTAACTTGCAAATGGCCTAAAAAATTAGGGACCAAAATTGCAATTATCCCATTCAACTTTAAACAACTTGCCTATCACTTTTTTTCTTTCGGTGCCACTTGCACCTCCCATTTTTGACTTTTCAACAATATCCACCTTGAAGATTTGATTAGGATAATCACATCTTCACACACTTCCTTCAACTCCTCAAATTCGATAAAGCTATCTTTTGTAGTGCCTCCAAATGCGCTCTCGAGCGCCATACACCTAAAGGTGCTCAAATTCTCAGGATGTTAATCAAGTTCAAACAATGATTAAACTTGATTGTTGTTACCACATTGGTCATCATATCTGCGGGATTATCTGCTGTCAGAATCTTCTGAAGTAGAATTATTCCCTTTTCAAAGACTTCCCGCACAAAGTGATATCTTACGTCGATATGCTTGGTTCTTGAATGATAGACTTGATTTTTCGCTAAATGAATAGCACTTTGACTGTCACAATATAGACTAATGTGACTTTGAACAACTCCCAAGTCTTTCAACAATCCATTAAGCCAAATAGCCTCCTTAACAGCTTCTGTAACTGCCATATATTCTGCCTCTGTAGTAGACACAGCTACTGTAGACTGTAAGGTAGACTTCCAACTCACTGGGGCTTTCGCAAGAGTAAACAGATACCCCGTAGTTGAACGACGTTTATCTAAATCACCAGCAAAGTCGGAATCAACATATCCAACTACAAACTGACCAAGTGCTTCATCCTGTTCAAAAATTAAACCAACATCTACGGTTTTTCGAAGATACCGTAGAATCCATTTCACAGCTTGCCAATGTCCTTTTCCAGGATCATGCATATACCTGCTCACAACTCCAACAGCTTGTGAAATGTCAGGCCTCGTACACACCATCGCATACATCAAACTCCCAACTGCATTAGCATATGGGACTTTCGCCATATATTCTCTTTCATCTTCAGTCTTCGGAGATAATTGAGCACTAAGTTTCAAATGAGAAGCAAGTGGGGTACTTACATGTTTTGTGTTTTCATTTACACCAAAACATTGTAATACCTTTTTCAGATATTGCTTCTGATTTAAACAGAGCTTGCCTCTCGGTCTATCTCTACTTATCTCAATGCCGAGAATCTTCTTGGCCTCACCTAGATCTTTCATCTCGAACTCTTGATTCAACTGAGCCTTCAGCTTATCTATCTCATTTTGGCTCTTCGAAGCGATTAACATATCATCAACATACAAGAGTAGATAAATGAAAGATCCGTCATGCAGCTTCTGCAAATACACACAATTGTCATATTTGCTTCTTGTGTACTTCTGCCTTCTCATAAAGCTATCAAATCGCTTGTACCACTGCCTCGGGGATTGCTTCAATCCATATAGCGATTTGTTAAGCTTACAAACCCAATTTCTACCACCAGCATCTGTGTATCCTTCTGGCTGAGTCATATAGATCTCCTCTTCTAACTCACCATGCAAGAAAGCCGTCTTAACATCAAGTTGAGCTAGCTCCAAATTCAACTGTGCTACCAAGGCCAACAAAATTCTAATGGAGGAATGCTTCACAACAGGGGAAAATACATCATTGTAGTCAATTCCCTCCTTCTGAGCGTAGCCTTTAGCTACCAATCTTGCCTTGTAGCGAATATCCTTCTTGCTAGGAGATCCATCTTTCTTTGCGAATACCCACTTGCATCCGATTGCCCTTTTACCTTTCGGTAATTGCGCCAACTCCCAAGTATTGTTCTTCCGGAGAGACTGCATTTCTTCATCCATGGCGCTTTTCCATTTATCACTTTCTAAGCTTTGCATTGCTTCTTGATAAGTGATAGGAATATCATCAACAACGGGAAGGGCATAGGCCACCATATTAGTAAATCGAGCAGGTTTACGAATTTCTCTCCGTGGCCTTGCAACTGCAACTGGTTCTGGTGTACTTAGTGGTTCTTGGGTCAGAACCTCTTCAACCTCTAATTCCTCCATTGTGGCTGGAGAATTAGACTTATTAACTGGGCAAATCCCCATCTGCTCAAACTCCACCTGTTTTGGAGTACACTCCACCTGCTGTGGAGTATTGCTCGTCTGAATATCTTTATCTGCTACCTTTTTCAATGTGGCAGATTCATCAAAGGTAACATCTCTGCTACAGATCATTTTCTTTGTGCTTAAGCACCAAAGACGAAATCCCTTCACTCCAGAAGTGATTCCCATAAAGAGAGCTTTCTTTGCCCTCGGATCTAACTTTGACTCCTTCACATGGTAATATGCAGTGGTTCCAAACACATGTAAGGAATCATAATCTGTAGCCGGTTTTCCAGACCATACCTCCATAGGAGTTTTTCTTTCTAATGCAGATGATGGCAAACGATTAACAAGATGGCCAGCGTATGTCACAGCCTCAGCCCAAAATTGCTTGCCCAACCCAGCATTGGACAACATACATCGAACTTTCTCAAGCAATGTTCGATTCATACGCTCTGCCAATCCATTCTGCTGTGGTGTATCCCTAACTGTGAAGTGTCGAACAATACCATACTCTTGGCACACATCGAAGAACGGATCACTTTTATATTCCCCTCCATTGTCCGTCCTAAGCCGCTTGATTTTCTTGCCAGTCTGGTTTTCAATCATAGTTTTCCATTTAAGAAAAACTCTAAGCACTTCATCCTTAGTTCTCATGGTATACACCCAAACTCTTCTGGAAAAGTCATCAACAAAAGTAACAAAGTAGTGTTTTCCTCCCAATGAAGGTGTCTTGGAAGGCCCCCACACATCTGAGTGAACATATTCCAAAATACCTTTTGTATTATGGATAGCAGTACCGAATTTCACTCTCTTTTGCTTTCCCAGAACACAATGCTTACAAAATTTTAATTTGTAAGCCTTTGCACCTTTCAACAATTCTTGCTTTGCCAGAATTTGCAAGGATTTTTCGCTGGCATGTCCCAACTTCATATGCCACAACTGCATTGAGTCCAATTCTTTGTTACCGGAAGCTGTAGCGACTGCTCCAATAACTGTACTACCTTGGTAGTAATACAAGTTATTTTTCCTGATGCCCTTCAATATCACAAGTGCGCCAGATGTCACTTTCAAAATCCCATCTCTCATAGTAACAACTGAACCATTGGATTCCAAGGCTCCCAATGAGATGAGATTTTTCTTCAAACTGGGCACGTACCGAACATCAGTCAGAACTCTGGTTGATCCATCTTGATTCTTTAATTGGATTGAACCTATCCCAACAGTTTTACAGGCATTGTCATTGCCCATATAAACAACTCCTCCATTTAGTTCTACTAAATCAGAGAACCACTCCCGGTTAGGGGACATATGATAGGTACAACCCGAATCCAATATCCACTCATCTGAATGGAACGACGATGATGATGCAACTAGTGATAGTTCAGAGTCACTAGTATCATGCTTAGCAACACAAGCATCTACAGCAGCTTTTCCCTTATTCTTCAGCTTTGGACAATTTTTCTTCCAGTGGCCTTTCTCATGACAAAAAGCACATTCATCTTTCCCGAGTCTGGACTTTGACTTTGATCTCCCCTTTTGAGTTTTCTTCCGAGTGTATGAACGACCTCGGACTACTAAAGCTTCTGTATCTCTGATTGAGTTTTTCTGTTTGTCCTTCTTTCTCTGTTCATAACTGTATAAGGCCGCACAGACTTCGCTCAGAGATATATCACTCCTGCCATGAAGTAGAGTAGTTTCTAGGAACTCAAACTCCTCAGGAAGTGACCCCAACAGCATCAAAGCCAAATCTTCATCTTTGAATGTCTCATCCATATTCAGCAAATCAGTGACTAACTGATTAAATTTGGTGATGTGATCATTCATTGTGGTACTTGGGACGTATGTGAAGCGAAACAGTCTTTTCTTCAAGTGGAGCTTATTTTGACTGTTTTTCTTCAAAAAATTTTCTTCAAAAAATTTTCTTCAAGTGCCACCCACAACTTATTTGCAGAAGTCTCCTTTGAAAAAGCATACCTCTGCTCTCGAGAAAGACATGATCGAATTGTGCCACATGCCAACCGATTGATCGCCTTCCAATCTTTCTCCTGTACATCATCCGGTTTCTCTTCATCAATGGCAATGTCTAGACCCTGCTGAAAAAGGGCATCTAGAACCTCACTTTGCCACATACCAAAATGGCCCGTGCCATCAAAGATCTCCACGGCCAATCTTGCATTTGCAATTGTCGGTCTTGTCCACATGGACGATGTTGAAGCTCCTACACCGACCGTTTTCTCCATAATCTTTCAATATACCTAAGGAAATCTTTTCTGATGTGGAAGATCAGTTTAAACTGCAACCACAGAGTATACTACGATTAACCTTCGGCTCTGATACCACTTGTTGTTCCAATAGGGTCGGAAGCGTGTAAATTATTGTACTAAAAAATCACACAAAGTTCAATTCTCAGGAAAGAGAGGTGGATCACATGGATCTCTTAAATACCAAGTCTTTCCTTAGACAGAATATCCCTTCTTTAGTAATTTAATAGCACAATTAAATACTACTATTATACCCTCAAATATTGAAAGAAAAATAGGATAAGAAAGAACACAAGAGTTTTAACGAGGTTCGGTAAATTATACCTACGTCTTCGGGCACTAACACCAGATGATAACTTTACTATCTCCAAAATATTACAAACAAATAGAATTCCTTAAGAATTCTCAAATGGGAGAAGAGAGAAAACTAAGAGAGAAAGATTGGTTGGGATGGTTGAAACGAGAAATGGTTAGGCCTATTTATAGTTGAGGTTCAGGGACTAACTTGCAAATGGCCTAAAAAATTAGGGACCAAAATTGTAATTATCCCATTCAACTTTAAACAACTTGCCTATCACTTTTTTTCTTTCGGTGCCACTTGCACCTCCCATTTTTGACTTTTCAACAGTCTTTGCACCTAATGATTTCTAAAGCAATGCTCTTTGTTGCTCCAGTATTTCGAGGAAAATCCTGACTATCATAACTCCGATTACAACACTAAATATGGGGTGTACTTAGAGGGATGTGGACTTAACAATGTGATGATGTCGTGGGGGCATGATGACTACATGTATCTGGTATATCCCCCACTTTGTGTCTGAATCTCCGACCTTAACAAATAACCTTTTAGACATCTGTAAACTGCAACGATAAAAAACTAAATTTGTTATCTCTATTCAGGTGGCCAAGGGGAACAATACGACTCTGCCACCAGCAGCTCTTTTCATCATTCGATACCACTCGTTTTATGGTGAGGCTTCATTTACTATTCCAACTCCGATCGATATCGATTCCAACTTATATATTGAACCGATGCACACTAAATATTGTTGCAGCATTGCATAAGTCAGGAGCATACAGGCACCTAATGAACGAGGAGGATACTGAGAATCTGAAGTGGCTCCAAATATTCAAGTACGAGTTTTACTTGCTCTAAGTTATATTTGTCCTGATTCTTATTCAATACTAAGCAAGTTTTTCCACTTGCAATTCTGCCTGCAGTAAATATGATCTTTACAGCAAGAGCAAAGTCCGGATCGATATCGAAAAGGTCAAGCCATATTATCTCTCTCTCATTGAAAAGGTGGGCACAACAAGTTTGAGCTTTGTTTAGATCCTAATCCTTTATCATATCCAGCACTGTTTTTGACGTTAAACTTTCTGCAAATTCTTGTTTGTGTGCAGTACTTCCCGGCGAAGTTAAGATGGTGAATCCGGGGTTCTCTCCGTCTCGTCAGTTTAATGCCTCAGCTTCAGGGTTTTCTTAGAGATGTTGTTGTCGCATTTTTAAGATGTTAGAATAATGTTTGGTATTTGGGTTTCAGAATTTTATCTATACTACGAAATTAATGTTTGCTTGCTATTTCAGTTTCTGAAGTTATCTATATAATATTGCCTTGTAATAAAAGCACGCCTTTAAACTTTGATTTGTTAAATAGTGGAGTATGTTTGGAAATAATTTTCTCTCTCACTTCCTTCCTGCTACATAATTAAAATAATCGAAATCATTTTCAAACTTACAAACTTCTTAAAAATAATTTTAACAATTAACCTGGCTAATTTGAAAACAAAAATCATCTTCTAAACATAATTATATAAATCATTTTACATTCACCATTTCAAAATATATTTTCTTTCTATTCAAATTTAAAAATGTAAGACCAATTGTTAAATTTAAATTTATCACAACCTCATTTTTTTAGCTACATAATTATCTAGTGATTTTTTTATTTTGAAATGTCACACCAACAAATTTAATTTAAAAACGGACTACATTAATTTTTAATTTTTAATTTTAAAAAAATGTACAATAACCTCTTCTCACCCTTACTAGGCAGTTAACTTTGTTTTTAGTTCCAATTGTTTAATTTATTTTTCCCTTTGACAATCGTCCCTTGTTATTTTACTCATTTTTCGTCCACCTTATATAAAGAATATATATGTATATATATTTGTAGTTCTCTATGCATTTCGGATTTTCAATTGTTTTTAATAAAATATCTGAATCAGACACATCATGTTAAAATTGGAGTAACATAGACTCATGGTGCAGTTCTTGCAAAACTTTTTCTCAGAAATCCTATTCATTTTCTTCTGTTGGAGAACAGAGATAGCTGAGTTTGGGAAGAGAAGAGAAGGTATTGAGAATGGCAGAGAGAAGGCATTTAAGTTAGCAGGTGAAAGCCTTAAATGGAGTGGCGGTGTTTGCCTTTAGTGTTGGGGATTTGGTTCAGCCTCACTTCAATCCTTGCGTCTTTCCCCTGCCCAAAGTCAGCCAGCCAGCCTGGAGCAAATCTTCAACCACCATCTACATTAAAACACCACAACCCCCCCCCCCAAAACACGCTTTTAGATCCATTTTCATTTAGCTTGAGCCTGCTATTAAGTACCTACTAATATGGACCACAATGCCAATTCCAAAAATAACAAAAAAATTACAGGTATATATATATTATAACAACGAAAAGTTGAAATGAAACCCGATTGATTAAACAAACATGGTTTTTGTATCCTATTATGTCTAAATTTATCAAATATGGCTTTAATCACATATGGTATTCCTTTTGTTGATTTCCAAGTTTAATTCATAACTAGGGTTCTGCAATGGTTCTGACAAAGAATAAGTTGGATCCTTTAGACAAAATACCATTGCCAACTGTCGAAATGTTCTAAAAACCAACCTCTTCCGGTGACTACAATATGCAAATATTTTCACTCTTTTACACCCTGTTAATGTCACTTGATTTGGAAATATAATTAAAATCTTACATGGAATTTTGTGGGAGACAATATTAATACTTATTAACAAGTTTGTTTTTAGTAACAGCTTGTTAGCAAGCATTGCATTCAATAATAAGTTATATTATTATATTTTCAAAAAAAAAACTCAAATTCAAATATGAATTAATCTCTATAACATTAATATGGAAAATATATTAGTTGACTAAAATAATAATGCCAGCCTATAGGAGCATTCAAACAAATCAACATTATCAGCCCACAACTTTATAACAGCAATTAAATCAGATCATGCAGCTTTTTTTTTATACCTTTTTATTCTAATTTTGCTCGAGAAATATTATAAATTATAACTAAATATATTCATGGTCAGGGCGTTAGGGTGACCACACCCTATATGCCTTCCCCTTTTTAACTTTAGCACGGCAATACCAAATCAATCTCAACTATTTACTTTGTTAGAACATTGATTCAAAACCCTGAATAAAAAAATTGACCACCCTATTTGTAAAGAGGTGACCACATTTACAAGGCTGAGGTTTCTGAAGGTGCATGCGGTTTCATCAAATCTATTTCAAAAAGTTTGAACTCATAAGAAAAATTCAACTATAATATTTATATATATTAAACAAGTCCCCTTACGTGCATGCGGTTTGAATAATTAACAGCCTTACACCTTAATCTAAGCGTAGAAGAAACGTATATTATACAGTGAAGAAGTAGAGCAGAAAAAAAAAGACGATTAAGAGTATTTAACCTCGACAACTTTGATCGATGTGATGCTAAATAGTAATGATATAGAGGCACACACAATTACATGCCAAAGTTGTTCAGCGATTGGCCAATAACTCCTGCACATGCAGTTCCTCCTTGTTTCGGGTCCAAAAACACCCCTCTTTATTGTCATCCAACTACCTTGCTTTGTTTTGGTTAGATATACAGAGAAGTTCATAAATGTAATCTAATCTTCTGCATATCGATACATTACAGAAAGGAAAGTCCTAAATTACAAAAAATAAAAATAAAAAATTGAGGACTATAGGGCATAAGCAAATTAGTTAAGATATTCATTTGAACTACCATCATTTATTGAATCTTCTCAACCCCCATCCTCCTCCTTCAAGACAGACCACATTCTAGTCATTTTTTGTCGGTTTATAAGGGTCAACTCTGCGCCCAAAGCTTCAGTGTACTAACCCACTGGTAAACAAAAATGGATGGTTATTGTAGCAGAAGGGTAATCATGTTTTTGGTGTTTGCATTTGCAGCAATAAGCAGAGGGTATGGACAAGAATCAACCACTCTTGTTCCTGCAATCATCACCTTTGGTGACTCTGTGGTAGATGTGGGCAATAATGACTATCTCCCTACCATCTTCAAGGCTAACTATCCTCCTTATGGACGGGACTTTGCCAACAAAAAGCCTACTGGGAGGTTTTGCAATGGAAAATTAGCCACTGACATCACTGGTAAGTAGAGCTAATTAAGCACCAAAGTCCGAGTTTAGAACTGATGGAGTTTGAAAGTTTTACTGAAATCATTCCTTCTTGCAGCTGAAACTCTGGGGTTTACAACTTATCCACCAGCTTACCTTAGCCCAGAAGCATCAGGGAAGAACCTTCTGCTTGGAGCCAATTTTGCTTCAGCTGGCTCTGGCTATGATGACAAAGCTGCCATGGTGAATGTAATATTTTAAACCTTATAGGCTGAAATCCGTATCTCCACATCAAATTGTCTCTCAGTGTATAACTATAAAGTTTCTATTTTCCTATGTTCTTGCAGCATGCCATCACATTGACCCAGCAATTAGAGTATTTCAAGGAATACCAGGCAAAGCTAGCAAAGGTAGCAGGCAGCACCAAATCAGCATCCATTACCAAGGATGCACTGTATGTATTGAGTGCAGGAAGCGGTGACTTCCTCCAGAACTACTATGTCAACCCTCTACTTAACCATGCCTATACTCCAGACCAGTACGGCTCATTCCTTATTGATACCTTCACAAACTTCGTCAAGGTATATATTTCCTTGCTTCTTTCTGGTAAATCACCTGTCTGTGGTCGCATTGAACTGATGAATCTGTTACTAAATATTGGGTTCCATGATTGACAAACAGAACCTCTATGGGTTGGGAGCTAGGAAAATTGGGGTTACCTCACTTCCACCGTTAGGTTGCGTTCCATTAGCAAGAACATTGTTCGGTTACCACGAGAAAGGATGCATCTCCAGGTTCAATACCGATGCTCAACAATTCAATAAAAAGCTCAACGCCGCAGCAGCCAATCTCCAGAAGCAGCATCCTGGTCTTAAGATTGTGGTTTTCGACATATTCAAGGCACTTTACGACATTGTTAAATCTCCCTCTAACTATGGTATGTATTGGAGAAAGTGAGTTTGATGCATTAATCAATGGATTTGGAGTTAAAATTTGGAGTCTGTTTTTGGCAGGTTTTGTTGAAGCAACAAAAGGGTGTTGTGGAACTGGAACAGTAGAGACAACCGCATTTTTGTGCAATCCAAAGGCACCAGGAACTTGTTCCAATGCCAGCCAATATGTATTTTGGGACAGTGTTCATCCATCTCAGGCTGCTAATCAAGTCCTTGCAGATGCATTGATTGTTCAGGGCATTGCCCTCATTTGATTCTGTTGGGGCCTTTCTCAACTCTTCTAAGCCTGCCTGCCACTACTCTTTTACCATTACCTTATTAAAATTTGATTCATATTGCACCCTACCCCCTTTATAATCATGTGTGCCACAAAATTCAATGTCTTTGAAGGTACTTTTTATTTACTTTTGTGACATTATTATTATTTAAGAGTTTGAGACAATGTTTGTTGAGGAAAGGGCTATCTTATTTAAATATAAATTTATTAGTTATTTATATAAAATATTCGATCATTTTAATAATTTTAATTTAAGTTTTTGAGTTCTGTTTATCTTGTTCGATTATAAATATTTTAAAAAATATATTAAATTTGTATCAGAATAACAATACTCTAGCAAAAATATATTACAGTGAACGAATGAACCCAAAGACGATCAAAACTATTATTAATATGCTAATGTTATTGGCTCATTTCACAGTTTGCTCCCTTGGCCTTCTAATAATATTTATCACGTCACAACATTAGCGATGTTCAAAGTATAAGCTCAAAAGAGTTGATAAAAAATAAAGTTATTATATTTAGAAATTTCATGTTTTCAATTAAAATAATAATTTTAAAATTATTAATTAAAATTTTATTTCAAAACTTTGTTAATATTAAATTTTATTATAAAATATTAAACACTTAAATTTTTTATTTAATAAGAGTAATTTCATAAATTATCAAAGAAGCATTTAGTAATCCAAAATTTATAATTTAATCTTCCCGAAATTTTAATTGATATTTTCTAATATCCACCAAACAAACATTGTGAATTAGCTTTTTCAATAATCATATTCTATTATAATTATAGCACCATATAAATTCTTTTTGTTAAAATTCAGAATTTATTATCCAAACAAACAAACATTATACTAGTATTTATATTTCTAATTGAACTAAGATTATGGTGATGAGAGTGTTTTTTATTTTTATATTTTTATATAGAAATTGTAAAACTAAATTTAAACCCCTAATAAATTTTAAAAAGTAATTCAACTTCAGCCTAAGCGGAGATGGGTCTTCAAAAATAATGAAATTTTAATATAACTCCTTTAAATTAATATATTAACAAAATTACATTTTAACTTTTATAACTCAATTTTAACCTTAAAAGAAAATTTTCCTCTTCCAAGTCTCAACTTATCTTTTTTTTTCTTTTGAAACTAACTTATTTCTTTTCTATATAATTTTTTTATTGACGTTGCCATACACTTGTAATATTTAGAACATTAAGATATAGTTTAAAACTAAATTTAAATATTTTTATTATTTAGAAAGAAGTTAACTAGTAATCAGTTTTACATGTTTTATTTTTGAGAGAAGAATTCGGTGTAAAATTAGAATAGTTTTATACTATTTCGTATCTCCTTTTATGATTAATATTTTAATGATTGAACCATTAAATTTATCAATATAATTGTATTTGTTATGTAAAATTTCAAACTAATATGATGTTTCTGCTATATTATATGTCTTTGAACTGTTCAAAATAAATGGTTAAAACAATTTGAGAAAGATAAATTCAATTAATAGTACAAAGATACAAAATGTGGAGAGTAAGCAGAAACGTGTGGATTCGGAGTACATACTCAGTATTGTGTCAAACTAATAATTATATAATGCCTGCTGCTCTCTGAGGCTTTTCTCCTCCTGTTCCTGACTGTTTTAATGCTTCTGCAAACTTCATAACGTCAGATTTCCGATGAGAACAGGAAGCTCGATCAAGAGGAGAGTCCAAAGTATCTTCCCTGCCTGCAATGTTGTGTTTTCTATATCCGTAAGGACCGCAGTCGCTGTTTCTTCGGAGCTTCTCTGTGTCTTTGATTTGATCAACATCCAAAAAGGTTGAAGGTGAACTCTGAGGTGGAGTTGTGAACCTATCACTATTGCTTTGTAGCATGTTTACGAAATCATTCCCTCTACCTGAACTCCAGGTTGATGAATCGAAGTCTTCGGGATTATCGGTTTTGCTCGTTGATGAAGCCTGGCTCTGATTATGAACGTCCTTTCCCAGTATTAATCTCCTGAGGTTCTTGAAAAACTTAATCCTTCTTGAATTCGGGGTTTTCTTAGCGGATGAATTCCCGAATGAAAAATCATCTGCTTCTCCGTTGTCGGTACTATAGAAGGCTTGGGAGCAGGACCATTGATCACAATCAAAATCCATGCTATCCATTCCTTCAGCGCGAGCGTATTCAAGTATTAGTTGTTTGGCTTTCTCCTCCGACTTATGGCTTAAACTTTTGTTTAGGTCTTTAGCAACTGTTTTACCAGGAATGGGTGTAAAATTTCTCAGCTCATACCGCAAGCAAGCGTTTATCCATCGGAGATACACTAGTTCTTCAGCATCGGCGCATCTATCTTCCTGGAGCTGTTCCATTCGCTTCTTCAAGTCTTCGTTTTCTAGCATCAAACACTCGCGCATTTTGTTTAATGCTTCTGCCTGCAACCAAATCACAATCGTAGAACAATGATATTAATAACAACATAAAGGAAGAGGATTCAACACAGATGAACTGACTACCTCAGGATTCTCCAAAACAGAATTCGCTAGGATTTGGGTTGACTCCAACTTCCGAGCCAGTTCCGAATTTTCTATCTGCAATCTCGCATTAGATTGCCTCAACTCTTCTGCCTCACCTTCCAAAACCTTTAAACTTCCTAACTTTGATTTAGCATCGTGATTATCCGCAGAAACCTTGACTTCTTGCTCTTGTAATCTAGCCACCCTCTTTTGAACACTTAGAATCTGCTCTCTATTCTGCTCAACCTCATGCCGAAGTTTCTTTTTAAGCACCTTAATTCTAGATTTAGCAGTCTGAAGCTCGGCTACGACTTTTTCATGATCAGCAACTTGTTTTTCTAATCTTTGGTTTTCCGACTGTAAGGACGCAATCTTGAGAGTGAAAAGCTTGGTCTCCATATTGTTTATTTTCAACTGGTTTTTGAGCTCCTCAACTGCTGATTCTTGTTCTTTAAGGCCATAATATTCCAGCAGCTGGACCTCGAGATTCTGCTCCCTCTCCCTAAGCACCCTTACCATATTTCTAAGGTGCTTGATCTCTTGCTCATAACCATCCTTTCCAGCAGTTCTAAATGCTCTTGAAGTGTCAAATTCCTCAACAAGATCATTAAACTCTTGCCAGAGAAGCACGTCTCTGCCATGTCTAGCGCTTGAAGAAAGACCAACAGAAGCTCCTTGCGCCGATGTTTCTTCCTGCCCGAGGGAAACCAAAATACCATAGTCAGGAAACAGAATCAGCAGAGGCATGTAATTTAAAGGTTTTAGCAGATAGGAAGAACAGCTAAATAGCGAAAAAAGAAATGAAGGCAAAAAGATCCTCTGTACTATGTTATTCACCAGTGCCAGCAATTCATCCATAAGTAATGGGATTGCTGGATTAAACATGTCATTGCGAGAGGCAAACCTCTATGCAGACTAGTTGATAATTCAAAACTTTTAATAGTGACACAAGTCATGATGAAGTGGTAACAGAACCACCGATAGTATCGTTTAGTTGTTTACTTGAATCTTAAGCAAGAAGATCTCCTATCAAACTCTATACCAAGGCATTATAGTTTTTAAAGCAGCCTTACAATTCATTCGCACCCCAAAACACAAAAAGGATACATAGTCTGTACAGGAAAACTTACAGGACCAGAAGCTGCGGCCGACCTTAAGTCCGGAACATAGTCTTTACCCTGATCGATTCCTCTTGATTCAACCTCACTGCAACAACCTGTACGATCAAAGCAACTAGAAAGTTCAGTATGCAATTGAATTAATCAAGTTCAAAAAAGATAAACGCAAGGCTAAACCCCCCAAACCTGAAACAGGCAGTGATGAAGGTGGAGGCAAATACGGTTTGGTCATTCTTGCTCTAAGTCTAGAATATACAAAACCAGCAGAAGAGATAGCAACAACAATCCCAAGTTTCAATAAAAGAGCCCTTAAAACGCTCTTTTCTCTTGACATCACAACCAACAGCATCTAATTTCCACGAATTTTCATTCAGTGATTCAGACAAAGCGAGATTATAAAGTCCCCTTCGTCATCAACTTCCATCCACATGGTGAAAAAAACTCATAATCAGAAGAAAACAACAAAAGAAGAGCACGTTATTGATGATAACCAAGTTAGGCAAACAAAAAACTCAGACGATCCATTTTATAAAAAGAAAAATCTAAAAGGTAACAAGAAAAAAATTGCATGTTCAGAAATAGAAAGATGGACAACCAAAGAGAGAAGGAAAAAAGAAAAAGACTGACTATCATAATTCAAGCATGCTAATATTAAACACCTACAGATCATATAAGCTCAAAAGGCAAAACCCAAAAACAGTTGTTTAACCCATCTTAGATTAACAGACAAGGAATAGGGAACGTACGAATTAAGCAAATAAGAGAAACCCATTCAGAAACGACTTTGCTATTAAAGAACGATCCTCAAAACGCATTAAGAGAACCAACATACCTATTAGTTGGGGTTGGTTTATTTTGGGACTTGATTTGGGTGTCAGTAATGAAGCAGTACAGATCATTGTATCAAAGTTGCACACGAACTGTGATCTTGTGAGAACAAAATAAATGCTTGGTTGGTAGTTGGTTTTAGACTTATGCATGGGCTAAGTCCATCCGGCTCAACCCGAAGGTTTACCCGAAAAAGGGAGGGTTAAATAAAAATATATGTTTGAAAAATTGACTTGGTTAAAAAAAAAAGGTTTGTTTAGAAAATTGGCTGAACCTCGAGTAAGACTTTTTTGACCCCGATCCCAACCCAGGCCGAATATACAAAAAAAAAAAAAAACTATTGCTTTTTTTTTATTGTTCTTGCTGTTTTTTTTTCTGTTTTTTTTACAATTTTGCTATCAGTTCACTCTTATGTTGTTATTATTTTATTATTATTATTATTTGAATATTGTATAACTTTTATTTTATTATTAATTTTGTTACTATTTTAGAGTCATTTGATTATTAAGTTACACATCTCTTAATATTATTTGAGTGTATATACTTTTTTTTTAATTTATTTCTAATTTGTTAGAAAACATTTATTTTAATGTTTTTAGTATTTCTTATGTATTATATTTTTTTAAAAAATTATATAAAAAATTGATATGGTCGAGCTGGGCTCGAGTTTCAACATTTTTTATCCGAGCCGGGTTTGGATAAAATTTTAGACACATTTTTCGGGTTAAACCGATCCCAAACATAACAAAGAGGCCTAATTTTTTTTATTAGATCTAACCCGACTATGGACACCTCTAATTGATTTATGTATTTATAGCATGCTGGAATGTAAGTAAGCTGAAAAAGATGGAGAGAGTGAGTTTACTTTTCTTGTTTGTTAATGGTGAGTATTCAAGGTATGAATTCTTGGCTGATTTTATTACAAGTAGACGCTGCAAATAAAATAAAATAAAATACATGCCCCCATTAATTAATTTAGATCGTGAGTTTGATTTTCTGTTTGGAAATTGGAATAATAAATTTGGACATCACTTGTCCCTCCATTTGCTCCTGAAATGGATGGGATTACATATATTTATTTGTTTTCTTACAATTATTTTTTAAATGAAATTAAGAATCTAACTTTCTGTGTTTTTTTCTATTTCATGAAATTCCCACAATGATGGAAAAAATATGTTTAAGTTATATATAATTTTTTGGTCTAAATATGTTGATAAAATATTGAAACTTTTCAATTAAAAAATTAATATTTAAAATCTTCAACGTGTTATAATTGCTACTGAACTTTGTGTTATAATTGGTATTCAACTTTACTTAATATAATTTTTTTTAAAATATTATTACCTATTTAATACAATTACAGTATTTTATTGATTATTGAAAAATTTAATATCAAAATAAACCGTCAAAACTTTGAGAATTAAAATCATCTAGATAAACTAATCACCTTTTTTAAAAATATTTACTTTTACCCCAATTTTACTAATGGACTCTACGATTTGAAACGAGAAGTCCATTCATTTTTTTCCCTAAAACAAAACATCTTATTTCCTAAGACTGAAACATTCCCCGTTGATTTGAAAATCTCATTTCCTATCTTCCCCTCCTAACTCTTTCTTTTTTTCGTTTCTACTTCCTGCAATTGGTGTTCAACCAAACAACCTCTAAAATCGATTTCATTTTCACATTCTAGGTCAACTCTGAAGAAATCACACCCTGGTGATCTTTCTCCACCGCTTCCTCTGCAAAATTCGGCACCCCATTAAGAAGATAAGTGTTTCTTTCTCCCCTTAAACATTTTGTGGCCAAAAGATGAGCCACTTGATTTCCCTACCTTGGTGTATGCGTGAAAACATAACTTTTAAATTTTTTTCCTCAAAGAATTTAGATCTAAAATATACACACTGGACTAATAGCATAAATTAGTAGAGAGTTATTTATCACTTAATATTAAGAAAAATATTGTTGATTTTATTTTTTAAAATAAAATTTCTCTTTTTTATTAGAAAATGAGATATTCAATTTATTTATTTTAAATTCTATTTAATTCTATCCAAATAATATAATATACTATATAATTAAATTAAAATCATAAAATAAGTGATTTTTGAAGTTTTAAAATTTATAATTATTAAATAATATAATTGTATAGGAATGTATTATTCTCACTTTAGAGTAAACAGATAATAACTGATATAAATTAAATTAAAAATAAGATATAATTTTTATTATTATCCACCAACTCTAAATCTTAAAGTCTCAAATAATGCATATTTAATCACACTAAAATGCATATATTCATAATTATTATAACAACAATAAAATTAATTAAACTAAAACTCATCCCACAAAATATTATTTATTTAAATTATATTAAACCGTAATTGAGAGAAGCGTGCATTTTACATAGAGCATAGCTTTCGAATGGTTTTATAGTGAAATGGATTCCTTTCTTTGTGTGCGTGAATTGTGGGGATTTCCAAGTCCATCTCAACAATTCCAGAACTTTCTTTTCACGCTTTCCCATGCTTGATTCGCCCAAAAGCATTTTGAATGGTTATGGAAATTTGGGTAAACTAACTCAACTATTACTAAATTTATAATAAAAAATTATAAAATGATCATCTAATTATTAATAAATTTCTTTCTTATTATTATGAGAAGTATAAAATAATTATTCAACTATTTAATTTTATCTTTTTTTGTCATTAGAACTGTGGCAACTTTTAAAATTGCATAATAACAACTTTAACCTTCAACATTTAAACATTGTCTCAATTTTGTCTTGATTCTAAAAAAAATTAACCTTCAACATTTACATATTGTACAATTTGATCTTTTTTGTAGTTTTATTTTTTATGGCCTTTACACCTAAAAAATTAAAAAAATAAACTTATTAGATAAATTTGATTGAAAAATATAAAAATAAATAAAAACACCCCAAAATCCAAAATAATAATTTTTATCTTCATTCATTCTTTTAAAATTAACTCTTAATGTCACAAAAAAAAACTAAAAAAATTGACATAAAGTTACACAATGTGTAATTGTTAATGATTATTATTTTTAGAATTAAGACTAAATTGACATAATTTATTTATGTTGAGGGTTAAAATTACTTTTGTGCCAATTTTAAAAGCTAACATCATTAGTCTGGTGACCAAAAAAGATAAAATTAAATAGTTGGGTCACCGTTTTATAACTTTTTATAATTAAGTGGAAAAAAATACTAATAATTAGGTGACTAATTTATAACTTTTCATAATTGAATAACTAAAAAAATTATTGATAATTAGGTGACTACTAATATAATTTATCCTAAAAATTTTGATAATTTAGTAAAGGTTTTTTATTTTTTATTTTTGAAGCCGGTAAAGGAGTCTTTAGATTTTAGAATAGGGGACGAATATCCCCTACCTCGCTCCTTTAATAAAATAATGTCAAGAATTTTTTTTAAATAATTGTAAAGCATTTTTTATATTTCTTTTACCTAACTCATTTTCATATTAGATAGTAATTGTAAAATAATTAAATAATAAATAGAAATTAAATTAAATTATCATAATAAATTTTAATTATACAACATAAAAGTAGAAATAGTATACAAATTTAGTAGGTTGAGTTTTGACAAGATTTTTCAATTAAATCTTAAATATTAAACTAAATAATTATTTTTTATAGATTGTATTTATTTTGTATATATTATTACAAAATAAATATAATAAGTATCATATCTATACTCTATTCTTCTATAAAAATCATTGAGTTTGGGAGAAATTTTTTAACTAATCATAATATTTTTATTTTTTATTATAATACTAAATTAATATTATAAAAATATTTTTAATATATTGTTAACTATTATATGATAATAATAAAACTAATATTAATCATTTATTATTAATTAAGTTTTAGTTCAATTAGTATTAAGACGACGTGAGTTCGAATGCGTTGAAACGCTTTTATCATTATATAAAAAATATTAATTATTGTAATAATTAATCTTTTTTTAATTTTATCATCACATTGAACAAACAATAATATTAATCAAACAAATTGTTTAATTAAACACTTTTTTGATAAAAATAAAGAGGATTTAAAAAAACTTTGACATAACCAAACTTAAAAACATCGATATGATTATACGATAGCATTCAATCTCATTGCAACATGCCCAGCGTGACATAAACAAATCCATGTTCCTACCAATCTTCTCATCTTGGCCATAAAGTCAGTGCACTTATTATGATTCCATTGTATGTGTGAAAACCTTAGCTGCCATCCTCTATTACAGAGAGATTGAATGTTAGCAATATGAGTGCCATCGGTATGTCCCTCGCTAATGAGTTTAACTAGTAGAGAGCACTGTAACTTTCAATCTTGATTAAGTAATCATTTTTCAAAGTTACAATTTTGCTTTACCATGGTTTCACGTTTACAACTACAAAAAGGTGGTTATACCCTTTTCATTTTCCGGTCAGATTTCGATATCTCAAGTTTTAAAACAAAAATCATGTGAATTTCTATATTGACGTCATATGTTGAGGTTGATTAATAGTTTTTGAAAGTATCTTATAAGTTCTATTTTAAAGATGGTTTCTGTAACATCTCGATTTTGGGCCTAGTTGGAATAGTGGTTTCGGGATCACAAATCCGATGAGAATAAATTTATTTTTCTTATATTTTTATGGTCTAAAATTTTACAGAATGATTTTGTGAAAATTTTGTTCAAAAATTTCGACGTTTGGGCACTCAATTTAGTCAAAAGGACTAAATTGTAAAAAGTGAAAAAGTTGAGTTCTACATGTTAGAGGTGTCTAATTGTTATAAAAATTTAAATTGGAGGGTCTTATATGATAATTAGACCATTTATTAAGTTGGTAGACAAAAATGGACATGAGATAAGTGAAATAGGAAAATTTTAAGTTAGGGACAATTTGGTAATTTAGTAATAAAAAGAATTAAAAAAGGGAAAAAGATGGCAAAATGTGCTCATCTTCTTCATGGTGAACTAAAATAGCAAGGGGAAGTCATAGTTAGGGTTTTCAAGCTTCCAAACTCCATAATAAGTTATTCCAAGCCCCTTTTTTAATTCTTTACGTTTTTGTAGTCCCGGTAACTTGATTTAGCTTATTCTAGCAATAATTTAACCTAGGGTTTATATTTGGAAAAATACTCATAGGTGAAATGTGTTTATTTTGATGTTTTATGGTAGAATATGAAGCTTAAAATTATGTTAAACAACTTTTGCTAAGTGATTTTAAGTGAAAACGAGTAAAACAACATAATCGGTAAAAATACCTAATGATCATAAGTGCATGCTAGAGTGAAAATTTCATGTTGTCATAGAAGGGAAAAATGTTCAGCGTATCATAAAACATAAGAATAAGAGATGAAGTTTAATTTCTGAGCTTTGAGGCAAAAGTGTAATTATGTAAAAGTTTAGGGACAAAATCATAATTTTTCAAAGTTCGAGTCAAGGATTGTTTTGATGAATGTGAGTATTAAATAAGCTAAATTTGCTAGTATAGATCAAGAAGAACAAAATTAGGAGTTAGACCGGGGAAAGAAAAAGATGGAGGACGAAGTTGCTAGATTTGGTCAAATTTTGTACCGAGGTAAGTTTACGGTAAATAAATACAATATTTCAATAATTATTATTAATGCTGCTATTTTTCAGCAATTATGTATTTATTTTATGAAATTATTTAATGTTGACTCAAGTATGAGATGATAGAGAATTAGTATTAAAAAGTCCCCTTAAAATATTAGGAATGTATCGGATACAAAGGTCATGACATTTGGGTGATGAGATCCCATGTAAGACCATATCTGGGACATGGCATTGGCATCATTGAGACTATGAGAGGTCCCATGTAAGACCATGTCTGGGACATGGCGTTGGCACTGAGGAGAGAGGTCCCCCGTAAGACCATGTCTAGGACATGGCATGTATAGGGACTTAGTCATTTCGATTGTATATTCTTAAATTATGACCAAAAGATGATATGTAAATATTTGATGACGAATAGTTATTAAAATGGCTAAGTATGAAGGTGTTTGTTGTTATAAAAGTTTAGGTGATAAATTATGTCTAGAAATCATGAAAAAGTAAAAATTGGTAGTGAATCAGTTTTGAGATAGCAGTAGTGACGTGATTTTAAAAAATCACCAAGGATGATAGCAAATGAATTAGAGGGTGGATGAGATATAGAATTAAATTTTATTGAGTCTATTTTCATAGAAAAATAACAGTGTAGACAAAGGAATTATGTATTCTGAGATATTTGCATTTTAGTTAGACAAGGTCAAAGTGGTTTTCGGAATCCCCTGTTCTAACTTTGAAAAATCATTAAAAATTGTACAAAAATATTTATGAGTTGTAATTTATATTTCTAGAT
Source organism: Gossypium hirsutum (assembly GCF_007990345.1). Taxonomy (NCBI): domain Eukaryota; kingdom Viridiplantae; phylum Streptophyta; class Magnoliopsida; order Malvales; family Malvaceae; genus Gossypium; species Gossypium hirsutum. The sequence continues at coordinate 11,566,225 of NC_053441.1, read as the reverse complement.
TCCTTATTGAGTCTATTTTCTGTAGAAACAAGTGAGAACACCATATGAAGTCTTTAAAATGAGATAATTAAATTTTAGTGACAAGAGGTCAGGACAGTCGATTAGTGAAACATGAGAGAATTTAACTAATAAACTGTACTAATTGGCTGAACCAAAAATTCTGAAAATTTTATGGTAAAATGATATATGAGTCTAGTTTCAGGGAAAATTTATGGATCTAAATTTTGAGTTTTTTAGCTCGAGTTATAATTAATTTAGTAACTGCTGCGCAGGTGGATAGATTTGTTGTGAATAGTGAAATTAATTTCAAAAGTAAAATTTTATGCCCCGAACTTTTAAGTTAAGTCAAGTAACGCCTCATGCTCGAATCCAGAAACGGTCTCGGGTAAGAGGTGTTACAGTTTCAAATTAATTTTTACACTTTTAAACCGATCAATTTAATTTATGTACTAATAAATAAAATAAAATAAAACCGAAGTGTAAAAAAGTCAAATTTTATTATTTAAAAATATTTTTTTATAAGATTTGTTTATTTATCTAATAAAGCAATAAAATTGCCTAAAAAAAAAACTTCTAGTACAATGCTTGTTACAAAGAAATGAAATTTTGTAATTAGTAGCCAAGTTTACCAACCTCTTAGGATACTCCAAGCTGCACAAAGTTGAATATTTACATTATTAATTAGATGAAAGCTTTCAAGGTAAGTGTATGATAGAGGCTTTGTATTAGGAGTTGGATTGCATTTTGTCCCCTCTACTCAAAAAATGGGCAAATTAGCCCCTATACATTAGATCAAATAGCAAACTGGTCCTCTTGTTAAAATTTTATCTATTTTTATTGTTAAAAACTGATCATTGTAACATGAGGTACACGTGGCACATCATGTGTCACTGTTTGGTTATTCCATCAGCCACGTCAGTTTTTAACAGTACAAATGGATGAAATTTTTAATAGAAAGGACTGATTGGCTCTATGATTTAATGTATAGGGACTAATTTGCTCATTTTTTTAATAGAGGAGGCAAAATGCAATTTAACTCTTAGTACTGGGACCTTCATGGTACTTTTACCAAGATGTAAACAATAAGAGCCTTACCCTTGAGTCTCGTGCAAAGCCGTTGAAGTTCTTGTTGCCATTCCATAACATCTCTCTAAATATTACATTGTCCCAAAACACTGCCTTATACAGATTTAGCAAACACATAAACAACAAATAGATGATCCTTTGTTTCATGGTTTCCTTGGCATAGTAGACAATGACCCTCTATGCTCATCTCTCTTTAATAAGCCTGTCATTTGTGGAAAATTTATTCATAATAGCCATCAAAGTTAGAGAAAAGATTGTTCTGGTATAAGAAGTAGATACCAAACAACCTTATGCCACATAACTTTTTCTTCACTCTTTTCGAATTTCATTTTAAAATGCAGTAACAGTTAACTAGTTGTCCCTTACTCCCAAATTAGATAACATGGGTGCAGCTTCTTGGCCAATGTCTGTAGAGCGTTCTTGGCTACCAAAGGATGCAGGGGACGTGAAAACAGTTGGATTGATTGATGTTTTGAGTGGGATTGAGAAGATGAATTATCGGATTCCACTGTTAGTTTGGTTATTCCTTTTCCGAATCTTATTAAGATTTAACAACATTGTACTCGGGCACATATGTATGGTTGATATGTAGGCTTGGACCCTTTGGAACTGAAGTTGCTAGGGTGCTTGGCAGTGGCCTTGTTCCTGGTTCGTCCATGTTTATAATCTTTCTCTATTGATCAATTTTGATTTTATTGCTTCTAAAAAAGAAAACAATATATTGTGATGTGATCCAAATGCATCTGTATAATTGCTTCAATGTAATATATTGAGTTCTTAATGAAAATTATGCCAAGTGTGTCTAAATTTCCTTGTTTACAGGTTTATTGGTTTTGATTGGTGGTGATCCTGGCGTCGGAAAGAGTACCCTACTGTTGCAGGTAGAAGTTTGCAGCATTTAAGAGCCAGTGTTCGTGCTTTTCTTTGTTATCTTGTTCTGGAAATTTTTCTTTTTGAAAAAGGAAACTCTTCTGTCGTCAACTCATATGATCTGCTCATTCGTTTGTTGGAAATGGCCGTCTTATTATAATATTGAGTTCACGTCTTACTTGAAAGACGGCGGCACTAATTGCTGACGGACATGACTCAGATCGACCTGCTTCTGTTGTATGTGTCTCTGGCGAAGAGGTTAGTTTCTCTGATGTGTCATCTTGGTCTGTCAGCAGCATCATGCTTTACAAGCACATACTGAAAAGTCAGAAACCTGAGCAGTTAGTACTAATAATAATAGTACCCTAATTTGAGTTAAATCTATTTCTGCCTTCAACGTGGTAGAGTGTTGAACAAATTAGTAGCAGAACCAAATGCATGAAGATTTGAGCAAACGGACTATATCTATACACTGGTACTGATATCAAGGTAAATGGACTTCTTCGATCCTGTGTAGGCATTGTGTTTATCTAGCTCAACCATTTCTATGCATGTGAATGGAATCTGAGCAAGCGGAGCTAACATGATTATCTGTCTAAGTTCTATTAGGTTCACCTGTAACATTTTGTCCTTGTTGTCTTTTTGATATTGTACTTGTTATTTTTGTAGCTTTATTCCTTTAGGTATCTTATACCATATGTTGTGATTTCTAAGTTGAGGTAGTTAAATGTTCGTTTATCAGTTGTAATCACAATGTTCAGGTTTTGGTTAATTGATGCGGAATTTTATCTAGATGCTAATCTCAATTCTAAGAGTAGCTGTATGAGTATCAGCAAATTCTACTCTCCTATTGAAGTAGGAGTGACCCTTATTATTATTTTTAAAGATTACTCAACAATGAATCTTAATGGTTTAAGAGTTATTTGCTTTATTATCTTACGCTGTTTCTTCTCCTATACTGAACTAAGAACTCTTGAATTAGGAAGCGATTATCTGTGTGCGTTTTACATTTCCTGTTAGCTCTAGATTTGAGTATTCTACTTTTACTAGGCTATGATTCTTTGACAAGCAAGCTGGCATAAAGATTCAAGCCAAAGTAAGAGTTACTATTTACTGTTTCTTCTCTCTGGTTCAGTGTCTGCCTCTTCTGGCTCAAAGTTGGGGGCTACTATCCCTTCATCCTTAGCATGTGGTTCTTTTAGTGTTCTTTTTTTTTTTGGTTGTTGTTGTTGTTGGCCAAAAACACTTTCATTCATTTCATAACAGAAAACAACAGTCGTCAAAATCAACCACAACCAAGATGTCCAAGCATTAGACAGAAGCGAGAAAAAGAGCTGCGAAACTGGGATTATACGGAAAGATGCTAAAATTTGTTGTATTGCTTTTTTAGGTACGGAGGATGGACAAAAGAGTCAGTACAGCTGCGAAACTGGGATATAAGGACTGTATTGTGCCAATGTCAGCTGGGCAACTCTTGATTTGGGGAACTGGTGATTATTGGCTGCAATCATCAATAAATAGTGAAAAACACAGGAACATCATTGGTCTGAAAAAAACATGCATCATATCATCATCATCTGTATGTATATAGTCCTCCAAGAACAGAAAGGATGAAGGGCCTTTTTCTTTATCTAACCGTAGATTGTGTAGTATACATAAAATGGCTCTTGTTATGTTTCCCATCAGCTATTTCTTTGTTTGAATATCTGCATGAATTAACCGACTAAACCTAAAGATTAGGTCTTCAATTTTCAATTTAATATTTTTGGGCACCTTCATTGTTGTTGACTGGCCACCCACTTTAATTAAGTGGTTTACTTTTTGCTTTGACCTTAACTACATATTCGAGGTCTTGGATCCTTTTCTTGTAACACTTGTAATTAAGCTGCCTCCAAGTTTCCAAATTATATATTATTTCTCGTAGCAGTAGACGACCCTGCTATCAATCATACGTAGTTTTTAAACAGCCTTTGGTTATGTTGAAAGGGTTAGATAATAATAACCTCCTCAAACCATTTTTATTATAAAAAAATTATAATAATTTTATATTGAAAATGTTAGTTTTTTAATTTATTATTGGTAAATAAAACAGTATATTAGTTGACATATTTGCAAAAAAAAAAAAAACAAGATCAACGAAACATGTTTAGTTAGCAACGTTGAAAAAATATTCGTTTTCCTTTTCTTTATTTAGGAATAGAATGCCTGAATTTGGTAGTCAAATGCTTTTTATTGAAAGAATTAAAAATTGATTTTAAAATATATTTTTCCTGCCACGTGTTGAAAGTTTTAAAGTATGAAGTTCAAGTAATAGACTCGTGCCAACCACGAATTAATTGAAAATAACTTATAAAAGTGGTGGTACATAAATTAATTTATAATGAAGATGGTTTAAATATTATAGCCTTTGTTAGTGACGAAGGTCAATATCTTGTCTTAATTTTATACCTTTTATGTTCAAATTCATGAACTTAGCATATGTTTCTCTTTTTTTAAATATACATATATATATCACAATTTCTAACATACGATTTTCGCAGCTATTATGATTAGACAATGATCACAAACAGAAATCAACAGTTGATAATGACATTTTGCAATGAAAATTTTAATACTAATCCTTTTACATAATATAAGTCAATGTTATATTATCCTCATCAAATTATTTTAATTAAAAGAGTTTGATGAATAAAGATTTGTAAGAGCTTGTTAAGCTAAAACCTCCAAGACAAAAAAACATTAGGATGTGCAACTTTTTTCACAGCTCTTTAGGAATTAGATATGTGGAATGACATATCTGATCATACTTGCTTAAAAATTACTCCATTTGCCACATGTATCTGTATCTATTTCTTTAATATTTATGTATTCTTAATTTATTTTCAATTTACTTGTATAAAATGACTTTTTATGCAACTTTATGTTGATTGAAATATGGTACTTGACAAATTTATCGAGAATGCGACACAATTATCACTAAGAACACTAAGAATATAGTTTACAATTATATTGATATACTATTAATATTTATCAATTTCCACAAGGTTAATGTTTGCAAGTAAGGAACTTAAAAAATTTGTTTATTTAAAATTTCAAAAATATTCACTAATTAATTTTCATAATGGATGTTTTAGTTCCTTGGTGATAGTATTTTATTTTAATAATTTCACCCAATAAAGACTAAACTATTATAAACAAATAAATACTTAACAATAAAATGTGTCGTATCCTTATTTGTCATTTTACACATATCAACTTTCAACAATCAGCTAAGTTTTATCAAATCAATTAGTAGAACAAGTTGGTCAAACCAACCATTGCAATCATCAATCAATCAATTACCAAACAGGGCCTAAATTGATTTCAATATAAAATATTTTAAATTTAGGTTAGTTCGGACATATCTTAATTATATGTAATAAATAAAAATGGTTGTACTTAAAGTTAATTATAAAAACATATAGGTATTAATGTACCAAAATCAACATATGAATATTTTCAATATCTTGATAAATTTTAAATAAATAAATTATTTTTCGGGACAATTTCTTTTTCTTCTAACTATTCATATTTGTATTTAATAATTGGGAAAAAGAATAAAATTACTTAGAATTGAACCAACAAGAAATTATTGACTTTACTACTCATTTTTAATTTGATAGGATCGAAATCATCTCTGATTATGTATATTTCATGGAAGATTATCATGTATAGGTTGCTCACCTGGTAGATGTCCCCCCAAATTACTGTTTAATATGAAGAATAACTCTTTGAGAAATTCAATAAAGAAACATATAGAAGAAAACAAAAACTATAATCTTTAGCCATAGTATTACCAATAATGTCAAGATCTCATTAATTGAGAAATTAATACATTTTTTATTTTTATAACTATATCTATTTTGGAGTTTTGCAATATTAGTATGTAGAGTTTATACCTTTCATATTTTCTTGGATTAATAATTAAAAGACACAACTCTTCACGTATAACCTTTTTATTCATAATTACTAAAACATCATAAATAATATATGAAAAATATTTTCAGGCCGATTTGAGACTTACATATTTTATATATCTCATTTTTGAAAAGTTGTAGTAAAACATATCATTTTCATGCATTAATGTGCAATACAAATCATTGACCAACTTAAATATTGAATTCTCACGAATTTATTTTCTGGAAAGAAAAAAAAAGAGTATGGGACACTGCTTATAAGCTAACTGTAGAGTGTATTAATTTTCCGACCTCATATCATCAATGTGGGAAGAATTGGTTAGATTGATGGATTGGAGTGTATTGATACATAAAAGAATTGAGAATTGTGTTTTTCAAAAAAACAAAATTTAACAATTATATTGGTTATTTATCACATAATGCTTGAAATTATTCATCATCTTTTCTTAATCTATAAATAAAAAAATAATGTGTTTCTACGTACTCGAACTCGTACTTAATTATTAAAATTAAAAACTAACAAAAATACTAAATTGTATTTATACAAACCTGGATTAGACATGGATTTAGCCTGAAAAAGGCAATTTAACGCATTTATTAAGACAGATAGAGAGAGGAATATATATACATTTATTTAATTTTTTAAATTGTGAACGCGTGGAGCCCCATGTACATAGGAAGTTGATAATAAATTCAGCATTGTAACTAAATATTTGTCAGTCGGCCGAACGAATTAAACGTTGTTTTCTAAGCTCAACAAATTGGAAGTCAGCTCTATCTTTTTATTTTTTATTTTCCAAAAGGACTCCAATTCTGGACGGCTAACTGTCTATTTTCCCCATATAAAGCGCTAAACAGTTGGAAAATCTTTAGGCTTCCTTCAAGTGTCCTGTTAGAACAGAAGCCAATAACTGGTAAGAACTAACAACACTATTTGGCTTGAATTTTAATTTTTTTTCTCCAAACCTTTTTTTTTCCCTTCTTGATTATTATGCATGATTGTGTCGGTCAGTAGAGGAGCCCCTTTTTTTTAAAGAAAAAAAATTGGGGGGCAAAAGTAAACCATCTTTAATATACAGTAAAAAGGTTTTTTTCCAAAAAAAAAAGGAGATCTGCTGCCTATTTTGCTTTTTTACTTTATTCTTGTATGTATTTTATATATGAGCATTTCTGGAAAAAAAAAAGTGCCGATAATTGCACAAGATTAGATTTATGGTTCAAAGGCGTTATTTTCATTATTGAATGAGTTAAATATTATCCTGTTTTAAGGAAGTCAAATGATGCATGCAATTGTTAAGACCGTTGTTAGCTAAAAGGTGATCATATTATTTACTTAAGCTCTGAGAGTAAAAGTAAAAAAGGAATCATCTTTCATGTCAAATTCTTATTCATTTATCCTCGTCTCTAAATAAATTGAAAGGCTTTGACTTCTTTTCAAATACCATAGATGGATATTAAATGAGGTCAAGGGAGGTAGAATAGTTTACAAACATTATTAATGACATGTCTTAGAGGACAGGTGGCAGTATTCAAGTCAAAAAGTATATATGGTTGTGTTCCTATTCCTTTGTTCATGACATAGATTTTATGACTGCCCCAAACATGAAGCAAAATCATAGTTTAATTTAGTTGGTTTACATTCGACGGATTTAACCGATATAAGATTCTCCTTATCTATGAAAAAGTCTATTATCTGAAGCTGGAATTAGAGGTAATTTTCTTGTAGGAATGAACCATATGCAAAATTGTCAAAGATGCTCAGCTAATCAATGAATTTTGTTTTGGGTTTTCACTTTATTAAGCTAAGGATAATTAGACAATGACAACCCCAGTAAAATCTAATCCTATATTGCTGCTTTACACCTTTTTTCTTTTTCTTCGTTTTTGATGAAACAATATCTTCAAGCCTTGTATATGAATATCAAAGGGTGTTTTATCGTTTTTGATAAAGACTACTACTCCATCCTAGAGCAAATTAATCAAAGCTTGGTTTTCATATGCAAATCCCCGAATTCCTGCTTATTTTTGCGGTGGTGAAACATGTGGCAGGTTTAATTGCAGCAGAAATTTCAATATCCATGGCTCTCCACTCAGCTGCTGCCAAGCTCCCAGTGGTAGACCTTTTCGATGAGAATTGTAAGCCTGGAACTGCTTCTTGGGTCTCCAAATGCAACGACGTTCGAGTAGCGCTTGAAGAATACGGCTGCTTCCTTACACCTTATCACCAAGTTCCATCTCAGCTCCAGGATCAAGTCTTTAACTCCCTGCAACAACTGTTTGATCTTCCTCTAGAAACCAAGCTTCAAAACACCTCTCACAAACCTTATTTCGGTTACTTTAAACACCCCTCCATTCCTCTCAGTGAAAGCATGGGCATTGATGACCCTACCAGTCTTGACGGAACTCAAAGTTTCACTCATCTCATGTGGCCTAATGGCAACCAAAATTCTGGTACGTATCGTCTCATCATGCATACCTACATATATATAAACATAAAATTGAGAATATTAGTCACAAAAGTTGTTACTATTTTGTTTCAGTCAAAATGTTCATTCGTATGCAAAGCTGGTATCCCAACTGGACCGAATGGTGAAAAAGATGGTGTTTGAAAGCTATGGTGTAGAAAAATACTATGAATCTCACATCGATTCCACCAGTTATCTTCTTCGGCTGATCAAATATAGAGTGCTCATGAAGGGGAAACAATTGATAACTGTGGGTTTCCTCACACTGACAAGAGCTTCTTAACCATAGTTCATGACAATCAAGTTGCAGGCCTTGAGACCAAAACTAAAGATGGCAATTGGATTTGTGTTCAGCCCTCTGGTTCAATGTTCATTGTCATGGCCGGTGATGCATTCTTGGTCAGTTCCTTTACTATTATAATTATTATTATTTATAATCAAGAAACCCCACCGAAATAGAAAATAATAAAATAATCCTTGTTTGATCACCTGCACAACTTTAGTTATAGCAGTAAATTAGATATTTATTTAATTTGAAACAATAGATCTTTCCTTTTTTTAACAAGCATTTGTGATTTGACCTAAAGTTAAGAATTTGGATTTAAAATTTATTTAAATTAAATCATGATATGATTGAGAATGATAGGCATGGAGCAATGGAAGAGTACACTCAGCAACTCACCGTGTGGTTAAGGAGGAGAACAAAGAAAGATATTGCCTTGCATTGTTTTCATTTAGCAGTGAGACCATAGAAGCGCCGGCTGAGCTAATTGATGAAGCTCACCCCTTGATGTTTAGGCCCTTTCAAAATATGGACTTACTCCGACTCTATTCCCTTGATGATCTCCATAGATATGATCAGATGTTTAATGGTCAGGCCTAATATAATGTATAATTTAGGTGAAGTTGTATTATATTTCAACTTTTAATTATACATATATATTTCATTTAATACATCCTTTGGAATTTCTGTTATACATTATTCCTGAATTAAAAATGAATATTAGTTATATTAAAAATTTTTAAGTTTTAATATTGGTGTTAACATTTTTCTTCCCTCATATGATAATATAATTGTACCAAAGGTGAAATGTCTTAATTAAACATAAGATATAAATTAAAGGGTTTCTTTTAAGAAGTTATAAATACAATTATTATAATATCAATTATAAATATATTTACAGTCAATTTATCATTATAGATAAATAGGGGGATTAAAAAAATCTTTAGGAAGGATCGGAATTGAATTATAAATATTTGAGAGATCAAAATACGATTTTATCTTGTAATGATTTTATTATTTCATCATTTTCTGAATAGATTAAATAATTTTTTATTTTTATTTTTGGGTGATCAAAATACAATTTTATTATATGTTAGTTTATAGTTGAATACTTTTATAACTAGTGAGCCTTTTTTTATAACATCATTTCGTTATAACAACTACATGTCTAGTAGAATTGTTTTTTTTATGTTTTATTTTAACTCACTATAACAACTTTTCACTTATAAAAACAACAACTATAGTTAATTAACGAAGAACATTCTTACTATTAAGTTCAATGAACTATTAAGTTCCCTAATTTAATATTCTATTATAAATTTGAAACATTATAAACTTATAAATTGATTACTTGAATTTAATAAGTCATGATAAATTAATTAATTCATTTAATTTTTGATAATTTCTATTGATTAGTTGAGCTTGTTAGATTTATGAATATCACAATTAATCATGTGAAAGAATGTAAAATAAACTATGTATAAAAACAATAATGCATGCACCTATTAATTTTGTTGGTTTGATTCGCACTTTGTTTTATTGAACATAATTTTCACTTTTTTCATTTAATAGAAATTTACGATATGAATTCTATGGTAGATTTACAACAATGATCTATAGGTGTATAACAGTTACCTCACTATAATAGACAAATAGGACTATTATAGAGATGGTTAATTATAATTGTATTGGACAATATTGATCATAGGCTTTATACCAATAATTATGAAGTAAAGATACAATACGTGTACAAAGAAGAAAATAGAGGTAGACAAAGCCTTGGTTGGGGGATAGGATTCTACAGTTCCCTTCAATTAAGCCAGAATGAATTGGTTGTCTGTTTTCTTTAAAAAAAGAGAAAACTATGATTTACAAATCCCACCCACCTATATTGGACTCTCTTTTTTATCTCTTAAATCAATTTAGTCCAGATTGGGCCCTGTTTTCCCATTTGATGTGCTATCATAATTTGAAAGCAAAAACTGAACAAGTAGAAGTTGCTACATAATAGCTCAATGCAACACGGGTAGAAATTCTTCCGGTGGGTGTTGTCATTAAAATTAATTTAATCCAAAATTGGTTATAATTTTATATAATTTTAATATTGATTAGTTGGCTTCGAAAGTAAACAGTTAACCGAATTTGATAAAATTTTGTAGAAATTCCATTAAAACACTCATCATTAACCGTTAAAATGATATTTTCCACGAGAATTAATCAACATACACCCAAAGTAATGAAGGAGAATGAGACCGAATCAAAGAGTAATTTGATAAATTTTTTAATTGAAATAATTTATTTATTAAAAATATGCATAATAATGTGATAAATATTAGGATGATGATTTGATATTGAATTTTTAAACTCAAAAAAATAATATTAACAAACTTGTCTAGAATTGAAAATTTAAGTTGAATTTTCATAGCTAAATTTTATAAGTGTTGAATTTATATTAAAAATTTATTTAGTAAATTAGTATATATAATTATCGAATATAATTATGTTATTTGATAAAAGTAAATATTAATTTTTAAAAAATTATTTATTTTGTAATCTTATTCTTATTAATATATTAATTATATTATTTTAGATAATTGTGGATCAATTTAAATATCTCATTTTAAAAAAATCATTTCAATTTTAACAAAATAAAATCAATTATATAGAAAAATTAAGTTAGAGTTTTTAGACTGCGGTTTGATAAATTATTAAAAATAAATGAAAATTTAACTTAATTTTTCATAGAAAAATATAAACAAACGAATCGGGATTTAGACTGAGAAGCGAATAGAATTAGGGGGCGCTATCCGCTAGGCATATCCATTATATAGTAGAAAAGGGGCATAATAGTAATTAACGACCAGGGTCGTAGAACGAAAACCCTAATTCGGCTCTTATAAATACACATACCTGGTAAATCTATCCAAGCCGCAAAGTGAAGTCCGCCCCCTCCTCCCCCTTCCAATTTCATATATGTTTTATTTTTTTTCATGAATTTTCATTAATACTTGTGTTTGGGCATAGCAGGGATTGTGTGTATCGACGTTGTGCAAATTCAGTGCGCTATGTTCGAAAGAGTTTCCTGCAAAATCGATCTTGGGGAAGATGGGCAGTTGTGCTTCATTCTTCCGTTGATTCCTTTCAACAATCATCTTCCCCATATTCTAAACTTTTTTTTTAACCGAGATTTTCAAAAAAAAAAAAAAAGAGTACTATCATTTCAGTATGATCCAACATGGCCTGTGATTTTTTTTCAATGTGACTTTTTTCCCCTCTAAGAATACGAGCTAATATGTTAATGGGTTATTTTTTTAATTTTTAGAAGTTGAAAATGTTTACAGATGCCGTACGGTTCTTGTCATTATAACTTGTTCTGATTTGAAAATGATGATCTAAATTTTGTTGATGCTTATAGTTTTATTTAGTTTTCCATGAAATTTTTCAGAAGGATTGGTTCCTTAACCATTATAGGACCACATCTTTACTTGTGTTTCAATTATAAATGAGGTTGTTTAGCCATACAACAGCCACAAGCAATGGTACACATTGTTATCCGAGTATGCACATCCGTTGATATGAACAATAACGTACATGATATTGGTAATTCTGACGTTTGATGTTAAAGATGAATAATTGTTTCAAGATATGGTCATATTGAGAACAAGGAACACTTGTTGAAGTGGGGAGGATATTATGAACTCCTGTTAAACATTGGAAAGTTGATTAAATCAGCAACGGCTTAATTAAATAGGGGGGAAAAACCGTCATTGGAAGGATTTACACAAGAATCTGTTCTTCTATCCTATGGGTATTGTTTATAACAAAGTGGGAAACACTGGAGTTGAGTTGTAAGAGATTGTTGATACCCATAGCAAACAAATTAACAATACATGGAAAACTTGGAATTTTTCTCTTATAATTCCAATCCTTCATCAACTTGATAGCCTGAGGTGTTCATTCTAACTCCACTGATGCTGTTCCTTGCAGCCATTAATCCATTGAGGGAAAGTCTCTTCTTTGCTCCTGGCTCTGGTCTTTGCTTTGGGGCACTATGAGATCTTAACTTGGCCTTGAATGATTGTGTCTTCGCCATGTAGTTTGGGAGGTTCGAATGAGGTCGTCTAAAATACCTTTCTCCACACACACTCAATGGTGTAGCAGGAGCAATAGGCGTCCTAACCGGATTAGCAAAACGAGGGGTGCTCTGAGCGGTGGAGAGCCTACATTCGTCATCCGCAAAACACCATTCAAAAACATCAACATTTTGGTGATGGGGTGTTGATGTTCGGGCAGGAACCGGACACAGAAGAGGAGATGAGGTTGTATGGGAAGCGAAGTCATCCCCGCATTCTGATAATGCATTAAGGTTGAACCTACGTGATCTTGATCTTGTCTTGAATGTATCAATTTCAACAATCTTTGGGCTGTCATCATGTGCATTGGTTTCCATCGATGCAGACAGTCTTTTGCTGTGGATTACACTTCTCGGTTCATCAAATCTTTCCTGAACATGAGACGACAAAAGGAAAAAAATTCAATAAAATCAGGTTAATGAAACCAGAAATTGAATGTCAGGAAAATGGATTGACAAAATGGTGCTTACAATGGAAGAGCGTGGCTTGTTTTCAAGACAACAGGAATGGTCCCTGTTGAAGGAGCGACGTATCCGCTGAGACCGAACTGTTGTTTGGGCTCTTAGAAGAGCTTGCATACTGTGCAGAGTTGCAATAGTCCTCTTTCTGACAAGATAGCCTCTAACCAGAGCTTGTAATCGAACCAGTCCTTTCAATGCTCTAAGTGCTTTCCGAGACTGAAACCCAAAACCCAATTAGATTCAACAAAGGGGTTGTAATTGTTAATTCAAAATTGCAATATTTTTTAGGAAAAAGAATCTCAAATTTAGACATTTCAAGCGGCTACTTATAGACAGAAAAGAATTTGGTCTAAGTCAAAAAGAGACATGGAAAACATAAGCTGCACAAGTACCGTTACATCGAGGAAATATAAAGAGTAAGAGTTAAGAAACCACTTTCTAATTACTCAAAACATAGTTTAGTTGGAATATTAAAACAATTAAGTTACTGTATAGACTGAAAAACAAAAGTGCAGTTTCATTTCATTACTATTTTGAATCTATCCAAAACTTATCTTTTATGGCAGACAAGGAAGTGAGGAACAAGAAACATAACTCCATAACGCAGACCAAAAGATAAAAACATACCCAACAACATTCAAAAGGATAATCCGATATCCAGAATTTGAAAATTGCACTTACCAAATACCCTCTCAAGACGCTTTGAATTTTCACAGCTGCCCACCTTTCCCTCCCTCCACCAACCAAACTGGTTCGTCCATTACTGGTTAGCTTCACCACTGCCATTGCCGCCTTTGCTGCAGCCACGGCGGCATCAGCTGCAGCTGCGGTGGCAGCAGCCACTGCAATTGCATGCTTGTTTTGGTCTTTCTCAGTTTCAGCAATGTAGGATCTGAGCCAAGCAGCATCTGTAGTGGTGGAAACATTGCTTGGACTCTGAGAAATTTCACTGACACCTTTGCTGGATTTGCCAAAACTAAATCTTTTCCTCTCCTTCTGATCGGATAAAACAGATGAATATTGCTCTATCCGGTCTTTATCTTTCTCCTTTTTCATGCCCAATAACCCCTTCAGCCACCTTGCAGCTTTCCCCATACCAAAAATTAAGGCAACAACAAATAGTACCAACAAAAATTGTTCCTAAAGACAGAAACAAATCAAACTGAGGTTGTTTAAAAAAAAAACAAAGAGAAGACAGCGTTCTATTTTAATTTTCTCAGTTTGCCCAGAATTTCAAGTGCCAAACACATGAGAGAAATAAACAAGCATGTAGGTAGCTAGTGAATCTTTATAAAGAGAAACGAAATAACATCGAAAGCACTCGATGGAAGACCCTTTCCAACCCACAATGGTGTTTTTACTTTTTTAGCAATAAAAAGGAACAAAGTAATGATCATAAAATTTAGAGAAAGAGAGAGAAGAAAGAAAAGGTGAGCTCTTTTCGAAGTTGGAATAAAAAACATGGGGTGTCTGCAACATCTCTAGAATCTTTACAGGTTGCAAGTAAAGAAGTGAGGAGGAAAAACTAAAAAATAACCAAAATCAAAAACATCCCCAAAACTTAAAAATATATGGATAAAGCTTGGATTTTTTTGAAAAAGAAATCTGACACAACCTCGTGATGAACTGCATTACAAGACAAAGAAAAAATAAAAGACGTCATGACTCATATTTATTACAAATCTATATGTTTCAAATAAAAGAAAAATGCAGACAACAAAATCTTCAAAAAACACACACACACACACACACAAGTAATAATAATACTAATACATACGCTGATATAAGAAGAAGAAGAAGAAGAAGAAACAGAGTCTCTCACCTTCTCAAATATTCAAAATTGGCGCCGGTTTCCCTCTGTCTCAAAGCTTAAAGCTTTTTTTTTCTATCTCTCTCTCTCTCTGTAACTTTGTTGAGCAATGTGTATAATATGCGTACAAATCAAAGCTCCTTCATGTAATATTATACTATATTAAATACCCTTTATTTTATTAGACAAGAAGAAGAAAATCAAATGGCAATTCTTTTAAAACAAAACCGGACGCAAAAGATGCAACCTTTTTTTTTTTTTTTGGAGACTGAGCAAAGGATTCAGAGGCATTAAAGCAAAAGGGTTGGTTACTTGGTTTCTATTGCTATTACTCTTTTGTCTATAAATAGTCCAAAAGAATATATATAGGCATATATGAAGAAAATCTTCTTTTCTTCTGTTATTAGGTGAAGAAGAAAGATCTTTCAGTTTCCGTATCTTCTTTCCTATAATGATTTCTGGCTCAGTATCTCTCTGCTGCCATTGATTCTGCACAATATCTTTCTCTTCTCTCCGTTTGAATTAATGTATTATTTATAAAAAAGAATCAATAAATAATATATTCCATACAATTCTCTCTGAACAAGCTTTAAGGAATGATTCAATTAAATTTAAAATTTTATATTTGTTAAATTCACCTTAATACACATATTTGTATTTAAAATCATTTCAAATTTTTTAAAAAGATAGTTTACCCACACTTAGGATTAAATGGGAGAAAATGAGAGAGGGATGGATGGGCATTGAAGATTTTGAAAATTTGCTTTTGTGACAGCCAGGCCAATAAATAAGAGAGAGATGATATCACATATCTGTATAGTTAAAAACCTTTGTAATCTTATCATTTAATTTCGCATCATTCTTTGGGATACAAATTAACAGTTTACTTATAATTTAGGGTGATGAATTTGGGTACAAAAGGGTGAAATTTGGAATGAGCTCTAAATCTAAAGCCTATTTATGTTTTTGGGTATTAAATATTAATAACTGATATTTAATTTTTTTTATTCCCAATATCTTGAGAGCATGTTTTATTTAATACAATCAACGTGAAGAATATAGCAAAATTGTGATGGTAGTGTTTAGCTTTTCTCAAACTTGGCTTCAATTTAAAATTTGAGTGGATAGGGATAGGGTAAACAATAAGAAATGTTAGTCCTTTAAATTTTGAAAAAGTGAAGAGTAATTGGAGCAAGATCACATGAATTGAAATTTTCCTTTTTGATTGGGATAAATGGGACTGACAAATAATAATTTGCTGAAGGTTTTGTCTTCTTTCTCTGACCATCTGAATTCTCACCATATGTGCATTAATAAAATGGTATGTGCATTTAATTGCCCATATTGTCAGGTCCCTTCTCTTTTTATTACAAAAAGTTTGATTCAATCTTGAGGTAAAAAAGTTTTTATACAAGTTTACTAGATATTGCAGTTTAAAGGACTATAGGGGCTGAGTAACCTGAGTTGTAGGTTTAAGGTTGACTGGTTGTATCAAAGTGTATCTGTGAGTTGTTTTTGGAGCACCCTTTCTTAAAACTATAGGGTTCCTCAACCCCTATCCCACTGAATGCGGTAAAAGTAAAAAGTATTTGACGAATTTTATTACCACCTCAATAAACAATTTGTTCATCGTTTCCAAATTTAAGGCAAAAGGATGAACCCTTTGCATTTGCATTGATTTTGGTCAACAAGTTTTGGGGCTACTTTTTATATATATATGGTTGTTGAAGAGCACAAGCAACAGAAACAATTACCATAGTAAAGTTTGGCAACCTATGCAATAAATGGTCCACCTCCTATCTACATGTATTATTATATAATATAATTAAAGTTATTCATTATCTAATATCTACCGCTCCCACTTAGGAACGATTGAATCAATAAAACGAACATTAAAATTGAGACATAAAACTCCCAAAAATTTGTCGCATGAAATAGCAAAATAAGACATAATAAGCTAATTAAAGACACGCACACCCCAAGTCACACCACAAGCATAGGCTAATACAAGAGTTCATTTGATAGAGTTTTGATCAACTTTAAACATCTATTTAACAGTTAAAATTTTCTAATTAATTATCTTTCATATTTATCTCGTAATATTCCTCAACAATTTAAAAAATTTTAAAAGATAAGGATAAGTACTCAATCCTTATCCGAATAGACTCATAGCTTCATCAAGAAGATCGATTAAAGAGTTAGAGAGTCGTATCCGAACAATAATAATGTTTTGTCAAATATGCCATCATTTTATGCCCCACAATCTTTCAATGGCCCAAGCAAAAATTTATTCTCATTCTAACAAAACATTGAACAAGCAGCAACCAAACATCTAACAACTAATGTGATGGAAAATTTAAGAACCCCTTGAAAATTTTATCCAAATCCAATTTTCAACTAGAAAAACTAGATTTTGACGAGCTTTTTTTTTTTTAACTTTGATTTCAATTTCATTCTCACCCCAGTTTAAAATATATGTATTATTTTTAAAAAAATAATTTTATCTATTCTTTTCTATATACTTTACATGAAATAATTAATGTTGGATAAACTTCTATAATGAAAAAACCCACAAATAAAGCATGAAATCTAAATACGGAGAAGAAGTTGAGTAGAAAAAAATGGTAAAAGGATTGAACAAAAATCAAACAATTAAAATGTGCATTACAAGAGAAGAATGAATCGTGGAGAGGGAGTGAAAAAAAATTAAAAAAATTAAATTTAATTAAAGAAAAATTATTTTCTAAATTGTCTATGGAGATTTTTAGATTCTATAAGCGAATTAAAGATGCTACATATGTCTTATAGGGTATACTAGAAAATTAAAAAGGAAAAAAAAACTCATCGAAATCTGGATTTTTTTGTTCAGAATTGGGTTCAGATGAGTTTTTCAATAGTTTTTGAATTTTTCGTCACTGAAATTCTTGGGTGAACAATAAAAGAGATGAATATGTTTATAATCTAAAAACAACTGAAGGAAATAATATTGAACTTTCTTTTTGAAACTTTTTAGTTAAAAATTACCATATATTAGAAAATGATTGGCTAAGAGAATATTTTTTAACACTTGGAGTAATTTGGGTAACTAAATATAGTTTAGGTATCATTTTGAGTAACATAATATAGTTCAGGTACCACTTGTGATAAAAAAAATTTAGATACTAACCTGAAAAAAGAAATATTATTTAAATACCAATTTCTGACTTAAGTCTTTATTGTGATGTTTTTCTATGTTACATATAAACATATTGTGTTTGAAATTGTCATTTTTGGTTGATACTATTTAATAAATCTAAAATTTGTAAGCAGTTATTTTTTTAATATTAGAATCATATTTAAGATATTATATATACATATATATTAGTAGAAACTTTCAATTAATATAATTTTGTATTTGAATTTGGCAACAATAATTACATGGGTAAAATATAATTTTTTGGGTCCATTTTGATCCTTCAACTTGAAAAATATCAAAGTTTGATGATGTGACTCTGATATTGTGCCACATCATCACTTGAAAATTAAAAAGATTTATACACTTTTTTAGGTGATAATGTGGTATAATTTTAGAATGTCAAATTCAATGTTTTAATAATCGGACCGATGGTTAAATAAACTAGACCACTGGTTGAATAGGGAACCAGTTCGATTGATTCGATCGCGAGACTAACAATAATTAAAATTTTAACAAAATTAAAAAAAATAATTTTTTATTAAACCAATTCAACTTGTTCAATTGTCTGTTTTTGTCTTAATTTTTTTTTATTTTTACCAATTTCAAGCAATTTCTGAGTTAATTGGTTCAACCCCTTTGTTCGGATTGTTATATCGATCAGTTCTTGGTTTGTTCAATTCGGTTTTGGTCTCATAACATTGGTCACGTCATCAAGTTTTGACAAAATCTATGTTCAGATACCAACATGAATTTAGTTGTCAAATTCAAATACTTAATGAATAAAAAAAATACAAGTATCAAAGTGGATCTAGTTATCAAGTTTAGTGGTAAAAAATTATATTATTCCTTCCTTTTCTTTGCTTCTCTCCTTTAAGACTATCTCTATTTCCGATTCTTTCCTAACCAAACTTCTAAATCATTATTTAAGTTCCACTGCTTTTACAAAAGTCTCCCTCCACCAACTAATGACAAAAACATTATGTTATAAACATGAAAGTTTAAATTAGATCTCCTATCTCTCAGGAGAATTTGTTACATGAAGTTTTCGTACCACTTAGCAATGATCCGCTCTAACCATCTTAAGCCATGTCAACATTATTTTCAACATCAGTCAAACTAGTCCCACAATTAAGAATCTCCCCAATTAATGATCCAACACTTGTAAGCCCCGTCCTCCACGTATCACTCTGATTCGCACATGAAAAGACGGTGAAGAGAATCAAAATCTCCTAATCCATCAACTTATTTCATCTCAGCTATACCCTCATACTTCTCTCACTTGCCCCTTTCCTTTTCCATTCACATGATTATTTGGAGAAAGATTTAACGGAAATTTAAGGTTTATTGAGAATTTTAACAATGATTCATTAATTAGTGTATTTACTATCAATCTAAACCAAAACAACACCAAAGGTGTTTTGAGTTTTCTCATAATACCTAAATTGTTCATCTGTATTTTGTTTCTATTATTTCGATTGAAAATTTTTAACCTTATCATCATTTTAACCAAAATGATCCAACTTTTTATTTTAAAGTTTAATGATGGTGAAGGAATCAAAGAAATGCTTATTTATATAATTTTAAAAAGTGAAAATGATTTTTTCATGTAAATATTTTTAAATTATAAAGGAAGAAATAATTACAAAAATATAAGATTCACATAAATTTATAATAAAAGGGTGATGATGTATTAATCATAGAGTACAGTCACTTGTCGAAAAATTAAAGTTTTGTAAGAAAGTGTGTATCTTCTAATGTATAATATATACTATTTTCTTTAATACAGTACAAGAAGTAACAGTCAGCTGGCTAACTATAACTAACCAACTGATTTATTAATTGTTAACTATAACTAACCTTTCCTAACTAACTTCTGTTCATCTAATCGTTATAAGATTTTTTTAATAAAAATTCTAATTATTTACCATAAATACATCAAATACAAATCCAAAATTATATTTATAATAGTGAAAAAAATGCATGAGGATAGGATTGGAAAGAAAGTAAGTATGACAAACAATGAGTGTCTGACAGGGAAGTAGAATGGAGAATGTTAGGAGGCCAGAGGGAGGGGTTTCATCAACCATGTTCCTATCTGCTAGAAACAAGAAAAAGCATGTTCAGTTTCACCACAACCCAACATGTTGAGGGATGATGAGGACTAAACAACCTTGATGATGTTTCTCAAATATTGAGTTGTTTTCGAAACGTGTTCTGATACTTAAATCAGTGGATGAAAGAATAGATTTTAACTTGAAAATTTTTGCTTAATCGGTGTTGGAGTGAAAGCAACTAACAGCAAGGTTCAACAAGAAACTTGCTAAACAAGGATAGAGACTTGCGGTAGAAACAAAAGCAGAAAATCAAAAGAATTTTAGAGTAAAGCTAAAATAGAGAGCATGTGGATGAAATCTTGATTGAGTTCATTCAAAAAACTGAAAATGGCATAAAACCAATACATAAGCAAGTTTAAAACTTGACAAAATAGTAGGTTAACCTAATCTCAACCTACTACCATTAAGTAACTTAGTAACTTGAGCTAATTAACTTGTACAAATGAACAAAGCTGATTAATCAGCTCAATCACCATCAATTTTACATCAAAGATAAACCTAACATGTTTAAAATTGAACTAAGTTACATTACATAAACTTAGAATACAAAATGAAACAAAAGCATGCTTGTTGGCTTGATGAACTAGCAGCTTCTGCATATGATGGCCTCGACTCTCTTGGTTGCTGCATGCTGACCATGCTTCAACACTCTTCCTTGGTTAGCATGTTGCAAACTCCCATCTTAGCTCTCAGATGTTGAAACTTTGAAACACTGAGTGCCTTTGTCAAAATATAAGCTAATTGCTCTTCAGAACTGCAATGAACCAGTTTAATAACATGAGCTTGCTCCATTTCTCGAACTGCATGAAGCTTGATATTAAAATGCTTTGTCCTCCCATGAAAAACAGGGTTCTTTGCAATTGCAACAGCAGATTGGTTATCACACATTATCTTTGTTTCTTCACTTTGCTCATGGTTAATGTCTGTCAAAATTTTTCTAAGCCATATGGCTTGATTGACTGCTGCAGCAGCAGCCACATATTCTGCCTCTGCAGTTGACTGAGCTACTACTCCCTGCTTCTTTGAGCTCCAGCAAATCATAGCAGTGCCTAGGTTGAATGCATAACCCGATGTGCTCTTCATATCATCTAATGAACTAGCCCAATCACTGTCACAATAACTAACTAGCTTCAAATTTTCTGCCTTGGTGAATAGCATTCCATAGGACAAAGTTCCCTTGATATATCTTAGGACTCTTTTTGCACCTCTAAAATGACTTTCATTTGAACAATGCAAGAACCTCGAGAGTAGACTCACAGCATACATTATGTCAGGTCTAGTGGCAGTCAAATATAATAAACATCCAATTAGACTTCTGTAGGTTGTTTCACAAACCTTTTCATGCTTGTCTTGGCTCGATAGCTTTTCTCCAGCAGCAACTGGTGTGCTGGTTGCTTTGCAATTCTCCATTGAGAATTTGTTGAGAATCTTCATGGCAAAGGTCTTCTAACTTAGCCAAATTCCTTTCTCAGCTTGTGTTACTTCCATACCTAAGAAGGAGGACATTAACCCCAAGTCTGACATCTCAAAATGCTGTTGCATTTTGGCTTTAAACTTGACCAGTAACTCTCGATCTCCTCTTGTCACCAATAAGTCATCGACATACAATGAAACAATGAGTTGAGTTTCATCGTTTATCGATTTAACATACAGAGTTGGCTCGCTAAGACTCCTTTTGAATCCCAAACTGGTCAGATAACCATCAATTCTGCTGTACCAAGCCCTTGGGGCCTGTTTCAAGCCATACAAGGCTTTGTTGAGCTTGTACACCATTTTTTCTTTGCCAAGCACCTTGAAACCTTGAGGTTGCTCCACATAAATTTCCTCTTCAAGGTATCCATTTAGAAATGCTGATTTTACATCAAGTTGATGTATCATCCACTACTTTTAAGCTGCTAAGGCAACTAGCAGTCTGATGGTGTCGAGCCTGGCCACTGGTGCAAAGGTCTCCAGGCAGTCTGATCCATACCTTTTACTGAAGCCTTTCACGACCAATCTTACCTTCAACTTGTTTAAGCTACCATCAGCATTGTTTTTAACTCGATAGACCCATTTGACACCAATAATCTTCCTGTTTTTTGGTCTTTCAACCAGACTATAGGTCTGATTCTTTTCAATCATTCTGATTTCTTCAATCATTGCCTGCTTCCAGCCCTCCTAGCTTTCTGCTTCTTCAAAGCAACTTGGTTCAACAATGGCCACTTGTGCTCTTTCATAAACATCAGCCAGTGATCGAATGCTTCTGATTGGAACATCATCTACATCCATTTCAGATGTGTTTTGATCATTTTCAACTTGATCCAGCACAAGGTCATCAGCCACTGCATCTGGTTCAGCTTTGTCCCAATTCCAGCATGCCTTTTCATTGAACACAACATCTCTGCTCACCAGAATCTTGTTTGTACCAGGTTCTAGAATTCTATAGCCCTTTTTAACTGTGCTATAGCCAATTAGGATTCCTGCTTGAGCCCTTTTATCTAGCTTACCTCTCTTCATAGCTGGAACTTGTGCATAGCAGAGACAACCAAAGGTTCTAAGATAAGCCAATGATGGCTTAAATTCAAACTAAGCTTCAAATGGTGTCTTCTGAGCTAGGGCCTTGATTGGGAGCCTATTTTGGAGGTAGACTGCAGTGTTAACTGCTTCAGCCCACAGAGTTTTGGGTAAATTCTTCTCAAACAGAAGACATCTTGCCATATTCATCAAGCTTCTGTTTTTCTTTCCCTTACCCCATTCTGCTGAGGTGTATACACATTAGACAGCTCGTGTTTGATGCATGCTTCTTCACAGTAAGCTTGGAGCTGAGCTGAGGTATACTCAGTTCCATTGTCTGACCTTAGTGCTCTAAGCTTGCAACCAGACTCAGTTTCAACAACAACCTTATACTTGAGGAACACAGATGCAACTTCTGATTTCCACTTCAGAAAATAAATCTAGCAGTATCTTGTATAATCATCAATAAAGAGAATAAAGTACCTGTTCCCTTTGAGAGACTCAGTCTTGATTGGTCCACACACATCAGTGTGCACAAGTTGCAGCTTCTCTGATGCTTTCCATGCTGTGCTTGTAGGAAATAGTAATCTTGCCAATTTTCCTTGTTGACATATTTCACAAAGCTCATCATTCTTTACTGAATCGATGAATTTTTCAGCAAGCCCTTCATTGGCCATCCGAGCTATGGATTTGTAGTTTGTATGTCCAAGCCTCTGATTCCAGAGCCTGGAGTCATCAGTGGAGGCTATACAGGCTGAATGTAAGTCATTTGGCCAGTCTACTTCAAAACATTTGTTAGTCATAGTGACTGTTATGAGCATTGATCCACTCGGGTCAAAAATTTGGCATTCTTTCTCCTTGAACACAACTGAGTAACCCTTCTCAAGTAATTGAGTTATACTGAGAAGGTTCCTATCAATTTCAGGTACCAAAAGTACATTTGAAATGATTTTTCTACCTGTAGGGGTACAAATCAGCATATCTCCTCTTCCTTCAGCATTTATGAACTGACCATTTCCAATTTTCAAGGTTCTGTCCAAGGTCTTGAAGATAGTTGCATCTGGTGACATGTGGTTTGTGCAACCACTGTCTAGAAGCCAACCTTTTGAACCTTTCTTCTGGTTTGCTGTACATGACACAGCAAAAACTTGTTCTTCTTGATCACTGCTTTCTTCAGCCACTCGAGCTTCAACCTTTAGTTGTTGAAATTGATTCTGCCTTGGTTTGCTTCTGTTCTTGCAAACCTTTTCAACATGGCCCTTCTTCTTGCAGTGTTGGCATACTGCATCTGGTCTAAACCAGCATCTATCTTCTGGATGACCAGCCCTTTTACAATGTCTGCAGGGTTGGTTACTGCTACTAGCAGCATCAGGCTTAGGCCTGTTTTTCCAGAACTTTTTGCCTTTATGAGCATTGGTGCTCGAGGCTTCTTTAGTTTTGGCTTGAAAAGCCCCTTCCTGGTGCTTCTTTTGTCTGCTGGCTCTTCTTTGCTCTTGTGCATACAAGGCATTGATTAGCTCAGTTAAGGAGATAGTTGTCAAGTCCCTTGAGTCTTCGAGGGATGAAATTTTGGCTTCATACCTCTCTGGTAAAGTGGACATGACTTTCTCAACTATTCTAACTTCACTGAATTGCTCTCCAAGGAGCCTTATGCTGTTTACTACAGCCATAATTCGGTCTAGGTACTGCTTGACTGTTTCTTCCTCTTTCATTTTGAGATTTTCAAAATCCCTTCTCAAGTTGAGCAGCTGCTGTTGCCTTGTTCTCTCAGTCCCCTGAAACTCATCTTTCAGCTTGTCCCACGCCTCCTTTGGTGTTTTACAGGCCATGATCCTCATGAAGATCACATCTGTCACACAATTTTGTATGCATGACATGGCCTTGTTCCTTTTTGTTCTTTCATCAGCATGTTGCCTTATTTGAGCAACAGTTGGATTTGCTCTGAGAGGTGCTGGTTCAACATCTGAGTTAACTACTTCCCATAGGTCGAATGCCTGCAGGTAAGTCCTCAACTTAACTGCCCAAATGTTGAAGCCCTCTCCATTGAAGACAGGTGGTGAAGCTGGTGAAAAACCTGATGAAGCCATAGTGCCTTTTGTTGAGTTATAACAGGTCCTCTAAGAATGTAGCTCTAGATACCAATTGTGGGAGTGAGAGCAACTAACAACAAGGTTCAACAAGAAACTTGCTAAACAAGGATCGAGACTTGCAGTAGAAACAAAAGCAGAAAATCAAAAGAAATTTTAGAGTAAAGCTAAAATAGAGAGCATGTGGATGAAATCTTGATTGAATTCATTCAAAAAACTGAAAATGGCATAAAGCCAATTCATAAACAAGTTTACAACTTGACAAAACAGTAGGTTAACCTAATCTCAACCTACTACCACTAAGTAACTTAGGGTGAGTTTGGATGGGCGGTGCGTTTACCTGCGGTTAGTGTAAAAATAGCGGTGGCGGTGAGATTAGATACTGTAGCGATACTGTAGCGTGAGACAAAAAGTAAGCTAAACGCACCGCACCGCACCTAATCGCCCATCCAAACCCACCCTTAGTAACTTGAGCTAATTAACTTGTACAAATGAACAAAGCTGATTAATCAGCTCAATCACCATCAATTTTACATCAAAGATAAACCTAACATGGTTAAAATTGAACTAAGTTACATTACATAAACATAGAATACAAAATGAAACAAAAACATGCTTGCTGGCTTGATGAACTAGCAGCTTCTGCATATGATGGCCTCGACTGTCTTGATTGCTGCATGCTGACCATGCTTCAACTATCGGTCTTGATTCAAACCAACCAATGCAGAGTGAGTTCTTTGCGTCAAAATAAGCGAAGTACTAAAGCAAAGTCATATGATTATAATTTAGTCCGTCATATAGATTATATTTTTTATATAATTAAAAACATTACTAAACTGTATAAAAAAAGATGATTAAACGTAAACATTAAAACAGACCAAAAGATTATAAATGATGATTGATATCATTTTCCCAATATTTTGGCCTCTGAAAGAGTCTCTCTCTCTCTCTCTCTCTCAAAGCCAAAGCAAAATCCTTTGGCAGGATCTTTTATTTTTCCTTTTCTAAATTATATATATAAAAAAAAATTTCTTTTCCCTGCTGTGAGAAAATGGGAAAGGTGGCAATTGGAGCAGCGGTGGTGTGTGGGATAGCAGTGGCAGCGGCCGCAGCGGTGGTGGTTCATCGGAAAACGAAGAAGTCAGGAAGGTGGGTGAAAGCAATGGAGATACTGAAAGAGTTTGAAGAAAAGTGTGGGACCCCGATTCCGAGGCTGAAACAGGTGGCTGACGCCATGATTGTGGAGATGCATGCTGGCCTTGCCTCTGAAGGTGGCAGCAAACTCAAGATGCTCATCAGCTATGTTGACCATTTGCCTACTGGGTATTTCCTTTCCTTTCCTTTTTGTTTTTACGTTTAATTATGCATTCACTTGATCTGTTTTGTAACTCTTGTTTGGATTTTATCACCAAAGATCAATGCTTATTCATATATTTGCTAATTATGCATCTACGTAAAAATGCCTGAAATTTTTTATGACTGGAATCAGTTATTATGGGGTGATATGTTGTTTAAGATTGATTACGTTGTTGGATCACGTTCATGGTTTCTACATATTTGCACATCTAAAAAAGCTATGCTCCACTCCGGAGACTCTTCTCTACATGGTTGGGTTGGATGAATGACATGTTAATGTACTTTTTGCATAATTTTCTAAGATATTAGTTGATTAAATTTGAGTGTAATATTAGGAGGGAGAAGGGATTATTTTATGCATTGGACCTTGGTGGAACTAACTTCCGCGTGCTACGAGTGCAATTGGGAGGGAAAGGTAGAGGTATTGTCAATCAACAGTTTGAGGAGGTGCCGATTCCTCCGAGTTTGATGACAGGGAGTTCTGATGTAAGTGCTTCTGCTTTTCTAGGAACAACCGGAACCTGGTTGAGGCATAATAAGTTGTCCAATTTCTGACTGGTGGTGTTGATTTCAGGCATTATTTGACTATATTGCAGCAGAACTTGCAAAATTTGTAGCTCAAGAAGGCTCAGATTTTAAACAAAGTCCTGGTAGGCAGAGGGAGCTTGGTTTTACCTTCTCATTCCCTGTGATGCAATCCTCCATTGCTTCTGGAACCCTTCTTAGGTGGACAAAAGGCTTCTCTATAGATGACATGGTCACTACTCTTTCCCTCAGACTCTCTTTTCATACTTATTGTTGTGCATTTAGTCGTTTTTATTTTTAAGGGTTTAGACGCTTGCCCCATTATTTTGTCTCCTACGAGTTGCGTTAACCAGGGCAGCAATTCAATATTCAACTGTACCACTAGAACGAACATTACTGCCTTTTGGGTTTTTTACATATAATTGATTAATGCAACTTATCATTGCATTTTCTTTCTATCCTCATCTTATATCTTTTTACTGCTCTTGGTTTCTGAATGCAACAGGTTGGCCAAGATGTGGTAGCAGAATTGGCCAAAGCCATGGAAAGACAGGGCCTTGACATGCGTATTGCAGCTTTGGTAGGTTTATGTTATAGCTTTTTTTTTCAATTGTTATAGGACCTTTATATACTTTAATTTGAGCTGTGAACTTGATATATATATATATAAAGAATACATATGTTGCTTTTCATTACTGTTTCTTTTCCCCATAGTGTCTTATGGCAACCATTTTGATACCAGGTCAACGACACTGTTGGAACACTAGCTGGGGGTAGGTATAACAACAATGACGTTGATGCTTCTGTGATCCTTGGTACTGGATCAAATGCAGCATATGTGGAGCGAGCACATGCCATACCAAAATGGCATGGTCTACTTCCCAAATCAGGAGAGATGGTTAGCTGTGTTTTCTTTATACATATATATTATAACTCTCCTATAGCTTTGAGACTGCTTTTTCTTTCATGATGTCACAATTAATATCAATGAGGATATCCATCTAAGTTTGAAACAAAACTGTTTAATTTAGCTGTAGGATGAATACTGAAATGGTTGTTGATATTTGGCTGAAGGTTATCAATATGGAGTGGGGTAACTTTAGGTCTTCGCATCTTCCATTATCAGATTATGACCATGCACTAGATACTGAGAGTTTAAATCCTGGTGAACAGGTAAAGTGCACAACTTCTTTGCTTTTCGGGTCCTTTAGCTTTTGACATAATTTGTATACTTTTAATTTATCCCAGATTTATGAGAAGGTAATAGCTGGTATGTATTTGGGAGAAATTGTCCGCAGAGTTTTGTGTAGGATGGCTGAGGAAGCTGCATTTTTTGGTGCCACTGTTCCACCAAAACTTGAAGAGCCATTTATATTGGGGTAATATCCTCTTGCTATTTACCGATCTGTTCCTTTTCAAAATTTTCTTTTCTTGGGTATTTGTTTTCCATATGCACATGGTTTTCCTTTACTATTTTCGCAATGAGAAAATGGGTATCATACATTTTGTTTGTTGTGCAAAGAAAGGTCATTCTATAGGAACTTATTGTGGGTGAATAATTTGAACAACTTGGAAGTGAATGAAGGACCAGTAGCCTAGGTTTGAGTCAGTATATACCAGGTTTTGCGCATATCATCAAATGAAGGTGTATTCCTTTGTAAGAGCTGAAATAACTTTTTTCTGATTCTGTGCTTATTTCTTTGAATTCATATATTTCCCAAAATACATTTGGTTTGTGTGACACCAAATAATGTATCAAGTTAACTGCTGCTGCTAAAGTATCCAATGCACACCTGGTTAGACAGGTTATCATATGTGGATGGTATTGTCAGAAAGTTGTCTTTCTGCCTGCAGTCCAACTGAGGTGTTGTGACTGAGAAAAAGAGAATTAAGTAGCTTCGAAAAGACGTGCCCATTCAATGATGTTATTTGGGTTGTACAAAACTATGGCTAATCCCGGCCAAATATTTACAAGGTCGACCTGTCAAACTCTTTTGTTGGATGCAAAAGGGGAGCACAAATTTAGAATTGCTAATCCCGGCCGCCTCTTTTACCCCCTAGTGGCATAACTGATTTCCTTTTACACTGTCAAATAGAAATTAATTGCAAATGAATATGATTTTCGTTCTACTTGCATAAATAGGTGTGCTTTTTGAAGTGGTAAAGAAATGTTTTCATGCAGTAGCCTTCGATTAGAGGTCATGGAAGGAGGCATATTCACTTCTTGCTGTTATATTTCAGAAATTTTATCAGATATATTTTGCCTTTTCTATACTGAAAGATGGGCTCATCAAAGTCCTGCACAATGGTAATATTTGAGCTTGGGTAACATGTAGGACATCTATCATGTCAGCAATGCATCAGGACACTTCCCCTGACCTCAAAGTGGTAGCCAGTAATTTGAAAGATATTCTTGAGGTATATTTTTAACCTTTGTGAAAATTCTCCAGATGTTATTTGTTGAAGTCAGCTCCCATGTAGCAGCAAAGGTGGCCATGCAAGGAACGTGCTTCAACAGCAAAATTGGTGCAGCAAGCTGAAGCTATCCATTTAGTTTCCTTAATTGAATGTTTTGTATTTAGTTAGGATCAAACTTGGTTGGTAGCTGCATTTTGATGTAATTAGGTGCTGAATGACAAGTTTAGGTAGAAGTTTTTTGTTTTTCAATCAAGTTTACCAAGTTACTAGGCAATTTAGTGGTGTTAGGTATGTTATTAGGTGATTACTTGTTTGTTTTACTTGTTGACTGATATATGTAATGGCTTAATGCCTTGTTGATTTGGTTAATGAAAGATATCAGCTCATTTTTCATTCAATCTTCTTCTCTCTTTTCTGTTTTTCACTTGCTTGTTTCATCTTTCTGTTTTCTGCTTCCGAGTTTGCTTCTTCACCAAGGCTCGAGGCTTACTTCTCAAGCAAGACTAGAAACAGCTTGTTGCTGCCTCTTGCACCAACAATTGGTATCGAGAGCTCTTGTCTTAGTGGACCTGTTGCTTCAAAACAAGGAACTTGATGGCTTCTTCAGGATTTTCACCAGCAGCCCCACCAGTCTTCAATGGAGAAGGCTTTCACATATGGCTGGTCAAGATGAAGACTTACCTACAGGCCTTCGATCTGTGGGAAGTTGTCAACACAGATACTGAGCCAGCACCACTGAGGGCTAATCCCACAGTAGCTCAGATTAGGCAACATGCTGATGAGAGGACCAAAAGGCACAAAGCCATGTCCTGTATCCAGAACTGTGTGTCAGATGTCATCTTCACCAGAATCATGGCCTGTGAGACTCCAAAACAGGCCTGGGATAAGCTTAAGGAGGAGTTTCAAGGCACTGAGAGAACAAGGCAACAGCAGCTGTTAAACTTGAGAAGGGATTTCGAGAATTTGAAGATGAAGGAAGAAGAAACAGTGAAGCAGTACTCAGATAGAATTATGGCAGTGGTTAACAGCATAAGGCTCCTAGGTGAGCACTTTGATGAGGCAAGAATTGTGGAGAAAGTCCTCTCCACTTTGCCTGAGAGATATGAGGCCAAGATATCCTCCCTAGAGGACTCAAGAGACCTTGCTAGCATCTCTTTGACTGAGTTAATCAACACCTTCTATGCTCAGGAACAAAGGAGAGCTAGCAGAGCTGAAGATCACCAAGAAGGTGCATTTCAAGCCAAGGCCAGAGAAACCTCGAGCACTAATGCTCAAAGAGGCAAAAAGCCTTGGAAAAACAGGCCTAAGCCTGATGCTGCAAGATGCAATGACCAGCCCTGCAGACATTGCAAGAAGCCTGGCCATCCAGAAGACAGATGCTGGTTTAGGCTAGATGCAGTATGCCAACACTGCAAGAAGAAGGGCCATGTTGAAAGGGTCTGCAAAAACAGAAGTAAGCCAAGGCAGAATCAATTTCAGCAGTCAAAGGTTGAAGCTCGAGTAGCTGAGGACAGTAGTGACCAAGAAGAACAGGTCTTTGCTGTTTCCTGTGTAGCTTCTGAGAAGAAATGCTCTAAAGGCTGGTTGCTGGACAGTGGTTGCACTAACCACATGTCACCAGATGTCTCCTTGTTTAAAACCTTGGACAGAAGTTATAAAACCAAGGTCAAGGTTGGAAATGGTCAGTTTATAAGGGCTGAAGGAAGAGGAGAAGTGCTGATATGTACTCCCACAGGCAACAAGATCATTCCAAATGTGCTGTTGGTACCACAGATTGACAGAAACCTTCTCAGCATAGCTCAACTGCTCGAGAAAGGTTATTCTGTTGTGTTCAAGGATAAACAATGCCACATTACTGATCCAAGTGGATCAAGCCTTATGACAGTCACAATGACTGATAAATGCTTTGAGGTTCACTGGGCAAATGACTCAAACTCAGCATACACAGCCTCTGTTGAAGACTCCAAGCTTTGGCATCAAAGGCTTGGACATGCCAACTTCAGATCAATGGCTCGATTGGCCAAAGAGGGCTTGGCAGAGAACTTCATCAGCTCAGTGGAGAATGATGATGTGTGTGAAGTTTGCCAAATGGGGAAACAGGCAAGACTGCCATTTCCTATAAATTCAGCTTGGAGAGCTACTGAAAGACTGCAGCTGGTGCACTCTGATGTATGTGGCCCGATGAGGACTGAATCACTCAGCAAAAACAGGTATTTCATCCTCTTTATTGATGATCTTACAAGGTTTTGCTGGATTTTCTTTTTAAAACACAAGTCTGAGGTAGCTCAAGTGTTTGTGAAGTTTAAAAATGCTGTAGAAACAGAAACAGCTTGCAAGCTGAAATCGATAAGGACTGACAATGGCACTAAGTACACTTCAGCTCAGTTTCAAGCCATTTGCAATGATGCTGGTATCAAACATCAGCTTACAAATGTCTACACACCTCAGCAGAATGGGGTAGCTGAAAGAAAGAATAGAAGTCTGATGGATATGGCCAGATGTCTCCTGTTTGAAAAGAAACTGCCCAAGACCATGTGGGCTGAGGCAGTAAACACTGCTGTTTACCTTCAGAACAGGCTTCCTACCAAAGCTCTTGCATCCGAGACACCCTTCGAGGCTTGGTTCAGTTTCAAGCCTTCCCTGGCACATCTGAAGGTGTTTGGTTGCCTGTGTTATGCACAAATACCAGCAGCAAAGAGAGACAAACTCTCTAAAAGGGCTCAACCAGGTGTTCTAGTAGGCTACAGCTCAGTCAAGAAGGGCTACAGGATTTTGGATCCCTTGACAAACAAAGTCCAGGTGAGCAGAGATGTCATCTTTGATGAAAAAGCCTGCTAGAATTGGGAGAAAAATGAGCCAGAAGCAGTTTCAGAAGACCTAGTGCCTAATCAAGCTGAACTTGAGCAGCTAGGACCTGAAATGGATGTTGATGATGTGCCTGTGAGAGGCACAAGGCCCCTAGAAGATATTTATGAAAGGGCACAGGTTGCAATAGCAGAACCTAGCAGTTTTGAAGAGGCTGAGGCAGATGAAGGTTGGAAACAAGCTATGGTTGATGAAATCAACATGATTGTAAAGAATCAGACATGGGAATTGGTTGAAAAGCCTGCAAACAGAAAGACTATCGGTGTAAAATGGGTCTATCGAGTGAAGCACAATGCGGATGGAAGTTTAAATAAGTTAAAGGCCAGACTAGTTGTAAATGGCTTCAGTCAAAGGTATGGTCTGGACTACATGGAAACATTTGCTCCAGTAGCCAGACTCGATACAATCAGATTGCTGATTGCAGTTGCTGCTCAGAACCAGTGGACAATCCACCAAATGGATGTCAAGTCTGCATTCCTCAATGGATTCCTAGAAGAGGAGATATACATCGAGCAACCCCCAGGTTTTATAGTGCCTGGTAAGGAACATTTGGTGTATAGGCTAAGAAAGGCCTTGTATGGCCTAAAACAGGCCCCTCGAGCCTGGTATGCTCGAATTGACTCATATTTGGTCAGTTTGGGATTTGAAAGGAGTGCTAGTGAGCCAACACTCTATGTTAAGAGGAATGGAGCTGAAACACAGCTTATTGTATCACTATATGTTGATGATCTTCTAGTGACTGGAGGAGACAAGTTTATGATGGCTGATTTCAAAGCAAGAATGAAGGAAATGTTTGAGATGTCAGACCTGGGATTGATGACATATTTCCTAGGAATGGAAGTCAATCAAGTAGAAGGAGGAATCTTCTTGAAACAAAAGACATTTGCCTTGAAAGTGCTGGTTAAATTCTCAATGGAGAATTGTAAACCAGTGAGCACACCAATGGCTATTGGCATAAAGCTATCGAGCCAGGAGGAACATGAATCTGTCTGTGAAACAGATTACAGAAGCCTTGTTGGGTGTTTATTGTATTTGACAGCAACAAGACCTGACATTCTGTTTGCTGTGAGCATGCTATCAAGGTTCATGCACTGCTGTAACCAGCAACATTACAAGGCTGGGAAAAGGGTGCTAAGATACATCAAAGGTACCTTAAACCATGGAATACAGTTTAGAAAGGCTGAAGAGTTGAAACTGATTGGCTACACTGATAGCGATTGGGCTGGTTCAAAGGATGACATGAAGAGCACTTCTGGCTATGCTTTTACACTTGGCTCAGCTATGATTTGTTGGAGCTCAAGAAAACAAACAATGGTGGCTCAATCGACAGCAGAAGCAGAGTATGTAGCAGCTGCCAATGCTGTTAATCAAGCTATGTGGCAGAGAAAAATTTTGAGCGACTTGAATCTACAGCAGAATGAAGCAACTGTGATACATTGTGACAACAAGTCAGCAGTTGCTATTGCTAAAAATCCTGTCTTCCATGGCAGGACAAAACATTTCAACATCAAACTTGTAACACCCCTTACCCGAGACCATGGCCGGAGTCGAGCATGAGGCGTTACTTGACTTAACTTAAAAGTTCGGGGCATAAAAATTTACTTTCAAATTTAATTTCATCATTCATAATAAAGCTGTCCTCCTGTACAGCAGTCACTAAAATAATTATAATTCAAGCTACAAAACTCGAAATTTAGATCCGTAAATTTTATATAAAACTAGACTCATATATCTATTCATCATAAATTTTTCAGAATTTTTTCTTTAGCCAATTAGTACAGTTTATTAGTTGAAGTCTCCCCTGTTTCACTAATCGACTATCCTAACCACTCATCACTAAAATTTAATTATCTCTTATTAAAGGCTTCATATGGTGATTAAACTTATTTCTACTGAAAATAGACTCATTAAGGAGTCTATACATATAAATTATAACTCAAAATTCCTTCTGTACAATTTTTAATGAATTTCTAAAGTCAGAACAGGGGACTTCAAAAACATTCTTGCCCTGTTTCACTAAAATTCAAATATCTAAAAGTATATAATTCTTTTGCTTACTCCACTTCTTTTATATGAAAGTAGACTCTTTCAGCTTTAATTTCATATCTCACTCAACTTCTAATTATATTTCCACTATTTTTGGTGATTTTTAAAAGTTACATCAATGCTGCTGTCCAAGAACTGCTCCATTGCAATTTTTAAAAAAAATTCAATATAACCCCTTTATAATTGTCTAACCTTCCCTGCAAATTTCAAATCACAACCAATTCCAGTATTTCATCTACTTCATTTAAATACTAATGAAGTTCAACCAATCAACCATTTCAAACTAAAAACATGTATATATTTCGATATCTAACGCAACCATAACATTCAAATTTACTTTTTACTTCAATTCCCTATACATGCCATATAAATCCAAAAAGTTGCTTAACATAAACTACCGGAGTATATCTGGATAGTGTGATTCTTGATGTAGATCCGATCCTCCGAATGTATAAATACGTTAATCTACAAAAACAATAAACACACACATGTAAGCTTATAGAAAAGCTTAGTAAGTTCATAGGCATAAAACATAAATCTTACCAAACACTTGTACACTTATACAATATACACCATTACTAAATTTACCTGTCAACCACAATCTTTGGTGAGTTCCTTGGTATAAACTCACTACTACTTATTCTTTTACCATAATTCCTTTGGGCCCATTTGTCACTTACCATCCTTGATCAAAATTAAGGAACGGTTACGGAAAATTGAGTACTTCACTTTCACTTTGACATATGACCTCTTATCACTTGTCCTTGATCAGATAAGTGCAGCTAGGCTACCACTTATCACTTTGCCACTTGATCAGATAAGTGTAGCTGAAGCTACCACTTATCACTTTATCACTTGATCAGATAAGTGTAGCCACTTATCACTTTGTCTCTTGATCAGATAAGTGTAACCACTTATCACTTTGTTTCTTGATCAGATAAGTGTAACCACTTATCACTTTGTTTCTTGATCAGATAAGTGTAGCCACTTATCACTTTGTTTCTTGATCAGACGTACTCAAATCCGGTGTTCCACTTAATTTGATCATTTATTCGATTTTCACATTTTTATTTTATTCTCATTTCAACAATAAATACATTTCATCATACATTGTATAATTCATGAAATTAACATTTAATCATTAAATTTCAGCCATATGAACTTACCTGGATCGATTTGCAGAATTTGTAAAAGTTCAGGGACTAATCGGCTACTTTTTCTTTTCCTCGACTTGTTTCAGGTTCTCGATCTAAAATGCAAATTTATTCATTCATCAGCATTTAATTCAATTCTAATTCATTTCACAATTTATGCCCTTTAATTTTCGAAGTTACACTTTTACCCCAAACTTTACAGTTTTTACAATTTGATCCCTACTCAATTAACCCCTCAATTGATCTAATTTTTCTCAATTAACACCTTTTTCCAACTATTTTAGACTACTACATAGCCTTTCATACTCAAAACCGCAACACCAAACCTTAATTCCCAACTTTTTCACAATTAGGTCCCTAAAATCAATTTCTATCAAAATTACTTAATAAAATCATCATATAACAAAATTAAAGCTTCAATTTCATGTTTATTCATCATAAAAATCCAACACTAATCAATGGTAACTTTCAAAATCAGCCATGGAATCAAAAACTAATGAAATAATTAGTTGGACCTAATTGTAAAAGTATCAAAATCACAAAAATTAGAAGAAATAATCAAGAATTAAACTTACATGATTCAAAAATATGAAAAACCAGCTTATTCCAGACCTCCTATGGCGTTTTTGCTGATAAATTGTGAAGAGATCTCTAGATTTTTCACTTTTGTCTTTGTTTTAAATGTTTAATTTGTTAAGTTTCCAATTTTGCCCCTGTTTCTCCTTACATTCTGCTGATTTTTCTTACCCAACCGTCCAGCCCATATAATTTGGGTCTAATAGCCTTTTAAATCCCTCCACTTTAGTCACTTAAGCTATTTAATCACAATTTAACAAAATTTACACTATTCCCAATTTAGTCCTTTTTAGTTAATTAACTATCCAAACGTTAAAATTTTCTAACGAAACTTTAATACCAACTCAATGACACTCTATAAATATTTCTAAAAATATTTATGGCTCGGTTTAAAATCTTCGAGGTCTCGATACCTCGTTTTTTTATTTTAATTATTTTAATATTTATTCCTAGTACACTATTCACTATTTCAAAAATTTTCCTAACTTCACATTTAACTTATACTTACTAAATTTATAATATTTTCTACTCGTTTGTCAGATTTAGTGATCTCGAATCACCATTCCGACACCACTAAAAATTCAGGCTATTACAACTCTCCCCCCCATTTTAGGAAATTTCGTCCCCGAAATTTCGTACCTGGAAATAAATTCGGATACTGAAATCTCATCAATTCCTCCGTTTCCCAGGTTGCCTCCTCAGATCCATGTCGATTCCATAACACCTTAACTAGTGGTACACGTTTATTCCTCAACTCTTTAACCTCCCGAGCTAAAATTTTCACCGGTTCCTCTGAATAAGTCATGTCAGGTTGGAGCTCTATTTCCGTATGAGGAATTACATGTGATGGATCTGATCTATACTGTCTCAACATAGACACATGAAACACATTATGAATATTTTCAAGTTCCCGGGGCAAAGCCAATCTATAAGCTACCGGACCGATTCTTTCAATGATTTCATACGGCCCGATAAATCGTGGGCTGAGTTTTCCCTTTCTGCCGAACCGCAAAACTTTCTTCCACGGTGACACTTTCAAAAATACACGATCACCCACACTAAACTCTATATCCCTTCTCTTCAAATCTGCATATGATTTTTCCGATCGGAGGCAGCTTTTAAACAATCTCGAATAATACGAACTTTTTCTTCAGTTTCCCGAATCAAGTCCACTCCCACCAGTTTCGATTCACTTAATTCAGTCCAATATAATGGAGTTCTACACTTTCTTCCATACAGAGCTTCAAACGGTGCCATTTTAATACTAGTTTGATAACTATTATTATAAGCAAATTCGGCTAAAGGTAAATACCTTTCCCAGCTGCCGCCGAACTCAAGTATACAACACCTTAACATATCTTCTAAAATCTGAATCACTCGCTCTGACTGCCCATCTGTCTGGGGATGAAAGCTGTGCTGAAATTTAATTTGGTGCCCAGAGCCTCCTGTAATTTACTCCAAAATCTCGAGGTAAATCTCGGATCTCGATCCGAAATAATAGATATCGGTACCCCATGTAACCTCACTATCTCAGACACATATAACTCCGCTAACTTTTCAAGCTGATAATCTGTTCTGACTGGAATAAAATGTGCCGACTTAGTTAACCGATCAACAATCACCCATATCGAATCTTTCTTCTTCGGAGTTACTGGTAATCCAGATACAAAATCCATCGTGACATGTTCCCATTTCCACTCTGGAATCATAATGGGCTGTAACAACCCTGTTGGCACTTGATGCTCAGCTTTCACCTGTTGACAAATCAAACATCTTGCTACATATTCACAGATTTCTCGTTTCATTCCAGGCCACCAATACATTTTCTTCAAATCACAATACATTTTTGTACTCCCCGGGTGAATAGAACACATACTACTGTGAGCCTCTGATAAAATATCATTTTTCAAGTCTAAATTATTTGGAACACATATTCTATTACGATAATATAACATACCATTTTCATCAATGGAGTATTCTAAGCTTAACTCATTTTGAACCATCTGTCGTTTTAGCATCAATTTTGGGTCTTCATCTTGTAATTCCCGAATCCGTTGAAAGAACACAGGTTTAGCTTTTAATTCCGCTAGTACAGAACCATCCTCATTAATAGATAAATGAGCACTCAATGCCCGTAATGCAAATAATGATGATTTCCGACTAAGTGCATCTGCTACGACATTTGCTTTCCCTGGGTGATAGTCAATGACAAGATCATAATCTTTCAGCAACTCTAACCATCGTCTCTGTCTCAAATTTAACTCTTTCTGAGTCATTAAATACTTCAAGCTTTTATGATCAGTATACACATAACATTTCTCACCATATAAGTAGTGTCTCCATATCTTCAAAGCAAACACGATCGCTGCCAATTCCAAATCATGTGTAGGATAATTCTTCTCGTGCGGTTTCAGTTGTCGGGAAGCATATGCCACCACTTTTCCTGACTGCATAAGTACACAACCCAAACCAATCAGAGACGCATCACTATATACTACAAACGGTACGCCCGATTCTGGTTGAGTCAACACTGGAGCCTCTGTCAACATCTTTTTCAACTGATCGAAACTCTGCTGACATTCGTCTGACCATATAAATTCAACATTCTTTTGTAGTAATCGAGTCAACGGTAAGGTAATCATTGAGAAATCTTTGACAAATCGGCGATAATAACCTGCCAATCCTAGAAAGCTCCGTACTTCAGTAACATTCTTTGGAACTTTCCAATTTACCACTGCCGCTATCTTACTTGGATCCACTCTTATTCCATCAGCTGATACAATATGACCCAAAAACGCAACTTCCTGAAGCCAAAATTCACATTTGCTGAATTTCGCATATAACTGTTTCTCCCGCAAAGTCTGTAATACAATCCTTAGATGTTGTGCATGTTCGGACTCTGTCTTTGAATAAATCAATATATCGTCAATGAACACAACCACAAATCTATCCAAATATGACTGAAAATTCTATTCATCAAATCCATAAAAGCAGCAGGAGCATTGGTTAAACCAAATGGCATCACCAAAAATTCATAATGACCATATCGAGTTCAGAAGGCAGTTTTCGGCACATCACACTCTTTAACTTTCAACTGATAATACCCAGATCGAAGGTCTATCTTGGAAAATACTGCAGCACCTTTCAACTGATCAAACAGATCATCAATACGAGGCAAAGGATATTTATTCTTTACCGTTACCTTATTCAACTGCCTGTAATCTATACACAGTCTTAAAGAACCGTCCTTCTTTTTCACAAACAAGACAGGTGCACCCCAGGGCGACATACTCGGTCTGATGAACCCTTTATCTAATAACTCCTGCAACTGCGCCTTCAACTCTTTTAATTCCGCTGGAGCCATTCTGTACGGTGTCATTGATATAGGAGTTGTTCCGGGGATCACATCAATTACAAATTCAACTTCTCTATCAGGTGGTAGACCGGGTAACTCTTCAGGGAACACATCAGGAAATTCATTCACCACTGGCACTTGTTCGAGCTTTAAATCAGAACCCCGAGTATCAAGGATATAAGCCAAGAATGCTTCATTGCCTTTGCGTAATAATCTCTGAGCAGAGAGAGCTGAAATAATTCTGACTGTATCGCCCATGTTTTCTGACCCAACTGAGATTACATCTCCTGTTTGACATTTCAAACTGATTTGCTTATCACGACAATTCACCACCGCATCATGTCTCATTAACCAGTCCATCCCCAGAATAATGTCAAATTCCCGAAAGGGTAACAACATCAAATCAGCGGGGAATTCATAGCCTTTTACTTTCAGTGGACAATTACGACATATCAAATTAACCATCACACTATGACCTAATGGATTTGTAACTTGTATATCAAATTCAGTGGACTCAACAAATAAATTCTTTTCAGATGCTAACATAGTGCAAATATATGAATGAGTAGATCCAGGGTCTATCAATGCATAAACAATAACATCATAAAGATAGAAAGTACCAGCAATTACATCAGGAGCCGTAGCTTCTTCCCTTGCTCGAATGGCGTAGGTACGTGCTGGTGCTCTATTCTCTGATCGACCAACTGATTCCCTCGTACCCGAACGGGTAGTCCCTGTAGCACTGCTCTGGCCCGAACGTCTACTTCTTTGAGGAATGGTTCTCTGTATCTCTTTCTGTTCCACTTCATCTTTTTGCAGCCGGGGACAATCTCGAATAAGATGATCAGTAGCCCCACATTTATAACAAGCCCCCATCTTAGTCCTGCATTCTCCGAAATGATATCTTCCACAATATTGACACTTAGGTCGTGAAGCATTCTGAACACTGCTCACACTTGCTACAGGTCTATCGAATACCCTGAAACCAGATTGTCTTGGTCTATCTCTGCCCGATCTCCCCGACACTGATGTAGTTCGATTAATTTCTTCTCTAGATTTCTTCACTGGAAAATCTGAAAATGACTTAGAAGCACCTCTTTTGAATGGCTCTTTACTTCTTCGATCCCGCTGCATTTTTCTATTGTATACTTCTTCAAGCTTTTGAGCACGGTCTGACAGAACAACGAACTCTCGTATTTCATTACCCCCAATCATCATTCTAATTTCATCATTTAACCCTTCTTCAAACCGGATACACATTTCTTCTTCAGTAGATACAATGTCTCGGGCATATTTGCTGAGGTAGACAAATTCTCTTTCATATTCAACTACTGATTTATTTCCCTGTCGTAGGTCGAGGAATTCCCTTTTCTTTTTATCCAAATATCGTCTGCCCACATATTTCTTCTTAAATTCATTTTGGAAAAATTCCCAAGAAATTTTCTCTGCCGGAACCACAGCCTCGATCGTCTCCCACCTACTATAAGCTTCTTCTTTCAACAGAGACACAGCACATCTCAAATAGTCATCTGGTGAGCAAGCCATTTCTTTAAAATTCTTATCAAACTCTGTAACCAATATTCAGCTTTGACGGGATCATCATCAGTCCTTCCCCGAAATTCTTCGGCTCCAAGTTTTCTAAGCCTTTCCAATGGAGAACGCTTACTAGATTCAGTCGTTGTAGAAGGTGGAGGAGCAACCGGGGGTACCATCGATGGAGCAGTAGGGGGAGGAGGTGGTTCAGCCTGATTTCTTTCTTGCCTCATTTCAGTATACCACTGATTCATAATCCCATAAATCATATTCTTTAATTCATGCTCTCGCATTTGGGAAATCGGAACATCACTGCTTGCTCTTTGTTCAGAATTCTGTGCTCTACTGTTAACTTCTTCTTGATCAGTACGTTCAGGTAAATTTGACATCTTTATAATCGGAGAGTATCTATAAAAATAACAAAGATTAGATCGGATCATACACATCACACTATCACAGATTTATATGGCATGTATTTCTAAACACTTTACACTTCACACATATTCCGAGGACCGGCTAAACCGGGCTCTGATACCACTAAAATGTAACACCCCTTACCCGAGACCATGGCCGGAGTCGAGCATGAGGCGTTACTTGACTTAACTTAAAAGTTCGGGGCATAAAAATTTACTTTCAAATTTAATTTCATCATTCATAATAAAGCTGTCCTCCTGTACAGCAGTCACTAAAATAATTATAATTCAAGCTACAAAACTCGAAATTTAGATCCGTAAATTTTATATAAAACTATACTCATATATCTATTCATCATAAATTTTTCAGAATTTTTTCTTTAGCCAATTAGTACAGTTTATTAGTTGAAGTCTCCCCTGTTTCACTAATCGACTATCCTAACCACTCATCACTAAAATTTAATTATCTCTTATTAAAGGATTCATATGGTGATTAAACTTATTTCTACTGAAAATAGACTCATTAAGGAGTCTATACATATAAATTATAACTCAAAATTCCTTCTGTACAATTTTTAATGAATTTCTAAAGTCAGAACAGGGGACTTCAAAAACATTCTTGCCCTGTTTCACTAAAATTCAAATATCTAAAAGTATATAATTCTTTTGCTTACTCCACTTCTTTTATATGAAAGTAGACTCTTTCAGCTTTAATTTCATATCTCACTCAACTTCTAATTATATTTCCACTATTTTTGGTGATTTTTAAAAGTTACATCAATGCTGCTGTCCAAGAACTGCTCCATTGCAATTTTTAAAAAAAATTCAATATAACCCCTTTATAATTGTCTAACCTTCCCTGCAAATTTCAAATCACAACCAATTCCAGTATTTCATCTACTTCATTTAAATACTAATGAAGTTCAACCAATCAACCATTTCAAACTAAAAACATGTATATATTTCGATATCTAACGCAACCATAACATTCAAATTTACTTTTACTTCAATTCCCTATACATGCCATATAAATCCAAAAAGTTGCTTAACATAAACTACCGGAGTATATCTGGATAGTGTGATTCTTGATGTAGATCCGATCCTCCGAATGTATAAATACGTTAATCTACAAAAACAATAAACACACACATGTAAGCTTATAGAAAAGCTTAGTAAGTTCATAGGCATAAAACATAAATCTTACCAAACACTTGTACACTTATACAATATACACCATTACTAAATTTACCTGTCAACCACAATCTTTGGTGAGTTCCTTGGTATAAACTCACTACTACTTATTCTTTTACCATAATTCCTTTGGGCCCATTTGTCACTTACCATCCTTGATCAAAATTAAGGAACGGTTACGGAAAATTGAGTACTTCACTTTCACTTTGACATATGACCTCTTATCACTTGTCCTTGATCAGATAAGTGCAGCTAGGCTACCACTTATCACTTTGCCACTTGATCAGATAAGTGTAGCTGAAGCTACCACTTATCACTTTATCACTTGATCAGATAAGTGTAGCCACTTATCACTTTGTCTCTTGATCAGATAAGTGTAACCACTTATCACTTTGTTTCTTGATCAGATAAGTGTAACCACTTATCACTTTGTTTCTTGATCAGATAAGTGTAGCCACTTATCACTTTGTTTCTTGATCAGACGTACTCAAATCCGGTGTTCCACTTAATTTGATCATTTATTCGATTTTCACATTTTTATTTTATTCTCATTTCAACAATAAATACATTTCATCATACATTGTATAATTCATGAAATTAACATTTAATCATTAAATTTCAGCCATATGAACTTACCTGGATCGATTTGCAGAATTTGTAAAAGTTCAGGGACTAATCGGCTACTTTTTCTTTTCCTCGACTTGTTTCAGGTTCTCGATCTAAAATGCAAATTTATTCATTCATCAGCATTTAATTCAATTCTAATTCATTTCACAATTTATGCCCTTTAATTTTCGAAGTTACACTTTTACCCCAAACTTTACAGTTTTTACAATTTGATCCCTACTCAATTAACCCTCAATTGATCTAATTTTTCTCAATTAACACCTTTTTCCAACTATTTTAGACTACTACATAGCCTTTCATACTCAAAACCGCAACACCAACCTTAATTCCCAACTTTTTCACAATTAGGTCCCTAAAATCAATTTTTATCAAATTACTTAATAAAATCATCATATAACAAATTAAAGCTTCAATTTCATGTTTATTCATCATAAAAATCCAACACTAATCAATGGTAACTTTCAAAATCAGCCATGGAATCAAAAACTAATGAAATAATTAGTTGGACCTAATTGTAAAAGTATCAAAATCACAAAAATTAGAAGAATAATCAAGAATTAAACTTACATGATTCAAAAAATATGAAAAACCAGCTTATTCCAGACCTCCTATGGCGTTTTTGCTGATAAATTGTGAAGAGATCTCTAGATTTTTCACTTTTGTCTTTGTTTTAAATGTTTAATTTGTTAAGTTTCCAATTTTGCCCCTGTTTCTCCTTACATTCTGCTGATTTTTCTTACCCAACCGTCCAGCCCATATAATTTGGGTCTAATAGCCTTTTAAATCCCTCCACTTTAGTCACTTAAGCTATTTAATCACAATTTAACAAATTTTACACTATTCCCAATTTAGTCCTTTTTAGTTAATTAACTATCCAAACGTTAAAATT